>NC_142855.1:2500-627500 GCF_061612785.1 Hesperophylax consimilis
TGGCTGAAATTTTGAAATAGTGGTAAGAATCGTAATCGAAATCGAATTCAGTCACAAAATCTCCATAAAGTTGTATTTTCAGAAAAATCATCTTTTTTATGGAGGCTAATTTGAGACTTGGGTTCGAACTTTAGAAGCAGTTTTCTCAGGATCTATGGGACTAAACTGGCTGAAATTTTTAAATAGTGATAAGAATCGTTATCCAAATCGAAATAAGTCACAAAATCTCCATAAAGTTGTATTTTTAGAAAAATCATGATTTTTATGGACGCTAATTTCAGACTTGGGTTCGAACTATAGAAGCAGTTTTCTCAGGTTTTATGGGACCAAACTGGCTGAAATTTTGGAATAGTGATAAGAATCGTAATCCAAATCGAATTCAGTCACAAAATCTCCATAAAGTTGTATTTTTTGAAAAATCATGATTTTTATGGACGCTAATTTCAGACTTGGGTTCGAACTATAGAAGCAGTTTTTTCAGGTTCTATGGGACCAAACTGGCTGAAATTTTGGAATAGTGATAAGAATCGTAATTGAAATCGAATTCAGTCACAAAATCTCTATAATGATGTATTTTCAGAAAAATCATCTTTTTTATGGAGGCTAATTTGAGACTTGGGTTCGAACTTTGGAAGAAGTTTTCTCAGGATCTATGGGACTAAACTGGCTGAAATTTTGAAATTGTGATAAGAATCGTTATCCAAATCGAAATAAGTCACAAAATCTCCATAAAGTTGTATTTTTAGAAAAATCATGATTTTTATGGACGCTAATTTCAGACTTGGGTTCGAACTATAGAAGCAGTTTTCTCAGGTTCTATGGGACCAAACTGGCTGAAATTTTGGAATAGTGATGAGAATCGTAATCGAAATCGAATTCAGTCACAAAATCTCCATAAAGTTGTATTTTCAGAAAAATCATCTCTTTTATGGAGGCTAATTTGAGACTTGGGTTCGAACTTTGGAAGAAGTTTTCTCAGGATCTATGGGACTAAACTGGCTGAAATTTTGAAATTGTGATAAGAATCGTTATCCAAATCGAAATAAGTCACAAAATCTCCATAAAGTTGTATTTTTAGAAAAATCATGATTTTTATGGACGCTAATTTCAGACTTGGGTTCGAACTTTAGAAGCAGTTTTCTCAGGATCTATGGGACTAAACTGGCTGAAATTGTGATAAGAATCGTTATCCAAATCGAATTTAGTCCTAAAATCTCCATCAAGTTGTATTTATAGAAAAATCATGATTTTTATGGACACTTATTTCAGACTTGGGTTCGAACTATAGAAGCAGTTTTCTCAGGTTCTATGGGACCAAACTGGCTGAAATTTTGGAATAGTGATGAGAATCCTAATCCAAATCGAATTCAGTCACAAAATCTCCATAAAGTTGTATTTTTAGAAAAATCATGATTTTTATGGACGCTTATTTCAGACTTGGGTTCGAACTTTACAAGCAGTTTTCTCAGAATCTATGGGACCAAACTGGCTGAAATTTTGGAATAGTTATAAGAATCGTAATCCAAATCGAATTCAGTCACAAAATCTCCATAAAGTTGTATTTTTAGAAAAATCATGATTTTTATGGACGCTAATTTCAGACTTCGGTTCGAACTATAAAAGCAGTTTTCTCAGGTTCTATGGGACCAAACTTGCTGAAATTCTGGAATAGTGATAAGAATCGTTATCCAAATCGAATCCAGTCACAAAATCTCCATAAAGTTGTATTTTCAGAAAAATCATATTTTTTATGGAGGCTAATTTGAGACTTGGGTTCGAATTTTAGAAGCAGTTTTCTCAGGAACTATGGGACTAAACTGGCTGAAATTTTGAAATAGTGATAAGAATCGTTATCCAAATCGAAAAAAGTCACAAAATCTCCATAAAGTTGTATTTTTAGAAAAATCATGATTTTTATGGACGCTTATTTCAGACTTGGGTTCGAACTTTACAAGCAGTTTTCTCAGAATCTATGGGACCAAACTGGCTGAAATTTTGTAATAGTGATAAGAATCGTAATCCAAATCGAATTTAGTCCTAAAATTTCCATCAAGTTGTATTTAAAGAAAAATCATGATTTTTATGGACACTAATTTCAGACTTGGGTTCGAACTATAGAAGCAGTTTTCTCAGGTTCTATGGGACCAAACTGGCTGAAATTTTGTAATAGTGATAAGAATCGTTATCCAAATCGAATTCAGTCACAAAATCTCCATAAAGTTGTATTTTTAGAAAAATCATGATTTTTATGGACGCTTATTTCAGACTTGGGTTCGAACTTTACAAGCAGTTTTCTCAGAATCTATGGGACCAAACTGGCTGAAATTTTGTAATAGTGATAAGAATCGTTATCCAAATCGAATTTAGTCCTAAAATCTCCATCAAGTTGTATTTATAGAAAAATCATGATTTTTATGGACACTTATTTCAGACTTGGGTTCGAACTATAGAAGCAGTTTTCTCAGGTTCTATGGGACCAAACTGGCTGAAATTTTGGAATAGTGATAAGAATCGTAATCCAAATCGAATTCAGTCACAAAATCTCCATAAAGTTGTATTTTTAGAAAAATGATGATTTTTATGGACGCTTATTTCAGACTTGGGTTCGAACTTTACAAGCAGTTTTCTCAGAATCTATGGGACCAAACTGGCTGAAATTTTGGAATAGTTATAAGAATCGTAATCCAAATCGAATTCAGTCACAAAATCTCCATAAAGTTGTATTTTTAGAAAAATCATGATTTTTATGGACGCTAATTTCAGACTTCGGTTCGAACTATAGAAGCAGTTTTCTCAGGTTCTATGGGACCAAACTTGCTGAAATTTTGGAATAGTGATAAGAATCGTTATCCAAATCGAATTCAGTCACAAAATCTCCATAAAGTTGTATTTTTAGAAAAATCATGATTTTTATGGACGCCTATTTCAGACTTGGGTTCGAACTTTACAAGCAGTTTTCTCAAAATCTATGGGACCAAACTGGCTGAAATTTTGTAATAGTGATAAGAATCGTAATCCAAATCGAATTTAGTCCTAAAATCTCCATCAAGTTGTATTTATAGAAAAATCATGATTTTTATGGACACTTATTTCAGACTTGGGTTCGAAATATAGAAGCAGTTTTCTCAGGTTCTATGGGACCAAACTGGCTGAAATTTTGAAATAGTGATAAGAATCGTAATCCAAATCGAATTCAGTCACAAAATCTCCATAAAGTTGTATTTTTAGAAAAATGATGATTTTTATGGACGCTTATTTCAGACTTGGGTTCGAACTTTACAAGCAGTTTTCTCAGAATCTATGGGACCAAACTGGCTGAAATTTTGGAATAGTTATAAGAATCGTAATCCAAATCGAATTCAGTCACAAAATCTCCATAAAGTTGTATTTTTAGAAAAATCATGATTTTTATGGACGCTTATTTCAGACTTGGGTTCGAACTTTATAAGCAGTTTTCTCAGAATCTATGGGACCAAACTGGCTGAAATTTTGTAATAGTGATAAGAATCGTAATCCAAATCGAATTTAGTCCTAAAATTTCCATCAAGTTGTATTTATAGAAAAATCATGATTTTTATGGACACTAATTTCAGACTTGGGTTCGAACTATAGAAGCAGTTTTCTCAGGTTCTATGGGACCAAACTGGCTGAAATTTTGGAATAGTGATAAGAATCGTAATTCAAATCGAATTCAGTCACAAAATCTCCATAAAGTTGTATATTTAGAAAAATCATCTTTTTTATGGAGGCTGATTTGAGACTTGGGTTCGAACTTTAGAAGCAGTTTTCTCAGGTTCTATGGGACCAAACTGGCTGAAATTTTGTAATAGTGATAAGAATCGTTATCCAAATCGAATTCAGTCACAAAATCTCCATAAAGTTGTATTTTTAGAAAAATCATGATTTTTATGGACGCTTATTTCAGACTTGGGTTCGAACTTTACAAGCAGTTTTCTCAGAATCTATGGGACCAAACTGGCTGAAATTTTGTAATAGTGATAAGAATCGTTATCCAAATCGAATTTAGTCCTAAAATCTCCATCAAGTTGTATTTATAGAAAAATCATGATTTTTATGGACACTTATTTCAGACTTGGGTTCGAACTATAGAAGCAGTTTTCTCAGGTTCTATGGGACCAAACTGGCTGAAATTTTGGAATAGTGATAAGAATCGTAATCCAAATCGAATTCAGTCACAAAATCTCCATAAAGTTGTATTTTTAGAAAAATCATGATTTTTAAGGACGCTTATTTCAGACTTGGGTTCGAACTTTACAAGCAGTTTTCTCAGAATCTATGGGACCAAACTGGCTGAAATTTTGGAATAGTTATAAGAATCGTAATCCAAATCGAATTCAGTCACAAAATCTCCATAAAGTTGTATTTTTAGAAAAATCATGATTTTTATGGACGCTAATTTCAGACTTCGGTTCGAACTATAGAAGCAGTTTTCTCAGGTTCTATGGGACCAAACTTGCTGAAATTTTGGAATAGTGATAAGAATCGTTATCCAAATCGAATTCAGTCACAAAATCTCCATAAAGTTGTATTTTCAGAAAAATCATATTTTTTATGGAGGCTAATTTGAGACTTGGGTTCGAATTTTAGAAGCAGTTTTCTCAGGAACTATGGGACTAAACTGGCTGAAATTTTGAAATAGTGATAAGAATCGTTATCCAAATCGAAAAAAGTCACAAAATCTCCATAAAGTTGTATTTTTAGAAAAATCATGATTTTTATGGACGCTTATTTCAGACTTGGGTTCGAACTTTACAAGCAGTTTTCTCAGAATCTATGGGACCAAACTGGCTGAAATTTTGTAATAGTGATAAGAATCGTAATCCAAATCGAATTTAGTCCTAAAATTTCCATCAAGTTGTATTTAAAGAAAAATCATGATTTTTATGGACACTAATTTCAGACTTGGGTTCGAACTATAGAAGCAGTTTTCTCAGGTTCTATGGGACCAAACTGGCTGAAATTTTGGAATAGTGATAAGAATCGTAATTCAAATCGAATTCAGTCACAAAATCTCCATAAAGTTGTATATTTAGAAAAATCATCTTTTTTATGGAGGCTGATTTGAGACTTGGGTTCGAACTTTAGAAGCAGTTTTCTCAGGTTCTATGGGACCAAACTGGCTGAAATTTTGTAATAGTGATAAGAATCGTTATCCAAATCGAATTCAGTCACAAAATCTCCATAAAGTTGTATTTTTAGAAAAATCATGATTTTTATGGACGCTTATTTCAGACTTGGGTTCGAACTTTACAAGCAGTTTTCTCAGAATCTATGGGACCAAACTGGCTGAAATTTTGTAATAGTGATAAGAATCGTTATCCAAATCGAATTTAGTCCTAAAATCTCCATCAAGTTGTATTAATAGAAAAATCATGATTTTTATGGACACTTATTTCAGACTTGGGTTCGAACTATAGAAGCAGTTTTCTCAGGTTCTATGGGACCAAACTGGCTGAAATTTTGGAATAGTGATAAGAATCGTAATCCAAATCGAATTCAGTCACAAAATCTCCATAAAGTTGTATTTTTAGAAAAATGATGATTTTTATGGACGCTTATTTCAGACTTGGGTTCGAACTTTACAAGCAGTTTTCTCAGAATCTATGGGACCAAACTGGCTGAAATTTTGGAATAGTTATAAGAATCGTAATCCAAATCGAATTCAGTCACAAAATCTCCATAAAGTTGTATTTTTAGAAAAATCATGATTTTTATGGACGCTAATTTCAGACTTCGGTTCGAACTATAGAAGCAGTTTTCTCAGGTTCTATGGGACCAAACTTGCTGAAATTTTGGAATAGTGATAAGAATCGTTATCCAAATCGAATTCAGTCACAAAATCTCCATAAAGTTGTATTTTCAGAAAAATCATATTTTTTATGGAGGCTAATTTGAGACTTGGGTTCGAATTTTAGAAGCAGTTTTCTCAGGAACTATGGGACTAAACTGGCTGAAATTTTGAAATAGTGATAAGAATCGTTATCCAAATCGAAAAAAGTCACAAAATCTCCATAAAGTTGTATTTTTAGAAAAATCATGATTTTTATGGACGCTTATTTCAGACTTGGGTTCGAACTTTACAAGCAGTTTTCTCAGAATCTATGGGACCAAACTGGCTGAAATTTTGTAATAGTGATAAGAATCGTAATCCAAATCGAATTTAGTCCTAAAATTTCCATCAAGTTGTATTTAAAGAAAAATCATGATTTTTATGGACACTAATTTCAGACTTGGGTTCGAACTATAGAAGCAGTTTTCTCAGGTTCTATGGGACCAAACTGGCTGAAATTTTGGAATAGTGATAAGAATCGTAATTCAAATCGAATTCAGTCACAAAATCTCCATAAAGTTGTATATTTAGAAAAATCATCTTTTTTATGGAGGCTGATTTGAGACTTGGGTTCGAACTTTAGAAGCAGTTTTCTCAGGTTCTATGGGACCAAACTGGCTGAAATTTTGTAATAGTGATAAGAATCGTTATCCAAATCGAATTCAGTCACAAAATCTCCATAAAGTTGTATTTTTAGAAAAATCATGATTTTTATGGACGCTTATTTCAGACTTGGGTTCGAACTTTACAAGCAGTTTTCTCAGAATCTATGGGACCAAACTGGCTGAAATTTTGTAATAGTGATAAGAATCGTTATCCAAATCGAATTTAGTCCTAAAATCTCCATCAAGTTGTATTAATAGAAAAATCATGATTTTTATGGACACTTATTTCAGACTTGGGTTCGAACTATAGAAGCAGTTTTCTCAGGTTCTATGGGACCAAACTGGCTGAAATTTTGGAATAGTGATAAGAATCGTAATCCAAATCGAATTCAGTCACAAAATCTCCATAAAGTTGTATTTTTAGAAAAATGATGATTTTTATGGACGCTTATTTCAGACTTGGGTTCGAACTTTACAAGCAGTTTTCTCAGAATCTATGGGACCAAACTGGCTGAAATTTTGGAATAGTTATAAGAATCGTAATCCAAATCGAATTCAGTCACAAAATCTCCATAAAGTTGTATTTTTAGAAAAATCATGATTTTTATGGACGCTAATTTCAGACTTCGGTTCGAACTATAGAAGCAGTTTTCTCAGGTTCTATGGGACCAAACTTGCTGAAATTTTGGAATAGTGATAAGAATCGTTATCCAAATCGAATTCAGTCACAAAATCTCCATAAAGTTGTATTTTTAGAAAAATCATGATTTTTATGGACGCCTATTTCAGACTTGGGTTCGAACTTTACAAGCAGTTTTCTCAAAATCTATGGGACCAAACTGGCTGAAATTTTGTAATAGTGATAAGAATCGTAATCCAAATCGAATTTAGTCCTAAAATCTCCATCAAGTTGTATTTATAGAAAAATCATGATTTTTATGGACACTTATTTCAGACTTGGGTTCGAAATATAGAAGCAGTTTTCTCAGGTTCTATGGGACCAAACTGGCTGAAATTTTGAAATAGTGATAAGAATCGTAATCCAAATCGAATTCAGTCACAAAATCTCCATAAAGTTGTATTTTTAGAAAAATGATGATTTTTATGGACGCTTATTTCAGACTTGGGTTCGAACTTTACAAGCAGTTTTCTCAGAATCTATGGGACCAAACTGGCTGAAATTTTGGAATAGTTATAAGAATCGTAATCCAAATCGAATTCAGTCACAAAATCTCCATAAAGTTGTATTTTTAGAAAAATCATGATTTTTATGGACGCTTATTTCAGACTTGGGTTCGAACTTTATAAGCAGTTTTCTCAGAATCTATGGGACCAAACTGGCTGAAATTTTGTAATAGTGATAAGAATCGTAATCCAAATCGAATTTAGTCCTAAAATTTCCATCAAGTTGTATTTATAGAAAAATCATGATTTTTATGGACACTAATTTCAGACTTGGGTTCGAACTATAGAAGCAGTTTTCTCAGGTTCTATGGGACCAAACTGGCTGAAATTTTGGAATAGTGATAAGAATCGTAATTCAAATCGAATTCAGTCACAAAATCTCCATAAAGTTGTATATTTAGAAAAATCATCTTTTTTATGGAGGCTGATTTGAGACTTGGGTTCGAATTGTAGAAGCAGTTTTCTCAGGAACTATGGGACTAAACTGGCTGAAATTTTGAAATAGTGATAAGAATCGTTATCCAAATCGAAAAAAGTCACAAAATCTCCATAAAGTTGTATTTTTAGAAAAATCATGATTTTTATGGACGCTTATTTCAGACTTGGGTTCGAACTTTACAAGCAGTTTTCTCAGAATCTATGGGACCAAACTGGCTGAAATTTTGGAATAGTGATAAGAATCGTAATCCAAATCGAATTAAGTCCTTAAATCTCCATCAAGTTGTATTTATAGAAAAATCATGATTTTTATGGACACTTATTTCAGACTTGGGTTCGAACTATAGAAGCAGTTTTCTCAGGTTCTATGGGACCAAACTGGCTGAAATTTTGGAATAGTGATAAGAATCGTAATCCAAATCGAATTCAGTCACAAAATCTCCATAAAGTTGTATTTTTAGAAAAATGATGATTTTTATGGACGCTTATTTCAGACTTGGGTTCGAACTTTACAAGCAGTTTTCTCAGAATCTATGGGACCAAACTGGCTGAAATTTTGGAATAGTTATAAGAATCGTAATCCAAATCGAATTCAGTCACAAAATCTCCATAAAGTTGTATTTTTAGAAAAATCATGATTTTTATGGACGCTTATTTCAGACTTGGGTTCGAACTTTATAAGCAGTTTTATCAGAATCTATGGGACCAAACTGGCTGAAATTTTGTAATAGTGATAAGAATCGTAATCCAAATCGAATTTAGTCCTAAAATTTCCATCAAGTTGTAGTTATAGAAAAATCATGATTTTTATGGACACTAATTTCAGACTTGGGTTCGAACTATAGAAGCAGTATTCTCAGGTTCTATGGGACCAAACTGGCTGAAATTTTGGAATAGTGATAAGAATCGTAATTCAAATCGAATTCAGTCACAAAATCTCCATAAAGTTGTATATTTAGAAAAATCATCTTTTTTATGGAGGCTGATTTGAGACATGGGTTCGAACTTTAGAAGCAGTTTTCTCAGGTTCTATGGGACCAAACTGGCTGAAATTTTGTAATAGTGATAAGAATCGTTATCCAAATCGAATTCAGTCACAAAATCTCCATAAAGTTGTATTTTTAGAAAAATCATGATTTTTATGGACGCTTATTTCAGACTTGGGTTCGAACTTTACAAGCAGATTTCTCAGAATCTATGGGACCAAACTGGCTGAAATTTTGTAATAGTGATAAGAATCGTTATCCAAATCGAATTAAGTCCTTAAATCTCCATCAAGTTGTATTTATAGAAAAATCATGATTTTTATGGACACTTATTTCAGACTTGGGTTCGAACTATAGAAGCAGTTTTCTCAGGTTCTATGGGACCAAACTGGCTGAAATTTTGGAATAGTGATAAGAATCGTAATCCAAATCGAATTCAGTCACAAAATCTCCATAAAGTTGTATTTTTAGAAAAATGATGATTTTTATGGACGCTTATTTCAGACTTGGGTTCGAACTTTACAAGCAGTTTTCTCAGAATCTATGGGACCAAACTGGCTGAAATTTTGGAATAGTTATAAGAATCGTAATCCAAATCGAATTCAGTCACAAAATCTCCATAAAGTTGTATTTTTAGAAAAATCATGATTTTTATGGACGCTTATTTCAGACTTGGGTTCGAACTTTATAAGCAGTTTTCTCAGAATCTATGGGACCAAACTGGCTGAAATTTTGTAATAGTGATAAGAATCGTAATCCAAATCGAATTTAGTCCTAAAATTTCCATCAAGTTGTATTTATAGAAAAATCATGATTTTTATGGACACTAATTTCAGACTTGGGTTCGAACTATAGAAGCAGTTTTCTCAGGTTCTATGGGACCAAACTGGCTGAAATTTTGGAATAGTGATAAGAATCGTAATTCAAATCGAATTCAGTCACAAAATCTCCATAAAGTTGTATATTTAGAAAAATCATCTTTTTTATGGAGGCTGATTTGAGACTTGGGTTCGAACTTTAGAAGCAGTTTTCTCAGGTTCTATGGGACCAAACTGGCTGAAATTTTGTAATAGTGATAAGAATCGTTATCCAAATCGAATTCAAGCACAAAATCTCCATAAAGTTGTATTTTTAGAAAAATCATGATTTTTATGGACGCTTATTTCAGACTTGGGTTCGAACTTTACAAGCAGTTTTCTCAGAATCTATGGGACCAAACTGGCTGAAATTTTGTAATAGTGATAAGAATCGTTATCCAAATCGAATTTAGTCCTAAAATCTCCATCAAGTTGTATTTATAGAAAAATCATGATTTTTATGGACACTTATTTCAGACTTGGGTTCGAACTATAGAAGCAGTTTTCTCAGGTTCTATGGGACCAAACTGGCTGAAATTTTGGAATAGTGATAAGAATCGTAATCCAAATCGAATTCAGTCACAAAATCTCCATAAAGTTGTATTTTTAGAAAAATCATGATTTTTATGGACGCTTATTTCAGACTTGGGTTCGAACTTTACAAGCAGTTTTCTCAGAATCTATGGGACCAAACTGGCTGAAATTTTGGAATAGTTATAAGAATCGTAATCCAAATCGAATTCAGTCACAAAATCTCCATAAAGTTGTATTTTTAGAAAAATCATGATTTTTATGGACGCTAATTTCAGACTTCGGTTCGAACTATAGAAGCAGTTTTCTCAGGTTCTATGGGACCAAACTTGCTGAAATTTTGGAATAGTGATAAGAATCGTTATCCAAATCGAATTCAGTCACAAAATCTCCATAAAGTTGTATTTTCAGAAAAATCATATTTTTTATGGAGGCTAATTTGAGACTTGGGTTCGAATTTTAGAAGCAGTTTTCTCAGGAACTATGGGACTAAACTGGCTGAAATTTTGAAATAGTGATAAGAATCGTTATCCAAATCGAAAAAAGTCACAAAATCTCCATAAAGTTGTATTTTTAGAAAAATCATGATTTTTATGGACGCTTATTTCAGACTTGGGTTCGAACTTTACAAGCAGTTTTCTCAGAATCTATGGGACCAAACTGGCTGAAATTTTGGAATAGTTATAAGAATCGTAATCCAAATCGAATTCAGTCACAAAATCTCCATAAAGTTGTATTTTTAGAAAAATCATGATTTTTATGGACGCTAATTTCAGACTTCGGTTCGAACTATAGAAGCAGTTTTCTCAGGTTCTATGGGACCAAACTTGCTGAAATTTTGGAATAGTGATAAGAATCGTTATCCAAATCGAATTCAGTCACAAAATCTCCATAAAGTTGTATTTTCAGAAAAATCATATTTTTTATGGAGGCTAATTTGAGACTTGGGTTCGAATTTTAGAAGCAGTTTTCTCAGGAACTATGGGACTAAACTGGCTGAAATTTTGAAATAGTGATAAGAATCGTTATCCAAATCGAAAAAAGTCACAAAATCTCCATAAAGTTGTATTTTTAGAAAAATCATGATTTTTATGGACGCTTATTTCAGACTTGGGTTCGAACTTTACAAGCAGTTTTCTCAGAATCTATGGGACCAAACTGGCTGAAATTTTGGAATAGTGATAAGAATCGTAATCCAAATCGAATTTAGTCCTAAAATCTCCATCAAGTTGTATTTATAGAAAAATCATGATTTTTATGGACACTTATTTCAGACTTGGGTTCGAACTATAGAAGCAGTTTTCTCAGGTTCTATGGGAACAAACTGGCTGAAATTTTGGAATAGTGATAAGAATCGTAATTCAAATCGAATTCAGTCACAAAATCTCCATAAAGATGTATATTTAGAAAAATCATCTTTTTTATGGAGGCTGATTTGAGACATGGGTTCGAACTTTAGAAGCAGTTTTCTCAGGTTCTATGGGACCAAACTGGCTGAAATTTTGTAATAGTGATAAGAATCGTTATCCAAATCGAATTCAGTCACAAAATCTCCATAAAGTTGTATTTTTAGAAAAATCATGATTTTTATGGACGCTTATTTCAGACTTGGGTTCGAACTTTACAAGCAGATTTCTCAGAATCTATGGGACCAAACTGGCTGAAATTTTGTAATAGTGATAAGAATCGTTATCCAAATCGAATTAAGTCCTTAAATCTCCATCAAGTTGTATTTATAGAAAAATCATGATTTTTATG
Organism: Hesperophylax consimilis; assembly: GCF_061612785.1. Lineage (NCBI taxonomy): Eukaryota > Metazoa > Arthropoda > Insecta > Trichoptera > Limnephilidae > Hesperophylax > Hesperophylax consimilis. The sequence continues at coordinate 14,712 of NC_142855.1, forward strand.
GACACTTATTTCAGACTTGGGTTCGAACTATAGAAGCAGTTTTCTCAGGTTCTATGGGACCAAACTGGCTGAAATTTTGGAATAGTGATAAGAATCGTAATCCAAATCGAATTCAGTCACAAAATCTCCATAAAGTTGTATTTTTAGAAAAATCATGATTTTTATGGACGCTTATTTCAGACTTGGGTTCGAACTTTACAAGCAGTTTTCTCAGAATCTATGGGACCAAACTGGCTGAAATTTTGAATAGTTATAAGAATCGTAATCCAAATCGAATTCAGTCACAAAATCTCCATAAAGTTGTATTTTTAGAAAAATCATGATTTTTATGGACGCTAATTTCAGACTTCGGTTCGAACTATAGAAGCAGTTTTCTCAGGTTCTATGGGACCAAACTTGCTGAAATTTTGGAATAGTGATAAGAATCGTTATCCAAATCGAATTCAGTCACAAAATCTCCATAAAGTTGTATTTTCAGAAAAATCATATTTTTTATGGAGGCTAATTTGAGACTTGGGTTCGAATTTTAGAAGCAGTTTTCTCAGGAACTATGGGACTAAACTGGCTGAAATTTTGAAATAGTGATAAGAATCGTTATCCAAATCGAAAAAAGTCACAAAATCTCCATAAAGTTGTATTTTTAGAAAAATCATGATTTTTATGGACGCTTATTTCAGACTTGGGTTCGAACTTTACAAGCAGTTTTCTCAGAATCTATGGGACCAAACTGGCTGAAATTTTGGAATAGTGATAAGAATCGTAATCCAAATCGAATTCAGTCACAAAATCTCCATAAAGTTGTATTTTTAGAAAAATCATGATTTTTATGGACGCCTATTTCAGACTTGGGTTCGAACTTTACAAGCAGTTTTCTCAGAATCTATGGGACCAAACTGGCTGAAATTTTGTAATAGTGATAAGAATCGTTATCCAAATCGAATTTAGTCCTAAAATCTCCATCAAGTTGTATTTATAGAAAAATCATGATTTTTATGGACACTTATTTCAGACTTGGGTTCGAACTATAGAAGCAGTTTTCTCAGGTTCTATGGGACCAAACTGGCTGAAATTTTGGAATAGTGATAAGAATCGTAATCCAAATCGAATTCAGTCACAAAATCTCCATAAAGTTGTATTTTTAGAAAAATCATGATTTTTATGGACGCTTATTTCAGACTTGGGTTCGAACTTTATAAGCAGTTTTCTCAGAATCTATGGGACCAAACTGGCTGAAATTTTGTAATAGTGATAAGAATCGTAATCCAAATCGAATTTAGTCCTAAAATTTCCATCAAGTTGTATTTATAGAAAAATCATGATTTTTATGGACACTAATTTCAGACTTGGGTTCGAACTATAGAAGCAGTTTTCTCAGGTTCTATGGGACCAAACTGGCTGAAATTTTGGAATAGTGATAAGAATCGTAATTCAAATCGAATTCAGTCACAAAATCTCCATAAAGTTGTATATTTAGAAAAATCATCTTTTTTATGGAGGCTGATTTGAGACTTGGGTTCGAACTTTAGAAGCAGTTTTCTCAGGTTCTATGGGACCAAACTGGCTGAAATTTTGTAATAGTGATAAGAATCGTTATCCAAATCGAATTCAAGCACAAAATCTCCATAAAGTTGTATTTTTAGAAAAATCATGATTTTTATGGACGCTTATTTCAGACTTGGGTTCGAACTTTACAAGCAGTTTTCTCAGAATCTATGGGACCAAACTGGCTGAAATTTTGTAATAGTGATAAGAATCGTTATCCAAATCGAATTTAGTCCTAAAATCTCCATCAAGTTGTATTTATAGAAAAATCATGATTTTTATGGACACTTATTTCAGACTTGGGTTCGAACTATAGAAGCAGTTTTCTCAGGTTCTATGGGACCAAACTGGCTGAAATTTTGGAATAGTGATAAGAATCGTAATCCAAATCGAATTCAGTCACAAAATCTCCATAAAGTTGTATTTTTAGAAAAATCATGATTTTTATGGACGCTTATTTCAGACTTGGGTTCGAACTTTACAAGCAGTTTTCTCAGAATCTATGGGACCAAACTGGCTGAAATTTTGGAATAGTTATAAGAATCGTAATCCAAATCGAATTCAATCACAAAATCTCCATAAAGTTGTATTTTTAGAAAAATCATGATTTTTATGGACGCTAATTTCAGACTTCGGTTCGAACTATAGAAGCAGTTTTCTCAGGTTCTATGGGACCAAACTTGCTGAAATTTTGGAATAGTGATAAGAATCGTTATCCAAATCGAATTCAGTCACAAAATCTCCATAAAGTTGTATTTTCAGAAAAATCATATTTTTTATGGAGGCTAATTTGAGACTTGGGTTCGAATTTTAGAAGCAGTTTTCTCAGGAACTATGGGAATAAACTGGCTGAAATTTTGAAATAGTGATAAGAATCGTTATCCAAATCGAAAAAAGTCACAAAATCTCCATAAAGTTGTATTTTTAGAAAAATCATGATTTTTATGGACGCTTATTTCAGACTTGGGTTCGAACTTTACAAGCAGTTTTCTCAGAATCTATGGGACCAAACTGGCTGAAATTTTGGAATAGTGATAAGAATCGTAATCCAAATCGAATTTAGTCCTAAAATCTCCATCAAGTTGTATTTATAGAAAAATCATGATTTTTATGGACACTTATTTCAGACTTGGGTTCGAACTATAGAAGCAGTTTTCTCAGGTTCTATGGGAACAAACTGGCTGAAATTTTGGAATAGTGATAAGAATCGTAATTCAAATCGAATTCAGTCACAAAATCTCCATAAAGTTGTATATTTAGAAAAATCATCTTTTTTATGGAGGCTGATTTGAGACATGGGTTCGAACTTTAGAAGCAGTTTTCTCAGGTTCTATGGGACCAAACTGGCTGAAATTTTGTAATAGTGATAAGAATCGTTATCCAAATCGAATTCAGTCACAAAATCTCCATAAAGTTGTATTTTTAGAAAAATCATGATTTTTATGGACGCTTATTTCAGACTTGGGTTCGAACTTTACAAGCAGATTTCTCAGAATCTATGGGACCAAACTGGCTGAAATTTTGTAATAGTGATAAGAATCGTTATCCAAATCGAATTAAGTCCTTAAATCTCCATCAAGTTGTATTTATAGAAAAATCATGATTTTTATGGACACTTATTTCAGACTTGGGTTCGAACTATAGAAGCAGTTTTCTCAGGTTCTATGGGACCAAACTGGCTGAAATTTTGGAATAGTGATAAGAATCGTAATCCAAATCGAATTCAGTCACAAAATCTCCATAAAGTTGTATTTTTAGAAAAATCATGATTTTTATGGACGCTTATTTCAGACTTGGGTTCGAACTTTACAAGCAGTTTTCTCAGAATCTATGGGACCAAACTGGCTGAAATTTTGAATAGTTATAAGAATCGTAATCCAAATCGAATTCAGTCACAAAATCTCCATAAAGTTGTATTTTTAGAAAAATCATGATTTTTATGGACGCTAATTTCAGACTTCGGTTCGAACTATAGAAGCAGTTTTCTCAGGTTCTATGGGACCAAACTGGCTGAAATTTTGGAATAGTGATAAGAATCGTAATCCAAATCGAATTCAGTCACAAAATCTCCATAAAGTTGTATTTTTAGAAAAATCATGATTTTTATGGACGCTTATTTCAGACTTGGGTTCGAACTTTACAAGCAGTTTTCTCAGAATCTATGGGACCAAACTGGCTGAAATTTTGGAATAGTTATAAGAATCGTAATCCAAATCGAATTCAGTCACAAAATCTCCATAAAGTTGTATTTTTAGAAAAATCATGATTTTTATGGACGCTAATTTCAGACTTCGGTTCGAACTATAGAAGCAGTTTTCTCAGGTTCTATGGGACCAAACTTGCTGAAATTTTGGAATAGTGATAAGAATCGTTATCCAAATCGAATTCAGTCACAAAATCTCCATAAAGTTGTATTTTCAGAAAAATCATATTTTTTATGGAGGCTAATTTGAGACTTGGGTTCGAATTTTAGAAGCAGTTTTCTCAGGAACTATGGGACTAAACTGGCTGAAATTTTGAAATAGTGATAAGAATCGTTATCCAAATCGAAAAAAGTCACAAAATCTCCATAAAGTTGTATTTTTAGAAAAATCATGATTTTTATGGACGCTTATTTCAGACTTGGGTTCGAACTTTACAAGCAGTTTTCTCAGAATCTATGGGACCAAACTGGCTGAAATTTTGGAATAGTGATAAGAATCGTAATCCAAATCGAATTTAGTCCTAAAATCTCCATCAAGTTGTATTTATAGAAAAATCATGATTTTTATGGACACTTATTTCAGACTTGGGTTCGAACTATAGAAGCAGTTTTCTCAGGTTCTATGGGAACAAACTGGCTGAAATTTTGGAATAGTGATAAGAATCGTAATTCAAATCGAATTCAGTCACAAAATCTCCATAAAGTTGTATATTTAGAAAAATCATCTTTTTTATGGAGGCTGATTTGAGACATGGGTTCGAACTTTAGAAGCAGTTTTCTCAGGTTCTATGGGACCAAACTGGCTGAAATTTTGTAATAGTGATAAGAATCGTTATCCAAATCGAATTCAGTCACAAAATCTCCATAAAGTTGTATTTTTAGAAAAATCATGATTTTTATGGACGCTTATTTCAGACTTGGGTTCGAACTTTACAAGCAGTTTTCTCAGAATCTATGGGACCAAACTGGCTGAAATTTTGGAATAGTTATAAGAATCGTAATCCAAATCGAATTCAGTCACAAAATCTCCATAAAGTTGTATTTTTAGAAAAATCATGATTTTTATGGACGCTTATTTCAGACTTGGGTTCGAACTTTATAAGCAGTTTTCTCAGAATCTATGGGACCAAACTGGCTGAAATTTTGTAATAGTGATAAGAATCGTAATCCAAATCGAATTTAGTCCTAAAATTTCCATCAAGTTGTATTTATAGAAAAATCATGATTTTTATGGACACTAATTTCAGACTTGGGTTCGAACTATAGAAGCAGTTTTCTCAGGTTCTATGGGACCAAACTGGCTGAAATTTTGGAATAGTGATAAGAATCGTAATTCAAATCGAATTCAGTCACAAAATCTCCATAAAGTTGTATATTTAGAAAAATCATCTTTTTTATGGAGGCTGATTTGAGACTTGGGTTCGAATTGTAGAAGCAGTTTTCTCAGGAACTATGGGACTAAACTGGCTGAAATTTTGAAATAGTGATAAGAATCGTTATCCAAATCGAAAAAAGTCACAAAATCTCCATAAAGTTGTATTTTTAGAAAAATCATGATTTTTATGGACGCTTATTTCAGACTTGGGTTCGAACTTTACAAGCAGTTTTCTCAGAATCTATGGGACCAAACTGGCTGAAATTTTGGAATAGTGATAAGAATCGTAATCCAAATCGAATTTAGTCCTAAAATCTCCATCAAGTTGTATTTATAGAAAAATCATGATTTTTATGGACACTTATTTCAGACTTGGGTTCGAACTATAGAAGCAGTTTTCTCAGGTTCTATGGGACCAAACTGGCTGAAATTTTGGAATAGTGATAAGAATCGTAATCCAAATCGAATTCAGTCACAAAATCTCCATAAAGTTGTATTTTTAGAAAAATGATGATTTTTATGGACGCTTATTTCAGACTTGGGTTCGAACTTTACAAGCAGTTTTCTCAGAATCTATGGGACCAAACTGGCTGAAATTTTGGAATAGTTATAAGAATCGTAATCCAAATCGAATTCAGTCACAAAATCTCCATAAAGTTGTATTTTTAGAAAAATCATGATTTTTATGGACGCTTATTTCAGACTTGGGTTCGAACTTTATAAGCAGTTTTATCAGAATCTATGGGACCAAACTGGCTGAAATTTTGTAATAGTGATAAGAATCGTAATCCAAATCGAATTTAGTCCTAAAATTTCCATCAAGTTGTAGTTATAGAAAAATCATGATTTTTATGGACACTAATTTCAGACTTGGGTTCGAACTATAGAAGCAGTATTCTCAGGTTCTATGGGACCAAACTGGCTGAAATTTTGGAATAGTGATAAGAATCGTAATTCAAATCGAATTCAGTCACAAAATCTCCATAAAGTTGTATATTTAGAAAAATCATCTTTTTTATGGAGGCTGATTTGAGACATGGGTTCGAACTTTAGAAGCAGTTTTCTCAGGTTCTATGGGACCAAACTGGCTGAAATTTTGTAATAGTGATAAGAATCGTTATCCAAATCGAATTCAGTCACAAAATCTCCATAAAGTTGTATTTTTAGAAAAATCATGATTTTTATGGACGCTTATTTCAGACTTGGGTTCGAACTTTACAAGCAGATTTCTCAGAATCTATGGGACCAAACTGGCTGAAATTTTGTAATAGTGATAAGAATCGTTATCCAAATCGAATTAAGTCCTTAAATCTCCATCAAGTTGTATTTATAGAAAAATCATGATTTTTATGGACACTTATTTCAGACTTGGGTTCGAACTATAGAAGCAGTTTTCTCAGGTTCTATGGGACCAAACTGGCTGAAATTTTGGAATAGTGATAAGAATCGTAATCCAAATCGAATTCAGTCACAAAATCTCCATAAAGTTGTATTTTTAGAAAAATCATGATTTTTATGGACGCTTATTTCAGACTTGGGTTCGAACTTTACAAGCAGTTTTCTCAGAATCTATGGGACCAAACTGGCTGAAATTTTGGAATAGTGATAAAAATCGTAATCCAAATCGAATTTAGTCCTAAAATCTCCATCAAGTTGTATTTATAGAAAAATCATGATTTTTATGGACACTTATTTCAGACTTGGGTTCGAACTATAGAAGCAGTTTTCTCAGGTTCTATGGGACCAAACTGGCTGAAATTTTGGAATAGTGATAAGAATCGTAATCCAAATCGAATTCAGTCACAAAATCTCCATAAAGTTGTATTTTTAGAAAAATGATGATTTTTATGGACGCTTATTTCAGACTTGGGTTCGAACTTTACAAGCAGTTTTCTCAGAATCTATGGGACCAAACTGGCTGAAATTTTGGAATAGTTATAAGAATCGTAATCCAAATCGAATTCAGTCACAAAATCTCCATAAAGTTGTATTTTTAGAAAAATCATGATTTTTATGGACGCTTATTTCAGACTTGGGTTCGAACTTTATAAGCAGTTTTCTCAGAATCTATGGGACCAAACTGGCTGAAATTTTGTAATAGTGATAAGAATCGTAATCCAAATCGAATTTAGTCCTAAAATTTCCATCAAGTTGTATTTATAGAAAAATCATGATTTTTATGGACACTAATTTCAGACTTGGGTTCGAACTATAGAAGCAGTTTTCTCAGGTTCTATGGGACCAAACTGGCTGAAATTTTGGAATAGTGATAAGAATCGTAATTCAAATCGAATTCAGTCACAAAATCTCCATAAAGTTGTATATTTAGAAAAATCATCTTTTTTATGGAGGCTGATTTGAGACTTGGGTTCGAACTTTAGAAGCAGTTTTCTCAGGTTCTATGGGACCAAACTGGCTGAAATTTTGTAATAGTGATAAGAATCGTTATCCAAATCGAATTCAAGCACAAAATCTCCATAAAGTTGTATTTTTAGAAAAATCATGATTTTTATGGACGCTTATTTCAGACTTGGGTTCGAACTTTACAAGCAGTTTTCTCAGAATCTATGGGACCAAACTGGCTGAAATTTTGTAATAGTGATAAGAATCGTTATCCAAATCGAATTTAGTCCTAAAATCTCCATCAAGTTGTATTTATAGAAAAATCATGATTTTTATGGACACTTATTTCAGACTTGGGTTCGAACTATAGAAGCAGTTTTCTCAGGTTCTATGGGACCAAACTGGCTGAAATTTTGGAATAGTGATAAGAATCGTAATCCAAATCGAATTCAGTCACAAAATCTCCATAAAGTTGTATTTTTAGAAAAATCATGATTTTTATGGACGCTTATTTCAGACTTGGGTTCGAACTTTACAAGCAGTTTTCTCAGAATCTATGGGACCAAACTGGCTGAAATTTTGGAATAGTTATAAGAATCGTAATCCAAATCGAATTCAGTCACAAAATCTCCATAAAGTTGTATTTTTAGAAAAATCATGATTTTTATGGACGCTAATTTCAGACTTCGGTTCGAACTATAGAAGCAGTTTTCTCAGGTTCTATGGGACCAAACTTGCTGAAATTTTGGAATAGTGATAAGAATCGTTATCCAAATCGAATTCAGTCACAAAATCTCCATAAAGTTGTATTTTCAGAAAAATCATATTTTTTATGGAGGCTAATTTGAGACTTGGGTTCGAATTTTAGAAGCAGTTTTCTCAGGAACTATGGGACTAAACTGGCTGAAATTTTGAAATAGTGATAAGAATCGTTATCCAAATCGAAAAAAGTCACAAAATCTCCATAAAGTTGTATTTTTAGAAAAATCATGATTTTTATGGACGCTTATTTCAGACTTGGGTTCGAACTTTACAAGCAGTTTTCTCAGAATCTATGGGACCAAACTGGCTGAAATTTTGGAATAGTGATAAGAATCGTAATCCAAATCGAATTCAGTCACAAAATCTCCATAAAGTTGTATTTTTAGAAAAATCATGATTTTTATGGACGCCTATTTCAGACTTGGGTTCGAACTTTACAAGCAGTTTTCTCAGAATCTATGGGACCAAACTGGCTGAAATTTTGTAATAGTGATAAGAATCGTTATCCAAATCGAATTTAGTCCTAAAATCTCCATCAAGTTGTATTTATAGAAAAATCATGATTTTTATGGACACTTATTTCAGACTTGGGTTCGAACTATAGAAGCAGTTTTCTCAGGTTCTATGGGACCAAACTGGCTGAAATTTTGGAATAGTGATAAGAATCGTAATCCAAATCGAATTCAGTCACAAAATCTCCATAAAGTTGTATTTTTAGAAAAATCATGATTTTTATGGACGCTTATTTCAGACTTGGGTTCGAACTTTATAAGCAGTTTTCTCAGAATCTATGGGACCAAACTGGCTGAAATTTTGTAATAGTGATAAGAATCGTAATCCAAATCGAATTTAGTCCTAAAATTTCCATCAAGTTGTATTTATAGAAAAATCATGATTTTTATGGACACTAATTTCAGACTTGGGTTCGAACTATAGAAGCAGTTTTCTCAGGTTCTATGGGACCAAACTGGCTGAAATTTTGGAATAGTGATAAGAATCGTAATTCAAATCGAATTCAGTCACAAAATCTCCATAAAGTTGTATATTTAGAAAAATCATCTTTTTTATGGAGGCTGATTTGAGACTTGGGTTCGAACTTTAGAAGCAGTTTTCTCAGGTTCTATGGGACCAAACTGGCTGAAATTTTGTAATAGTGATAAGAATCGTTATCCAAATCGAATTCAAGCACAAAATCTCCATAAAGTTGTATTTTTAGAAAAATCATGATTTTTATGGACGCTTATTTCAGACTTGGGTTCGAACTTTACAAGCAGTTTTCTCAGAATCTATGGGACCAAACTGGCTGAAATTTTGTAATAGTGATAAGAATCGTTATCCAAATCGAATTTAGTCCTAAAATCTCCATCAAGTTGTATTTATAGAAAAATCATGATTTTTATGGACACTTATTTCAGACTTGGGTTCGAACTATAGAAGCAGTTTTCTCAGGTTCTATGGGACCAAACTGGCTGAAATTTTGGAATAGTGATAAGAATCGTAATCCAAATCGAATTCAGTCACAAAATCTCCATAAAGTTGTATTTTTAGAAAAATCATGATTTTTATGGACGCTTATTTCAGACTTGGGTTCGAACTTTACAAGCAGTTTTCTCAGAATCTATGGGACCAAACTGGCTGAAATTTTGGAATAGTTATAAGAATCGTAATCCAAATCGAATTCAATCACAAAATCTCCATAAAGTTGTATTTTTAGAAAAATCATGATTTTTATGGACGCTAATTTCAGACTTCGGTTCGAACTATAGAAGCAGTTTTCTCAGGTTCTATGGGACCAAACTTGCTGAAATTTTGGAATAGTGATAAGAATCGTTATCCAAATCGAATTCAGTCACAAAATCTCCATAAAGTTGTATTTTCAGAAAAATCATATTTTTTATGGAGGCTAATTTGAGACTTGGGTTCGAATTTTAGAAGCAGTTTTCTCAGGAACTATGGGACTAAACTGGCTGAAATTTTGAAATAGTGATAAGAATCGTTATCCAAATCGAAAAAAGTCACAAAATCTCCATAAAGTTGTATTTTTAGAAAAATCATGATTTTTATGGACGCTTATTTCAGACTTGGGTTCGAACTTTACAAGCAGTTTTCTCAGAATCTATGGGACCAAACTGGCTGAAATTTTGGAATAGTGATAAGAATCGTAATCCAAATCGAATTTAGTCCTCAAATCTCCATCAAGTTGTATTTATAGAAAAATCATGATTTTTATGGACACTTATTTCAGACTTGGGTTCGAACTATAGAAGCAGTTTTCTCAGGTTCTATGGGAACAAACTGGCTGAAATTTTGGAATAGTGATAAGAATCGTAATTCAAATCGAATTCAGTCACAAAATCTCCATAAAGATGTATATTTAGAAAAATCATCTTTTTTATGGAGGCTGATTTGAGACATGGGTTCGAACTTTAGAAGCAGTTTTCTCAGGTTCTATGGGACCAAACTGGCTGAAATTTTGTAATAGTGATAAGAATCGTTATCCAAATCGAATTCAGTCACAAAATCTCCATAAAGTTGTATTTTTAGAAAAATCATGATTTTTATGGACGCTTATTTCAGACTTGGGTTCGAACTTTACAAGCAGATTTCTCAGAATCTATGGGACCAAACTGGCTGAAATTTTGTAATAGTGATAAGAATCGTTATCCAAATCGAATTAAGTCCTTAAATCTCCATCAAGTTGTATTTATAGAAAAATCATGATTTTTATGGACACTTATTTCAGACTTGGGTTCGAACTATAGAAGCAGTTTTCTCAGGTTCTATGGGACCAAACTGGCTGAAATTTTGGAATAGTGATAAGAATCGTAATCCAAATCGAATTCAGTCACAAAATCTCCATAAAGTTGTATTTTTAGAAAAATCATGATTTTTATGGACGCTTATTTCAGACTTGGGTTCGAACTTTACAAGCAGTTTTCTCAGAATCTATGGGACCAAACTGGCTGAAATTTTGAATAGTTATAAGAATCGTAATCCAAATCGAATTCAGTCACAAAATCTCTATAAAGTTGTATTTTTAGAAAAATCATGATTTTTATGGACGCTAATTTCAGACTTCGGTTCGAACTATAGAAGCAGTTTTCTCAGGTTCTATGGGACCAAACTTGCTGAAATTTTGGAATAGTGATAAGAATCGTTATCCAAATCGAATTCAGTCACAAAATCTCCATAAAGTTGTATTTTCAGAAAAATCATATTTTTTATGGAGGCTAATTTGAGACTTGGGTTCGAATTTTAGAAGCAGTTTTCTCAGGAACTATGGGACTAAACTGGCTGAAATTTTGAAATAGTGATAAGAATCGTTATCCAAATCGAAAAAAGTCACAAAATCTCCATAAAGTTGTATTTTTAGAAAAATCATGATTTTTATGGACGCTTATTTCAGACTTGGGTTCGAACTTTACAAGCAGTTTTCTCAGAATCTATGGGACCAAACTGGCTGAAATTTTGGAATAGTGATAAGAATCGTAATCCAAATCGAATTCAGTCACAAAATCTCCATAAAGTTGTATTTTTAGAAAAATCATGATTTTTATGGACGCCTATTTCAGACTTGGGTTCGAACTTTACAAGCAGTTTTCTCAGAATCTATGGGACCAAACTGGCTGAAATTTTGTAATAGTGATAAGAATCGTTATCCAAATCGAATTTAGTCCTAAAATCTCCATCAAGTTGTATTTATAGAAAAATCATGATTTTTATGGACACTTATTTCAGACTTGGGTTCGAACTATAGAAGCAGTTTTCTCAGGTTCTATGGGACCAAACTGGCTGAAATTTTGGAATAGTGATAAGAATCGTAATCCAAATCGAATTCAGTCACAAAATCTCCATAAAGTTGTATTTTTAGAAAAATCATGATTTTTATGGACGCTTATTTCAGACTTGGGTTCGAACTTTATAAGCAGTTTTCTCAGAATCTATGGGACCAAACTGGCTGAAATTTTGTAATAGTGATAAGAATCGTAATCCAAATCGAATTTAGTCCTAAAATTTCCATCAAGTTGTATTTATAGAAAAATCATGATTTTTATGGACACTAATTTCAGACTTGGGTTCGAACTATAGAAGCAGTTTTCACAGGTTCTATGGGACCAAACTGGCTGAAATTTTGGAATAGTGATAAGAATCGTAATTCAAATCGAATTCAGTCACAAAATCTCCATAAAGTTGTATATTTAGAAAAATCATCTTTTTTATGGAGGCTGATTTGAGACTTGGGTTCGAACTTTAGAAGCAGTTTTCTCAGGTTCTATGGGACCAAACTGGCTGAAATTTTGTAATAGTGATAAGAATCGTTATCCAAATCGAATTCAAGCACAAAATCTCCATAAAGTTGTATTTTTAGAAAAATCATGATTTTTATGGACGCTTATTTCAGACTTGGGTTCGAACTTTACAAGCAGTTTTCTCAGAATCTATGGGACCAAACTGGCTGAAATTTTGTAATAGTGATAAGAATCGTTATCCAAATCGAATTTAGTCCTAAAATCTCCATCAAGTTGTATTTATAGAAAAATCATGATTTTTATGGACACTTATTTCAGACTTGGGTTCGAACTATAGAAGCAGTTTTCTCAGGTTCTATGGGACCAAACTGGCTGAAATTTTGGAATAGTGATAAGAATCGTAATCCAAATCGAATTCAGTCACAAAATCTCCATAAAGTTGTATTTTTAGAAAAATCATGATTTTTATGGACGCTTATTTCAGACTTGGGTTCGAACTTTACAAGCAGTTTTCTCAGAATCTATGGGACCAAACTGGCTGAAATTTTGGAATAGTTATAAGAATCGTAATCCAAATCGAATTCAATCACAAAATCTCCATAAAGTTGTATTTTTAGAAAAATCATGATTTTTATGGACGCTAATTTCAGACTTCGGTTCGAACTATAGAAGCAGTTTTCTCAGGTTCTATGGGACCAAACTTGCTGAAATTTTGGAATAGTGATAAGAATCGTTATCCAAATCGAATTCAGTCACAAAATCTCCATAAAGTTGTATTTTCAGAAAAATCATATTTTTTATGGAGGCTAATTTGAGACTTGGGTTCGAATTTTAGAAGCAGTTTTCTCAGGAACTATGGGACTAAACTGGCTGAAATTTTGAAATAGTGATAAGAATCGTAATCCAAATCGAATTTAGTCCTAAAATCTCCATCAAGTTGTATTTATAGAAAAATCATGATTTTTATGGACACTTATTTCAGACTTGGGTTCGAACTATAGAAGCAGTTTTCTCAGGTTCTATGGGAACAAACTGGCTGAAATTTTGGAATAGTGATAAGAATCGTAATTCAAATCGAATTCAGTCACAAAATCTCCATAAAGTTGTATATTTAGAAAAATCATCTTTTTTATGGAGGCTGATTTGAGACATGGGTTCGAACTTTAGAAGCAGTTTTCTCAGGTTCTATGGGACCAAACTGGCTGAAATTTTGTAATAGTGATAAGAATCGTTATCCAAATCGAATTCAGTCACAAAATCTCCATAAAGTTGTATTTTTAGAAAAATCATGATTTTTATGGACGCTTATTTCAGACTTGGGTTCGAACTTTACAAGCAGATTTCTCAGAATCTATGGGACCAAACTGGCTGAAATTTTGTAATAGTGATAAGAATCGTTATCCAAATCGAATTAAGTCCTTAAATCTCCATCAAGTTGTATTTATAGAAAAATCATGATTTTTATGGACACTTATTTCAGACTTGGGTTCGAACTATAGAAGCAGTTTTCTCAGGTTCTATGGGACCAAACTGGCTGAAATTTTGGAATAGTGATAAGAATCGTAATCCAAATCGAATTCAGTCACAAAATCTCCATAAAGTTGTATTTTTAGAAAAATCATGATTTTTATGGACGCTTATTTCAGACTTGGGTTCGAACTTTACAAGCAGTTTTCTCAGAATCTATGGGACCAAACTGGCTGAAATTTTGAATAGTTATAAGAATCGTAATCCAAATCGAATTCAGTCACAAAATCTCCATAAAGTTGTATTTTTAGAAAAATCATGATTTTTATGGACGCTAATTTCAGACTTCGGTTCGAACTATAGAAGCAGTTTTCTCAGGTTCTATGGGACCAAACTGGCTGAAATTTTGGAATAGTGATAAGAATCGTAATCCAAATCGAATTCAGTCACAAAATCTCCATAAAGTTGTATTTTTAGAAAAATCATGATTTTTATGGACGCTTATTTCAGACTTGGGTTCGAACTTTACAAGCAGTTTTCTCAGAATCTATGGGACCAAACTGGCTGAAATTTTGGAATAGTTATAAGAATCGTAATCCAAATCGAATTCAGTCACAAAATCTCCATAAAGTTGTATTTTTAGAAAAATCATGATTTTTATGGACGCTAATTTCAGACTTCGGTTCGAACTATAGAAGCAGTTTTCTCAGGTTCTATGGGACCAAACTTGCTGAAATTTTGGAATAGTGATAAGAATCGTTATCCAAATCGAATTCAGTCACAAAATCTCCATAAAGTTGTATTTTCAGAAAAATCATATTTTTTATGGAGGCTAATTTGAGACTTGGGTTCGAATTTTAGAAGCAGTTTTCTCAGGAACTATGGGACTAAACTGGCTGAAATTTTGAAATAGTGATAAGAATCGTTATCCAAATCGAAAAAAGTCACAAAATCTCCATAAAGTTGTATTTTTAGAAAAATCATGATTTTTATGGACGCTTATTTCAGACTTGGGTTCGAACTTTACAAGCAGTTTTCTCAGAATCTATGGGACCAAACTGGCTGAAATTTTGGAATAGTGATAAGAATCGTAATCCAAATCGAATTTAGTCCTAAAATCTCCATCAAGTTGTATTTATAGAAAAATCATGATTTTTATGGACACTTATTTCAGACTTGGGTTCGAACTATAGAAGCAGTTTTCTCAGGTTCTATGGGAACAAACTGGCTGAAATTTTGGAATAGTGATAAGAATCGTAATTCAAATCGAATTCAGTCACAAAATCTCCATAAAGTTGTATATTTAGAAAAATCATCTTTTTTATGGAGGCTGATTTGAGACATGGGTTCGAACTTTAGAAGCAGTTTTCTCAGGTTCTATGGGACCAAACTGGCTGAAATTTTGTAATAGTGATAAGAATCGTTATCCAAATCGAATTCAGTCACAAAATCTCCATAAAGTTGTATTTTTAGAAAAATCATGATTTTTATGGACGCTTATTTCAGACTTGGGTTCGAACTTTACAAGCAGATTTCTCAGAATCTATGGGACCAAACTGGCTGAAATTTTGTAATAGTGATAAGAATCGTTATCCAAATCGAATTAAGTCCTTAAATCTCCATCAAGTTGTATTTATAGAAAAATCATGATTTTTATGGACACTTATTTCAGACTTGGGTTCGAACTATAGAAGCAGTTTTCTCAGGTTCTATGGGACCAAACTGGCTGAAATTTTGGAATAGTGATAAGAATCGTAATCCAAATCGAATTCAGTCACAAAATCTCCATAAAGTTGTATTTTTAGAAAAATCATGATTTTTATGGACGCTTATTTCAGACTTGGGTTCGAACTTTACAAGCAGTTTTCTCAGAATCTATGGGACCAAACTGGCTGAAATTTTGAATAGTTATAAGAATCGTAATCCAAATCGAATTCAGTCACAAAATCTCCATAAAGTTGTATTTTTAGAAAAATCATGATTTTTATGGACGCTAATTTCAGACTTCGGTTCGAACTATAGAAGCAGTTTTCTCAGGTTCTATGGGACCAAACTTGCTGAAATTTTGGAATAGTGATAAGAATCGTTATCCAAATCGAATTCAGTCACAAAATCTCCATAAAGTTGTATTTTCAGAAAAATCATATTTTTTATGGAGGCTAATTTGAGACTTGGGTTCGAATTTTAGAAGCAGTTTTCTCAGGAACTATGGGACTAAACTGGCTGAAATTTTGAAATAGTGATAAGAATCGTTATCCAAATCGAAAAAAGTCACAAAATCTCCATAAAGTTGTATTTTTAGAAAAATCATGATTTTTATGGACGCTTATTTCAGACTTGGGTTCGAACTTTACAAGCAGTTTTCTCAGAATCTATGGGACCAAACTGGCTGAAATTTTGGAATAGTGATAAGAATCGTAATCCAAATCGAATTCAGTCACAAAATCTCCATAAAGTTGTATTTTTAGAAAAATCATGATTTTTATGGACGCCTATTTCAGACTTGGGTTCGAACTTTACAAGCAGTTTTCTCAGAATCTATGGGACCAAACTGGCTGAAATTTTGTAATAGTGATAAGAATCGTAATTCAAATCGAATTTAGTCCTAAAATCTCCATAAAGTTGTATTTTTAGAAAAATCATGATTTTTATGGACGCCTATTTCAGACTTGGGTTCGAACTTTACAAGCAGTTTTCTCAGAATCTATGGGACCAAACTGGCTGAAATTTTGTAATAGTGATAAGAATCGTAATTCAAATCGAATTTAGTCCTAAAATCTCCATCAAGTTGTATTTATAGAAAAATCATGATTTTTATGGACACTTATTTCAGACTTGGGTTCGAACTATAGAAGCAGTTTTCTCAGGTTCTATGGGACCAAACTGGCTGAAATTTTGGAATAGTGATAAGAATCGTAATCCAAATCGAATTCAGTCACAAAATCTCCATAAAGTTGTATTTTTAGAAAAATCATGATTTTTATGGACACTTATTTCAGACTTGGGTTCGAACTATAGAAGCAGTTTTCTCAGGTTCTATGGGACCAAACTGGCTGAAATTTTGGAATAGTGATGATAAGAATCGTAATCCAAATCGAATTCAGTCACAAAATCTCCATAAAGTTGTATTTTTAGAAAAATCATGATTTTTATGGACGCTTATTTCAGACTTGGGTTCGAACTTTACAAGCAGTTTTCTCAGAATCTATGGGACCAAACTGGCTGAAATTTTGGAATAGTGATAAGAATCGTAATCCAAATCGAATTTAGTCCTAAAATCTCCATCAAGTTGTATTTATAGAAAAATCATGATTTTTATGGACACTTATTTCAGACTTGGGTTCGAACTATAGAAGCAGTTTTCTCAGGTTCTATGGGAACAAAGTGGCTGAAATTTTGGAATAGTGATAAGAATCGTAATTCAAATCGAATTCAGTCACAAAATCTCCATAAAGTTGTATATTTAGAAAAATCATCTTTTTTATGGAGGCTGATTTGAGACATGGGTTCGAACTTTAGAAGCAGTTTTCTCAGGTTCTATGGGACCAAACTGGCTGAAATTTTGTAATAGTGATAAGAATCGTTATCCAAATCGAATTCAGTCACAAAATCTCCATAAAGTTGTATTTTTAGAAAAATCATGATTTTTATGGACGCTTATTTCAGACTTGGGTTCGAACTTTACAAGCAGATTTCTCAGAATCTATGGGACCAAACTGGCTGAAATTTTGTAATAGTGATAAGAATCGTTATCCAAATCGAATTAAGTCCTTAAATCTCCATCAAGTTGTATTTATAGAAAAATCATGATTTTTATGGACACTTATTTCAGACTTGGGTTCGAACTATAGAAGCAGTTTTCTCAGGTTCTATGGGACCAAACTGGCTGAAATTTTGGAATAGTGATAAGAATCGTAATCCAAATCGAATTCAGTCACAAAATCTCCATAAAGTTGTATTTTTAGAAAAATCATGATTTTTATGGACGCTTATTTCAGACTTGGGTTCGAACTTTACAAGCAGTTTTCTCAGAATCTATGGGACCAAACTGGCTGAAATTTTGAATAGTTATAAGAATCGTAATCCAAATCGAATTCAGTCACAAAATCTCCATAAAGTTGTATTTTTAGAAAAATCATGATTTTTATGGACGCTAATTTCAGACTTCGGTTCGAACTATAGAAGCAGTTTTCTCAGGTTCTATGGGACCAAACTTGCTGAAATTTTGGAATAGTGATAAGAATCGTTATCCAAATCGAATTCAGTCACAAAATCTCCATAAAGTTGTATTTTCAGAAAAATCATATTTTTTATGGAGGCTAATTTGAGACTTGGGTTCGAATTTTAGAAGCAGTTTTCTCAGGAACTATGGGACTAAACTGGCTGAAATTTTGAAATAGTGATAAGAATCGTTATCCAAATCGAAAAAAGTCACAAAATCTCCATAAAGTTGTATTTTTAGAAAAATCATGATTTTTATGGACGCTTATTTCAGACTTGGGTTCGAACTTTACAAGCAGTTTTCTCAGAATCTATGGGACCAAACTGGCTGAAATTTTGGAATAGTGATAAGAATCGTAATCCAAATCGAATTCAGTCACAAAATCTCCATAAAGTTGTATTTTTAGAAAAATCATGATTTTTATGGACGCCTATTTCAGACTTGGGTTCGAACTTTACAAGCAGTTTTCTCAGAATCTATGGGACCAAACTGGCTGAAATTTTGTAATAGTGATAAGAATCGTAATTCAAATCGAATTTAGTCCTAAAATCTCCATAAAGTTGTATTTTTAGAAAAATCATGATTTTTATGGACGCCTATTTCAGACTTGGGTTCGAACTTTACAAGCAGTTTTCTCAGAATCTATGGGACCAAACTGGCTGAAATTTTGTAATAGTGATAAGAATCGTAATTCAAATCGAATTTAGTCCTAAAATCTCCATCAAGTTGTATTTATAGAAAAATCATGATTTTTATGGACACTTATTTCAGACTTGGGTTCGAACTATAGAAGCAGTTTTCTCAGGTTCTATGGGACCAAACTGGCTGAAATTTTGGAATAGTGATAAGAATCGTAATCCAAATCGAATTCAGTCACAAAATCTCCATAAAGTTGTATTTTTAGAAAAATCATGATTTTTATGGACACTTATTTCAGACTTGGGTTCGAACTATAGAAGCAGTTTTCTCAGGTTCTATGGGACCAAACTGGCTGAAATTTTGGAATAGTGATGATAAGAATCGTAATCCAAATCGAATTCAGTCACAAAATCTCCATAAAGTTGTATTTTTAGAAAAATCATGATTTTTATGGACGCTTATTTCAGACTTGGGTTCGAACTTTATAAGCAGTTTTCTCAGAATCTATGGGACCAAACTGGCTGAAATTTTGTAATAGTGATAAGAATCGTAATCCAAATCGAATTTAGTCCTAAAATTTCCATCAAGTTGTATTTATAGAAAAATCATGATTTTTATGGACACTAATTTCAGACTTGGGTTCGAACTATAGAAGCAGTTTTCTCAGGTTCTATGGGACCAAACTGGCTGAAATTTTGTAATAGTGATAAGAATCGTTATCCAAATCGAATTCAGTCACAAAATCTCCATAAAGTTGTATTTTTAGAAAAATCATGATTTTTATGGACGCTTATTTCAGACTTGGGTTCGAACTTTACAAGCAGTTTTCTCAGAATCTATGGGACCAAACTGGCTGAAATTTTGGAATAGTGATAAGAATCGTAATCCAAATCGAATTCAGTCACAAAATCTCCATAAAGTTGTATTTTTAGAAAAATCATGATTTTTATGGACGCCTATTTCAGACTTGGGTTCGAACTTTACAAGCAGTTTTCTCAGAATCTATGGGACCAAACTGGCTGAAATTTTGTAATAGTGATAAGAATCGTAATTCAAATCGAATTTAGTCCTAAAATCTCCATCAAGTTGTATTTATAGAAAAATCATGATTTTTATGGACACTTATTTCAGACTTGGGTTCGAACTATAGAAGCAGTTTTCTCAGGTTCTATGGGACCAAACTGGCTGAAATTTTGGAATAGTGATAAGAATCGTAATCCAAATCGAATTCAGTCACAAAATCTCCATAAAGTTGTATTTTTAGAAAAATCATGATTTTTATGGACGCCTATTTCAGACTTGGGTTCGAACTTTACAAGCAGTTTTCTCAGAATCTATTGGACCAAACTGGCTGAAATTTTGTAATAGTGATAAGAATCGTTATCCAAATCGAATTTAGTCCTAAAATCTCCATCAAGTTGTATTTATAGAAAAATCATGATTTTTATGGACACTTATTTCAGACTTGGGTTCGAACTATAGAAGCAGTTTTCTCAGGTTCTATGGGACCAAACTGGCTGAAATTTTGGAATAGTGATAAGAATCGTAATCCAAATCGAATTCAGTCACAAAATCTCCATAAAGTTGTATTTTTAGAAAAATCATGATTTTTATGGACGCTTATTTCAGACTTGGGTTCGAACTTTACAAGCAGTTTTCTCAGAATCTATGGGACCAAACTGGCTGAAATTTTGGAATAGTTATAAGAATCGTAATCCAAATCGAATTCAGTCACAAAATCTCCATAAAGTTGTATTTTTAGAAAAATCATGATTTTTATGGACGCTAATTTCAGACTTCGGTTCGAACTATAGAAGCAGTTTTCTCAGGTTCTATGGGACCAAACTTGCTGAAATTTTGGAATAGTGATAAGAATCGTTATCCAAATCGAATTCAGTCACAAAATCTCCATAAAGTTGTATTTTCAGAAAAATCATATTTTTTATGGAGGCTAATTTGAGACTTGGGTTCGAATTTTAGAAGCAGTTTTCTCAGGAACTATGGGACTAAACTGGCTGAAATTTTGAAATAGTGATAAGAATCGTTATCCAAATCGAAAAAAGTCACAAAATCTCCATAAAGTTGTATTTTTAGAAAAATCATGATTTTTATGGACGCTTATTTCAGACTTGGGTTCGAACTTTACAAGCAGTTTTCTCAGAATCTATGGGACCAAACTGGCTGAAATTTTGGAATAGTGATAAGAATCGTAATCCAAATCGAATTTAGTCCTAAAATCTCCATCAAGTTGTATTTATAGAAAAATCATGATTTTTATGGACACTTATTTCAGACTTGGGTTCGAACTATAGAAGCAGTTTTCTCAGGTTCTATGGGACCAAACTGGCTGAAATTTTGGAATAGTGATAAGAATCGTAATCCAAATCGAATTCAGTCACAAAATCTCCATAAAGTTGTATTTTTAGAAAAATGATGATTTTTATGGACGCTTATTTCAGACTTGGGTTCGAACTTTACAAGCAGTTTTCTCAGAATCTATGGGACAAAACTGGCTGAAAATTTGGAATAGTTATAAGAATCGTAATCCAAATCGAATTCAGTCACAAAATCTCCATAAAGTTGTATTTTTAGAAAAATCATGATTTTTATGGACGCTTATTTCAGACTTGGGTTCGAACTTTATAAGCAGTTTTATCAGAATCTATGGGACCAAACTGGCTGAAATTTTGGAATAGTGATAAGAATCGTAATCCAAATCGAATTTAGTCCTAAAATTTCCATCAAGTTGTATTTATAGAAAAATCATGATTTTTATGGACACTAATTTCAGACTTGGGTTCGAACTATAGAAGCAGTTTTCTCAGGTTCTATGGGACCAAACTGGCTGAAATTTTGGAATAGTGATAAGAATCGTAATTCAAATCGAATTCAGTCACAAAATCTCCATAAAGTTGTATAT
This sequence comes from Hesperophylax consimilis, assembly GCF_061612785.1. NCBI lineage: Eukaryota > Metazoa > Arthropoda > Insecta > Trichoptera > Limnephilidae > Hesperophylax > Hesperophylax consimilis. Next base: position 36,435 of record NC_142855.1, read on the forward strand.
TTAGAAAAATCATCTTTTTTATGGAGGCTGATTTGAGACATGGGTTCGAACTTTAGAAGCAGTTTTCTCAGGTTCTATGGGACCAAACTGGCTGAAATTTTGGAATAGTTATAAGAATCGTAATCCAAATCGAATTCAGTCACAAAATCTCCATAAAGTTGTATTTTTAGAAAAATCATGATTTTTATGGACGCTTATTTCAGACTTGGGTTCGAACTTTATAAGCAGTTTTCTCAGAATCTATGGGACCAAACTGGCTGAAATTTTGTAATAGTGATAAGAATCGTAATCCAAATCGAATTTAGTCCTAAAATTTCCATCAAGTTGTATTTATAGAAAAATCATGATTTTTATGGACACTAATTTCAGACTTGGGTTCGAACTATAGAAGCAGTTTTCTCAGGTTCTATGGGACCAAACTGGCTGAAATTTTGGAATAGTGATAAGAATCGTAATTCAAATCGAATTCAGTCACAAAATCTCCATAAAGTTGTATATTTAGAAAAATCATCTTTTTTATGGAGGCTGATTTGAGACTTGGGTTCGAACTTTAGAAGCAGTTTTCTCAGGTTCTATGGGACCAAACTGGCTGAAATTTTGTAATAGTGATAAGAATCGTTATCCAAATCGAATTCAAGCACAAAATCTCCATAAAGTTGTATTTTTAGAAAAATCATGATTTTTATGGACGCTTATTTCAGACTTGGGTTCGAACTTTACAAGCAGTTTTCTCAGAATCTATGGGACCAAACTGGCTGAAATTTTGTAATAGTGATAAGAATCGTTATCCAAATCGAATTTAGTCCTAAAATCTCCATCAAGTTGTATTTATAGAAAAATCATGATTTTTATGGACACTTATTTCAGACTTGGGTTCGAACTATAGAAGCAGTTTTCTCAGGTTCTATGGGACCAAACTGGCTGAAATTTTGGAATAGTGATAAGAATCGTAATCCAAATCGAATTCAGTCACAAAATCTCCATAAAGTTGTATTTTTAGAAAAATCATGATTTTTATGGACGCTTATTTCAGACTTGGGTTCGAACTTTACAAGCAGTTTTCTCAGAATCTATGGGACCAAACTGGCTGAAATTTTGGAATAGTTATAAGAATCGTAATCCAAATCGAATTCAGTCACAAAATCTCCATAAAGTTGTATTTTTAGAAAAATCATGATTTTTATGGACACTAATTTCAGACTTGGGTTCGAACTATAGAAGCAGTTTTCTCAGGTTCTATGGGACCAAACTGGCTGAAATTTTGGAATAGTGATAAGAATCGTAATTCAAATCGAATTCAGTCACAAAATCTCCATAAAGTTGTATTTTCAGAAAAATCATATTTTTTATGGAGGCTAATTTGAGACTTGGGTTCGAATTTTAGAAGCAGTTTTCTCAGGAACTATGGGACTAAACTGGCTGAAATTTTGAAATAGTGATAAGAATCGTTATCCAAATCGAAAAAAGTCACAAAATCTCCATAAAGTTGTATTTTTAGAAAAATCATGATTTTTATGGACGCTTATTTCAGACTTGGGTTCGAACTTTACAAGCAGTTTTCTCAGAATCTATGGGACCAAACTGGCTGAAATTTTGGAATAGTGATAAGAATCGTAATCCAAATCGAATTTAGTCCTAAAATCTCCATCAAGTTGTATTTATAGAAAAATCATGATTTTTATGGACACTTATTTCAGACTTGGGTTCGAACTATAGAAGCAGTTTTCTCAGGTTCTATGGGACCAAACTGGCTGAAATTTTGGAATAGTGATAAGAATCGTAATCCAAATCGAATTCAGTCACAAAATCTCCATAAAGTTGTATTTTTAGAAAAATGATGATTTTTATGGACGCTTATTTCAGACTTGGGTTCGAACTTTACAAGCAGTTTTCTCAGAATCTATGGGACCAAACTGGCTGAAATTTTGGAATAGTTATAAGAATCGTAATCCAAATCGAATTCAGTCACAAAATCTCCATAAAGTTGTATTTTTAGAAAAATCATGATTTTTATGGACGCTTATTTCAGACTTGGGTTCGAACTTTATAAGCAGTTTTATCAGAATCTATGGGACCAAACTGGCTGAAATTTTGTAATAGTGATAAGAATCGTAATCCAAATCGAATTTAGTCCTAAAATTTCCATCAAGTTGTATTTATAGAAAAATCATGATTTTTATGGACACTAATTTCAGACTTGGGTTCGAACTATAGAAGCAGTTTTCTCAGGTTCTATGGGACCAAACTGGCTGAAATTTTGGAATAGTGATAAGAATCGTAATCCAAATCGAATTCAGTCACAAAATCTCCATAAAGTTGTATTTTTAGAAAAATCATGATTTTTATGGACGCTTATTTCAGACTTGGGTTCGAACTTTACAAGCAGATTTCTCAGAATCTATGGGACCAAACTGGCTGAAATTTTGTAATAGTGATAAGAATCGTTATCCAAATCGAATTAAGTCCTTAAATCTCCATCAAGTTGTATTTATAGAAAAATCATGATTTTTATGGACACTTATTTCAGACTTGGGTTCGAACTATAGAAGCAGTTTTCTCAGGTTCTATGGGACCAAACTGGCTGAAATTTTGGAATAGTGATAAGAATCGTAATCCAAATCGAATTCAGTCACAAAATCTCCATAAAGTTGTATTTTTAGAAAAATCATGATTTTTATGGACGCTTATTTCAGACTTGGGTACGAACTTTACAAGCAGTTTTCTCAGAATCTATGGGACCAAACTGGCTGAAATTTTGAATAGTTATAAGAATCGTAATCCAAATCGAATTCAGTCACAAAATCTCCATAAAGTTGTATTTTTAGAAAAATCATGATTTTTATGGACGCTAATTTCAGACTTCGGTTCGAACTATAGAAGCAGTTTTCTCAGGTTCTATGGGACCAAACTTGCTGAAATTTTGGAATAGTGATAAGAATCGTTATCCAAATCGAATTCAGTCACAAAATCTCCATAAAGTTGTATTTTCAGAAAAATCATATTTTTTATGGAGGCTAATTTGAGACTTGGGTTCGAATTTTAGAAGCAGTTTTCTCAGGAACTATGGGACTAAACTGGCTGAAATTTTGAAATAGTGATAAGAATCGTTATCCAAATCGAAAAAAGTCACAAAATCTCCATAAAGTTGTATTTTTAGAAAAATCATGATTTTTATGGACGCTTATTTCAGACTTGGGTTCGAACTTTACAAGCACTTTTCTCAGAATCTATGGGACCAAACTGGCTGAAATTTTGGAATAGTGATAAGAATCGTAATCCAAATCGAATTCAGTCACAAAATCTCCATAAAGTTGTATTTTTAGAAAAATCATGATTTTTATGGACGCCTATTTCAGACTTGGGTTCGAACTTTACAAGCAGTTTTCTCAGAATCTATGGGACCAAACTGGCTGAAATTTTGTAATAGTGATAAGAATCGTAATTCAAATCGAATTTAGTCCTAAAATCTCCATAAAGTTGTATTTTTAGAAAAATCATGATTTTTATGGACGCCTATTTCAGACTTGGGTTCGAACTTTACAAGCAGTTTTCTCAGAATCTATGGGACCAAACTGGCTGAAATTTTGTAATAGTGATAAGAATCGTAATTCAAATCGAATTTAGTCCTAAAATCTCCATCAAGTTGTATTTATAGAAAAATCATGATTTTTATGGACACTTATTTCAGACTTGGGTTCGAACTATAGAAGCAGTTTTCTCAGGTTCTATGGGACCAAACTGGCTGAAATTTTGGAATAGTGATAAGAATCGTAATCCAAATCGAATTCAGTCACAAAATCTCCATAAAGTTGTATTTTTAGAAAAATGATGATTTTTATGGACGCTTATTTCAGACATGGGTTCGAACTTTACAAGCAGTTTTCTCAGAATCTATGGGACCAAACTGGCTGAAATTTTGGAATAGTTATAAGAATCGTAATCCAAATCGAATTCAGTCACAAAATCTCCATAAAGTTGTATTTTTAGAAAAATCATGATTTTTATGGACGCTTATTTCAGACTTGGGTTCGAACTTTATAAGCAGTTTTCTCAGAATCTATGGGACCAAACTGGCTGAAATTTTGTAATAGTGATAAGAATCGTAATCCAAATCGAATTTAGTCCTAAAATTTCCATCAAGTTGTATTTATAGAAAAATCATGATTTTTATGGACACTAATTTCAGACTTGGGTTCGAACTATAGAAGCAGTTTTCTCAGGTTCTATGGGACCAAACTGGCTGAAATTTTGTAATAGTGATAAGAATCGTTATCCAAATCGAATTCAGTCACAAAATCTCCATAAAGTTGTATTTTTAGAAAAATCATGATTTTTATGGACGCTTATTTCAGACTTGGGTTCGAACTTTACAAGCAGTTTTCTCAGAATCTATGGGACCAAACTGGCTGAAATTTTGGAATAGTGATAAGAATCGTAATCCAAATCGAATTCAGTCACAAAATCTCCATAAAGTTGTATTTTTAGAAAAATCATGATTTTTATGGACGCCTATTTCAGACTTGGGTTCGAACTTTACAAGCAGTTTTCTCAGAATCTATGGGACCAAACTGGCTGAAATTTTGTAATAGTGATAAGAATCGTAATTCAAATCGAATTTAGTCCTAAAATCTCCATCAAGTTGTATTTATAGAAAAATCATGATTTTTATGGACACTTATTTCAGACTTGGGTTCGAACTATAGAAGCAGTTTTCTCAGGTTCTATGGGACCAAACTGGCTGAAATTTTGGAATAGTGATAAGAATCGTAATCCAAATCGAATTCAGTCACAAAATCTCCATAAAGTTGTATTTTTAGAAAAATCATGATTTTTATGGACGCCTATTTCAGACTTGGGTTCGAACTTTACAAGCAGTTTTCTCAGAATCTATGGGACCAAACTGGCTGAAATTTTGTAATAGTGATAAGAATCGTAATTCAAATCGAATTTAGTCCTAAAATCTCCATCAAGTTGTATTTATAGAAAAATCATGATTTTTATGGACACTTATTTCAGACTTGGGTTCGAACTATAGAAGCAGTTTTCTCAGGTTCTATGGGACCAAACTGGCTGAAATTTTGGAATAGTGATAAGAATCGTAATCCAAATCGAATTCAGTCACAAAATCTCCATAAAGTTGTATTTTTCGAAAAATGATGATTTTTATGGACGCTTATTTCAGACTTGGGTTCGAACTTTACAAGCAGTTTTCTCAGAATCTATGGGACCAAACTGGCTGAAATTTTGGAATAGTTATAAGAATCGTAATCCGAATCGAATTCAGTCACAAAATCTCCATAAAGTTGTATTTTTAGAAAAATCATGATTTTTATGGACGCTTATTTCAGACTTGGGTTCGAACTTTATAAGCAGTTTTCTCAGAATCTATGGGACCAAACTGGCTGAAATTTTGTAATAGTGATAAGAATCGTAATCCAAATCGAATTTAGTCCTAAAATTTCCATCAAGTTGTATTTATAGAAAAATCATGATTTTTATGGACACTAATTTCAGACTTGGGTTCGAACTATAGAAGCAGTTTTCTCAGGTTCTATGGGACCAAACTGGCTGAAATTTTGGAATAGTGATAAGAATCGTAATTCAAATCGAATTCAGTCACAAAATCTCCATAAAGTTGTATATTTAGAAAAATCATCTTTTTTATGGAGGCTGATTTGAGACATGGGTTCGAACTTTAGAAGCAGTTTTCTCAGGTTCTATGGGACCAAACTGGCTGAAATTTTGTAATAGTGATAAGAATCGTTATCCAAATCGAATTCAGTCACAAAATCTCCATAAAGTTGTATTTTTAGAAAAATTATGATTTTTATGGACGCTTATTTCAGACTTGGGTTCGAACTTTACAAGCAGATTTCTCAGAATCTATGGGACCAAACTGGCTGAAATTTTGTAATAGTGATAAGAATCGTTATCCAAATCGAATTTAGTCCTAAAATCTCCATCAAGTTGTATTTATAGAAAAATCATGATTTTTATGGACACTTATTTCAGACTTGGGTTCGAACTATAGAAGCAGTTTTCTCAGGTTCTATGGGACCAAACTGGCTGAAATTTTGGAATAGTGATAAGAATCGTTATCCAAATCGAATTCAGTCACAAAATCTCCATAAAGTTGTATTTTCAGAAAAATCATCTTTTTTATGGAGGCTAATTTGAGACTTGGGTTCGAACTTTAGAAGCAGTTTTCTCAGGATCTATGGGACTAAACTGGCTGAAATTTTGAAATAGTGATAAGAATCGTTATCCAAATCGAAAAAAGTCACAAAATCTCCATAAAGTTGTATTTTTAGAAAAATCATGATTTTTATGGACGCTTATTTCAGACTTGGGTTCGAACTTTACAAGCAGTTTTCTCAGAATCTATGGGACCAAACTGGCTGAAATTTTGGAATAGTTATAAGAATCGTAATCCAAATCGAATTCAGTCACAAAATCTCCATAAAGTTGTATTTTTAGAAAAATCATGATTTTTATGGACGCCTATTTCAGACTTGGGTTCGAACTTTACAAGCAGTTTTCTCAGAATCTATGGGACCAAACTGGCTGAAATTTTGTAATAGTGATAAGAATCGTAATCCAAATCGAATTTAGTCCTAAAATCTCCATCAAGTTGTATTTATAGAAAAATCATGATTTTTATGGACACTTATTTCAGACTTGGGTTCGAACTATAGAAGCAGTTTTCTCAGGTTCTATGGGACCAAACTGGCTGAAATTTTGGAATAGTGATAAGAATCGTAATCCAAATCGAATTCAGTCACAAAATCTCCATAATGTTGTATTTTTAGAAAAATGATGATTTTTATGGACGCTTATTTCAGACTTGGGTTCGAACTTTACAAGCAGTTTTCTCAGAATCTATGGGACCAAACTGGCTGAAATTTTGGAATAGTTATAAGAATCGTAATCCAAATCGAATTCAGTCACAAAATCTCCATAAAGTTGTATTTTTTGAAAAATCATAATTTTTATGGACGCTAATTTCAGACTTGGGTTCGAACTATAGAAGCAGTTTTCTCAGGTTCTATGGGACCAAACTGGCTGAAATTTTGGAAAAGTGATAAGAATCGTTATCCAAATCGAACTCAGTCACAAAATCTCCATAAAGTTGTATTTTTAGAAAAACCATCTTTTTTATGGAGCCTAATTTCAGCCTTGGGTTTGAATTTTGGAAGCAGTTTTCTCAGGTTCTATGGAACCAAATTGGCTGATATTTTTGAATAGTGATAAGAATCGTAATCAAAATCGAATTCAGTCACAAAATCTCCATAAAGTTGTATTTTCAGAAAAATCATCTTTTTTATGGACCTTAATTTTAGACTTGGGTTCGAACTTTGGAAGTAGTTTTTTCAGGTTCTATGGGACCAAATTGGCTGAAATTTTTGAATAGTTATATAAGAATCGTTATCCAAGTCGAACTCAGTCGCAAAATCTTCATAAAGTTGTATTTTTCGAAAAATCATGATTTTTATGGAGGCTTATTTCAGACTTGGGTTCGAACTTTAGAAGCAGTTTTCTCAGGTTTTATGGGACCAAACTGGCTGAAATTTTGGAATAGTGATAAGAATCGTTATCCAAATCGAATTCAGTCACAAAATCTCCATAAAGTTGTATTTTAAGAAAAAAGATGATTTTTATGGACGCTTATTTCAGACTTGGGTTCGAACTTTACAAGCAGTTTTCTCAGAATCTATGGGACCAAACTGGCTGAAATTTTGGAATAGTTATAAGAATCGTAATCCAAATCGAATTCAGTCACAAAATCTCCATAAAGTTGTATTTTCAGAAAAATCATCTTTTTTATGGAGGCTAATTTGAGACTTGGGTTCGAACTTTAGAAGCAGTTTTCTCAGGATCTATGGGACTAAACTGGCTGAAATTTTGAAATAGTAATAAGAATCGTTATCCAAATCGAAAAAAGTCACAAAATCTCCATAAAGTTGTATTTTTAGAAAAATCATGATTTTTATGGACGCTTATTTCAGACTTGGGTTCGAACTTTACAAGCAGTTTTCTCAGAATCTATGGGACCAAACTGGCTGAAATTTTGGAATAGTTATAAGAATCGTAATCCAAATCGAATTCAGTCACAAAATCTCCATAAAGTTGTATTTTTAGAAAAATCATGATTTTTATGGACGCCTATTTCAGACTTGGGTTCGAACTTTACAAGCAGTTTTCTCAGAATCTATGGGACCAAACTGGCTGAAATTTTGTAATAGTGATAAGAATCGTAATCCAAATCGAATTTAGTCCTAAAATCTCCATCAAGTTGTATTTATAGAAAAATCATGATTTTTATGGACACTTATTTCAGACTTGGGTTCGAACTATAGAAGCAGTTTTCTCAGGTTCTATGGGACCAAACTGGCTGAAATTTTGGAATAGTGATAAGAATCGTAATCCAAATCGAATTCAGTCACAAAATCTCCATAATGTTGTATTTTTAGAAAAATGATGATTTTTATGGACGCTTATTTCAGACTTGGGTTCGAACTTTACAAGCAGTTTTCTCAGAATCTATGGGACCAAACTGGCTGAAATTTTGGAATAGTTATAAGAATCGTAATCCAAATCGAATTCAGTCACAAAATCTCCATAAAGTTGTATTTTTTGAAAAATCATAATTTTTATGGACGCTAATTTCAGACTTGGGTTCGAACTATAGAAGCAGTTTTCTCAGGTTCTATGGGACCAAACTGGCTGAAATTTTGGAAAAGTGATAAGAATCGTTATCCAAATCGAACTCAGTCACAAAATCTCCATAAAGTTGTATTTTTAGAAAAACCATCTTTTTTATGGAGCCTAATTTCAGCCTTGGGTTTGAATTTTGGAAGCAGTTTTCTCAGGTTCTATGGAACCAAATTGGCTGATATTTTTGAATAGTGATAAGAATCGTAATCAAAATCGAATTCAGTCACAAAATCTCCATAAAGTTGTATTTTCAGAAAAATCATCTTTTTTATGGACCTTAATTTTAGACTTGGGTTCGAACTTTGGAAGTAGTTTTTTCAGGTTCTATGGGACCAAATTGGCTGAAATTTTTGAATAGTTATATAAGAATCGTTATCCAAGTCGAACTCAGTCGCAAAATCTTCATAAAGTTGTATTTTTCGAAAAATCATGATTTTTATGGAGGCTTATTTCAGACTTGGGTTCGAACTTTAGAAGCAGTTTTCTCAGGTTTTATGGGACCAAACTGGCTGAAATTTTGGAATAGTGATAAGAATCGTTATCCAAATCGAATTCAGTCACAAAATCTCCATAAAGTTGTATTTTAAGAAAAAAGATGATTTTTATGGACGCTTATTTCAGACTTGGGTTCGAACTTTACAAGCAGTTTTCTCAGAATCTATGGGACCAAACTGGCTGAAATTTTGGAATAGTTATAAGAATCGTAATCCAAATCGAATTCAGTCACAAAATCTCCATAAAGTTGTATTTTTAGAAAAATCATGATTTTTATGGACGCCTATTTCAGACTTGGGTTCGAACTTTACAAGCAGTTTTCTCAGAATCTATGGGACCAAACTGGCTGAAATTTTGTAATAGTGATAAGAATCGTAATCCAAATCGAATTTAGTCCTAAAATCTCCATCAAGTTGTATTTATAGAAAAATCATGATTTTTATGGACACTTATTTCAGACTTGGGTTCGAACTATAGAAGCAGTTTTCTCAGGTTCTATGGGACCAAACTGGCTGAAATTTTGGAATAGTGATAAGAATCGTAATCCAAATCGAATTCAGTCACAAAATCTCCATAATGTTGTATTTTTAGAAAAATGATGATTTTTATGGACGCTTATTTCAGACTTGGGTTCGAACTTTACAAGCAGTTTTCTCAGAATCTATGGGACCAAACTGGCTGAAATTTTGTAATAGTGATAAGAATCGTAATCCAAATCGAATTTAGTCCTAAAATCTCCATCAAGTTGTATTTATAGAAAAATCATGATTTTTATGGACACTTATTTCAGACTTGGGTTCGAACTATAGAAGCAGTTTTCTCAGGTTCTATGGGACCAAACTGGCTGAAATTTTGGAATAGTGATAAGAATCGTAATCCAAATCGAATTCAGTCACAAAATCTCCATAATGTTGTATTTTTAGAAAAATGATGATTTTTATGGACGCTTATTTCAGACTTGGGTTCGAACTTTACAAGCAGTTTTCTCAGAATCTATGGGACCAAACTGGCTGAAATTTTGGAATAGTTATAAGAATCGTAATCCAAATCGAATTCAGTCACAAAATCTCCAAAAAGTTGTATTTTTTGAAAAATCATAATTTTTATGGACGCTAATTTCAGACTTGGGTTCGAACTATAGAAGCAGTTTTCTCAGGTTCTATGGGACCAAACTGGCTGAAATTTTGGAAAAGTGATAAGAATCGTTATCCAAATCGAACTCAGTCACAAAATCTCCATAAAGTTGTATTTTTAGAAAAACCATCTTTTTTATGGAGCCTAATTTCAGCCTTGGGTTTGAATTTTGGAAGCAGTTTTCTCAGGTTCTATGGAACCAAATTGGCTGATATTTTTGAATAGTGATAAGAATCGTAATCAAAATCGAATTCAGTCACAAAATCTCCATAAAGTTGTATTTTCAGAAAAATCATCTTTTTTATGGACCTTAATTTTAGACTTGGGTTCGAACTTTGGAAGTAGTTTTTTCAGGTTCTATGGGACCAAATTGGCTGAAATTTTTGAATAGTTATATAAGAATCGTTATCCAAGTCGAACTCAGTCGCAAAATCTTCATAAAGTTGTATTTTTCGAAAAATCATGATTTTTATGGAGGCTTATTTCAGACTTGGGTTCGAACTTTAGAAGCAGTTTTCTCAGGTTTTATGGGACCAAACTGGCTGAAATTTTGGAATAGTGATAAGAATCGTTATCCAAATCGAATTCAGTCACAAAATCTCCATAAAGTTGTATTTTAAGAAAAAAGATGATTTTTATGGACGCTTATTTCAGACTTGGGTTCGAACTTTACAAGCAGTTTTCTCAGAATCTCTGGGACCAAACTGGCTTAAATTTTGTAATAGTGATAAGAATCGTAATCCAAATCGAATTCAGTCACTAAATCTCCATAAAGTTGTATTTTCAGAAAAATCATCTTTTTTATGGAGGCTAATTTGAGACTTGGGTTCGAACTTTAGAAGCAGTTTTCTCAGGATCTATGGGACTAAACTGGCTGAAATTTTGAAATAGTGATAAGAATCGTTATCCAAATCGAAAAAAGTCACAAAATCTCCATAAAGTTGTATTTTTAGAAAAATCATGATTTTTATGGACGCTTATTTCAGACTTGGGTTCGAACTTTACAAGCAGTTTTCTCAGAATCTATGGGACCAAACTGGCTGAAATTTTGGAATAGTTATAAGAATCGTAATCCAAATCGAATTCAGTCACAAAATCTCCATAAAGTTGTATTTTTAGAAAAATCATGATTTTTATGGACGCCTATTTCAGACTTGGGTTCGAACTTTACAAGCAGTTTTCTCAGAATCTATGGGACCAAACTGGCTGAAATTTTGTAATAGTGATAAGAATCGTAATCCAAATCGAATTTAGTCCTAAAATCTCCATCAAGTTGTATTTATAGAAAAATCATGATTTTTATGGACACTTATTTCAGACTTGGGTTCGAACTATAGAAGCAGTTTTCTCAGGTTCTATGGGACCAAACTGGCTGAAATTTTGGAATAGTGATAAGAATCGTAATCCAAATCGAATTCAGTCACAAAATCTCCATAAAGTTGTATTTTTAGAAAAATGATGATTTTTATGGACGCTTATTTCAGACTTGGGTTCGAACTTTTCAAGCAGTTTTCTCAGAATCTATGGGACCAAACTGGCTGAAATTTTGGAATAGTTATAAGAATCGTAATCCAAATCGAATTCAGTCACAAAATCTCCATAAAGTTGTATTTTTAGAAAAATCATGATTTTTATGGACGCTTATTTCAGACTTGGGTTCGAACTTTATAAGCAGTTTTCTCAGAATCTATGGGACCAAACTGGCTGAAATTTTGTAATAGTGATAAGAATCGTAATCCAAATCGAATTTAGTCCTAAAATTTCCATCAAGTTGTATTTATAGAAAAATCATGATTTTTATGGACATTAATTTCAGACTTGGGTTCGAACTATAGAAGCAGTTTTCTCAGGTTCTATGGGACCAAACTGGCTGAAATTTTGGAATAGTGATAAGAATCGTAATTCAAATCGAATTCAGTCACAAAATCTCCATAAAGTTGTATATTTAGAAAAATCATCTTTTTTATGGAGGCTGATTTGAGAATTGGGTTCGAACTTTAGAAGCAGTTTTCTCAGGTTCTATGGGACCAAACTGGCTGAAATTTTGTAATAGTGATAAGAATCGTTATCCAAATCGAATTCAGTCACAAAATCTCCATAAAGTTGTATTTTTAGAAAAATCATGATTTTTATGGACGCTTATTTCAGACTTGGGTTCGAACTTTACAAGCAGTTTTCTCAGAATCTATGGGACCAAACTTGCTGAAATTTTGTAATAGTGATAAGAATCGTTATCCAAATCGAAAAAAGTCACAAAATCTCCATCAAGTTGTATTTTTAGAAAAATCATGATTTTTATGGACGCTTATTTCAGACTTGGGTTCGAACTTTACAAGCAGTTTTCTCAGAATCTATGGGACCAAACTGGCTGAAATTTTGGAATAGTTATAAGAATCGTAATCCAAATCGAATTCAGTCACAAAATCTCCATAAAGTTGTATTTTTAGAAAAATCATGATTTTTATGGACGCCTATTTCAGACTTGGGTTCGAACTTTACAAGCAGTTTTCTCAGAATCTATGGGACCAAACTGGCTGAAATTTTGTAATAGTGATAAGAATCGTAATCCAAATCGAATTTAGTCCTAAAATCTCCATCAAGTTGTATTTATAGAAAAATCATGATTTTTATGGACACTTATTTCAGACTTGGGTTCGAACTATAGAAGCAGTTTTCTCAGGTTCTATGGGACCAAACTGGCTGAAATTTTGGAATAGTGATAAGAATCGTAATCCAAATCGAATTCAGTCACAAAATCTCCATAAAGTTGTATTTTTAGAAAAATGATGATTTTTATGGACGCTTATTTCAGACTTGGGTTCGAACTTTACAAGCAGTTTTCTCAGAATCTATGGGACCAAACTGGCTGAAATTTTGGAATAGTTATAAGAATCGTAATCCAAATCGAATTCAGTCACAAAATCTCCATAAAGTTGTATTTTTAGAAAAATCATGATTTTTATGGACGCTTATTTCAGACTTGGGTTCGAACTTTATAAGCAGTTTTCTCAGAATCTATGGGACCAAACTGGCTGAAATTTTGTAATAGTGATAAGAATCGTAATCCAAATCGAATTTAGTCCTAAAATTTCCATCAAGTTGTATTTATAGAAAAATCATGATTTTTATGGACATTAATTTCAGACTTGGGTTCGAACTATAGAAGCAGTTTTCTCAGGTTCTATGGGACCAAACTGGCTGAAATTTTGGAATAGTGATAAGAATCGTAATTCAAATCGAATTCAGTCACAAAATCTCCATAAAGTTGTATATTTAGAAAAATCATCTTTTTTATGGAGGCTGATTTGAGAATTGGGTTCGAACTTTAGAAGCAGTTTTCTCAGGTTCTATGGGACCAAACTGGCTGAAATTTTGTAATAGTGATAAGAATCGTTATCCAAATCGAATTCAGTCACAAAATCTCCATAAAGTTGTATTTTTAGAAAAATCATGATTTTTATGGACGCTTATTTCAGACTTGGGTTCGAACTTTACAAGCAGTTTTCTCAGAATCTATGGGACCAAACTGGCTGAAATTTTGTAATAGTGATAAGAATCGTTATCCAAATCGAATTTAGTCCTAAAATCTCCATCAAGTTGTATTTATAGAAAAATCATGATTTTTATGGACACTTATTTCAGACTTGGGTTCGAACTATAGAAGCAGTTTTCTCAGGTTCTATGGGACCAAACTGGCTGAAATTTTGGAATAGTGATAAGAATCGTAATCCAAATCGAATTCAGTCACAAAATCTCCATAAAGTTGTATTTTTAGAAAAATCATGATTTTTATGGACGCTTATTTCAGACTTGGGTTCGAACTTTACAAGCAGTTTTCTCAGAATCTATGGGACCAAACTGGCTGAAATTTTGGAATAGTTATAAGAATCGTAATCCAAATCGAATTCAGTCACAAAATCTCCATAAAGTTGTATTTTTAGAAAAATCATGATTTTTATGGACGCTTATTTCAGACTTGGGTTCGAACTATAGAAGCAGTTTTCTCAGGTTCTATGGGACCAAACTGGCTGAAATTTTGGAATAGTGATAAGAATCGTTATCCAAATCGAATTTAGTCCTAAAATCTCCATCAAGTTGTATTTATAGAAAAATCATGATTTTTATGGACACTTATTTCAGACTTGGGTTCGAACTATAGAAGCAGTTTTCTCAGGTTCTATGGGACCAAACTGGCTGAAATTTTGGAATAGTGATAAGAATCGTAATCCAAATCGAATTCAGTCACAAAATCTCCATAAAGTTGTATTTTTAGAAAAATCATGATTTTTATGGACGCTTATTTCAGACTTGGGTTCGAACTTTACAAGCAGTTTTCTCAGAATCTATGGGACCAAACTGGCTGAAATTTTGGAATAGTTATAAGAATCGTAATCCAAATCGAATTCAGTCACAAAATCTCCATAAAGTTGTATTTTTAGAAAAATCATGATTTTTATGGACTCTAATTTCAGACTTCGGTTCGAACTATAGAAGCAGTTTTCTCAGGTTCTATGGGACCAAACTGGCTGAAATTTTGGAATAGTGATAAGAATCGTAATTCAAATCGAATTCAGTCACAAAATCTCCATAAAGTTGTATATTTAGAAAAATCATCTTTTTTATGGAGGCTGATTTGAGACATGGGTTCGAACTTTAGAAGCAGTTTTCTCAGGTTCTATGGGACCAAACTGGCTGAAATTTTGTAATAGTGATAAGAATCGTTATCCAAATCGAATTCAGTCACAAAATCTCCATAAAGTTGTATTTTTAGAAAAATCATGATTTTTATGGACGCTTATTTCAGACTTGGGTTCGAACTTTACAAGCAGATTTCTCAGAATCTATGGGACCAAACTGGCTGAAATTTTGTAATAGTGATAAGAATCGTTATCCAAATCGAATTTAGTCCTAAAATCTCCATCAAGTTGTATTTATAGAAAAATCATGATTTTTATGGACACTTATTTCAGACTTGGGTTCGAACTATAGAAGCAGTTTTCTCAGGTTCTATGGGACCAAACTGGCTGAAATTTTGGAATAGTGATAAGAATCGTACTCCAAATCGAATTCAGTCACAAAATCTCCATAAAGTTGTATTTTTAGAAAAATCATGATTTTTATGGACGCTAATTTCAGACTTCGGTTCGAACTATAGAAGCAGTTTTCTCAGGTTCTATGGGACCAAACTTGCTGAAATTTTGGAATAGTGATAAGAATCGTTATCCAAATCGAATTCAGTCACAAAATCTCCATAAAGTTGTATTTTCAGAAAAATCATATTTTTTATGGAGGCTAATTTGAGACTTGGGTTCGAATTTTAGAAGCAGTTTTCTCAGGAACTATGGGACTAAACTGGCTGAAATTTTGAAATAGTGATAAGAATCGTTATCCAAATCGAAAAAAGTCACAAAATCTCCATAAAGTTGTATTTTTAGAAAAATCATGATTTTTATGGACGCTTATTTCAGACTTGGGTTCGAACTTTACAAGAAGTTTTCTCAGAATCTATTGGACCAAACTGGCTGAAATTTTGGAATAGTGATGAGAATCGTAATCCAAATCGAATTCAGTCACAAAATCTCCATAAAGTTGTATTTTTAGAAAAATCATGATTTTTATGGACGCTTATTTCAGACTTGGGTTCGAACTTTACAAGCAGATTTCTCAGAATCTATGGGACCAAACTGGCTGAAATTTTGTAATAGTGATAAGAATCGTTATCCAAATCGAATTTAGTCCTAAAATCTCCATCAAGTTGTATTTATAGAAAAATCATGATTTTTATGGACACTTATTTCAGACTTGGGTTCGAACTATAGAAGCAGTTTTCTCAGGTTCTATGGGACCAAACTGGCTGAAATTTTGGAATAGTGATAAGAATCGTAATCCAAATCGAATTCAGTCACAAAATCTCCATAAAGTTGTATTTTTAGAAAAATCATGATTTTTATGGACGCTAATTTCAGACTTCGGTTCGAACTATAGAAGCAGTTTTCTCAGGTTCTATGGGACCAAACTTGCTGAAATTTTGGAATAGTGATAAGAATTGTTATCCAAATCGAATTCAGTCACAAAATCTCCATAAAGTTGTATTTTCAGAAAAATCATATTTTTTATGGAGGCTAATTTGAGACTTGGGTTCGAATTTTAGAAGCAGTTTTCTCAGGAACTATGGGACTAAACTGGCTGAAATTTTGAAATAGTGATAAGAATCGTTATCCAAATCGAAAAAAGTCACAAAATCTCCATAAAGTTGTATTTTTAGAAAAATCATGATTTTTATGGACGCTTATTTCAGACTTGGGTTCGAACTTTACAAGAAGTTTTCTCAGAATCTATGGGACCAAACTGGCTGAAATTTTGTAATAGTGATAAGAATCGTAATCCAAATCGAATTTAGTCCTAAAATTTCCATCAAGTTGTATTTATAGAAAAATCATGATTTTTATGGACA
Organism: Hesperophylax consimilis; assembly: GCF_061612785.1. Classification (NCBI taxonomy): domain Eukaryota; kingdom Metazoa; phylum Arthropoda; class Insecta; order Trichoptera; family Limnephilidae; genus Hesperophylax; species Hesperophylax consimilis. Next base: position 53,233 of record NC_142855.1, read on the forward strand.
TTAATTTCAGACTTGGGTTCGAACTATAGAAGCAGTTTTCTCAGGTTCTATGGGACCAAACTGGCTGAAATTTTGGAATAGTGATAAGAATCGTAATTCAAATCGAATTCAGTCACAAAATCTCCATAAAGTTGTATATTTAGAAAAATCATCTTTTTTATGGAGGCTGATTTGAGAATTGGGTTCGAACTTTAGAAGCAGTTTTCTCAGGTTCTATGGGACCAAACTGGCTGAAATTTTGTAATAGTGATAAGAATCGTTATCCAAATCGAATTCAGTCACAAAATCTCCATAAAGTTGTATTTTTAGAAAAATCATGATTTTTATGGACGCTTATTTCAGACTTGGGTTCGAACTTTACAAGCAGTTTTCTCAGAATCTATGGGACCAAACTGGCTGAAATTTTGTTATAGTGATAAGAATCGTAATCCAAATCGAATTTAGTCCTAAAATCTCCATCAAGTTGTATTTATAGAAAAATCATGATTTTTATGGACACTTATTTCAGACTTGGGTTCGAACTATAGAAGCAGTTTTCTCAGGTTGTATGGAACCAAACTGGCTGAAATTTTGGAATAGTGATAAGAATCGTAATCCAAATCGAATTCAGTCACAAAATCTCCATAAAGTTGTATTTTTAGAAAAATCATGATTTTTATGGACGCTTATTTCAGACTTGGGTTCGAACTTTATAAGCAGTTTTCTCAGAATCTATGGGACCAAACTGGCTGAAATTTTGTAATAGTGATAAGAATCGTAATCCAAATCGAATTTAGTCCTAAAATTTCGATCAAGTTGTATTTATAGAAAAATCATGATTTTTATGGACACTAATTTCAGACTTGGGTTCGAACTATAGAAGCAGTTTTCTCAGGTTCTATGGGACCAAACTGGCTGAAATTTTGGAATAGTGATAAGAATCGTAATTCAAATCGAATTCAGTCACAAAATCTCCATAAAGTTGTATATTTAGAAAAATCATCTTTTTTATGGAGGCTGATTTGAGAATTGGGTTCGAACTTTAGAAGCAGTTTTCTCAGGTTCTATGGGACCAAACTGGCTGAAATTTTGTAATAGTGATAAGAATCGTTATCCAAATCGAATTTAGTCCTCAAATCTCCATCAAGTTGTATTTATAGAAAAATCATGATTTTTATGGACACTTATTTCAGACTTGGGTTCGAACTATAGAAGCAGTTTTCTCAGGTTCTATGGGACCAAACTTGCTGAAATTTTGGAATAGTGATAAGAATCGTTATCCAAATCGAATTCAGTCACAAAATCTCCATAAAGTTGTATTTTCAGAAAAATCATATTTTTTATGGAGGCTAATTTGAGACTTGGGTTCGAATTTTAGAAGCAGTTTTCTCAGGAACTATGGGACTAAACTGGCTGAAATTTTGAAATAGTGATAAGAATCGTTATCCAAATCGAAAAAAGTCACAAAATCTCCATAAAGTTGTATTTTTAGAAAAATCATGATTTTTATGGACGCTTATTTCAGACTTGGGTTCGAACTTTACAAGCAGTTTTCTCAGAATCTATGGGACCAAACTGGCTGAAATTTTGGAATAGTGATAAGAATCGTAATCCAAATCGAATTCAGTCACAAAATCTCCATAAAGTTGTATTTTTAGAAAAATCATGATTTATATGGACGCCTATTTCAGACTTGGGTTCGAACTTTACAAGCAGTTTTCTCAGAATCTATGGGACCAAACTGGCTGAAATTTTGTAATAGTGATAAGAATCGTAATCCAAATCGAATTTAGTCCTAAAATCTCCATCAAGTTGTATTTATAGAAAAATCATGATTTTTATGGACACTTATTTCAGACTTGGGTTCGAACTATAGAAGCAGTTTTCTCAGGTTCTATGGGACCAAACTGGCTGAAATTTTGGAATAGTGATAAGAATCGTAATCCAAATCGAATTCAGTCACAAAATCTCCATAAAGTTGTATTTTTAGAAAAATGATGATTTTTATGGACGCTTATTTCAGACTTGGGTTCGAACTTTACAAGCAGTTTTCTCAGAATCTATGGGACCAAACTGGCTGAAATTTTGGAATAGTTATAAGAATCGTAATCCAAATCGAATTCAGTCACAAAATCTCCATAAAGTTGTATTTTTAGAAAAATCATGATTTTTATGGACGCCTATTTCAGACTTGGGTTCGAACTTTACAAGCAGTTTTCTCAGAATCTATGGGACCAAACTGGCTGAAATTTTGTGATAGTGATAAGAATCGTAATCCAAATCGAATTTAGTCCTAAAATCTCCATCAAGTTGTATTTATAGATAAATCATGATTTTTATGGACACTTATTTCAGACTTGGGTTCGAACTATAGAAGCAGTTTTCTCAGGTTCTATGGGACCAAACTGGCCGAAATTTTGGAATAGTTATAAGAATCGTAATCCAAATCGAATTCAGTCACAAAATCTCCATAAAGTTGTATTTTTAGAAAAATCATGATTTTTATGGACGCTTATTTCAGACTTGGGTTCGAACTTTATAAGCAGTTTTCTCAGAATCTATGGGACCAAACTGGCTGAAATTTTGTAATAGTGATAAGAATCGTAATCCAAATCGAATTTAGTCCTAAAATTTCCATCAAGTTGTATTTATAGAAAAATCATGATTTTTATGGACACTAATTTCAGACTTGGGTTCGAACTATAGAAGCAGTTTTCTCAGGTTCTATGGGACCAAACTGGCTGAAATTTTGGAATAGTGATAAGAATCGTAATTCAAATCGAATTCAGTCACAAAATCTCCATAAAGTTGTATATTTAGAAAAATCATCTTTTTTATGGAGGCTGATTTGTAACATGGGTTCGAACTTTAGAAGCAGTTTTCTCAGGTTCTATGGGACCAAACTGGCTGAAATTTTGTAATAGTGATAAGAATCGTTATCCAAATCGAATTCAGTCACAAAATCTCCATAAAGTTGTATTTTTAGAAAAATCATGATTTTTATGGACGCTTATTTCAGACTTGGGTTCGAACTTTACAAGCAGATTTCTCAGAATCTATGGGACCAAACTGGCTGAAATTTTGTAATAGTGATAAGAATCGTTATCCAAATCGAATTTAGTCCTAAAATCTCCATCAAGTTGTATTTATAGAAAAATCATGATTTTTATGGACACTTATTTCAGACTTGGGTTCGAACTATAGAAGCAGTTTTCTCAGGTTCTATGGGACCAAACTGGCTGAAATTTTGGAATAGTGATAAGAATCGTAATCCAAATCGAATTCAGTCACAAAATCTCCATAAAGTTGTATTTTTAGAAAAATCTTGATTTTTATGGACGCTTATTTCAGACTTGGGTTCGAACTTTACAAGCAGTTTTCTCAGAATCTATGGGACCAAACTGGCTGAAATTTTTGGAATAGTTATAAGAATCGTAATCCAAATCGAATTCAGTCACAAAATCTCCATAAAGTTGTATTTTTAGAAAAATCATCTTTTTTATGGAGGCTGATTTGAGACATGGGTTCGAACTTTAGAAGCAGTTTTCTCAGGTTCTATGGGACCAAACTGGCTGAAATTTTGGAAAAGTGATATGAATCGTTATCCAAATCGAACTCAGTCACAAAATCTCCATAAAGTTGTATTTTTAGAAAAATCTTGATTTTTATGGACGCTTATTTCAGACTTGGGTTCGAACTTTACAAGCAGTTTTCTCAGAATCTATGGGACCAAACTGGCTGAAATTTTTGGAATAGTTATAAGAATCGTAATCCAAATCGAATTCAGTCACAAAATCTCCATAAAGTTGTATTTTTAGAAAAATCATGATTTTTATGGACGCTAATTTCAGACTTCGGTTCGAACTATAGAAGCAGTTTTCTCAGGTTCTATGGGACCAAACTTGCTGAAATTTTGGAATAGTGATAAGAATCGTTATCCAAATCGAATTCAGTCACAAAATCTCCATAAAGTTGAATTTTCAGAAAAATCATATTTTTTATGGAGGCTAATTTGAGACTTGGGTTCGAATTTTAGAAGCAGTTTTCTCAGGAACTATGGGACTAAACTGGCTGAAATTTTGAAATAGTGATAAGAATCGTTATCCAAATCGAAAAAAGTCACAAAATCTCCATAAAGTTGTATTTTTAGAAAAATCATGATTTTTATGGACGCTTATTTCAGACTTGGGTTCGAACTTTACAAGCAGTTTTCTCAGAATCTATGGGACCAAACTGGCTGAAATTTTGGAATAGTGATAAGAATCGTAATCCAAATCGAATTCAGTCACAAAATCTCCATACAGTTGTATTTTTAGAAAAATCATGATTTTTATGGACGCTAATTTCAGACTTCGGTTCGAACTATAGAAGCAGTTTTCTCAGGTTCTATGGGACCAAACTTGCTGAAATTTTGGAATAGTGATAAGAATCGTTATCCAAATCGAAATCAGTCACAAAATCTCCATAAAGTTGTATTTTTTGAAAAATCATGATTTTTATGGACGCTAATTTCAGACTTGGGTTCGAACTATAGAAGCAGTTTTCTCAGGTTCTATGGGACCAAACTGGCTGAAATTTTGGAAAAGTGATATGAATCGTTATCCAAATCGAACTCAGTCACAAAATCTCCATAAAGTTGTATTTTTAGAAAAACCATCTTTTTTATGGAGCCTAATTTCAGCCTTGGGTTTGAATTTTGGAAGCAGTTTTCTCAGGTTCTATGGGACCAAATTGGCTGATATTTTTGAATAGTGATAAGAATCGTAATCAAAATCGAATTCAGTCACAAAATCTCCATAAAGTTGTATTTTCAGAAAAATCATCTTTTTTATGGACCTTAATTTTAGACTTGGGTTCGAACTTTGGAAGTAGTTTTTTCAGGTTCTATGGGACCAAATTGGCTGAAATTTTTGAATAGTTATATAAGAATCGTTATCCAAGTCGAACTCAGTCGCAAAATCTTCATAAAGTTGTATTTTTCGAAAAATCATGATTTTTATGGAGGCTTATTTCAGACTTGGGTTCGAACTTTAGAAGCAGTTTTCTCAGGTTTTATGGGACCAAACTGGCTGAAATTTTGGAATAGTGATAAGAATCGTTATCCAAATCGAAATCAGTCACAAAATCTCCATAAAGTTGAATTTTCAGAAAAATCATATTTTTTATGGAGGCTAATTTGAGACTTGGGTTCGAATTTTAGAAGCAGTTTTCTCAGGAACTATGGGACTAAACTGGCTGAAATTTTGAAATAGTGATAAGAATCGTTATCCAAATCGAAAAAAGTCACAAAATCTCCATAAAGTTGTATTTTTTGAAAAATCATGATTTTTATGGACGCTTATTTCAGACTTGGGTTCGAACTTTACAAGCAGTTTTCTCAGAATCTATGGGACCAAACTGGCTGAAATTTTGGAATAGTGATAAGAATCGTAATCCAAATCGAATTCAGTCACAAAATCTCCATACAGTTGTATTTTTAGAAAAATCATGATTTTTATGGACGCTAATTTCAGACTTCGGTTCGAACTATAGAAGCAGTTTTCTCAGGTTCTATGGGACCAAACTGGCTGAAATTTTGGAATAGTGATAAGAATCGTAATCCAAATCGAATTCAGTCACAAAATCTCCATACAGTTGTATTTTTAGAAAAATCATGATTTTTATGGACGCTAATTTCAGACTTCGGTTCGAACTATAGAAGCAGTTTTCTCAGGTTCTATGGGACCAAACTTGCTGAAATTTTGGAATAGTGATAAGAATCGTTATCCAAATCGAAATCAGTCACAAAATCTCCATAAAGTTGTATTTTTTGAAAAATCATGATTTTTATGGACGCTAATTTCAGACTTGGGTTCGAACTATAGAAGCAGTTTTCTCAGGTTCTATGGGACCAAACTGGCTGAAATTTTGGAAAAGTGATATGAATCGTTATCCAAATCGAACTCAGTCACAAAATCTCCATAAAGTTGTATTTTTAGAAAAACCATCTTTTTTATGGAGCCTAATTTCAGCCTTGGGTTTGAATTTTGGAAGCAGTTTTCTCAGGTTCTATGGGACCAAATTGGCTGATATTTTTGAATAGTGATAAGAATCGTAATCAAAATCGAATTCAGTCACAAAATCTCCATAAAGTTGTATTTTCAGAAAAATCATCTTTTTTATGGACCTTAATTTTAGACTTGGGTTCGAACTTTGGAAGTAGTTTTTTCAGGTTCTATGGGACCAAATTGGCTGAAATTTTTGAATAGTTATATAAGAATCGTTATCCAAGTCGAACTCAGTCGCAAAATCTTCATAAAGTTGTATTTTTCGAAAAATCATGATTTTTATGGAGGCTTATTTCAGACTTGGGTTCGAACTTTAGAAGCAGTTTTCTCAGGTTTTATGGGACCAAACTGGCTGAAATTTTGGAATAGTGATAAGAATCGTTATCCAAATCGAATTCAGTCACAAAATCTCCATAAAGTTGAATTTTCAGAAAAATCATATTTTTTATGGAGGCTAATTTGAGACTTGGGTTCGAATTTTAGAAGCAGTTTTCTCAGGAACTATGGGACTAAACTGGCTGAAATTTTGAAATAGTGATAAGAATCGTTATCCAAATCGAAAAAAGTCACAAAATCTCCATAAAGTTGTATTTTTAGAAAAATCATGATTTTTATGGACGCTTATTTCAGACTTGGGTTCGAACTTTACAAGCAGTTTTCTCAGAATCTATGGGACCAAACTGGCTGAAATTTTGGAATAGTGATAAGAATCGTAATCCAAATCGAATTCAGTCACAAAATCTCCATACAGTTGTATTTTTAGAAAAATCATGATTTTTATGGACGCTAATTTCAGACTTCGGTTCGAACTATAGAAGCAGTTTTCTCAGGTTCTATGGGACCAAACTTGCTGAAATTTTGGAATAGTGATAAGAATCGTTATCCAAATCGAAATCAGTCACAAAATCTCCATAAAGTTGTATTTTTTGAAAAATCATGATTTTTATGGACGCTAATTTCAGACTTGGGTTCGAACTATAGAAGCAGTTTTCTCAGGTTCTATGGGACCAAACTGGCTGAAATTTTGGAAAAGTGATATGAATCGTTATCCAAATCGAACTCAGTCACAAAATCTCCATAAAGTTGTATTTTTAGAAAAACCATCTTTTTTATGGAGCCTAATTTCAGCCTTGGGTTTGAATTTTGGAAGCAGTTTTCTCAGGTTCTATGGGACCAAATTGGCTGATATTTTTGAATAGTGATAAGAATCGTAATCAAAATCGAATTCAGTCACAAAATCTCCATAAAGTTGTATTTTCAGAAAAATCATCTTTTTTATGGACCTTAATTTTAGACTTGGGTTCGAACTTTGGAAGTAGTTTTTTCAGGTTCTATGGGACCAAATTGGCTGAAATTTTTGAATAGTTATATAAGAATCGTTATCCAAGTCGAACTCAGTCGCAAAATCTTCATAAAGTTGTATTTTTCGAAAAATCATGATTTTTATGGAGGCTTATTTCAGACTTGGGTTCGAACTTTAGAAGCAGTTTTCTCAGGTTTTATGGGACCAAACTGGCTGAAATTTTGGAATAGTGATAAGAATCGTTATCCAAATCGAATTCAGTCACAAAATCTCCATAAAGTTGTATTTTTAGAAAAATGATGATTTTTATGGACGCTTATTTCAGACTTGGGTTCGAACTTTACAAGCAGTTTTCACAGAATCTCTGGGACCAAACTGGCTTAAATTTTGTAATAGTGATAAGAATCGTAATCCAAATCGAATTCAGTCACTAAATCTCCATAAAGTTGTATTTTCAGAAAAATCATCTTTTTTATGGAGGCTAATTTGAGACTTGGGTTCGAACTTTAGAAGCAGTTTTCTCAGGATCTATGGGACTAAACTGGCTGAAATTTTGAAATAGTGATAAGAATCGTTATCCAAATCGAAAAAAGTCACAAAATCTCCATAAAGTTGTATTTTTAGAAAAATCATGATTTTTATGGACGCTTATTTCAGACTTGGGTTCGAACTTTACAAGCAGTTTTCTCAGAATCTATGGGACCAAACTGGCTGAAATTTTGGAATAGTTATAAGAATCGTAATCCAAATCGAATTCAGTCACAAAATCTCCATAAAGTTGTATTTTTAGAAAAATCATGATTTTTATGGACGCCTATTTCAGACTTGGGTTCGAACTTTACAAGCAGTTTTCTCAGAATCTATGGGACCAAACTGGCTGAAATTTTGTAATAGTGATAAGAATCGTAATCCAAATCGAATTTAGTCCTAAAATCTCCATCAAGTTGTATTTATAGAAAAATCATGATTTTTATGGACACTTATTTCAGACTTGGGTTCGAACTATAGAAGCAGTTTTCTCAGGTTCTATGGGACCAAACTGGCTGAAATTTTGGAATAGTGATAAGAATCGTAATCCAAATCGAATTCAGTCACAAAATCTCCATAAAGTTGTATTTTTAGAAAAATGATGATTTTTATGGACGCTTATTTCAGACTTGGGTTCGAACTTTACAAGCAGTTTTCTCAGAATCTATGGGACCAAACTGGCTGAAATTTTGTAATAGTGATAAGAATCGTAATCCAAATCGAATTTAGTCCTAAAATCTCCATCAAGTTGTATTTATAGAAAAATCATGATTTTTATGGACACTTATTTCAGACTTGGGTTCGAACTATAGAAGCAGTTTTCTCAGGTTCTATGGGACCAAACTGGCTGAAATTTTGGAATAGTGATAAGAATCGTAATCCAAATCGAATTCAGTCACAAAATCTCCATAAAGTTGTATTTTTAGAAAAATGATGATTTTTATGGACGCTTATTTCAGACTTGGGTTCGAACTTTACAAGCAGTTTTCTCAGAATCTATGGGACCAAACTGGCTGAAATTTTGGAATAGTTATAAGAATCGTAATCCAAATCGAATTCAGTCACAAAATCTCCATAAAGTTGTATTTTTAGAAAAATCATGATTTTTATGGACGCTTATTTCAGACTTGGGTTCGAACTTTATAAGCAGTTTTCTCAGAATCTATGGGACCAAACTGGCTGAAATTTTGTAATAGTGATAAGAATCGTAATCCAAATCGAATTTAGTCCTAAAATTTCCATCAAGTTGTATTTATAGAAAAATCATGATTTTTATGGACGCTAATTTCAGACTTCGGTTCGAACTATAGAAGCAGTTTTCTCAGGTTCTATGGGACCAAACTTGCTGAAATTTTGGAATAGTGATAAGAATCGTTATCCAAATCGAATTCAGTCACAAAATCTCCATAAAGTTGTATTTTCAGAAAAATCATATTTTTTATGGAGGCTAATTTGAGACTTGGGTCCGAATTTTAGAAGCAGTTTTCTCAGGAACTGTGGGACTAAACTGGCTGAAATTTTGAAATAGTGATAAGAATCGTTATCCAAATCGAAAAAATTCACAAAATCTCCATAAAGTTGTATTTTTAGAAAAATCATGATTTTTATGGACGCTTATTTCAGACTTGGGTTCGAACTTTACAAGCAGTTTTCTCAGAATCTATGGGACCAAACTGGCTGAAATTTTGGAATAGTGATAAGAATCGTAATCCAAATCGAACTCAGTCACAAAATCTCCATAAAGTTGTATTTTTAGAAAAACCATCTTTTTTATGGAGCCTAATTTCAGCCTTGGGTTTGAATTTTGGAAGCAGTTTTCTCAGGTTCTATGGGACCAAATTGGCTGATATTTTTGAATAGTGATAAGAATCGTAATCAAAATCGAATTCAGTCACAAAATCTCCATAAAGTTGTATTTTCAGAAAAATCATCTTTTTTATGGACCTTAATTTTAGACTTGGGTTCGAACTTTGGAAGTAGTTTTTTCAGGTTCTATGGGACCAAATTGGCTGAAATTTTTGAATAGTTATATAAGAATCGTTATCCAAGTCGAACTCAGTCGCAAAATCTTCATAAAGTTGTATTTTTCGAAAAATCATGATTTTTATGGAGGCTTATTTCAGACTTGGGTTCGAACTTTAGAAGCAGTTTTCTCAGGTTTTATGGGACCAAACTGGCTGAAATTTTGGAATAGTGATAAGAATCGTTATCCAAATCGAATTCAGTCACAAAATCTCCATAACGTTGTATTTTTAGAAAAATTATGATTTTTATGGACGCTTATTTCAGACTTGGGTTCGAACTTTACAAGCAGTTTTCTCAGAATCTCTGGGACCAAACTGGCTTAAATTTTGTAATAGTGATAAGAATCGTAATCCAAATCGAATTCAGTCACTAAATCTCCATAAAGTTGTATTTTCAGAAAAATCATCTTTTTTATGGAGGCTAATTTGAGACTTGGGTTCGAACTATAGAAGCAGTTTTCTCAGGTTCTATGGGACCAAACTTGCTGAAATTTTGGAATAGTGAAAAGAATCGTTATCCAAATCGAATTCAGTCACAAAATCTCCATAAAGTTGTATTTTCAGAAAAATCATATTTTTTATGGAGGCTAATTTGAGACTTGGGTTCGAATTTTAGAAGCAGTTTTCTCAGGAACTATGGGACTAAACTGGCTGAAATTTTGAAATAGTGATAAGAATCGTTATCCAAATCGAAAAAAGTCACAAAATCTCCATAAAGTTGTATTTTTAGAAAAATCATGATTTTTATGGACGCTAATTTCAGACTTCGGTTCGAACTATAGAAGCAGTTTTCTCAGGTTCTATGGGACCAAACTTGCTGAAATTTTGGAATAGTGATAAGAATCGTTATCCAAATCGAAATCAGTCACAAAATCTCCATAAAACTGTATTTTTTGAAAAATCATGATTTTTATGGACGCTAATTTCAGACTTGGGTTCGAACTATAGAAGCAGTTTTCTCAGGTTCTATGGGACCAAACTGGCTGAAATTTTGGAAAAGTGATAAGAATCGTTATCCAAATCGAACTCAGTCACAAAATCTCCATAAAGTTGTATTTTTAGAAAAACCATCTTTTTTATGGAGCCTAATTTCAGCCTTGGGTTTGAATTTTGGAAGCAGTTTTCTCAGGTTCTATGGGACCAAATTGGCTGATATTTTTGAATAGTGATAAGAATCGTAATCAAAATCGAATTCAGTCACAAAATCTCCATAAAGTTGTATTTTCAGAAAAATCATCTTTTTTATGGACCTTAATTTTAGACTTGGGTTCGAACTTTGGAAGTAGTTTTTTCAGGTTCTATGGGACCAAATTGGCTGAAATTTTTGATTAGTTATATAAGAATCGTTATCCAAGTCGAACTCAGTCGCAAAATCTTCATAAAGTTGTATTTTTCGAAAAATCATGATTTTTATGGAGGCTTATTTCAGACTTGGGTTCGAACTTTAGAAGCAGTTTTCTCAGGTTTTATGGGACCAAACTGGCTGAAATTTTGGAATAGTGATAAGAATCGTTATCCAAATCGAATTCAGTCACAAAATCTCCATAACGTTGTATTTTTAGAAAAATTATGATTTTTATGGACGCTTATTTCAGACTTGGGTTCGAACTTTACAAGCAGTTTTCTCAGAATCTCTGGGACCAAACTGGCTTAAATTTTGTAATAGTGATAAGAATCGTAATCCAAATCGAATTCAGTCACTAAATCTCCATAAAGTTGTATTTTCAGAAAAATCATCTTTTTTATGGAGGCTAATTTGAGACTTGGGTTCGAACTATAGAAGCAGTTTTCTCAGGTTCTATGGGACCAAACTTGCTGAAATTTTGGAATAGTGAAAAGAATCGTTATCCAAATCGAATTCAGTCACAAAATCTCCATAAAGTTGTATTTTCAGAAAAATCATATTTTTTATGGAGGCTAATTTGAGACTTGGGTTCGAATTTTAGAAGCAGTTTTCTCAGGAACTATGGGACTAAACTGGCTGAAATTTTGAAATAGTGATAAGAATCGTTATCCAAATCGAAAAAAGTCACAAAATCTCCATAAAGTTGTATTTTTAGAAAAATCATGATTTTTATGGACGCTTATTTCAGACTTGGGTTCGAACTTTACAAGCAGTTTTCTCAGAATCTATGGGACCAAACTGGCTGAAATTTTGGAATAGTGATAAGAATCGTAATCCAAATCGAATTCAGTCACAAAATCTCCATAAAGTTGTATTTTTAGAAAAATCATGATTTTTATGGACGCTAATTTCAGACTTCGGTTCGAACTATAGAAGCAGTTTTCTCAGGTTCTATGGGACCAAACTTGCTGAAATTTTGGAATAGTGATAAGAATCGTTATCCAAATCGAAATCAGTCACAAAATCTCCATAAAGTTGTATTTTCAGAAAAATCATATTTTTTATGGAGGCTAATTTGAGACTTGGGTTCGAATTTTAGAAGCAGTTTTCTCAGGAACTATGGGACGAACCTGGCTGAAATTTTGAAATAGTGATAAGAATCGTTATCCAAATTGAACTCAATCACAAAATCTCCATAAAGTTGTATTTTTAGAAAAATTATGATTTTTATGGACCTTAATTTCAGACTTGGGTTCGAACTTTGGAAGCAGTTTTCTATGGTTCTATGGGACCAAACTGGCTGAAATATTGGTATAGTGATAAGAATCGTTATCCAAATCGAATTCAGTCACAAAATCTGGATAAAGTTGTATTTTTAGAAAAATTATGGTTTTTATGGACGCTTATTTCAGACTTGGGTTCGAACTTTACAAGCAGTTTTCTCAGAATCTATGGGACCAAACTGGCTGAAATTTTGGAATAGTGATAAGAATCGTAATCCAAATCGAATTCAGTCACAAAATCTCCATAAAGTTGTATTTTTAGAAAAATCATGATTTTTATGGACGCTAATTTCAGACTTCGGTTCGAACTATAGAAGCAGTTTTCTCAGGTTCTATGGGACCAAACTTGCTGAAATTTTGGAATAGTGATAAGAATCGTTATCCAAATCGAAATCAGTCACAAAATCTCCATAAAGTTGTATTTTCAGAAAAATCATATTTTTTATGGAGGCTAATTTGAGACTTGGGTTCGAATTTTAGAAGCAGTTTTCTCAGGAACTATGGGACGAACCTGGCTGAAATTTTGAAATAGTGATAAGAATCGTTATCCAAATTGAACTCAGTCACAAAATCTCCATAAAGTTGTATTTTTAGAAAAATTATGATTTTTATGGACCTTAATTTCAGACTTGGGTTCGAACTTTGGAAGCAGTTTTCTATGGTTCTATGGGACCAAACTGGCTGAAATATTGGTATAGTGATAAGAATCGTTATCCAAATCGAATTCAGTCACAAAATCTCGATAAAGTTGTATTTTTAGAAAAATTATGGTTTTTATGGACCTTAATTTCAGACTTGGGTTCGAACTTTGGAAGTAGTTTTTTCAGGTTCTATGGGACCAAATTGGCTGAAATTTTTGAATAGTTATATAAGAATCGTTATCCAAGTCGATCTCAGTCGCAAAATCTCCATAAAGTTGTATTTTTAGAAAAATCATGATTTTTATGGACGCTAATTTCAGACTTGGGTTCGAACTATAGAAGCAGTTTTTTCAGGTTCTATGGGACCAAACTGGCTGAAATTTCGGACTTTGGATTTCAGACTTGGGTTCGAACTATAGAAGCAGTTTTCTCAGGTTCTATGGGACCAAACTGGCTGAAATTTTGGAATAATGAGAAGAATCGTAATCGAAATAGAATTCTGTCACAAAATCTCCATAAAGTTGTATTTTCAGAAAAATCATCTTTTTTATGGAGGCTAATTTGAGACTTGGGTTCGAATTTTAGAAGCAGTTTTCTCAGGAACTATGGGACGAACCTGGCTGAAATTTTGAAATAGTGATAAGAATCGTTATCCAAATTGAACTCAGTCACAAAATCTCCATAAAGTTGTATTTTTAGAAAAATCATGATTTTTATGGACGCTTATTTCAGACTTGGGTTCGAACTTTACAAGCAGTTTTCTCAGAATCTATGGGACCAAACTGGCTGAAATTTTGGAATAGTGATAAGAATCGTAATCCAAATCGAACTCAGTCACAAAATCTCCATAAAGTTGTATTTTTAGAAAAACCATCTTTTTTATGGAGCCTAATTTCAGCCTTGGGTTTGAATTTTGGAAGCAGTTTTCTCAGGTTCTATGGGACCAAATTGGCTGATATTTTTGAATAGTGATAAGAATCGTAATCAAAATCGAATTCAGTCACAAAATCTCCATAAAGTTGTATTTTCAGAAAAATCATCTTTTTTATGGACCTTAATTTTAGACTTGGGTTCGAACTTTGGAAGTAGTTTTTTCAGGTTCTATGGGACCAAATTGGCTGAAATTTTTGAATAGTTATATAAGAATCGTTATCCAAGTCGAACTCAGTCGCAAAATCTTCATAAAGTTGTATTTTTCGAAAAATCATGATTTTTATGGAGGCTTATTTCAGACTTGGGTTCGAACTTTAGAAGCAGTTTTCTCAGGTTTTATGGGACCAAACTGGCTGAAATTTTGGAATAGTGATAAGAATCGTTATCCAAATCGAATTCAGTCACAAAATCTCCATAACGTTGTATTTTTAGAAAAATTATGATTTTTATGGACGCTTATTTCAGACTTGGGTTCGAACTTTACAAGCAGTTTTCTCAGAATCTCTGGGACCAAACTGGCTTAAATTTTGTAATAGTGATAAGAATCGTAATCCAAATCGAATTCAGTCACTAAATCTCCATAAAGTTGTATTTTCAGAAAAATCATCTTTTTTATGGAGGCTAATTTGAGACTTGGGTTCGAACTATAGAAGCAGTTTTCTCAGGTTCTATGGGACCAAACTTGCTGAAATTTTGGAATAGTGAAAAGAATCGTTATCCAAATCGAATTCAGTCACAAAATCTCCATAAAGTTGTATTTTCAGAAAAATCATATTTTTTATGGAGGCTAATTTGAGACTTGGGTTCGAATTTTAGAAGCAGTTTTCTCAGGAACTATGGGACTAAACTGGCTGAAATTTTGAAATAGTGATAAGAATCGTTATCCAAATCGAAAAAAGTCACAAAATCTCCATAAAGTTGTATTTTTAGAAAAATCATGATTTTTATGGACGCTAATTTCAGACTTCGGTTCGAACTATAGAAGCAGTTTTCTCAGGTTCTATGGGACCAAACTTGCTGAAATTTTGGAATAGTGATAAGAATCGTTATCCAAATCGAAATCAGTCACAAAATCTCCATAAAACTGTATTTTTTGAAAAATCATGATTTTTATGGACGCTAATTTCAGACTTGGGTTCGAACTATAGAAGCAGTTTTCTCAGGTTCTATGGGACCAAACTGGCTGAAATTTTGGAAAAGTGATAAGAATCGTTATCCAAATCGAACTCAGTCACAAAATCTCCATAAAGTTGTATTTTTAGAAAAACCATCTTTTTTATGGAGCCTAATTTCAGCCTTGGGTTTGAATTTTGGAAGCAGTTTTCTCAGGTTCTATGGGACCAAATTGGCTGATATTTTTGAATAGTGATAAGAATCGTAATCAAAATCGAATTCAGTCACAAAATCTCCATAAAGTTGTATTTTCAGAAAAATCATCTTTTTTATGGACCTTAATTTTAGACTTGGGTTCGAACTTTGGAAGTAGTTTTTTCAGGTTCTATGGGACCAAATTGGCTGAAATTTTTGATTAGTTATATAAGAATCGTTATCCAAGTCGAACTCAGTCGCAAAATCTTCATAAAGTTGTATTTTTCGAAAAATCATGATTTTTATGGAGGCTTATTTCAGACTTGGGTTCGAACTTTAGAAGCAGTTTTCTCAGGTTTTATGGGACCAAACTGGCTGAAATTTTGGAATAGTGATAAGAATCGTTATCCAAATCGAATTCAGTCACAAAATCTCCATAACGTTGTATTTTTAGAAAAATTATGATTTTTATGGACGCTTATTTCAGACTTGGGTTCGAACTTTACAAGCAGTTTTCTCAGAATCTCTGGGACCAAACTGGCTTAAATTTTGTAATAGTGATAAGAATCGTAATCCAAATCGAATTCAGTCACTAAATCTCCATAAAGTTGTATTTTCAGAAAAATCATCTTTTTTATGGAGGCTAATTTGAGACTTGGGTTCGAACTATAGAAGCAGTTTTCTCAGGTTCTATGGGACCAAACTTGCTGAAATTTTGGAATAGTGAAAAGAATCGTTATCCAAATCGAATTCAGTCACAAAATCTCCATAAAGTTGTATTTTCAGAAAAATCATATTTTTTATGGAGGCTAATTTGAGACTTGGGTTCGAATTTTAGAAGCAGTTTTCTCAGGAACTATGGGACTAAACTGGCTGAAATTTTGAAATAGTGATAAGAATCGTTATCCAAATCGAAAAAAGTCACAAAATCTCCATAAAGTTGTATTTTTAGAAAAATCATGATTTTTATGGACGCTTATTTCAGACTTGGGTTCGAACTTTACAAGCAGTTTTCTCAGAATCTATGGGACCAAACTGGCTGAAATTTTGGAATAGTGATAAGAATCGTAATCCAAATCGAATTCAGTCACAAAATCTCCATAAAGTTGTATTTTTAGAAAAATCATGATTTTTATGGACGCTAATTTCAGACTTCGGTTCGAACTATAGAAGCAGTTTTCTCAGGTTCTATGGGACCAAACTTGCTGAAATTTTGGAATAGTGATAAGAATCGTTATCCAAATCGAAATCAGTCACAAAATCTCCATAAAGTTGTATTTTCAGAAAAATCATATTTTTTATGGAGGCTAATTTGAGACTTGGGTTCGAATTTTAGAAGCAGTTTTCTCAGGAACTATGGGACGAACCTGGCTGAAATTTTGAAATAGTGATAAGAATCGTTATCCAAATTGAACTCAATCACAAAATCTCCATAAAGTTGTATTTTTAGAAAAATTATGATTTTTATGGACCTTAATTTCAGACTTGGGTTCGAACTTTGGAAGCAGTTTTCTATGGTTCTATGGGACCAAACTGGCTGAAATATTGGTATAGTGATAAGAATCGTTATCCAAATCGAATTCAGTCACAAAATCTGGATAAAGTTGTATTTTTAGAAAAATTATGGTTTTTATGGACGCTTATTTCAGACTTGGGTTCGAACTTTACAAGCAGTTTTCTCAGAATCTATGGGACCAAACTGGCTGAAATTTTGGAATAGTGATAAGAATCGGAATCCAAATCGAATTCAGTCACAAAATCTCCATAAAGTTGTATTTTTAGAAAAATCATGATTTTTATGGACGCTAATTTCAGACTTCGGTTCGAACTATAGAAGCAGTTTTCTCAGGTTCTATGGGACCAAACTTGCTGAAATTTTGGAATAGTGATAAGAATCGTTATCCAAATCGAAATCAGTCACAAAATCTCCATAAAGTTGTATTTTCAGAAAAATCATATTTTTTATGGAGGCTAATTTGAGACTTGGGTTCGAATTTTAGAAGCAGTTTTCTCAGGAACTATGGGACGAACCTGGCTGAAATTTTGAAATAGTGATAAGAATCGTTATCCAAATTGAACTCAGTCACAAAATCTCCATAAAGTTGTATTTTTAGAAAAATTATGATTTTTATGGACCTTAATTTCAGACTTGGGTTCGAACTTTGGAAGCAGTTTTCTATGGTTCTATGGGACCAAACTGGCTGAAATATTGGTATAGTGATAAGAATCGTTATCCAAATCGAATTCAGTCACAAAATCTCGATAAAGTTGTATTTTTAGAAAAATTATGGTTTTTATGGACCTTAATTTCAGACTTGGGTTCGAACTTTGGAAGTAGTTTTTTCAGGTTCTATGGGACCAAATTGGCTGAAATTTTTGAATAGTTATATAAGAATCGTTATCCAAGTCGATCTCAGTCGCAAAATCTCCATAAAGTTGTATTTTTAGAAAAATCATGATTTTTATGGACGCTAATTTCAGACTTGGGTTCGAACTATAGAAGCAGTTTTTTCAGGTTCTATGGGACCAAACTGGCTGAAATTTCGGACTTTGGATTTCAGACTTGGGTTCGAACTATAGAAGCAGTTTTCTCAGGTTCTATGGGACCAAACTGGCTGAAATTTTGGAATAATGAGAAGAATCGTAATCGAAATAGAATTCTGTCACAAAATCTCCATAAAGTTGTATTTTCAGAAAAATCATCTTTTTTATGGAGGCTAATTTGAGACTTGGGTTCGAACTTTAGAAGCAGTTTTCTCAGGATCTATGGGACTAAACTGGCTGAAATTTTGAAATAGTGATAAGAATCGTTATCCAAATCGAAAAAAGTCACAAAATCTCCATAAAGTTGTATTTTTAGAAAAATCATGATTTTTATGGACGCTTATTTCAGACTTGGGTTCGAACTTTACAAGCAGTTTTCTCAGAATCTATGGGACCAAACTGGCTGAAATTTCGGAATAGTTATAAGAATCGTCATCCAAATCGAATTCATTCACAAAATCTCCATAAAGTTGTATTTTTAGAAAAATCATGATTTTTATGGACGCTAATTTCAGACTTCGGTTCGAACTATAGAAGCAGTTTTCTCAGGTTCTATGGGACCAAACTTGCTGAAATTTTGGAATAGTGATAAGAATCGTTATCCAAATCGAATTCAGTCACAAAATCTCCATAAAGTTGTATTTTCAGAAAAATCATATTTTTTATGGAGGCTAATTTGAGACTTGGGTTCGAATTTTAGAAGCAGTTTTCTCAGGAACTATGGGACTAAACTGGCTGAAATTTTGAAATAGTGATAAGAATCGTTATCCAAATCGAAAAAAGTCACAAAATCTCCATAAAGTTGTATTTTTAGAAAAATCATGATTTTTATGGACGCTTATTTCAGACTTGGGTTCGAACTTTACAAGCAGTTTTCTCAGAATCTGTGGGACCAAACTGGCTGAAATTTTGGAATAGTGATAAGAATCGTAATCCAAATCGAATTCAGTCACAAAATCTCCATAAAGTTGTATTTTTAGAAAAATCATGATTTTTATGGACGCTAATTTCAGACTTCGGTTCGAACTATAGAAGCAGTTTTCTCAGGTTCTATGGGACCAAACTTGCTGAAATTTTGGAATAGTGATAAGAATCGTTATCCAAATCGAATTCAGTCACAAAATCTCCATAAAGTTGTATTTTCAGAAAAATCATATTTTTTATGGAGGCTAATTTGAGACTTGGGTTCGAATTTTAGAAGCAGTTTTCTCAGGAACTATGGGACTAAACTGGCTGAAATTTTGAAATAGTGATAAGAATCGTTATCCAAATCGAAAAAAGTCACAAAATCTCCATAAAGTTGTATTTTTAGAAAAATCATGATTTTTATGGACGCTTATTTCAGACTTGGGTTCGAACTTTACAAGCAGTTTTCTCAGAATCTGTGGGACCAAACTGGCTGAAATTTTGGAATAGTGATAAGAATCGTAATCCAAATCGAATTCAGTCACAAAATCTCCATAAAGTTGTATTTTTAGAAAAATCATGATTTTTATGGACGCTAATTTCAGACTTCGGTTCGAACTATAGATGCAGTTTTCTCAGGTTCTATGGGACCAAACTTGCTGAAATTTTGGAATAGTGATGAGAATCGTTATCCAAATCGAAATCAGTCACAAAATCTCCATAAAGTTGTATTTTTTGAAAAATCATGATTTTTATGGACGCTAATTTCAGACTTGGGTTCGAACTATAGAAGCAGTTTTATCAGGTTCTATGGGACCAAACTGGCTGAAATTTTGGAAAAGTGATAAGAATCGTTATCCAAATCGAACTCAGTCACAAAATCTCCATAAAGTTGTATTTTTAGAAAAACCATCTTTTTTATGGAGCCTAATTTCAGCCTTGGGTTTGAATTTTGGAAGCAGTTTTCTCAGGTTCTATGGGACCAAATTGGCTGATATTTTTGAATAGTGATAAGAATCGTAATCAAAATCGAATTCAGTCACAAAATCTCCATAAAGTTGTATTTTCAGAAAAATCATCTTTTTTATGGAGCCTAATTTCAGCCTTGGGTTTGAATTTTGGAAGCAGTTTTCTCAGGTTCTATGGGACCAAATTGGCTGATATTTTTGAATAGTGATAAGAATCGTAATCAAAATCGAATTCAGTCACAAAATCTCCATAAAGTTGTATTTTCAGAAAAATCATCTTTTTTATGGAGGCTAATTTGAGACTTGGGTTCGAACTTTAGAAGAAGTTTTCTCAGGTTCTATGGGACCAAACTTGCTGAAATTTTGGAATAGTGATAAGAATCGTTATCCAAATCGAATTCAGTCACAAAATCTCCATAAAGTTGTATTTTCAGAAAAATCATATTTTTTATGGAGGCTAATTTGAGACTTGGGTTCGAATTTTAGAAGCAGTTTTCTCAGGAACTATGGGACTAAACTGGCTGAAATTTTGAAATAGTGATAAGAATCGTTATCCAAATCGAAAAAAGTCACAAAATCTCCATAAAGTTGTATTTTTAGAAAAATCATGATTTTTATGGACGCTTATTTCAGACTTGGGTTCGAACTTTACAAGCAGTTTTCTCAGAATCTATGGGACCAAACTGGCTGAAATTTTGGAATAGTGATAAGAATCGTAATCCAAATCGAATTCAGTCACAAAATCTCCATAAAGTTGTATTTTTAGAAAAATCATGATTTATATGGACGCTAATTTCAGACTTCGGTTCGAACTATAGAAGCAGTTTTCTCAGGTTCTATGGGACCAAACTTGCTGAAATTTTGGAATAGTGATGAGAATCGTTATCCAAATCGAAATCAGTCACATAATCTCCATAAAGTTGTATTTTTTGAAAAATCATGATTTTTATGGACGCTAATTTCGGACTTGGGTTCGAACTATAGAAGCAGTTTTCTCAGGTTCTATGGGACCAAACTGGCTGAAATTTTGGAAAAGTGATAAGAATCGTTATCCAAATCGAAATCAGTCACAAAATCTCCATAAAGTTGTATTTTCAGAAAAATCATATTTTTTATGGAGGCTAATTTGAGACTTGGGTTCGAATTTTAGAAGCAGTTTTCTCAGGAACTATGGGACGAACCTGGCTGAAATTTTGAAATAGTGATAAGAATCGTTATCCAAATTGAACTCAGTCACAAAATCTCCATAAAGTTGTATTTTTAGAAAAATTATGATTTTTATGGACCTTAATTTCAGACTTGGGTTCGAACTTTGGAAGCAGTTTTCTATGGTTCTATGGGACCAAACTGGCTGAAATATTGGTATAGTGATAAGAATCGTTATCCAAATCGAATTCAGTCACAAAATCTCGATAAAGTTGTATTTTTAGAAAAATTATGGTTTTTATGGACCTTAATTTCAGACTTGGGTTCGAACTTTGGAAGTAGTTTTTTCAGGTTCTATGGGACCAAATTGGCTGAAATTTTTGAATAGTTATATAAGAATCGTTATCCAAGTCGATCTCAGTCGCAAAATCTCCATAAAGTTGTATTTTTAGAAAAATCATGATTTTTATGGACGCTAATTTCAGACTTGGGTTCGAACTATAGAAGCAGTTTTTTCAGGTTCTATGGGACCAAACTGGCTGAAATTTCGGACTTTGGATTTCAGACTTGGGTTCGAACTATAGAAGCAGTTTTCTCAGGTTCTATGGGACCAAACTGGCTGAAATTTTGGAATAATGAGAAGAATCGTAATCGAAATAGAATTCTGTCAGAAAATCTCCATAAAGTTGTATTTTCAGAAAAATCATCTTTTTTATGGAGGCTAATTTGAGACTTGGGTTCGAACTTTAGAAGCAGTTTTCTCAGGATCTATGGGACTAAACTGGCTGAAATTTTGAAATAGTGATAAGAATCGTTATCCAAATCGAAAAAAGTCACAAAATCTCCATAAAGTTGTATTTTTAGAAAAATCATGATTTTTATGGACGCTTATTTCAGACTTGGGTTCGAACTTTACAAGCAGTTTTCTCAGAATCTATGGGACCAAACTGGCTGAAATTTCGGAATAGTTATAAGAATCGTCATCCAAATCGAATTCATTCACAAAATCTCCATAAAGTTGTATTTTTAGAAAAATCATGATTTTTATGGACGCTAATTTCAGACTTCGGTTCGAACTATAGAAGCAGTTTTCTCAGGTTCTATGGGACCAAACTTGCTGAAATTTTGGAATAGTGATAAGAATCGTTATCCAAATCGAATTCAGTCACAAAATCTCCATAAAGTTGTATTTTCAGAAAAATCATATTTTTTATGGAGGCTAATTTGAGACTTGGGTTCGAATTTTAGAAGCAGTTTTCTCAGGAACTATGGGACTAAACTGGCTGAAATTTTGAAATAGTGATAAGAATCGTTATCCAAATCGAAAAAAGTCACAAAATCTCCATAAAGTTGTATTTTTAGAAAAATCATGATTTTTATGGACGCTTATTTCAGACTTGGGTTCGAACTTTACAAGCAGTTTTCTCAGAATCTGTGGGACCAAACTGGCTGAAATTTTGGAATAGTGATAAGAATCGTAATCCAAATCGAATTCAGTCACAAAATCTCCATAAAGTTGTATTTTTAGAAAAATCATGATTTTTATGGACGCTAATTTCAGACTTCGGTTCGAACTATAGATGCAGTTTTCTCAGGTTCTATGGGACCAAACTTGCTGAAATTTTGGAATAGTGATGAGAATCGTTATCCAAATCGAAATCAGTCACAAAATCTCCATAAAGTTGTATTTTTTGAAAAATCATGATTTTTATGGACGCTAATTTCAGACTTGGGTTCGAACTATAGAAGCAGTTTTCTCAGGTTCTATGGGACCAAACTGGCTGAAATTTTGGAAAAGTGATAAGAATCGTTATCCAAATCGAACTCAGTCACAAAATCTCCATAAAGTTGTATTTTTAGAAAAACCATCTTTTTTATGGAGCCTAATTTCAGCCTTGGGTTTGAATTTTGGAAGCAGTTTTCTCAGGTTCTATGGGACCAAATTGGCTGATATTTTTGAATAGTGATAAGAATCGTAATCAAAATCGAATTCAGTCACAAAATCTCCATAAAGTTGTATTTTCAGAAAAATCATCTTTTTTATGGAGGCTAATTTGAGACTTGGGTTCGAACTTTAGAAGAAGTTTTCTCAGGTTCTATGGGACCAAACTTGCTGAAATTTTGGAATAGTGATAAGAATCGTTATCCAAATCGAATTCAGTCACAAAATCTCCATAAAGTTGTATTTTCAGAAAAATCATATTTTTTATGGAGGCTAATTTGAGACTTGGGTTCGAATTTTAGAAGCAGTTTTCTCAGGAACTATGGGACTAAACTGGCTGAAATTTTGAAATAGTGATAAGAATCGTTATCCAAATCGAAAAAAGTCACAAAATCTCCATAAAGTTGTATTTTTAGAAAAATCATGATTTTTATGGACGCTTATTTCAGACTTGGGTTCGAACTTTACAAGCAGTTTTCTCAGAATCTATGGGACCAAACTGGCTGAAATTTTGGAATAGTGATAAGAATCGTAATCCAAATCGAATTCAGTCACAAAATCTCCATAAAGTTGTATTTTTAGAAAAATCATGATTTTTATGGACGCTAATTTCAGACTTCGGTTCGAACTATAGAAGCAGTTTTCTCAGGTTCTATGGGACCAAACTTGCTGAAATTTTGGAATAGTGATAAGAGTCGTTATCCAAATCGAAATCAGTCACAAAATCTCCATAAAGTTGTATTTTCAGAAAAATCATATTTTTTATGGAGGCTAATTTGAGACTTGGGTTCGAATTTTAGAAGCAGTTTTCTCAGGAACTATGGGACTAACCTGGCTGAAATTTTGAAATAGTGATAAGAATCGTTATCCAAATTGAACTCAGTCACAAAATCTCCATAAAGTTGTATTTTTAGAAAAATTATGATTTTTATGGACCTTAATTTCAGACTTGGGTTCGAACTTTGGAAGCAGTTTTCTATGGTTCTATGGGACCAAACTGGCTGAAATATTGGTATAGTGATAAGAATCGTTATCCAAATCGAATTCAGTCACAAAATCTCGATAAAGTTGTATTTTTAGAAAAATTATGATTTTTATGGACCTTAATTTCAGACTTGGGTTCGAACTTTGGAAGTAGTTTTTTCAGGTTCTATGGGACCAAATTGGCTGAAATTTTTGAATGGTTATATAAGAATCGTTATCCAAGTCGATCTCAGTCGCAAAATCTCCATAAAGTTGTATTTTTAGAAAAATCATGATTTTTATGGACGCTAATTTCAGACTTGGGTCCGAACTATAGAAGCAGTTTTTTCAGGTTCTATGGGACCAAACTGGCTGAAATTTTGGACTTTGGATTTCAGACTTGGGTTCGAACTATAGAAGCAGTTTTCTCAGGTTCTATGGGACCAAACTGGCTGAAATTTTGGAATAATGAGAAGAATCGTAATCGAAATAGAAT
This sequence comes from Hesperophylax consimilis, assembly GCF_061612785.1. NCBI lineage: Eukaryota > Metazoa > Arthropoda > Insecta > Trichoptera > Limnephilidae > Hesperophylax > Hesperophylax consimilis. The sequence continues at coordinate 77,589 of NC_142855.1, forward strand.
TCTGTCAAAAAATCTCCATAAAGTTGTATTTTCAGAAAAATCATCTTTTTTATGGAGGCTAATTTGAGACTTGGGTTCGAACTTTAGAAGCAGTTTTCTCAGGATCTATGGGACTAAACTGGCTGAAATTTTGAAATAGTGATAAGAATCGTTATCCAAATCGAAAAAAGTCACAAAATCTCCATAAAGTTGTATTTTTAGAAAAATCATGATTTTTATGGACGCTTATTTCAGACTTGGGTTCGAACTTTACAAGCAGTTTTCTCAGAATCTATGGGACCAAACTGGCTGAAATTTTGGAATAGTTATAAGAATCGTCATCCAAATCGAATTCAGTCACAAAATCTCCATAAAGTTGTATTTTTAGAAAAATCATGATTTTTATGGACGCTAATTTCAGACTTCGGTTCGAACTATAGAAGCAGTTTTCTCAGGTTCTATGGGACCAAACTTGCTGAAATTTTGGAATAGTGATAAGAATCGTTATCCAAATCGAATTCAGTCACAAAATCTCCATAAAGTTGTATTTTTAGAAAAATCATGATTTTTATGGACGCTAATTTCAGACTTGGGTTCGAACAATAGAAGCAGTTTTCTCAGGTTCTATGGGACCAAACTGGGTGAAATTTTGGAATAGTGATAAGAATCGTAATCGAAATCGAATTCAGTCACAAAATCTCCATCAAGTTGTATTTTCAGAAAAATCATCTTTTTTATGGAGGCTTATTTGAGACTTGGGTTCGAACTTTAAAAGCAGTTTTCTCAGAATCTATGGGACCAAACTGGCTGAAATTTTGGAATAGTTATAAGAATCGTAATCCAAATCGAATTCAGTCACAAAATCTCCATAAAGTTGTATTTTTAGAAAAATCATGATTTTTATGGACGCTAATTTCAGACTTCGGTTCGAACTATAGAAGCAGTTTTCTCAGGTTCTATGGGACCAAACTTGCTGAAATTTTGGAATAGTGATAAGAATCGTTATCCAAATCGAAATCAGTCACAAAATCTCCATAAAGTTGTATTTTTTGAAAAATCATGATTTTTATGGACGCTAATTTCAGACTTGGGTTCGAACTATAGAAGCAGTTTTCTCAGGTTCTATGGGACCAAACTGGCTGAAATTTTGGAAAAGTGATAAGAATCGTTATCCAAATCGAACTCAGTCACAAAATCTCCATAAAGTTGTATTTTTAGAAAAACCATCTTTTTTATGGAGCCTAATTTCAGCCTTGGGTTTGAATTTTGGAAGCAGTTTTCTCAGGTTCTATGGGACCAAATTGGCTGATATTTTTGAATAGTGATAAGAATCGTAATCAAAATCGAATTCAGTCACAAAATCTCCATAAAGTTGTATTTTCAGAAAAATCATCTTTTTTATGGAGGCTAATTTGAGACTTGGGTTCGAACTTTAGAAGATGTTTTCTCAGGATCTATGGGACTAAACTGGCTTAAATTTTGAAATTGTGATAAGAATCGTTATCCAAATCGAATTTACTCCTAAAATCTCCATAAAGTTGTATTTTTAGAAAAATCATGATTTTTATGGACGCTAATTTCAGACTTGGGTTCGAACTATAGAAGCAGTTTTCTCAGGTTCTATGGGACCAAACTGGCTGAAATTTTGGAATAGTGATAAAAATCGTAATCGAAATCGAATTCAGTCAAAAAATCTCCATAAAGTTGTATTTTTAGAAAAATCATGATTTTTATGGACGCTAATTTCAGACTTCGGTTCGAACTATAGAAGCAGTTTTCTCAGGTTCTATGGGACCAAACTTGCTGAAATTTTGGAATAGTGATAAGAATCGTTATCCAAATCGAAATCAGTCACAAAATCTCCATAAAGTTGTATTTTTTGAAAAATCATGATTTTTATGGACGCTAATTTCAGACTTGGGTTCGAACTATAGAAGCAGTTTTCTCAGGTTCTATGGGACCAAACTGGCTGAAATTTTGGAAAAGTGATAAGAATCGTTATCCAAATCGAACTCAGTAACAAAATCTCCATAAAGTTGTATTTTTAGAAAAACCATCTTTTTTATGGAGCCTAATTTCAGCCTTGGGTTTGAATTTTGGAAGCAGTTTTCTCAGGTTCTATGGGACCAAATTGGCTGATATTTTTGAATAGTGATAAGAATCGTAATCAAAATCGAATTCAGTCACAAAATCTCCATAAAGTTGTATTTTCAGAAAAATCATCTTTTTTATGGAGGCTAATTTGAGACTTGGGTTCGAACTTTAGAAGAAGTTTTCTCAGGATCTATGGGACTAAACTGGCTTAAATTTTGAAATTGTGATAAGAATCGTTATCCAAATCGAATTTACTCCTAAAATCTCCATAAAGTTGTATTTTTAGAAAAATCATGATTTTTATGGACGCTAATTTCAGACTTGGGTTCGAACTAAAGAAGCAGTTTTCTCAGGTTCTATGGGACCAAACTGGCTGAAATTTTGGAATAGTGATAAGAATCGTTATCGAAATCGAATTCAGTCACAAAATCTCCATAAAGTTGTATTTTCAGAAAAATCATCTTTTTTATGGAGGCTAATTTGAGACTTGGGTTCGAACTTTAGAAGCAGTTTTCTCAGGATCTATGGGACTAAACTGGCTGAAATTTTTATATAGTGATAAGAATCGTTATCCAAATCGAAATAAGTCACAAAATCTCCATAAAGTTGTATTTTTAGAAAAATCATGATTTTTATGGACGCTAATTTCAGACTTGGGTTCGAACAATAGAAGCAGTTTTCTCAGGTTCTATGGGACCAAACTGGGTGAAATTTTGGAATAGTGATAAGAATCGTAATCGAAATCGAATTCAGTCACAAAATCTCCATAAAGTTGTATTTTCAGAGAAATCATCTTTTTTATGGAGGCTTATTTGAGACTTGGGTTCGAACTTTAAAAGCAGTTTTCTCAGAATCTATGGGACCAAACTGGCTGAAATTTTGGAATAGTTATAAGAATCGTAATCCAAATCGAATTCAGTCACAAAATCTCCATAAAGTTGTATTTTTAGAAAAATCATGATTTTTATGGACGCTAATTTCAGACTTGGGTTCGAACTATAGAAGCAGTTTTCTCAGGTTCTATGGGACCAAACTGGCTGAAATTTTGGAAAAGTGATAAGAATCGTTATCCAAATCGAACTCAGTCACAAAATCTCCATAAAGTTGTATTTTTAGAAAAACCATCTTTTTTATGGAGCCTAATTTCAGCCTTGGGTTTGAATTTTGGAAGCAGTTTTCTCAGGTTCTATGGGACCAAATTGGCTGATATTTTTGAATAGTGATAAGAATCGTAATCAAAATCGAATTCAGTCACAAAATCTCCATAAAGTTGTATTTTCAGAAAAATCATCTTTTTTATGGAGGCTAATTTGAGACTTGGGTTCGAACTTTAGAAGATGTTTTCTCAGGATCTATGGGACTAAACTGGCTTAAATTTTGAAATTGTGATAAGAATCGTTATCAAAATCGAATTTACTCCTAAAATCTCCATAAAGTTGTATTTTTAGAAAAATCATGATTTTTATGGACGCTAATTTCAGACTTGGGTTCGAACTATAGAAGCAGTTTTCTCAGGTTCTATGGGACCAAACTGGCTGAAATTTTGGAATAGTGATAAGAATCGTAATCGAAATCGAATTCAGTCACAAAATCTCCATAAAGTTGTATTTTCAGAAAAATCATCTTTTTTATGGAGGCTAATTTGAGACTTGGGTTCGAACTTTAAAAGCAGTTTTCTCAGAATCTATGGGACCAAACTGGCTGAAATTTTGGAATAGTTATAAGAATCGTAATCCAAATCGAATTCAGTCACAAAATCTCCATAAAGTTGTATTTTTAGAAAAATCATGATTTTTATGGACGCTAATTTCAGACTTCGGTTCGAACTATAGAAGCAGTTTTCTCAGGTTCTATGGGACCAAACTTGCTGAAATTTTGGAATAGTGATAAGAATCGTTATCCAAATCGAATTCAGTCACAAAATCTCCATAAAATTGTATTTTCAGAAAAATCATATTTTTTATGAGGGCTAATTTGAGACTTGGGTTCGAATTTTAGAAGCAGTTTTCTCAGGAACTATGGGACTAAACTGGCTGAAATTTTGAAATAGTGATAAGAATCGTTATCCAAATCGAAAAAAGTCACAAAATCTCCATAAAGTTGTATTTTTAGAAAAATCATGATTTTTATGGACGCTTATTTCAGACTTGGGTTCGAACTTTACAAGCAGTTTTCTCAGAATCTATGGGACCAAACTGGCTGAAATTTTGGAATAGTGATAAGAATCGTAATCCAAATCGAATTCAGTCACAAAATCTCCATAAAGTTGTATTTTTAGAAAAATCATGATTTTTATGGACGCCTATTTCAGACTTGGGTTCGAACTTTACAAGCAGTTTTCTCAGAATCTATGGGACCAAACTGGCTGAAATTTTGTAATAGTGATAAGAATCGTAATCCAAATCGAATTTAGTCCTAAAACCTCCATCAAGTTGTATTTATAGAAAAATCATGATTTTTATGGACACTTATTTCAGACTTGGGTTCGAACTATAGAAGCAGTTTTCTCAGGTTCTATGGGACCAAACTGGCTGAAATTTTGGAATAGTGATAAGAATCGTAATCCAAATCGAATTCAGTCACAAAATCTCCATAAAGTTGTATTTTTAGAAAAATGATGATTTTTATGGACGCTTATTTCAGACTTGGGTTCGAACTTTACAAGCAGTTTTCTCAGAATCTATGGGACCAAACTGGCTGAAATTTTGGAATAGTTATAAGAATCGTAATCCAAATCGAATTCAGTCACAAAATCTCCATAAAGTTGTATTTTTAGAAAAATCATGATTTTTATGGACGCTTATTTCAGACTTGGGTTCGAACTTTATAAGCAGTTTTCTCAGAATCTATGGGACCAAACTGGCTGAAATTTTGTAATAGTGATAAGAATCGTTATCCAAATCGAATTAAGTCCTAAAATCTCCATCAAGTTGTATTTATAGAAAAATCATGATTTTAATGGATACTTATTTCAGACTTGGGTTCGAACTATAGAAGCAGTTTTCTCAGGTTCTATGGGACCAAACTGGCTGAAATTTTGGAATAGTGATAAGAATCGTAATCCAAATCGAATTCAGTCACAAAATCTCCATAAAGTTGTATTTTTAGAAAAATCATGATTTTTATGGACGCTTATTTCAGACTTGGGTTCGAACTTTACAAGCAGTTTTCTCAGAATCTATGGGACCAAACTGGCTGAAATTTTGGAATAGTTATAAGAATCGTAATCCAAATCGAATTCAGTCACAAAATCTCCATAAAGTTGTATTTTTAGAAAAATCATGATTTTTATGGACGCTTATTTCAGACTTCGGTTCGAACTATAGAAGCAGTTTTCTCAGGTTCTATGGGACCAAACTTGCTGAAATTTTGGAATAGTGATAAGAATCGTTATCCAAATCGAATTCAGTCACAAAATCTCCATAAAGTTGTATTTTCAGAAAAATCATATTTTTTATGGAGGCTAATTTGAGACTTGGGTTCGAATTTTAGAAGCAGTTTTCTCAGGAACTGTGGGACTAAACTGGCTGAAATTTTGAAATAGTGATAAGAATCGTTATCCAAATCGAAAAAAGTCACAAAATCTCCATAAAGTTGTATTTTTAGAAAAATCATGATTTTTATGGACGCTTATTTCAGACTTGGGTTCGAACTTTACAAGCAGTTTTCTCAGAATCTATGGGACCAAACTGGCTGAAATTTTGGAATAGTGATAAGAATCGTAATCCAAATCGAATTCAGTCACAAAATCTCCATAAAGTTGTATTTTTAGAAAAATCATGATTTTTATGGACGCTAATTTCAGACTTCGGTTCGAACTATAGAAGCAGTTTTCTCAGGTTCTATGGGACCAAACTTGCTGAAATTTTGGAATAGTGATAAGAATCGTTATCCAAATCGAAATCAGTCACAAAATCTCCATAAAACTGTATTTTTTGAAAAATCATGATTTTTATGGACGCTAATATCAGACTTGGGTTCGAACTATAGAAGCAGTTTTCTCAGGTTCTATGGGACCAAACTGGCTGAAATTTTGGAAAAGTGATAAGAATCGTTATCCAAATCGAACTCAGTCACAAAATCTCCATAAAGTTGTATTTTTAGAAAAACCATCTTTTTTATGGAGCCTAATTTCAGCCTTGGGTTTGAATTTTGGAAGCAGTTTTCTCAGGTTCTATGGGACCAAATTGGCTGATATTTTTGAATAGTGATAAGAATCGTAATCAAAATCGAATTCAGTCACAAAATCTCCATAAAGTTGTATTTTCAGAAAAATCATCTTTTTTATGGACCTTAATTTTAGACTTGGGTTCGAACTTTGGAAGTAGTTTTTTCAGGTTCTATGGGACCAAATTGGCTGAAATTTTTGAATAGTTATATAAGAATCGTTATCCAAGTCGAACTCAGTCGCAAAATCTTCATAAAGTTGTATTTTTCGAAAAATCATGATTTTTATGGAGGCTTATTTCAGACTTGGGTTCGAACTTTAGAAGCAGTTTTCTCAGGTTTTATGGGACCAAACTGGCTGAAATTTTGGAATAGTGATAAGAATCGTTATCCAAATCGAATTCAGTCACAAAATCTCCATAAAGTTGTATTTTTAGAAAAATTATGATTTTTATGGACGCTTATTTCAGACTTGGGTTCGAACTTTACAAGCAGTTTTCTCAGAATCTCTGGGACCAAACTGGCTTAAATTTTGTAATAGTGATAAGAATCGTAATCCAAATCGAATTCAGTCACTAAATCTCCATAAAGTTGTATTTTCAGAAAAATCATCTTTTTTATGGAGGCTAATTTGAGACTTGGGTTCGAACTATAGAAGCAGTTTTCTCAGGTTCTATGGGACCAAACTGGCTGAAATTTTGGAATAGTTATAAGAATCGTAATCCAAATCGAATTCAGTCACAAAATCTCCATAAAGTTGTATTTTTAGAAAAATCATGATTTTTATGGACGCTAATTTCAGACTTCGGTTCGAACTATAGAAGCAGTTTTCTCAGGTTCTATGGGACCAAACTTGCTGAAATTTTGGAATAGTGATAAGAATCGTTATCCAAATCGAATTCAGTCACAAAATCTCCATAAAGTTGTATTTTCAGAAAAATCATATTTTTTATGGAGGCTAATTTGAGACTTGGGTCCGAATTTTAGAAGCAGTTTTCTCAGGAACTGTGGGACTAAACTGGCTGAAATTTTGAAATAGTGATAAGAATCGTTATCCAAATCGAAAAAATTCACAAAATCTCCATAAAGTTGTATTTTTAGAAAAATCATGATTTTTATGGACGCTTATTTCAGACTTGGGTTCGAACTTTACAAGCAGTTTTCTCAGAATCTATGGGACCAAACTGGCTGAAATTTTGGAATAGTTATAAGAATCGTAATCCAAATCGAATTCAGTCACAAAATCTCCATAAAGTTGTATTTTTAGAAAAATCATGATTTTTATGGACGCTTATTTCAGACTTCGGTTCGAACTATAGAAGCAGTTTTCTCAGGTTCTATGGGACCAAACTTGCTGAAATTTTGGAATAGTGATAAGAATCGTTATCCAAATCGAATTCAGTCACAAAATCTCCATAAAGTTGTATTTTCAGAAAAATCATATTTTTTATGGAGGCTAATTTGAGACTTGGGTTCGAATTTTAGAAGCAGTTTTCTCAGGAACTGTGGGACTAAACTGGCTGAAATTTTGAAATAGTGATAAGAATCGTTATCCAAATCGAAAAAAGTCACAAAATCTCCATAAAGTTGTATTTTTAGAAAAATCATGATTTTTATGGACGCTTATTTCAGACTTGGGTTCGAACTTTACAAGCAGTTTTCTCAGAATCTATGGGACCAAACTGGCTGAAATTTTGGAATAGTGATAAGAATCGTAATCCAAATCGAATTCAGTCACAAAATCTCCATAAAGTTGTATTTTTAGAAAAATCATGATTTTTATGGACGCTAATTTCAGACTTCGGTTCGAACTATAGAAGCAGTTTTCTCAGGTTCTATGGGACCAAACTTGCTGAAATTTTGGAATAGTGATAAGAATCGTTATCCAAATCGAAATCAGTCACAAAATCTCCATAAAACTGTATTTTTTGAAAAATCATGATTTTTATGGACGCTAATATCAGACTTGGGTTCGAACTATAGAAGCAGTTTTCTCAGGTTCTATGGGACCAAACTGGCTGAAATTTTGGAAAAGTGATAAGAATCGTTATCCAAATCGAACTCAGTCACAAAATCTCCATAAAGTTGTATTTTTAGAAAAACCATCTTTTTTATGGAGCCTAATTTCAGCCTTGGGTTTGAATTTTGGAAGCAGTTTTCTCAGGTTCTATGGGACCAAATTGGCTGATATTTTTGAATAGTGATAAGAATCGTAATCAAAATCGAATTCAGTCACAAAATCTCCATAAAGTTGTATTTTCAGAAAAATCATCTTTTTTATGGACCTTAATTTTAGACTTGGGTTCGAACTTTGGAAGTAGTTTTTTCAGGTTCTATGGGACCAAATTGGCTGAAATTTTTGAATAGTTATATAAGAATCGTTATCCAAGTCGAACTCAGTCGCAAAATCTTCATAAAGTTGTATTTTTCGAAAAATCATGATTTTTATGGAGGCTTATTTCAGACTTGGGTTCGAACTTTAGAAGCAGTTTTCTCAGGTTTTATGGGACCAAACTGGCTGAAATTTTGGAATAGTGATAAGAATCGTTATCCAAATCGAATTCAGTCACAAAATCTCCATAAAGTTGTATTTTCAGAAAAATCATATTTTTTATGGAGGCTAATTTGAGACTTGGGTCCGAATTTTAGAAGCAGTTTTCTCAGGAACTGTGGGACTAAACTGGCTGAAATTTTGAAATAGTGATAAGAATCGTTATCCAAATCGAACTCAGTCACAAAATCTCCATAAAGTTGTATTTTTAGAAAAACCATCTTTTTTATGGAGCCTAATTTCAGCCTTGGGTTTGAATTTTGGAAGCAGTTTTCTCAGGTTCTATGGGACCAAATTGGCTGATATTTTTGAATAGTGATAAGAATCGTAATCAAAATCGAATTCAGTCACAAAATCTCCATAAAGTTGTATTTTCAGAAAAATCATCTTTTTTATGGACCTTAATTTTAGACTTGGGTTCGAACTTTGGAAGTAGTTTTTTCAGGTTCTATGGGACCAAATTGGCTGAAATTTTTGAATAGTTATATAAGAATCGTTATCCAAGTCGAACTCAGTCACAAAATCTCCATAAAGTTGTATTTTTAGAAAAATTATGATTTTTATGGACGCTTATTTCAGACTTGGGTTCGAACTTTACAAGCAGTTTTCTCAGAATCTCTGGGACCAAACTGGCTTAAATTTTGTAATAGTGATAAGAATCGTAATCCAAATCGAATTCAGTCACTAAATCTCCATAAAGTTGTATTTTCAGAAAAATCATCTTTTTTATGGAGGCTAATTTGAGACTTGGGTTCGAACTATAGAAGCAGTTTTCTCAGGTTCTATGGGACCAAACTGGCTGAAATTTTGGAATAGTTATAAGAATCGTAATCCAAATCGAATTCAGTCACAAAATCTCCATAAAGTTGTATTTTTAGAAAAATCATGATTTTTATGGACGCTAATTTCAGACTTCGGTTCGAACTATAGAAGCAGTTTTCTCAGGTTCTATGGGACCAAACTTGCTGAAATTTTGGAATAGTGATAAGAATCGTTATCCAAATCGAATTCAGTCACAAAATCTCCATAAAGTTGTATTTTCAGAAAAATCATATTTTTTATGGAGGCTAATTTGAGACTTGGGTCCGAATTTTAGAAGCAGTTTTCTCAGGAACTGTGGGACTAAACTGGCTGAAATTTTGAAATAGTGATAAGAATCGTTATCCAAATCGAAAAAATTCACAAAATCTCCATAAAGTTGTATTTTTAGAAAAATCATGATTTTTATGGACGCTTATTTCAGACTTGGGTTCGAACTTTACAAGCAGTTTTCTCAGAATCTATGGGACCAAACTGGCTGAAATTTTGGAATAGTGATAAGAATCGTAATCCAAATCGAACTCAGTCACAAAATCTCCATAAAGTTGTATTTTTAGAAAAACCATCTTTTTTATGGAGCCTAATTTCAGCCTTGGGTTTGAATTTTGGAAGCAGTTTTCTCAGGTTCTATGGGACCAAATTGGCTGATATTTTTGAATAGTGATAAGAATCGTAATCAAAATCGAATTCAGTCACAAAATCTCCATAAAGTTGTATTTTCAGAAAAATCATCTTTTTTATGGACCTTAATTTTAGACTTGGGTTCGAACTTTGGAAGTAGTTTTTTCAGGTTCTATGGGACCAAATTGGCTGAAATTTTTGAATAGTTATATAAGAATCGTTATCCAAGTCGAACTCAGTCGCAAAATCTTCATAAAGTTGTATTTTTCGAAAAATCATGATTTTTATGGAGGCTTATTTCAGACTTGGGTTCGAACTTTAGAAGCAGTTTTCTCAGGTTTTATGGGACCAAACTGGCTGAAATTTTGGAATAGTGATAAGAATCGTTATCCAAATCGAATTCAGTCACAAAATCTCCATAACGTTGTATTTTTAGAAAAATTATGATTTTTATGGACGCTTATTTCAGACTTGGGTTCGAACTTTACAAGCAGTTTTCTCAGAATCTCTGGGACCAAACTGGCTTAAATTTTGTAATAGTGATAAGAATCGTAATCCAAATCGAATTCAGTCACTAAATCTCCATAAAGTTGTATTTTCAGAAAAATCATCTTTTTTATGGAGGCTAATTTGAGACTTGGGTTCGAACTATAGAAGCAGTTTTCTCAGGTTCTATGGGACCAAACTTGCTGAAATTTTGGAATAGTGAAAAGAATCGTTATCCAAATCGAATTCAGTCACAAAATCTCCATAAAGTTGTATTTTCAGAAAAATCATATTTTTTATGGAGGCTAATTTGAGACTTGGGTTCGAATTTTAGAAGCAGTTTTCTCAGGAACTATGGGACTAAACTGGCTGAAATTTTGAAATAGTGATAAGAATCGTTATCCAAATCGAAAAAAGTCACAAAATCTCCATAAAGTTGTATTTTTAGAAAAATCATGATTTTTATGGACGCTAATTTCAGACTTCGGTTCGAACTATAGAAGCAGTTTTCTCAGGTTCTATGGGACCAAACTTGCTGAAATTTTGGAATAGTGATAAGAATCGTTATCCAAATCGAAATCAGTCACAAAATCTCCATAAAACTGTATTTTTTGAAAAATCATGATTTTTATGGACGCTAATTTCAGACTTGGGTTCGAACTATAGAAGCAGTTTTCTCAGGTTCTATGGGACCAAACTGGCTGAAATTTTGGAAAAGTGATAAGAATCGTTATCCAAATCGAACTCAGTCACAAAATCTCCATAAAGTTGTATTTTTAGAAAAACCATCTTTTTTATGGAGCCTAATTTCAGCCTTGGGTTTGAATTTTGGAAGCAGTTTTCTCAGGTTCTATGGGACCAAATTGGCTGATATTTTTGAATAGTGATAAGAATCGTAATCAAAATCGAATTCAGTCACAAAATCTCCATAAAGTTGTATTTTCAGAAAAATCATCTTTTTTATGGACCTTAATTTTAGACTTGGGTTCGAACTTTGGAAGTAGTTTTTTCAGGTTCTATGGGACCAAATTGGCTGAAATTTTTGAATAGTTATATAAGAATCGTTATCCAAGTCGAACTCAGTCGCAAAATCTTCATAAAGTTGTATTTTTCGAAAAATCATGATTTTTATGGAGGCTTATTTCAGACTTGGGTTCGAACTTTAGAAGCAGTTTTCTCAGGTTTTATGGGACCAAACTGGCTGAAATTTTGGAATAGTGATAAGAATCGTTATCCAAATCGAATTCAGTCACAAAATCTCCATAACGTTGTATTTTTAGAAAAATTATGATTTTTATGGACGCTTATTTCAGACTTGGGTTCGAACTTTACAAGCAGTTTTCTCAGAATCTCTGGGACCAAACTGGCTTAAATTTTGTAATAGTGATAAGAATCGTAATCCAAATCGAATTCAGTCACTAAATCTCCATAAAGTTGTATTTTCAGAAAAATCATCTTTTTTATGGAGGCTAATTTGAGACTTGGGTTCGAACTATAGAAGCAGTTTTCTCAGGTTCTATGGGACCAAACTTGCTGAAATTTTGGAATAGTGAAAAGAATCGTTATCCAAATCGAATTCAGTCACAAAATCTCCATAAAGTTGTATTTTCAGAAAAATCATATTTTTTATGGAGGCTAATTTGAGACTTGGGTTCGAATTTTAGAAGCAGTTTTCTCAGGAACTATGGGACTAAACTGGCTGAAATTTTGAAATAGTGATAAGAATCGTTATCCAAATCGAAAAAAGTCACAAAATCTCCATAAAGTTGTATTTTTAGAAAAATCATGATTTTTATGGACGCTTATTTCAGACTTGGGTTCGAACTTTACAAGCAGTTTTCTCAGAATCTATGGGACCAAACTGGCTGAAATTTTGGAATAGTGATAAGAATCGTAATCCAAATCGAATTCAGTCACAAAATCTCCATAAAGTTGTATTTTTAGAAAAATCATGATTTTTATGGACGCTAATTTCAGACTTCGGTTCGAACTATAGAAGCAGTTTTCTCAGGTTCTATGGGACCAAACTTGCTGAAATTTTGGAATAGTGATAAGAATCGTTATCCAAATCGAAATCAGTCACAAAATCTCCATAAAGTTGTATTTTCAGAAAAATCATATTTTTTATGGAGGCTAATTTGAGACTTGGGTTCGAATTTTAGAAGCAGTTTTCTCAGGAACTATGGGACGAACCTGGCTGAAATTTTGAAATAGTGATAAGAATCGTTATCCAAATTGAACTCAATCACAAAATCTCCATAAAGTTGTATTTTTAGAAAAATTATGATTTTTATGGACCTTAATTTCAGACTTGGGTTCGAACTTTGGAAGCAGTTTTCTATGGTTCTATGGGACCAAACTGGCTGAAATATTGGTATAGTGATAAGAATCGTTATCCAAATCGAATTCAGTCACAAAATCTGGATAAAGTTGTATTTTTAGAAAAATTATGGTTTTTATGGACGCTTATTTCAGACTTGGGTTCGAACTTTACAAGCAGTTTTCTCAGAATCTATGGGACCAAACTGGCTGAAATTTTGGAATAGTGATAAGAATCGTAATCCAAATCGAATTCAGTCACAAAATCTCCATAAAGTTGTATTTTTAGAAAAATCATGATTTTTATGGACGCTAATTTCAGACTTCGGTTCGAACTATAGAAGCAGTTTTCTCAGGTTCTATGGGACCAAACTTGCTGAAATTTTGGAATAGTGATAAGAATCGTTATCCAAATCGAAATCAGTCACAAAATCTCCATAAAGTTGTATTTTCAGAAAAATCATATTTTTTATGGAGGCTAATTTGAGACTTGGGTTCGAATTTTAGAAGCAGTTTTCTCAGGAACTATGGGACGAACCTGGCTGAAATTTTGAAATAGTGATAAGAATCGTTATCCAAATTGAACTCAGTCACAAAATCTCCATAAAGTTGTATTTTTAGAAAAATTATGATTTTTATGGACCTTAATTTCAGACTTGGGTTCGAACTTTGGAAGCAGTTTTCTATGGTTCTATGGGACCAAACTGGCTGAAATATTGGTATAGTGATAAGAATCGTTATCCAAATCGAATTCAGTCACAAAATCTCGATAAAGTTGTATTTTTAGAAAAATTATGGTTTTTATGGACCTTAATTTCAGACTTGGGTTCGAACTTTGGAAGTAGTTTTTTCAGGTTCTATGGGACCAAATTGGCTGAAATTTTTGAATAGTTATATAAGAATCGTTATCCAAGTCGATCTCAGTCGCAAAATCTCCATAAAGTTGTATTTTTAGAAAAATCATGATTTTTATGGACGCTAATTTCAGACTTGGGTTCGAACTATAGAAGCAGTTTTTTCAGGTTCTATGGGACCAAACTGGCTGAAATTTCGGACTTTGGATTTCAGACTTGGGTTCGAACTATAGAAGCAGTTTTCTCAGGTTCTATGGGACCAAACTGGCTGAAATTTTGGAATAATGAGAAGAATCGTAATCGAAATAGAATTCTGTCACAAAATCTCCATAAAGTTGTATTTTCAGAAAAATCATCTTTTTTATGGAGGCTAATTTGAGACTTGGGTTCGAACTTTAGAAGCAGTTTTCTCAGGATCTATGGGACTAAACTGGCTGAAATTTTGAAATAGTGATAAGAATCGTTATCCAAATCGAAAAAAGTCACAAAATCTCCATAAAGTTGTATTTTTAGAAAAATCATGATTTTTATGGACGCTTATTTCAGACTTGGGTTCGAACTTTACAAGCAGTTTTCTCAGAATCTATGGGACCAAACTGGCTGAAATTTCGGAATAGTTATAAGAATCGTCATCCAAATCGAATTCATTCACAAAATCTCCATAAAGTTGTATTTTTAGAAAAATCATGATTTTTATGGACGCTAATTTCAGACTTCGGTTCGAACTATAGAAGCAGTTTTCTCAGGTTCTATGGGACCAAACTTGCTGAAATTTTGGAATAGTGATAAGAATCGTTATCCAAATCGAATTCAGTCACAAAATCTCCATAAAGTTGTATTTTCAGAAAAATCATATTTTTTATGGAGGCTAATTTGAGACTTGGGTTCGAATTTTAGAAGCAGTTTTCTCAGGAACTATGGGACTAAACTGGCTGAAATTTTGAAATAGTGATAAGAATCGTTATCCAAATCGAAAAAAGTCACAAAATCTCCATAAAGTTGTATTTTTAGAAAAATCATGATTTTTATGGACGCTTATTTCAGACTTGGGTTCGAACTTTACAAGCAGTTTTCTCAGAATCTGTGGGACCAAACTGGCTGAAATTTTGGAATAGTGATAAGAATCGTAATCCAAATCGAATTCAGTCACAAAATCTCCATAAAGTTGTATTTTTAGAAAAATCATGATTTTTATGGACGCTAATTTCAGACTTCGGTTCGAACTATAGAAGCAGTTTTCTCAGGTTCTATGGGACCAAACTTGCTGAAATTTTGGAATAGTGATAAGAATCGTTATCCAAATCGAATTCAGTCACAAAATCTCCATAAAGTTGTATTTTCAGAAAAATCATATTTTTTATGGAGGCTAATTTGAGACTTGGGTTCGAATTTTAGAAGCAGTTTTCTCAGGAACTATGGGACTAAACTGGCTGAAATTTTGAAATAGTGATAAGAATCGTTATCCAAATCGAAAAAAGTCACAAAATCTCCATAAAGTTGTATTTTTAGAAAAATCATGATTTTTATGGACGCTTATTTCAGACTTGGGTTCGAACTTTACAAGCAGTTTTCTCAGAATCTGTGGGACCAAACTGGCTGAAATTTTGGAATAGTGATAAGAATCGTAATCCAAATCGAATTCAGTCACAAAATCTCCATAAAGTTGTATTTTTAGAAAAATCATGATTTTTATGGACGCTAATTTCAGACTTCGGTTCGAACTATAGATGCAGTTTTCTCAGGTTCTATGGGACCAAACTTGCTGAAATTTTGGAATAGTGATGAGAATCGTTATCCAAATCGAAATCAGTCACAAAATCTCCATAAAGTTGTATTTTTTGAAAAATCATGATTTTTATGGACGCTAATTTCAGACTTGGGTTCGAACTATAGAAGCAGTTTTATCAGGTTCTATGGGACCAAACTGGCTGAAATTTTGGAAAAGTGATAAGAATCGTTATCCAAATCGAACTCAGTCACAAAATCTCCATAAAGTTGTATTTTTAGAAAAACCATCTTTTTTATGGAGCCTAATTTCAGCCTTGGGTTTGAATTTTGGAAGCAGTTTTCTCAGGTTCTATGGGACCAAATTGGCTGATATTTTTGAATAGTGATAAGAATCGTAATCAAAATCGAATTCAGTCACAAAATCTCCATAAAGTTGTATTTTCAGAAAAATCATCTTTTTTATGGAGCCTAATTTCAGCCTTGGGTTTGAATTTTGGAAGCAGTTTTCTCAGGTTCTATGGGACCAAATTGGCTGATATTTTTGAATAGTGATAAGAATCGTAATCAAAATCGAATTCAGTCACAAAATCTCCATAAAGTTGTATTTTCAGAAAAATCATCTTTTTTATGGAGGCTAATTTGAGACTTGGGTTCGAACTTTAGAAGAAGTTTTCTCAGGTTCTATGGGACCAAACTTGCTGAAATTTTGGAATAGTGATAAGAATCGTTATCCAAATCGAATTCAGTCACAAAATCTCCATAAAGTTGTATTTTCAGAAAAATCATATTTTTTATGGAGGCTAATTTGAGACTTGGGTTCGAATTTTAGAAGCAGTTTTCTCAGGAACTATGGGACTAAACTGGCTGAAATTTTGAAATAGTGATAAGAATCGTTATCCAAATCGAAAAAAGTCACAAAATCTCCATAAAGTTGTATTTTTAGAAAAATCATGATTTTTATGGACGCTTATTTCAGACTTGGGTTCGAACTTTACAAGCAGTTTTCTCAGAATCTATGGGACCAAACTGGCTGAAATTTTGGAATAGTGATAAGAATCGTAATCCAAATCGAATTCAGTCACAAAATCTCCATAAAGTTGTATTTTTAGAAAAATCATGATTTATATGGACGCTAATTTCAGACTTCGGTTCGAACTATAGAAGCAGTTTTCTCAGGTTCTATGGGACCAAACTTGCTGAAATTTTGGAATAGTGATGAGAATCGTTATCCAAATCGAAATCAGTCACATAATCTCCATAAAGTTGTATTTTTTGAAAAATCATGATTTTTATGGACGCTAATTTCGGACTTGGGTTCGAACTATAGAAGCAGTTTTCTCAGGTTCTATGGGACCAAACTGGCTGAAATTTTGGAAAAGTGATAAGAATCGTTATCCAAATCGAAATCAGTCACAAAATCTCCATAAAGTTGTATTTTCAGAAAAATCATATTTTTTATGGAGGCTAATTTGAGACTTGGGTTCGAATTTTAGAAGCAGTTTTCTCAGGAACTATGGGACGAACCTGGCTGAAATTTTGAAATAGTGATAAGAATCGTTATCCAAATTGAACTCAGTCACAAAATCTCCATAAAGTTGTATTTTTAGAAAAATTATGATTTTTATGGACCTTAATTTCAGACTTGGGTTCGAACTTTGGAAGCAGTTTTCTATGGTTCTATGGGACCAAACTGGCTGAAATATTGGTATAGTGATAAGAATCGTTATCCAAATCGAATTCAGTCACAAAATCTCGATAAAGTTGTATTTTTAGAAAAATTATGGTTTTTATGGACCTTAATTTCAGACTTGGGTTCGAACTTTGGAAGTAGTTTTTTCAGGTTCTATGGGACCAAATTGGCTGAAATTTTTGAATAGTTATATAAGAATCGTTATCCAAGTCGATCTCAGTCGCAAAATCTCCATAAAGTTGTATTTTTAGAAAAATCATGATTTTTATGGACGCTAATTTCAGACTTGGGTTCGAACTATAGAAGCAGTTTTTTCAGGTTCTATGGGACCAAACTGGCTGAAATTTCGGACTTTGGATTTCAGACTTGGGTTCGAACTATAGAAGCAGTTTTCTCAGGTTCTATGGGACCAAACTGGCTGAAATTTTGGAATAATGAGAAGAATCGTAATCGAAATAGAATTCTGTCACAAAATCTCCATAAAGTTGTATTTTCAGAAAAATCATCTTTTTTATGGAGGCTAATTTGAGACTTGGGTTCGAACTTTAGAAGCAGTTTTCTCAGGATCTATGGGACTAAACTGGCTGAAATTTTGAAATAGTGATAAGAATCGTTATCCAAATCGAAAAAAGTCACAAAATCTCCATAAAGTTGTATTTTTAGAAAAATCATGATTTTTATGGACGCTTATTTCAGACTTGGGTTCGAACTTTACAAGCAGTTTTCTCAGAATCTATGGGACCAAACTGGCTGACATTTCGGAATAGTTATAAGAATCGTCATCCAAATCGAATTCATTCACAAAATCTCCATAAAGTTGTATTTTTAGAAAAATCATGATTTTTATGGACGCTAATTTCAGACTTCGGTTCGAACTATAGAAGCAGTTTTCTCAGGTTCTATGGGACCAAACTTGCTGAAATTTTGGAATAGTGATAAGAATCGTTATCCAAATCGAATTCAGTCACAAAATCTCCATAAAGTTGTATTTTCAGAAAAATCATATTTTTTATGGAGGCTAATTTGAGACTTGGGTTCGAATTTTAGAAGCAGTTTTCTCAGGAACTATGGGACTAAACTGGCTGAAATTTTGAAATAGTGATAAGAATCGTTATCCAAATCGAAAAAAGTCACAAAATCTCCATAAAGTTGTATTTTTAGAAAAATCATGATTTTTATGGACGCTTATTTCAGACTTGGGTTCGAACTTTACAAGCAGTTTTCTCAGAATCTGTGGGACCAAACTGGCTGAAATTTTGGAATAGTGATAAGAATCGTAATCCAAATCGAATTCAGTCACAAAATCTCCATAAAGTTGTATTTTTAGAAAAATCATGATTTTTATGGACGCTAATTTCAGACTTCGGTTCGAACTATAGATGCAGTTTTCTCAGGTTCTATGGGACCAAACTTGCTGAAATTTTGGAATAGTGATGAGAATCGTTATCCAAATCGAAATCAGTCACAAAATCTCCATAAAGTTGTATTTTTTGAAAAATCATGATTTTTATGGACGCTAATTTCAGACTTGGGTTCGAACTATAGAAGCAGTTTTCTCAGGTTCTATGGGACCAAACTGGCTGAAATTTTGGAAAAGTGATAAGAATCGTTATCCAAATCGAACTCAGTCACAAAATCTCCATAAAGTTGTATTTTTAGAAAAACCATCTTTTTTATGGAGCCTAATTTCAGCCTTGGGTTTGAATTTTGGAAGCAGTTTTCTCAGGTTCTATGGGACCAAATTGGCTGATATTTTTGAATAGTGATAAGAATCGTAATCAAAATCGAATTCAGTCACAAAATCTCCATAAAGTTGTATTTTCAGAAAAATCATCTTTTTTATGGAGGCTAATTTGAGACTTGGGTTCGAACTTTAGAAGAAGTTTTCTCAGGTTCTATGGGACCAAACTTGCTGAAATTTTGGAATAGTGATAAGAATCGTTATCCAAATCGAATTCAGTCACAAAATCTCCATAAAGTTGTATTTTCAGAAAAATCATATTTTTTATGGAGGCTAATTTGAGACTTGGGTTCGAATTTTAGAAGCAGTTTTCTCAGGAACTATGGGACTAAACTGGCTGAAATTTTGAAATAGTGATAAGAATCGTTATCCAAATCGAAAAAAGTCACAAAATCTCCATAAAGTTGTATTTTTAGAAAAATCATGATTTTTATGGACGCTTATTTCAGACTTGGGTTCGAACTTTACAAGCAGTTTTCTCAGAATCTATGGGACCAAACTGGCTGAAATTTTGGAATAGTGATAAGAATCGTAATCCAAATCGAATTCAGTCACAAAATCTCCATAAAGTTGTATTTTTAGAAAAATCATGATTTTTATGGACGCTAATTTCAGACTTCGGTTCGAACTATAGAAGCAGTTTTCTCAGGTTCTATGGGACCAAACTTGCTGAAATTTTGGAATAGTGATAAGAGTCGTTATCCAAATCGAAATCAGTCACAAAATCTCCATAAAGTTGTATTTTCAGAAAAATCATATTTTTTATGGAGGCTAATTTGAGACTTGGGTTCGAATTTTAGAAGCAGTTTTCTCAGGAACTATGGGACTAACCTGGCTGAAATTTTGAAATAGTGATAAGAATCGTTATCCAAATTGAACTCAGTCACAAAATCTCCATAAAGTTGTATTTTTAGAAAAATTATGATTTTTATGGACCTTAATTTCAGACTTGGGTTCGAACTTTGGAAGCAGTTTTCTATGGTTCTATGGGACCAAACTGGCTGAAATATTGGTATAGTGATAAGAATCGTTATCCAAATCGAATTCAGTCACAAAATCTCGATAAAGTTGTATTTTTAGAAAAATTATGATTTTTATGGACCTTAATTTCAGACTTGGGTTCGAACTTTGGAAGTAGTTTTTTCAGGTTCTATGGGACCAAATTGGCTGAAATTTTTGAATGGTTATATAAGAATCGTTATCCAAGTCGATCTCAGTCGCAAAATCTCCATAAAGTTGTATTTTTAGAAAAATCATGATTTTTATGGACGCTAATTTCAGACTTGGGTTCGAACTATAGAAGCAGTTTTTTCAGGTTCTATGGGACCAAACTGGCTGAAATTTTGGACTTTGGATTTCAGACTTGGGTTCGAACTATAGAAGCAGTTTTCTCAGGTTCTATGGGACCAAACTGGCTGAAATTTTGGAATAATGAGAAGAATCGTAATCGAAATAGAATTCTGTCAAAAAATCTCCATAAAGTTGTATTTTCAGAAAAATCATCTTTTTTATGGAGGCTAATTTGAGACTTGGGTTCGAACTTTAGAAGCAGTTTTCTCAGGATCTATGGGACTAAACTGGCTGAAATTTTGAAATAGTGATAAGAATCGTTATCCAAATCGAAAAAAGTCACAAAATCTCCATAAAGTTGTATTTTTAGAAAAATCATGATTTTTATGGACGCTTATTTCAGACTTGGGTTCGAACTTTACAAGCAGTTTTCTCAGAATCTATGGGACCAAACTGGCTGAAATTTTGGAATAGTTATAAGAATCGTCATCCAAATCGAATTCAGTCACAAAATCTCCATAAAGTTGTATTTTTAGAAAAATCATGATTTTTATGGACGCTAATTTCAGACTTCGGTTCGAACTATAGAAGCAGTTTTCTCAGGTTCTATGGGACCAAACTTGCTGAAATTTTGGAATAGTGATAAGAATCGTTATCCAAATCGAATTCAGTCACAAAATCTCCATAAAGTTGTATTTTCAGAAAAATCATATTTTTTATGGAGGCTAATTTGAGACTTGGGTTCGAACTTTACAAGCAGTTTTCTCAGAATCTATGGGACCAAACTGGCTGAAATTTTGGAATAGTGATAAGAATCGTAATCCAAATCGAATTCAGTCACAAAATCTCCATAAAGTTGTATTTTTAGAAAAATCATGATTTTTATGGACGCTAATTTCAGACTTCGGTTCGAACTATAGAAGCAGTTTTCTCAGGTTCTATGGGACCAAACTTGCTGAAATTTTGGAATAGTGATAAGAATCGTTATCCAAATCGAAATCAGTCACATAATCTCCATAAAGTTGTATTTTTTGAAAAATCATGATTTTTATGGACGCTAATTTCGGACTTGGGTTCGAACTATAGAAGCAGTTTTCTCAGGTTCTATGGGACCAAACTGGCTGAAATTTTGGAAAAGTGATAAGAATCGTTATCCAAATCGAACTCAGTCACAAAATCTCCATAAAGTTGTATTTTTAGAAAAACCATCTTTTTTATGGAGCCTAATTTCAGCCTTGGGTTTGAATTTTGGAAGCAGTTTTCTCAGGTTCTATGGGACCAAATTGGCTGATATTTTTGAATAGTGATAAGAATCGTAATCAAAATCGAATTCAGTCACAAAATCTCCATAAAGTTGTATTTTCAGAAAAATCATCTTTTTTATGGAGGCTAATTTGAGACTTGGGTTCGAACTTTAGAAGAAGTTTTCTCAGGATCTATGGGACTAAACTGGCTTAAATTTTGAAATTGTGATAAGAATCGTTATCCAAATCGAATTTACTCCTAAAATCTCCATAAAGTTGTATTTTAAGAAAAATCATGATTTTTATGGACGCTAATTTCAGACTTGGGTTCGAACTATAGAAGCAGTTTTCTCAGGTTCTATGGGACCAAACTGGCTGAAATTTTGGAATAGTGATAAGAATCGTAATCGAAATCGAATTCAGTCACAAAATCTCCATAAAGTTGTATTTTTAGAAAAATTATGATTTTTATGGACGCTAATTTCAGACTTCGGTTCGAACTATAGATGCAGTTTTCTCAGGTTCTATGGGACCAAACTTGCTGAAATTTTGGAATAGTGATAAGAATCGTTATCCAAATCGAAATCAGTCACAAAATCTCCATAAAGTTGTATTTTTAGAAAAATCATGATTTTTATGGACGCTTATTTCAGACTTGGGTTCGAACTTTACAAGCAGTTTTCTCAGAATCTATGGGACCAAACTGGCTGAAATTTTGGAATAGTGATAAGAATCGTAATCCAAATCGAATTCAGTCACAAAATCTCCATAAAGTTGTATTTTTAGAAAAATCATGATTTTTATGGACGCTAATTTCAGACTTCGGTTCGAACTATAGAAGCAGTTTTCTCAGGTTCTATGGGACCAAACTTGCTGAAATTTTGGAATAGTGATAAGAGTCGTTATCCAAATCGAAATCAGTCACAAAATCTCCATAAAGTTGTATTTTCAGAAAAATCATATTTTTTATGGAGGCTAATTTGAGACTTGGGTTCGAATTTTAGAAGCAGTTTTCTCAGGAACTATGGGACTAACCTGGCTGAAATTTTGAAATAGTGATAAGAATCGTTATCCAAATTGAACTCAGTCACAAAATCTCCATAAAGTTGTATTTTTAGAAAAATTATGATTTTTATGGACCTTAATTTCAGACTTGGGTTCGAACTTTGGAAGCAGTTTTCTATGGTTCTATGGGACCAAACTGGCTGAAATATTGGTATAGTGATAAGAATCGTTATCCAAATCGAATTCAGTCACAAAATCTCGATAAAGTTGTATTTTTAGAAAAATTATGATTTTTATGGACCTTAATTTCAGACTTGGGTTCGAACTTTGGAAGTAGTTTTTTCAGGTTCTATGGGACCAAATTGGCTGAAATTTTTGAATGGTTATATAAGAATCGTTATCCAAGTCGATCTCAGTCGCAAAATCTCCATAAAGTTGTATTTTTAGAAAAATCATGATTTTTATGGACGCTAATTTCAGACTTGGGTTCGAACTATAGAAGCAGTTTTTTCAGGTTCTATGGGACCAAACTGGCTGAAATTTTGGACTTTGGATTTCAGACTTGGGTTCGAACTATAGAAGCAGTTTTCTCAGGTTCTATGGGACCAAACTGGCTGAAATTTTGGAATAATGAGAAGAATCGTAATCGAAATAGAATTCTGTCAAAAAATCTCCATAAAGTTGTATTTTCAGAAAAATCATCTTTTTTATGGAGGCTAATTTGAGACTTGGGTTCGAACTTTAGAAGCAGTTTTCTCAGGATCTATGGGACTAAACTGGCTGAAATTTTGAAATAGTGATAAGAATCGTTATCCAAATCGAAAAAAGTCACAAAATCTCCATAAAGTTGTATTTTTAGAAAAATCATGATTTTTATGGACGCTTATTTCAGACTTGGGTTCGAACTTTACAAGCAGTTTTCTCAGAATCTATGGGACCAAACTGGCTGAAATTTTGGAATAGTTATAAGAATCGTCATCCAAATCGAATTCAGTCACAAAATCTCCATAAAGTTGTATTTTTAGAAAAATCATGATTTTTATGGACGCTAATTTCAGACTTCGGTTCGAACTATAGAAGCAGTTTTCTCAGGTTCTATGGGACCAAACTTGCTGAAATTTTGGAATAGTGATAAGAATCGTTATCCAAATCGAATTCAGTCACAAAATCTCCATAAAGTTGTATTTTCAGAAAAATCATATTTTTTATGGAGGCTAATTTGAGACTTGGGTTCGAACTTTACAAGCAGTTTTCTCAGAATCTATGGGACCAAACTGGCTGAAATTTTGGAATAGTGATAAGAATCGTAATCCAAATCGAATTCAGTCACAAAATCTCCATAAAGTTGTATTTTTAGAAAAATCATGATTTTTATGGACGCTAATTTCAGACTTCGGTTCGAACTATAGAAGCAGTTTTCTCAGGTTCTATGGGACCAAACTTGCTGAAATTTTGGAATAGTGATAAGAATCGTTATCCAAATCGAAATCAGTCACATAATCTCCATAAAGTTGTATTTTTTGAAAAATCATGATTTTTATGGACGCTAATTTCGGACTTGGGTTCGAACTATAGAAGCAGTTTTCTCAGGTTCTATGGGACCAAACTGGCTGAAATTTTGGAAAAGTGATAAGAATCGTTATCCAAATCGAACTCAGTCACAAAATCTCCATAAAGTTGTATTTTTAGAAAAACCATCTTTTTTATGGAGCCTAATTTCAGCCTTGGGTTTGAATTTTGGAAGCAGTTTTCTCAGGTTCTATGGGACCAAATTGGCTGATATTTTTGAATAGTGATAAGAATCGTAATCAAAATCGAATTCAGTCACAAAATCTCCATAAAGTTGTATTTTCAGAAAAATCATCTTTTTTATGGAGGCTAATTTGAGACTTGGGTTCGAACTTTAGAAGAAGTTTTCTCAGGATCTATGGGACTAAACTGGCTTAAATTTTGAAATTGTGATAAGAATCGTTATCCAAATCGAATTTACTCCTAAAATCTCCATAAAGTTGTATTTTAAGAAAAATCATGATTTTTATGGACGCTAATTTCAGACTTGGGTTCGAACTATAGAAGCAGTTTTCTCAGGTTCTATGGGACCAAACTGGCTGAAATTTTGGAATAGTGATAAGAATCGTAATCGAAATCGAATTCAGTCACAAAATCTCCATAAAGTTGTATTTTTAGAAAAATTATGATTTTTATGGACGCTAATTTCAGACTTGGGTTCGAACTATAGAAGCAGTTTTCTCAGGTTCTATGGGACCAAACTGGCTGAAATTTTGGAATAGTGATAAGAATCGTAATCCAAATCGAATTCAGTCACAAAATCTCCATAAAGTTGTATTTTTAGAAAAATGATGATTTTTATGGACGCTTATTTCAGACTTGGGTTCGAACTTTACAAGCAGTTTTCTCAGAATCTATGGGACCAAACTGGCTGAAATTTTGGAATAGTTATAAGAATCGTAATCCAAATCGAATTCAGTCACAAAATCTCCATAAAGTTGTATTTTTAGAAAAATCATGATTTTTATGGACGCTTATTTCAGACTTGGGTTCGAACTTTATAAGCAGTTTTCTCAGAATCTATGGGACCAAACTGGCTGAAATTTTGTAATAGTGATAAGAATCATAATCCAAATCGAATTTAGTCCTAAAATTTCCATCAAGTTGTATTTATAGAAAAATCATGATTTTAATGGACACTAATTTCAGACTTGGGTTCGAACTATAGAAGCAGTTTTCTCAGGTTCTATGGGACCAAACTGGCTGAAATTTTGGAATAGTGATAAGAATCGTTATTCAAATCGAATTCAGTCACAAAATCTCCATAAAGTTGTATATTTAGAAAAATCATCTTTTTTATGGAGGCTGATTTGAGACTTGGGTTCGAACTTTAGAAGCAGTTTTCTCAGGTTCTATGGGACCAAACTGGCTGAAATTTTGTAATAGTGATAAGAATCGTTATCCAAATCGAATTCAGTCACAAAATCTCCATAAAGTTGTATTTTTAGAAAAATCATGATTTTTATGGACGCTTATTTCAGACTTGGGTTCGAACTTTACAAGCAGTTTTCTCAGAATCTATGGGACCAAACTGGCTGAAATTTTGTAATAGTGATAAGAATCGTTATCCAAATCGAATTTAGTCCTAAAATCTCCATCAAGTTGTATTTATAGAAAAATCATGATTTTTATGGACACTTATTTCAGACTTGGGTTCGAACTATAGAAGCAGTTTTCTCAGGTTCTATGGGACCAAACTGGCTGAAATTTTGGAATAGTGATAAGAATCGTAATCCAAATCGAATTCAGTCACAAAATCTCCATAAAGTTGTATTTTTAGAAAAATCATGATTTTTATGGACGCTTATTTCAGACTTGGGTTCGAACTTTACAAGCAGTTTTCTCAGAATCTATGGGACCAAACTGGCTGAAATTTTGGAATAGTTATAAGAATCGTAATCCAAATCGAATTCAGTCACAAAATCTCCATAAAGTTGTATTTTTAGAAAAATCATGATTTTTATGGACGCTTATTTCAGACTTCGGTTCGAACTATAGAAGCAGTTTTCTCAGGTTCTATGGGACCAAACTTGCTGAAATTTTGGAATAGTGATAAGAATCGTTATCCAAATCGAATTCAGTCACAAAATCTCCATAAAGTTGTATTTTCAGAAAAATCATATTTTTTATGGAGGCTAATTTGAGACTTGGGTTCGAATTTTAGAAGCAGTTTTCTCAGGAACTGTGGGACTAAACTGGCTGAAATTTTGAAATAGTGATAAGAATCGTTATCCAAATCGAAAAAAGTCACAAAATCTCCATAAAGTTGTATTTTTAGAAAAATCATGATTTTTATGGACGCTTATTTCAGACTTGGGTTCGAACTTTACAAGCAGTTTTCTCAGAATCTATGGGACCAAACTGGCTGAAATTTTGGAATAGTGATAAGAATCGTAATCCAAATCGAATTCAGTCACAAAATCTCCATAAAGTTGTATTTTTAGAAAAATCATGATTTTTATGGACGCTAATTTCAGACTTCGGTTCGAACTATAGAAGCAGTTTTCTCAGGTTCTATGGGACCAAACTTGCTGAAATTTTGGAATAGTGATAAGAATCGTTATCCAAATCGAAATCAGTCACAAAATCTCCATAAAACTGTATTTTTTGAAAAATCATGATTTTTATGGACGCTAATTTCAGACTTGGGTTCGAACTATAGAAGCAGTTTTCTCAGGTTCTATGGGACCAAACTGGCTGAAATTTTGGAAAAGTGATAAGAATCGTTATCCAAATCGAACTCAGTCACAAAATCTCCATAAAGTTGTATTTTTAGAAAAACCATCTTTTTTATGGAGCCTAATTTCAGCCTTGGGTTTGAATTTTGGAAGCAGTTTTCTCAGGTTCTATGGGACCAAATTGGCTGATATTTTTGAATAGTGATAAGAATCGTAATCAAAATCGAATTCAGTCACAAAATCTCCATAAAGTTGTATTTTCAGAAAAATCATCTTTTTTATGGACCTTAATTTTAGACTTGGGTTCGAACTTTGGAAGTAGTTTTTTCAGGTTCTATGGGACCAAATTGGCTGAATTTTTTGAATAGTTATATAAGAATCGTTATCCAAGTCGAACTCAGTCGCAAAATCTTCATAAAGTTGTATTTTTCGAAAAATCATGATTTTTATGGAGGCTTATTTCAGACTTGGGTTCGAACTTTAGAAGCAGTTTTCTCAGGTTTTATGGGACCAAACTGGCTGAAATTTTGGAATAGTGATAAGAATCGTTATCCAAATCGAATTCAGTCACAAAATCTCCATAAAGTTGTATTTTTAGAAAAATTATGATTTTTATGGACGCTTATTTCAGACTTGGGTTCGAACTTTACAAGCAGTTTTCTCAGAATCTCTGGGACCAAACTGGCTTAAATTTTGTAATAGTGATAAGAATCGTAATCCAAATCGAATTCAGTCACTAAATCTCCATAAAGTTGTATTTTCAGAAAAATCATCTTTTTTATGGAGGCTAATTTGAGACTTGGGTTCGAACTATAGAAGCAGTTTTCTCAGGTTCTATGGGACCAAACTGGCTGAAATTTTGGAATAGTTATAAGAATCGTAATCCAAATCGAATTCAGTCACAAAATCTCCATAAAGTTGTATTTTTAGAAAAATCATGATTTTTATGGACGCTAATTTCAGACTTCGGTTCGAACTATAGAAGCAGTTTTCTCAGGTTCTATGGGACCAAACTTGCTGAAATTTTGGAATAGTGATAAGAATCGTTATCCAAATCGAATTCAGTCACAAAATCTCCATAAAGTTGTATTTTCAGAAAAATCATATTTTTTATGGAGGCTAATTTGAGACTTGGTTTCGAATTTTAGAAGCAGTTTTCTCAGGAACTATGGGACTAAACTGGCTGAAATTTTGAAATAGTGATAAGAATCGTTATCCAAATCGAAAAAAGTCACAAAATCTCCATAAAGTTGTATTTTTAGAAAAATCATGATTTTTATGGACGCTTATTTCAGACTTGGGTTCGAACTTTACAAGCAGTTTTCTCAGAATCTATGGGACCAAACTGGCTGAAATTTTGGAATAGTGATAAGAATCGTAATCCAAATCGAATTCAGTCACAAAATCTCCATAAAACTGTATTTTTTGAAAAATCATGATTTTTATGGACGCTAATTTCAGACTTGGGTTCGAACTATAGAAGCAGTTTTCTCAGGTTCTATGGGACCAAACTGGCTGAAATTTTGGAAAAGTGATAAGAATCGTTATCCAAATCGAACTCAGTCACAAAATCTCCATAAAGTTGTATTTTTAGAAAAACCATCTTTTTTATGGAGCCTAATTTCAGCCTTGGGTTTGAATTTTGGAAGCAGTTTTCTCAGGTTCTATGGGACCAAATTGGCTGATATTTTTGAATAGTGATAAGAATCGTAATCAAAATCGAATTCAGTCACAAAATCTCCATAAAGTTGTATTTTCAGAAAAATCATCTTTTTTATGGACCTTAATTTTAGACTTGGGTTCGAACTTTGGAAGTAGTTTTTTCAGGTTCTATGGGACCAAATTGGCTGAAATTTTTGAATAGTTATATAAGAATCGTTATCCAAGTCGAACTCAGTCGCAAAATCTTCATAAAGTTGTATTTTTCGAAAAATCATGATTTTTATGGAGGCTTATTTCAGACTTGGGTTCGAACTTTAGAAGCAGTTTTCTCAGGTTTTATGGGACCAAACTGGCTGAAATTTTGGAATAGTGATAAGAATCGTTATCCAAATCGAATTCAGTCACAAAATCTCCATAAAGTTGTATTTTTAGAAAAATCATGATTTTTATGGACGCTTATTTCAGACTTCGGTTCGAACTATAGAAGCAGTTTTCTCAGGTTCTATGGGACCAAACTTGCTGAAATTTTGGAATAGTGATAAGAATCGTTATCCAAATCGAATTCAGTCACAAAATCTCCATAAAGTTGTATTTTCAGAAAAATCATATTTTTTATGGAGGCTAATTTGAGACTTGGGTTCGAATTTTAGAAGCAGTTTTCTCAGGAACTGTGGGACTAAACTGGCTGAAATTTTGAAATAGTGATAAGAATCGTTATCCAAATCGAAAAAAGTCACAAAATCTCCATAAAGTTGTATTTTTAGAAAAATCATGATTTTTATGGACGCTTATTTCAGACTTGGGTTCGAACTTTACAAGCAGTTTTCTCAGAATCTATGGGACCAAACTGGCTGAAATTTTGGAATAGTGATAAGAATCGTAATCCAAATCGAATTCAGTCACAAAATCTCCATAAAGTTGTATTTTTAGAAAAATCATGATTTTTATGGACGCTAATTTCAGACTTCGGTTCGAACTATAGAAGCAGTTTTCTCAGGTTCTATGGGACCAAACTTGCTGAAATTTTGGAATAGTGATAAGAATCGTTATCCAAATCGAAATCAGTCACAAAATCTCCATAAAACTGTATTTTTTGAAAAATCATGATTTTTATGGACGCTAATTTCAGACTTGGGTTCGAACTATAGAAGCAGTTTTCTCAGGTTCTATGGGACCAAACTGGCTGAAATTTTGGAAAAGTGATAAGAATCGTTATCCAAATCGAACTCAGTCACAAAATCTCCATAAAGTTGTATTTTTAGAAAAACCATCTTTTTTATGGAGCCTAATTTCAGCCTTGGGTTTGAATTTTGGAAGCAGTTTTCTCAGGTTCTATGGGACCAAATTGGCTGATATTTTTGAATAGTGATAAGAATCGTAATCAAAATCGAATTCAGTCACAAAATCTCCATAAAGTTGTATTTTCAGAAAAATCATCTTTTTTATGGACCTTAATTTTAGACTTGGGTTCGAACTTTGGAAGTAGTTTTTTCAGGTTCTATGGGACCAAATTGGCTGAAATTTTTGAATAGTTATATAAGAATCGTTATCCAAGTCGAACTCAGTCGCAAAATCTTCATAAAGTTGTATTTTTCGAAAAATCATGATTTTTATGGAGGCTTATTTCAGACTTGGGTTCGAACTTTAGAAGCAGTTTTCTCAGGTTTTATGGGACCAAACTGGCTGAAATTTTGGAATAGTGATAAGAATCGTTATCCAAATCGAATTCAGTCACAAAATCTCCATAAAGTTGTATTTTTAGAAAAATTATGATTTTTATGGACGCTTATTTCAGACTTGGGTTCGAACTTTACAAGCAGTTTTCTCAGAATCTCTGGGACCAAACTGGCTTAAATTTTGTAATAGTGATAAGAATCGTAATCCAAATCGAATTCAGTCACTAAATCTCCATAAAGTTGTATTTTCAGAAAAATCATCTTTTTTATGGAGGCTAATTTGAGACTTGGGTTCGAACTATAGAAGCAGTTTTCTCAGGTTCTATGGGACCAAACTGGCTGAAATTTTGGAATAGTGATAAGAATCATAATCCAAATCGAATTTAGTCCTAAAATTTCCATCAAGTTGTATTTATAGAAAAATCATGATTTTAATGGACACTAATTTCAGACTTGGGTTCGAACTATAGAAGCAGTTTTCTCAGGTTCTATGGGACCAAACTGGCTGAAATTTTGGAATAGTGATAAGAATCGTAATTCAAATCGAATTCAGTCACAAAATCTCCATAAAGTTGTATATTTAGAAAAATCATCTTTTTTATGGAGGCTGATTTGAGACTTGGGTTCGAACTTTAGAAGCAGTTTTCTCAGGTTCTATGGGACCAAACTGGCTGAAATTTTGTAATAGTGATAAGAATCGTTATCCAAATCGAATTCAGTCACAAAATCTCCATAAAGTTGTATTTTTAGAAAAATCATGATTTTTATGGACGCTTATTTCAGACTTGGGTTCGAACTTTACAAGCAGTTTTCTCAGAATCTATGGGACCAAACTGGCTGAAATTTTGTAATAGTGATAAGAATCGTTATCCAAATCGAATTTAGTCCTAAAATCTCCATCAAGTTGTATTTATAGAAAAATCATGATTTTTATGGACACTTATTTCAGACTTGGGTTCGAACTATAGAAGCAGTTTTTTCAGGTTCTATGGGACCAAACTGGCTGAAATTTTGGAATAGTGATAAGAATCGTAATCCAAATCGAATTCAGTCACAAAATCTCCATAAAGTTGTATTTTTAGAAAAATCATGATTTTTATGGACGCTTATTTCAGACTTGGGTTCGAACTTTACAAGCAGTTTTCTCAGAATCTATGGGACCAAACTGGCTGAAATTTTGGAATATGGAGGCTAATTTGAGACTTGGGTTCGAACTACAGAATCGTAATCCAAATCGAATTCAGTCACAAAATCTCCATAAAGTTGTATTTTTAGAAAAATCATGATTTTTATGGACGCTAATTTCAGACTTCGGTTCGAACTATAGAAGCAGTTTTCTCAGGTTCTATGGGACCAAACTTGCTGAAATTTTGGAATAGTGATAAGAATCGTTATCCAAATCGAATTCAGTCACAAAATCTCCATAAAGTTGTATTTTCAGAAAAATCATATTTTTTATGGAGGCTAATTTGAGACTTGGGTCCGAATTTTAGAAGCAGTTTTCTCAGGAACTGTGGGACTAAACTGGCTGAAATTTTGAAATAGTGATAAGAATCGTTATCCAAATCGAAAAAAGTCACAAAATCTCCATAAAGTTGTATTTTTAGAAAAATCATGATTTTTATGGACGCTTATTTCAGACTTGGGTTCGAACTTTACAAGCAGTTTTCTCAGAATCTATGGGACCAAACTGGCTGAAATTTTGGAATAGTGATAAGAATCGTAATCCAAATCGAATTCAGTCACAAAATCTCCATAAAGTTGTATTTTTAGAAAAATCATGATTTTTATGGACGCTAATTTCAGACTTCGGTTCGAACTATAGAAGCAGTTTTCTCAGGTTCTATGGGACCAAACTTGCTGAAATTTTGGAATAGTGATAAGAATCGTTATCCAAATCGAAATCAGTCACAAAATCTCCATAAAACTGTATTTTTTGAAAAATCATGATTTTTATGGACGCTAATTTCAGACTTGGGTTCGAACTATAGAAGCAGTTTTCTCAGGTTCTATGGGACCAAACTGGCTGAAATTTTGGAAAAGTGATAAGAATCGTTATCCAAATCGAACTCAGTCACAAAATCTCCATAAAGTTGTATTTTTAGAAAAACCATCTTTTTTATGGAGCCTAATTTCAGCCTTGGGTTTGAATTTTGGAAGCAGTTTTCTCAGGTTCTATGGGACCAAATTGGCTGATATTTTTGAATAGTGATAAGAATCGTAATCAAAATCGAATTCAGTCACAAAATCTCCATAAAGTTGTATTTTCAGAAAAATCATCTTTTTTATGGACCTTAATTTTAGACTTGGGTTCGAACTTTGGAAGTAGTTTTTTCAGGTTCTATGGGACCAAATTGGCTGAAATTTTTGAATAGTTATATAAGAATCGTTATCCAAGTCGAACTCAGTCGCAAAATCTTCATAAAGTTGTATTTTTCGAAAAATCATGATTTTTATGGAGGCTTATTTCAGACTTGGGTTCGAACTTTAGAAGCAGTTTTCTCAGGTTTTATGGGACCAAACTGGCTGAAATTTTGGAATAGTGATAAGAATCGTTATCCAAATCGAATTCAGTCACAAAATCTCCATAACGTTGTATTTTTAGAAAAATTATGATTTTTATGGACGCTTATTTCAGACTTGGGTTCGAACTTTACAAGCAGTTTTCTCAGAATCTCTGGGACCAAACTGGCTTAAATTTTGTAATAGTGATAAGAATCGTAATCCAAATCGAATTCAGTCACTAAATCTCCATAAAGTTGTATTTTCAGAAAAATCATCTTTTTTATGGCGGCTAATTTGAGACTTGGGTTCGAACTATAGAAGCAGTTTTCTCAGGTTCTATGGGACCAAACTTGCTGAAATTTTGGAATAGTGAAAAGAATCGTTATCCAAATCGAATTCAGTCACAAAATCTCCATAAAGTTGTATTTTCAGAAAAATCATATTTTTTATGGAGGCTAATTTGAGACTTGGGTTCGAATTTTAGAAGCAGTTTTCTCAGGAACTATGGGACTAAACTGGCTGAAATTTTGAAATAGTGATAAGAATCGTTATCCAAATCGAAAAAAGTCACAAAATCTCCATAAAGTTGTATTTTTAGAAAAATCATGATTTTTATGGACGCTTATTTCAGACTTGGGTTCGAACTTTACAAGCAGTTTTCTCAGAATCTATGGGACCAAACTGGCTGAAATTTTGGAATAGTGATAAGAATCGTAATCCAAATCGAATTCAGTCACAAAATCTCCATAAAGTTGTATTTTTAGAAAAATCATGATTTTTATGGACGCTAATTTCAGACTTCGGTTCGAACTATAGAAGCAGTTTTCTCAGGTTCTATGGGACCAAACTTGCTGAAATTTTGGAATAGTGATAAGAATCGTTATCCAAATCGAAATCAGTCACAAAATCTCCATAAAGTTGTATTTTCAGAAAAATCATATTTTTTATGGAGGCTAATTTGAGACTTGGGTTCGAATTTTAGAAGCAGTTTTCTCAGGAACTATGGGACGAACCTGGCTGAAATTTTGAAATAGTGATAAGAATCGTTATCCAAATTGAACTCAGTCACAAAATCTCCATAAAGTTGTATTTTTAGAAAAATTATGATTTTTATGGACCTTAATTTCAGACTTGGGTTCGAACTTTGGAAGCAGTTTTCTATGGTTCTATGGGACCAAACTGGCTGAAATATTGGTATAGTGATAAGAATCGTTATCCAAATCGAATTCAGTCACAAAATCTCGATAAAGTTGTATTTTTAGAAAAATTATGGTTTTTATGGACGCTTATTTCAGACTTGGGTTCGAACTTTACAAGCAGTTTTCTCAGAATCTATGGGACCAAACTGGCTGAAATTTTGGAATAGTGATAAGAATCGTAATCCAAATCGAATTCAGTCACAAAATCTCCATAAAGTTGTATTTTTAGAAAAATCATGATTTTTATGGACGCTAATTTCAGACTTCGGTTCGAACTATAGAAGCAGTTTTCTCAGGTTCTATGGGACCAAACTTGCTGAAATTTTGGAATAGTGATAAGAATCGTTATCCAAATCGAAATCAGTCACAAAATCTCCATAAAGTTGTATTTTCAGAAAAATCATATTTTTTATGGAGGCTAATTTGAGACTTGGGTTCGAATTTTAGAAGCAGTTTTCTCAGGAACTATGGGACGAACCTGGCTGAAATTTTGAAATAGTGATAAGAATCGTTATCCAAATTGAACTCAGTCACAAAATCTCCATAAAGTTGTATTTTTAGAAAAATTATGATTTTTATGGACCTTAATTTCAGACTTGGGTTCGAACTTTGGAAGCAGTTTTCTATGGTTCTATGGGACCAAACTGGCTGAAATATTGGTATAGTGATAAGAATCGTTATCCAAATCGAATTCAGTCACAAAATCTCGATAAAGTTGTATTTTTAGAAAAATTATGGTTTTTATGGACCTTAATTTCAGACTTGGGTTCGAACTTTGGAAGTAGTTTTTTCAGGTTCTATGGGACCAAATTGGCTGAAATTTTTGAATAGTTATATAAGAATCGTTATCCAAGTCGATCTCAGTCGCAAAATCTCCATAAAGTTGTATTTTTAGAAAAATCATGATTTTTATGGACGCTAATTTCAGACTTGGGTTCGAACTATAGAAGCAGTTTTTTCAGGTTCTATGGGACCAAACTGGCTGAAATTTCGGACTTTGGATTTCAGACTTGGGTTCGAACTATAGAAGCAGTTTTCTCAGGTTCTATGGGACCAAACTGGCTGAAATTTTGGAATAATGAGAAGAATCGTAATCGAAATAGAATTCTGTCACAAAATCTCCATAAAGTTGTATTTTCAGAAAAATCATCTTTTTTATGGAGGCTAATTTGAGACTTGGGTTCGAACTTTAGAAGCAGTTTTCTCAGGATCTATGGGACTAAACTGGCTGAAATTTTGAAATAGTGATAAGAATCGTTATCCAAATCGAAAAAAGTCACAAAATCTCCATAAAGTTGTATTTTTAGAAAAATCATGATTTTTATGGACGCTTATTTCAGACTTGGGTTCGAACTTTACAAGCAGTTTTCTCAGAATCTATGGGACCAAACTGGCTGAAATTTCGGAATAGTTATAAGAATCGTCATCCAAATCGAATTCATTCACAAAATCTCCATAAAGTTGTATTTTTAGAAAAATCATGATTTTTATGGACGCTAATTTCAGACTTCGGTTCGAACTATAGAAGCAGTTTTCTCAGGTTCTATGGGACCAAACTTGCTGAAATTTTGGAATAGTGATAAGAATCGTTATCCAAATCGAATTCAGTCACAAAATCTCCATAAAGTTGTATTTTCAGAAAAATCATATTTTTTATGGAGGCTAATTTGAGACTTGGGTTCGAATTTTAGAAGCAGTTTTCTCAGGAACTATGGGACTAAACTGGCTGAAATTTTGAAATAGTGATAAGAATCGTAATCCAAATCGAATTCAGTCACAAAATCTCCATAAAGTTGTATTTTTAGAAAAATCATGATTTTTATGGACGCTTATTTCAGACTTGGGTTCGAACTTTACAAGCAGTTTTCTCAGAATCTATGGGACCAAACTGGCTGAAATTTTGGAATATGGAGGCTAATTTGAGACTTGGGTTCGAACTACAGAATCGTAATCCAAATCGAATTCAGTCACAAAATCTCCATAAAGTTGTATTTTTAGAAAAATCATGATTTTTATGGACGCTTATTTCAGACTTGGGTTCGAACTTTACAAGCAGTTTTCTCAGAATCTATGGGACCAAACTGGCTGAAATTTTGGAATATGGAGGCTAATTTGAGACTTGGGTTCGAACTACAGAATCGTAATCCAAATCGAATTCAGTCACAAAATCTCCATAAAGTTGTATTTTTAGAAAAATCATGATTTTTATGGACGCTAATTTCAGACTTCGGTTCGAACTATAGAAGCAGTTTTCTCAGGTTCTATGGGACCAAACTTGCTGAAATTTTGGAATAGTGATAAGAATCGTTATCCAAATCGAATTCAGTCACAAAATCTCCATAAAGTTGTATTTTCAGAAAAATCATATTTTTTATGGAGGCTAATTTGAGACTTGGGTCCGAATTTTAGAAGCAGTTTTCTCAGGAACTGTGGGACTAAACTGGCTGAAATTTTGAAATAGTGATAAGAATCGTTATCCAAATCGAAAAAAGTCACAAAATCTCCATAAAGTTGTATTTTTAGAAAAATCATGATTTTTATGGACGCTTATTTCAGACTTGGGTTCGAACTTTACAAGCAGTTTTCTCAGAATCTATGGGACCAAACTGGCTGAAATTTTGGAATAGTGATAAGAATCGTAATCCAAATCGAATTCAGTCACAAAATCTCCATAAAGTTGTATTTTTAGAAAAATCATGATTTTTATGGACGCTAATTTCAGACTTCGGTTCGAACTATAGAAGCAGTTTTCTCAGGTTCTATGGGACCAAACTTGCTGAAATTTTGGAATAGTGATAAGAATCGTTATCCAAATCGAAATCAGTCACAAAATCTCCATAAAACTGTATTTTTTGAAAAATCATGATTTTTATGGACGCTAATTTCAGACTTGGGTTCGAACTATAGAAGCAGTTTTCTCAGGTTCTATGGGACCAAACTGGCTGAAATTTTGGAAAAGTGATAAGAATCGTTATCCAAATCGAACTCAGTCACAAAATCTCCATAAAGTTGTATTTTTAGAAAAACCATCTTTTTTATGGAGCCTAATTTCAGCCTTGGGTTTGAATTTTGGAAGCAGTTTTCTCAGGTTCTATGGGACCAAATTGGCTGATATTTTTGAATAGTGATAAGAATCGTAATCAAAATCGAATTCAGTCACAAAATCTCCATAAAGTTGTATTTTCAGAAAAATCATCTTTTTTATGGACCTTAATTTTAGACTTGGGTTCGAACTTTGGAAGTAGTTTTTTCAGGTTCTATGGGACCAAATTGGCTGAAATTTTTGAATAGTTATATAAGAATCGTTATCCAAGTCGAACTCAGTCGCAAAATCTTCATAAAGTTGTATTTTTCGAAAAATCATGATTTTTATGGAGGCTTATTTCAGACTTGGGTTCGAACTTTAGAAGCAGTTTTCTCAGGTTTTATGGGACCAAACTGGCTGAAATTTTGGAATAGTGATAAGAATCGTTATCCAAATCGAATTCAGTCACAAAATCTCCATAACGTTGTATTTTTAGAAAAATTATGATTTTTATGGACGCTTATTTCAGACTTGGGTTCGAACTTTACAAGCAGTTTTCTCAGAATCTCTGGGACCAAACTGGCTTAAATTTTGTAATAGTGATAAGAATCGTAATCCAAATCGAATTCAGTCACTAAATCTCCATAAAGTTGTATTTTCAGAAAAATCATCTTTTTTATGGAGGCTAATTTGAGACTTGGGTTCGAACTATAGAAGCAGTTTTCTCAGGTTCTATGGGACCAAACTTGCTGAAATTTTGGAATAGTGAAAAGAATCGTTATCCAAATCGAATTCAGTCACAAAATCTCCATAAAGTTGTATTTTCAGAAAAATCATATTTTTTATGGAGGCTAATTTGAGACTTGGGTTCGAATTTTAGAAGCAGTTTTCTCAGGAACTATGGGACTAAACTGGCTGAAATTTTGAAATAGTGATAAGAATCGTTATCCAAATCGAAAAAAGTCACAAAATCTCCATAAAGTTGTATTTTTAGAAAAATCATGATTTTTATGGACGCTTATTTCAGACTTGGGTTCGAACTTTACAAGCAGTTTTCTCAGAATCTATGGGACCAAACTGGCTGAAATTTTGGAATAGTGATAAGAATCGTAATCCAAATCGAATTCAGTCACAAAATCTCCATAAAGTTGTATTTTTAGAAAAATCATGATTTTTATGGACGCTAATTTCAGACTTCGGTTCGAACTATAGAAGCAGTTTTCTCAGGTTCTATGGGACCAAACTTGCTGAAATTTTGGAATAGTGATAAGAATCGTTATCCAAATCGAAATCAGTCACAAAATCTCCATAAAGTTGTATTTTCAGAAAAATCATATTTTTTATGGAGGCTAATTTGAGACTTGGGTTCGAATTTTAGAAGCAGTTTTCTCAGGAACTATGGGACGAACCTGGCTGAAATTTTGAAATAGTGATAAGAATCGTTATCCAAATTGAACTCAGTCACAAAATCTCCATAAAGTTGTATTTTTAGAAAAATTATGATTTTTATGGACCTTAATTTCAGACTTGGGTTCGAACTTTGGAAGCAGTTTTCTATGGTTCTATGGGACCAAACTGGCTGAAATATTGGTATAGTGATAAGAATCGTTATCCAAATCGAATTCAGTCACAAAATCTCGATAAAGTTGTATTTTTAGAAAAATTATGGTTTTTATGGACGCTTATTTCAGACTTGGGTTCGAACTTTACAAGCAGTTTTCTCAGAATCTATGGGACCAAACTGGCTGAAATTTTGGAATAGTGATAAGAATCGTAATCCAAATCGAATTCAGTCACAAAATCTCCATAAAGTTGTATTTTTAGAAAAATCATGATTTTTATGGACGCTAATTTCAGACTTCGGTTCGAACTATAGAAGCAGTTTTCTCAGGTTCTATGGGACCAAACTTGCTGAAATTTTGGAATAGTGATAAGAATCGTTATCCAAATCGAAATCAGTCACAAAATCTCCATAAAGTTGTATTTTCAGAAAAATCATATTTTTTATGGAGGCTAATTTGAGACTTGGGTTCGAATTTTAGAAGCAGTTTTCTCAGGAACTATGGGACGAACCTGGCTGAAATTTTGAAATAGTGATAAGAATCGTTATCCAAATTGAACTCAGTCACAAAATCTCCATAAAGTTGTATTTTTAGAAAAATTATGATTTTTATGGACCTTAATTTCAGACTTGGGTTCGAACTTTGGAAGCAGTTTTCTATGGTTCTATGGGACCAAACTGGCTGAAATATTGGTATAGTGATAAGAATCGTTATCCAAATCGAATTCAGTCACAAAATCTCGATAAAGTTGTATTTTTAGAAAAATTATGGTTTTTATGGACCTTAATTTCAGACTTGGGTTCGAACTTTGGAAGTAGTTTTTTCAGGTTCTATGGGACCAAATTGGCTGAAATTTTTGAATAGTTATATAAGAATCGTTATCCAAGTCGATCTCAGTCGCAAAATCTCCATAAAGTTGTATTTTTAGAAAAATCATGATTTTTATGGACGCTAATTTCAGACTTGGGTTCGAACTATAGAAGCAGTTTTTTCAGGTTCTATGGGACCAAACTGGCTGAAATTTCGGACTTTGGATTTCAGACTTGGGTTCGAACTATAGAAGCAGTTTTCTCAGGTTCTATGGGACCAAACTGGCTGAAATTTTGGAATAATGAGAAGAATCGTAATCGAAATAGAATTCTGTCACAAAATCTCCATAAAGTTGTATTTTCAGAAAAATCATCTTTTTTATGGAGGCTAATTTGAGACTTGGGTTCGAACTTTAGAAGCAGTTTTCTCAGGATCTATGGGACTAAACTGGCTGAAATTTTGAAATAGTGATAAGAATCGTTATCCAAATCGAAAAAAGTCACAAAATCTCCATAAAGTTGTATTTTTAGAAAAATCATGATTTTTATGGACGCTTATTTCAGACTTGGGTTCGAACTTTACAAGCAGTTTTCTCAGAATCTATGGGACCAAACTGGCTGAAATTTCGGAATAGTTATAAGAATCGTCATCCAAATCGAATTCATTCACAAAATCTCCATAAAGTTGTATTTTTAGAAAAATCATGATTTTTATGGACGCTAATTTCAGACTTCGGTTCGAACTATAGAAGCAGTTTTCTCAGGTTCTATGGGACCAAACTTGCTGAAATTTTGGAATAGTGATAAGAATCGTTATCCAAATCGAATTCAGTCACAAAATCTCCATAAAGTTGTATTTTCAGAAAAATCATATTTTTTATGGAGGCTAATTTGAGACTTGGGTTCGAATTTTAGAAGCAGTTTTCTCAGGAACTATGGGACTAAACTGGCTGAAATTTTGAAATAGTGATAAGAATCGTTATCCAAATCGAAAAAAGTCACAAAATCTCCATAAAGTTGTATTTTTAGAAAAATCATGATTTTTATGGACGCTTATTTCAGACTTGGGTTCGAACTTTACAAGCAGTTTTCTCAGAATCTGTGGGACCAAACTGGCTGAAATTTTGGAATAGTGATAAGAATCGTAATCCAAATCGAATTCAGTCACAAAATCTCCATAAAGTTGTATTTTTAGAAAAATCATGATTTTTATGGACGCTAATTTCAGACTTCGGTTCGAACTATAGATGCAGTTTTCTCAGGTTCTATGGGACCAAACTTGCTGAAATTTTGGAATAGTGATGAGAATCGTTATCCAAATCGAAATCAGTCACAAAATCTCCATAAAGTTGTATTTTTTGAAAAATCATGATTTTTATGGACGCTAATTTCAGACTTGGGTTCGAACTATAGAAGCAGTTTTCTCAGGTTCTATGGGACCAAACTGGCTGAAATTTTGGAAAAGTGATAAGAATCGTTATCCAAATCGAACTCAGTCACAAAATCTCCATAAAGTTGTATTTTTAGAAAAACCATCTTTTTTATGGAGCCTAATTTCAGCCTTGGGTTTGAATTTTGGAAGCAGTTTTCTCAGGTTCTATGGGACCAAATTGGCTGATATTTTTGAATAGTGATAAGAATCGTAATCAAAATCGAATTCAGTCACAAAATCTCCATAAAGTTGTATTTTCAGAAAAATCATCTTTTTTATGGAGGCTAATTTGAGACTTGGGTTCGAACTTTAGAAGAAGTTTTCTCAGGTTCTATGGGACCAAACTTGCTGAAATTTTGGAATAGTGATAAGAATCGTTATCCAAATCGAATTCAGTCACAAAATCTCCATAAAGTTGTATTTTCAGAAAAATCATATTTTTTATGGAGGCTAATTTGAGACTTGGGTTCGAATTTTAGAAGCAGTTTTCTCAGGAACTATGGGACTAAACTGGCTGAAATTTTGAAATAGTGATAAGAATCGTTATCCAAATCGAAAAAAGTCACAAAATCTCCATAAAGTTGTATTTTTAGAAAAATCATGATTTTTATGGACGCTTATTTCAGACTTGGGTTCGAACTTTACAAGCAGTTTTCTCAGAATCTATGGGACCAAACTGGCTGAAATTTTGGAATAGTGATAAGAATCGTAATCCAAATCGAATTCAGTCACAAAATCTCCATAAAGTTGTATTTTTAGAAAAATCATGATTTTTATGGACGCTAATTTCAGACTTCGGTTCGAACTATAGAAGCAGTTTTCTCAGGTTCTATGGGACCAAACTTGCTGAAATTTTGGAATAGTGATAAGAGTCGTTATCCAAATCGAAATCAGTCACAAAATCTCCATAAAGTTGTATTTTCAGAAAAATCATATTTTTTATGGAGGCTAATTTGAGACTTGGGTTCGAATTTTAGAAGCAGTTTTCTCAGGAACTATGGGATTAACCTGGCTGAAATTTTGAAATAGTGATAAGAATCGTTATCCAAATTGAACTCAGTCACAAAATCTCCATAAAGTTGTATTTTTAGAAAAATTATGATTTTTATGGACCTTAATTTCAGACTTGGGTTCGAACTTTGGAAGCAGTTTTCTATGGTTCTATGGGACCAAACTGGCTGAAATATTGGTATAGTGATAAGAATCGTTATCCAAATCGAATTCAGTCACAAAATCTCGATAAAGTTGTATTTTTAGAAAAAATATGATTTTTATGGACCTTAATTTCAGACTTGGGTTCGAACTTTGGAAGTAGTTTTTTCAGGTTCTATGGGACCAAATTGGCTGAAATTTTTGAATGGTTATATAAGAATCGTTATCCAAGTCGATCTCAGTCGCAAAATCTCCATAAAGTTGTATTTTTAGAAAAATCATGATTTTTATGGACGCTAATTTCAGACTTGGGTTCGAACTATAGAAGCAGTTTTTTCAGGTTCTATGGGACCAAACTGGCTGAAATTTTGGACTTTGGATTTCAGACTTGGGTTCGAACTATAGAAGCAGTTTTCTCAGGTTCTATGGGACCAAACTGGCTGAAATTTTGGAATAATGAGAAGAATCGTAATCGAAATAGAATTCTGTCAAAAAATCTCCATAAAGTTGTATTTTCAGAAAAATCATCTTTTTTATGGAGGCTAATTTGAGACTTGGGTTCGAACTTTACAAGCAGTTTTCTCAGAATCTATGGGACCAAACTGGCTGAAATTTTGGAATAGTGATAAGAATCGTTATCCAAATCGAATTCAGTCACAAAATCTCCATAAAGTTGTATTTTCAGAAAAATCATATTTTTTATGGAGGCTAATTTGAGACTTGGGTTCGAATTTTAGAAGCAGTTTTCTCAGGAACTATGGGACTAAACTGGCTGAAATTTTGAAATAGTGATAAGAATCGTTATCCAAATCGAAAAAAGTCACAAAATCTCCATAAAGTTGTATTTTTAGAAAAATCATGATTTTTATGGACGCTTATTTCAGACTTGGGTTCGAACTTTACAAGCAGTTTTCTCAGAATCTATGGGACCAAACTGGCTGAAATTTTGGAATAGTGATAAGAATCGTAATCCAAATCGAATTCAGTCACAAAATCTCCATAAAGTTGTATTTTTAGAAAAATCATGATTTTTATGGACGCTAATTTCAGACTTCGGTTCGAACTATAGAAGCAGTTTTCTCAGGTTCTATGGGACCAAACTTGCTGAAATTTTGGAATAGTGATAAGAGTCGTTATCCAAATCGAAATCAGTCACAAAATCTCCATAAAGTTGTATTTTCAGAAAAATCATATTTTTTATGGAGGCTAATTTGAGACTTGGGTTCGAATTTTAGAAGCAGTTTTCTCAGGAACTATGGGACTAACCTGGCTGAAATTTTGAAATAGTGATAAGAATCGTTATCCAAATTGAACTCAGTCACAAAATCTCCATAAAGTTGTATTTTTAGAAAAATTATGATTTTTATGGACCTTAATTTCAGACTTGGGTTCGAACTTTGGAAGCAGTTTTCTATGGTTCTATGGGACCAAACTGGCTGAAATATTGGTATAGTGATAAGAATCGTTATCCAAATCGAATTCAGTCACAAAATCTCGATAAAGTTGTATTTTTAGAAAAATTATGATTTTTATGGACCTTAATTTCAGACTTGGGTTCGAACTTTGGAAGTAGTTTTTTCAGGTTCTATGGGACCAAATTGGCTGAAATTTTTGAATGGTTATATAAGAATCGTTATCCAAGTCGATCTCAGTCGCAAAATCTCCATAAAGTTGTATTTTTAGAAAAATCATGATTTTTATGGACGCTAATTTCAGACTTGGGTTCGAACTATAGAAGCAGTTTTTTCAGGTTCTATGGGACCAAACTGGCTGAAATTTTGGACTTTGGATTTCAGACTTGGGTTCGAACTATAGAAGCAGTTTTCTCAGGTTCTATGGGACCAAACTGGCTGAAATTTTGGAATAATGAGAAGAATCGTAATCGAAATAGAATTCTGTCAAAAAATCTCCATAAAGTTGTATTTTCAGAAAAATTATCTTTTTTATGGAGGCTAATTTGAGACTTGGGTTCGAACTTTAGAAGCAGTTTTCTCAGGATCTATGGGACTAAACTGGCTGAAATTTTGAAATAGTGATAAGAATCGTTATCCAAATCGAAAAAAGTCACAAAATCTCCATAAAGTTGTATTTTTAGAAAAATCATGATTTTTATGGACGCTTATTTCAGACTTGGGTTCGAACTTTACAAGCAGTTTTCTCAGAATCTATGGGACCAAACTGGCTGAAATTTTGGAATAGTTATAAGAATCGTCATCCAAATCGAATTCAGTCACAAAATCTCCATAAAGTTGTATTTTTAGAAAAATCATGATTTTTATGGACGCTAATTTCAGACTTCGGTTCGAACTATAGAAGCAGTTTTCTCAGGTTCTATGGGACCAAACTTGCTGAAATTTTGGAATAGTGATAAGAATCGTTATCCAAATCGAATTCAGTCACAAAATCTCCATAAAGTTGTATTTTCAGAAAAATCATATTTTTTATGGAGGCTAATTTGAGACTTGGGTTCGAACTTTACAAGCAGTTTTCTCAGAATCTATGGGACCAAACTGGCTGAAATTTTGGAATAGTGATAAGAATCGTAATCCAAATCGAATTCAGTCACAAAATCTCCATAAAGTTGTATTTTTAGAAAAATCATGATTTTTATGGACGCTAATTTCAGACTTCGGTTCGAACTATAGAAGCAGTTTTCTCAGGTTCTATGGGACCAAACTTGCTGAAATTTTGGAATAGTGATAAGAATCGTTATCCAAATCGAAATCAGTCACAAAATCTCCATAAAGTTGTATTTTTTGAAAAATCATGATTTTTATGGACGCTAATTTCGGACTTGGGTTCGAACTATAGAAGCAGTTTTCTCAGGTTCTATGGGACCAAACTGGCTGAAATTTTGGAAAAGTGATAAGAATCGTTATCCAAACCGAACTCAGTCACAAAATCTCCATAAAGTTGTATTTTTAGAAAAACCATCTTTTTT
The DNA here is from genome assembly GCF_061612785.1 of Hesperophylax consimilis. Classification (NCBI taxonomy): domain Eukaryota; kingdom Metazoa; phylum Arthropoda; class Insecta; order Trichoptera; family Limnephilidae; genus Hesperophylax; species Hesperophylax consimilis. The sequence continues at coordinate 122,387 of NC_142855.1, forward strand.
ATGGAGCCTAATTTCAGCCTTGGGTTTGAATTTTGGAAGCAGTTTTCTCAGGTTCTATGGGACCAAATTGGCTGATATTTTTGAATAGTGATAAGAATCGTAATCAAAATCGAATTCAGTCACAAAATCTCCATAAAGTTGTATTTTCAGAAAAATCATCTTTTTTATGGAGGCTAATTTGAGACTTGGGTTCGAACTTTAGAAGAAGTTTTCTCAGGATCTATGGGACTAAACTGGCTTAAATTTTGAAATTGTGATAAGAATCGTTATCCAAATCGAATTTACTCCTAAAATCTCCATAAAGTTGTATTTTTAGAAAAATCATGATTTTTATGGACGCTAATTTCAGACTTGGGTTCGAACTATAGAAGCAGTTTTCTCAGGTTCTATGGGACCAAACTGGCTGAAATTTTGGAATAGTGATAAGAATCGTTATCCAAATCGAAATCAGTCACAAAATCTCCATAAAGTTGTATTTTTTGAAAAATCATGATTTTTATGGACGCTTTTTTCAGACTTGGGTTCGAACTATAGAAGCAGTTTTCTCAGGTTCTATGGGACCAAACTGGCTGAAATTTTGGAAAAGTGATAAGAATCGTTATCCAAATCGAACTCAGTCACAAAATCTCCATAAAGTTGTATTTTTAGAAAAACCATCTTTTTTATGGAGCCTAATTTCAGCCTTGGGTTTGAATTTTGGAAGCAGTTTTCTCAGGTTCTATGGGACCAAATTGGCTGATATTTTTGAATAGTGATAAGAATCGTAATCAAAATCGAATTCAGTCACAAAATCTCCATAAAGTTGTATTTTCAGAAAAATCATCTTTTTTATGGAGGCTAATTTGAGACTTGGGTTCGAACTTTAGAAGAAGTTTTCTCAGGATCTATGGGACTAAACTGGCTTAAATTTTGAAATTGTGATAAGAATCGTTATCCAAATCGAATTTACTCCTAAAATCTCCATAAAGTTGTATTTTTAGAAAAATCATGATTTTTATGGACGCTAATTTCAGACTTGGGTTCGAACTATAGAAGCAGTTTTCTCAGGTTCTATGGGACCAAACTGGCTGAAATTTTGGAATAGTGATAAGAATCGTAATCGAAATCGAATTCAGTCACAAAATCTCCATAAAGTTGTATTTTCAGAAAAATCATCTTTTTTATGGAGGCTAATTTGAGACTTGGGTTCGAACTTTAGAAGCAGTTTTCTCAGGATCTATGGGACTAAACTGGCTGAAATTTTTATATAGTGATAAGAATCGTTATCCAAATCGAAATAAGTCACAAAATCTCTATAAAGTAGTATTTTTTAGATAAATCAAGATTTTTGTGGACGCTGATTTCAGACTTGGGTTCGAACTTTGGAAGCAGATTTATAAGGCTTTATGGGACCAAACGGGCTGATATTTCGGAATAGTTCATTATTTGTATTTATTACATTTTTATGGACGCTTTTTTCAGACTTGGGTTCGAACTTTGGAAGCAGTTTTCTCAGGTTCTATGGGACCAAACTGGCTGAAATTTTGGAATAGTGATAAGAATCGTAATACAGATCGAATTCAGTCACAAAATCTCCATAAAGTTGTATTTTTCGAAAAATCATCTTTTTTATGGAGGCTGATTTGAGACTTGGGTTCGAACTTTAGAAGCAGTTTTCTCAGGTTCTATGGGACCAAACTGGCTGAAATTTTGGAATAGTGATAAGAATCGTAATCCAAATCGAATTCAGTCACATAATCTCCATTAAGTTGTATTTTTAGAAAAATCATGATTTTTATGGACGCTTATTTCAGACTTGGGTTCGAACTTTACAAGCAGTTTTCTCAGAATCTATGGGACCAAACTGGCTGAAATTTTTTAATAGTGATAAGAATCGTTATCCAAATCGAATTTAGTCCTAAAATCTCCATCAAGTTGTATTTATAGAAAAATCATGATTTTTATGGACACTAATTTCAGAGTTGGGTTCGAACTATAGAAGCAGTTTTCTCAGGTTCTATGGGACCAAACTGGCTGAAATTTTGGAATTGTGATAAGAATCGTAATCGAAATCGAATTCAGTCACAAAATCTCCATAAAGTTGTATTTTCAGAAAAATCATCTTTTTTATGGAGGCTAATTTGAGACTTGGGTTCGAACTTTAGAAGCAGTTTTTTCAGGATCTATGGGACTAAACTGGCTGAAATTTTGAAATAGTGATAAGAATCGTTATCCAAATCGAAAAAAGTCACAAAATCTCCATAAAGTTGTATTTTTAGAAAAATCATGATTTTTATGGACGCTTATTTCAGACTTGGGTTCGAACTTTACAAGCAGTTTTCTCAGAATCTATGGGACCAAACTGGCTGAAATTTCGGAATAGTTATAAGAATCGTCATCCAAATCGAATTCATTCACAAAATCTCCATAAAGTTGTATTTTTAGAAAAATCATGATTTTTATGGACGCTAATTTCAGACTTCGGTTCGAACTATAGAAGCAGTTTTCTCAGGTTCTATGGGACCAAACTTGCTGAAATTTTGGAATAGTGATAAGAATCGTTATCCAAATCGAATTCAGTCACAAAATCTCCATAAAGTTGTATTTTCAGAAAAATCATATTTTTTATGGAGGCTAATTTGAGACTTGGGTTCGAATTTTAGAAGCAGTTTTCTCAGGAACTATGGGACTAAACTGGCTGAAATTTTGAAATAGTGATAAGAATCGTTATCCAAATCGAAAAAAGTCACAAAATCTCCATAAAGTTGTATTTTTAGAAAAATCATGATTTTTATGGACGCTTATTTCAGACTTGGGTTCGAACTTTACAAGCAGTTTTCTCAGAATCTGTGGGACCAAACTGGCTGAAATTTTGGAATAGTGATAAGAATCGTAATCCAAATCGAATTCAGTCACAAAATCTCCATAAAGTTGTATTTTTAGAAAAATCATGATTTTTATGGACGCTAATTTCAGACTTCGGTTCGAACTATAGATGCAGTTTTCTCAGGTTCTATGGGACCAAACTTGCTGAAATTTTGGAATAGTGATGAGAATCGTTATCCAAATCGAAATCAGTCACAAAATCTCCATAAAGTTGTATTTTTTGAAAAATCATGATTTTTATGGACGCTAATTTCAGACTTGGGTTCGAACTATAGAAGCAGTTTTCTCAGGTTCTATGGGACCAAACTGGCTGAAATTTTGGAAAAGTGATAAGAATCGTTATCCAAATCGAACTCAGTCACAAAATCTCCATAAAGTTGTATTTTTAGAAAAACCATCTTTTTTATGGAGCCTAATTTCAGCCTTGGGTTTGAATTTTGGAAGCAGTTTTCTCAGGTTCTATGGGACCAAATTGGCTGATATTTTTGAATAGTGATAAGAATCGTAATCAAAATCGAATTCAGTCACAAAATCTCCATAAAGTTGTATTTTCAGAAAAATCATCTTTTTTATGGAGGCTAATTTGAGACTTGGGTTCGAACTTTAGAAGAAGTTTTCTCAGGTTCTATGGGACCAAACTTGCTGAAATTTTGGAATAGTGATAAGAATCGTTATCCAAATCGAATTCAGTCACAAAATCTCCATAAAGTTGTATTTTCAGAAAAATCATATTTTTTATGGAGGCTAATTTGAGACTTGGGTTCGAATTTTAGAAGCAGTTTTCTCAGGAACTATGGGACTAAACTGGCTGAAATTTTGAAATAGTGATAAGAATCGTTATCCAAATCGAAAAAAGTCACAAAATCTCCATAAAGTTGTATTTTTAGAAAAATCATGATTTTTATGGACGCTTATTTCAGACTTGGGTTCGAACTTTACAAGCAGTTTTCTCAGAATCTATGGGACCAAACTGGCTGAAATTTTGGAATAGTGATAAGAATCGTAATCCAAATCGAATTCAGTCACAAAATCTCCATAAAGTTGTATTTTTAGAAAAATCATGATTTTTATGGACGCTAATTTCAGACTTCGGTTCGAACTATAGAAGCAGTTTTCTCAGGTTCTATGGGACCAAACTTGCTGAAATTTTGGAATAGTGATAAGAGTCGTTATCCAAATCGAAATCAGTCACAAAATCTCCATAAAGTTGTATTTTCAGAAAAATCATATTTTTTATGGAGGCTAATTTGAGACTTGGGTTCGAATTTTAGAAGCAGTTTTCTCAGGAACTATGGGATTAACCTGGCTGAAATTTTGAAATAGTGATAAGAATCGTTATCCAAATTGAACTCAGTCACAAAATCTCCATAAAGTTGTATTTTTAGAAAAATTATGATTTTTATGGACCTTAATTTCAGACTTGGGTTCGAACTTTGGAAGCAGTTTTCTATGGTTCTATGGGACCAAACTGGCTGAAATATTGGTATAGTGATAAGAATCGTTATCCAAATCGAATTCAGTCACAAAATCTCGATAAAGTTGTATTTTTAGAAAAATTATGATTTTTATGGACCTTAATTTCAGACTTGGGTTCGAACTTTGGAAGTAGTTTTTTCAGGTTCTATGGGACCAAATTGGCTGAAATTTTTGAATGGTTATATAAGAATCGTTATCCAAGTCGATCTCAGTCGCAAAATCTCCATAAAGTTGTATTTTTAGAAAAATCATGATTTTTATGGACGCTAATTTCAGACTTGGGTTCGAACTATAGAAGCAGTTTTTTCAGGTTCTATGGGACCAAACTGGCTGAAATTTTGGACTTTGGATTTCAGACTTGGGTTCGAACTATAGAAGCAGTTTTCTCAGGTTCTATGGGACCAAACTGGCTGAAATTTTGGAATAATGAGAAGAATCGTAATCGAAATAGAATTCTGTCAAAAAATCTCCATAAAGTTGTATTTTCAGAAAAATCATCTTTTTTATGGAGGCTAATTTGAGACTTGGGTTCGAACTTTACAAGCAGTTTTCTCAGAATCTATGGGACCAAACTGGCTGAAATTTTGGAATAGTGATAAGAATCGTTATCCAAATCGAATTCAGTCACAAAATCTCCATAAAGTTGTATTTTCAGAAAAATCATATTTTTTATGGAGGCTAATTTGAGACTTGGGTTCGAATTTTAGAAGCAGTTTTCTCAGGAACTATGGGACTAAACTGGCTGAAATTTTGAAATAGTGATAAGAATCGTTATCCAAATCGAAAAAAGTCACAAAATCTCCATAAAGTTGTATTTTTAGAAAAATCATGATTTTTATGGACGCTTATTTCAGACTTGGGTTCGAACTTTACAAGCAGTTTTCTCAGAATCTATGGGACCAAACTGGCTGAAATTTTGGAATAGTGATAAGAATCGTAATCCAAATCGAATTCAGTCACAAAATCTCCATAAAGTTGTATTTTTAGAAAAATCATGATTTTTATGGACGCTAATTTCAGACTTCGGTTCGAACTATAGAAGCAGTTTTCTCAGGTTCTATGGGACCAAACTTGCTGAAATTTTGGAATAGTGATAAGAGTCGTTATCCAAATCGAAATCAGTCACAAAATCTCCATAAAGTTGTATTTTCAGAAAAATCATATTTTTTATGGAGGCTAATTTGAAACTTGGGTTCGAATTTTAGAAGCAGTTTTCTCAGGAACTATGGGACTAACCTGGCTGAAATTTTGAAATAGTGATAAGAATCGTTATCCAAATTGAACTCAGTCACAAAATCTCCATAAAGTTGTATTTTTAGAAAAATTATGATTTTTATGGACCTTAATTTCAGACTTGGGTTCGAACTTTGGAAGCAGTTTTCTATGGTTCTATGGGACCAAACTGGCTGAAATATTGGTATAGTGATAAGAATCGTTATCCAAATCGAATTCAGTCACAAAATCTCGATAAAGTTGTATTTTTAGAAAAATTATGATTTTTATGGACCTTAATTTCAGACTTGGGTTCGAACTTTGGAAGTAGTTTTTTCAGGTTCTATGGGACCAAATTGGCTGAAATTTTTGAATGGTTATATAAGAATCGTTATCCAAGTCGATCTCAGTCGCAAAATCTCCATAAAGTTGTATTTTTAGAAAAATCATGATTTTTATGGACGCTAATTTCAGACTTGGGTTCGAACTATAGAAGCAGTTTTTTCAGGTTCTATGGGACCAAACTGGCTGAAATTTTGGACTTTGGATTTCAGACTTGGGTTCGAACTATAGAAGCAGTTTTCTCAGGTTCTATGGGACCAAACTGGCTGAAATTTTGGAATAATGAGAAGAATCGTAATCGAAATAGAATTCTGTCAAAAAATCTCCATAAAGTTGTATTTTCAGAAAAATTATCTTTTTTATGGAGGCTAATTTGAGACTTGGGTTCGAACTTTAGAAGCAGTTTTCTCAGGATCTATGGGACTAAACTGGCTGAAATTTTGAAATAGTGATAAGAATCGTTATCCAAATCGAAAAAAGTCACAAAATCTCCATAAAGTTGTATTTTTAGAAAAATCATGATTTTTATGGACGCTTATTTCAGACTTGGGTTCGAACTTTACAAGCAGTTTTCTCAGAATCTATGGGACCAAACTGGCTGAAATTTTGGAATAGTTATAAGAATCGTCATCCAAATCGAATTCAGTCACAAAATCTCCATAAAGTTGTATTTTTAGAAAAATCATGATTTTTATGGACGCTAATTTCAGACTTCGGTTCGAACTATAGAAGCAGTTTTCTCAGGTTCTATGGGACCAAACTTGCTGAAATTTTGGAATAGTGATAAGAATCGTTATCCAAATCGAATTCAGTCACAAAATCTCCATAAAGTTGTATTTTCAGAAAAATCATATTTTTTATGGAGGCTAATTTGAGACTTGGGTTCGAACTTTACAAGCAGTTTTCTCAGAATCTATGGGACCAAACTGGCTGAAATTTTGGAATAGTGATAAGAATCGTAATCCAAATCGAATTCAGTCACAAAATCTCCATAAAGTTGTATTTTTAGAAAAATCATGATTTTTATGGACGCTAATTTCAGACTTCGGTTCGAACTATAGAAGCAGTTTTCTCAGGTTCTATGGGACCAAACTTGCTGAAATTTTGGAATAGTGATAAGAATCGTTATCCAAATCGAAATCAGTCACAAAATCTCCATAAAGTTGTATTTTTTGAAAAATCATGATTTTTATGGACGCTAATTTCGGACTTGGGTTCGAACTATAGAAGCAGTTTTCTCAGGTTCTATGGGACCAAACTGGCTGAAATTTTGGAAAAGTGATAAGAATCGTTATCCAAACCGAACTCAGTCACAAAATCTCCATAAAGTTGTATTTTTAGAAAAACCATCTTTTTTATGGAGCCTAATTTCAGCCTTGGGTTTGAATTTTGGAAGCAGTTTTCTCAGGTTCTATGGGACCAAATTGGCTGATATTTTTGAATAGTGATAAGAATCGTAATCAAAATCGAATTCAGTCACAAAATCTCCATAAAGTTGTATTTTCAGAAAAATCATCTTTTTTATGGAGGCTAATTTGAGACTTGGGTTCGAACTTTAGAAGAAGTTTTCTCAGGATCTATGGGACTAAACTGGCTTAAATTTTGAAATTGTGATAAGAATCGTTATCCAAATCGAATTTACTCCTAAAATCTCCATAAAGTTGTATTTTTAGAAAAATCATGATTTTTATGGACGCTAATTTCAGACTTGGGTTCGAACTATAGAAGCAGTTTTCTCAGGTTCTATGGGACCAAACTGGCTGAAATTTTGGAATAGTGATAAGAATCGTTATCCAAATCGAAATCAGTCACAAAATCTCCATAAAGTTGTATTTTTTGAAAAATCATGATTTTTATGGACGCTTTTTTCAGACTTGGGTTCGAACTATAGAAGCAGTTTTCTCAGGTTCTATGGGACCAAACTGGCTGAAATTTTGGAAAAGTGATAAGAATCGTTATCCAAATCGAACTCAGTCACAAAATCTCCATAAAGTTGTATTTTTAGAAAAACCATCTTTTTTATGGAGCCTAATTTCAGCCTTGGGTTTGAATTTTGGAAGCAGTTTTCTCAGGTTCTATGGGACCAAATTGGCTGATATTTTTGAATAGTGATAAGAATCGTAATCAAAATCGAATTCAGTCACAAAATCTCCATAAAGTTGTATTTTCAGAAAAATCATCTTTTTTATGGAGGCTAATTTGAGACTTGGGTTCGAACTTTAGAAGAAGTTTTCTCAGGATCTATGGGACTAAACTGGCTTAAATTTTGAAATTGTGATAAGAATCGTTATCCAAATCGAATTTACTCCTAAAATCTCCATAAAGTTGTATTTTTAGAAAAATCATGATTTTTATGGACGCTAATTTCAGACTTGGGTTCGAACTATAGAAGCAGTTTTCTCAGGTTCTATGGGACCAAACTGGCTGAAATTTTGGAATAGTGATAAGAATCGTAATCGAAATCGAATTCAGTCACAAAATCTCCATAAAGTTGTATTTTCAGAAAAATCATCTTTTTTATGGAGGCTAATTTGAGACTTGGGTTCGAACTTTAGAAGCAGTTTTCTCAGGATCTATGGGACTAAACTGGCTGAAATTTTTATATAGTGATAAGAATCGTTATCCAAATCGAAATAAGTCACAAAATCTCTATAAAGTAGTATTTTTTAGATAAATCAAGATTTTTGTGGACGCTGATTTCAGACTTGGGTTCGAACTTTGGAAGCAGATTTATAAGGCTTTATGGGACCAAACGGGCTGATATTTCGGAATAGTTCATTATTTGTATTTATTACATTTTTATGGACGCTTTTTTCAGACTTGGGTTCGAACTTTGGAAGCAGTTTTCTCAGGTTCTATGGGACCAAACTGGCTGAAATTTTGGAATAGTGATAAGAATCGTAATACAGATCGAATTCAGTCACAAAATCTCCATAAAGTTGTATTTTTCGAAAAATCATCTTTTTTATGGAGGCTGATTTGAGACTTGGGTTCGAACTTTAGAAGCAGTTTTCTCAGGTTCTATGGGACCAAACTGGCTGAAATTTTGGAATAGTGATAAGAATCGTAATCCAAATCGAATTCAGTCACATAATCTCCATTAAGTTGTATTTTTAGAAAAATCATGATTTTTATGGACGCTTATTTCAGACTTGGGTTCGAACTTTACAAGCAGTTTTCTCAGAATCTATGGGACCAAACTGGCTGAAATTTTTTAATAGTGATAAGAATCGTTATCCAAATCGAATTTAGTCCTTAAATCTCCATCAAGTTGTATTTATAGAAAAATCATGATTTTTATGGACACTAATTTCAGAGTTGGGTTCGAACTATAGAAGCAGTTTTCTCAGGTTCTATGGGACCAAACTGGCTGAAATTTTGGAATTGTGATAAGAATCGTAATCGAAATCGAATTCAGTCACAAAATCTCCATAAAGTTGTATTTTCAGAAAAATCATCTTTTTTATGGAGGCTAATTTGAGACTTGGGTTCGAACTTTAGAAGCAGTTTTTTCAGGATCTATGGGACTAAACTGGCTGAAATTTTGAAATTGTGATAAGAATCGTTATCCAGATCGAAATCAGTCACAAAATCTCCATAAAGTTGTATTTTTAGAAAAATCATGATTTTTATGGACGTTAATTTCAGACTTGGGTTCGAACTATAGAAGCAGTTTTCTCAGGTTCTATTGGACCAAACTGGCTGAAATTTTGGAACAGTGATAAGAATCGTAATCCAAATCGAATTCAGTCACAAAATCTCCATAAAGTTGTATTTTCAGAAAAATCATCTTTTTTATGGAGGCTAATTTGAGACTTGGGTTCGAACTTTAGAAGCAGTTTTTTCAGGATCTATGGGACTAAACTGGCTGAATTTTTGAAATTGTGATAAGAATCGTTATCCAAATCGAAATAATTCACAAAATCTCCATAAAGTTGTATTTTTAGAAAAATCATGATTTTTATGGACGTTAATTTCAGACTTGGGTTCGAACTATAGAAGCAGTTTTCTCAGGTTCTATTGGACCAAACTGGCTGAAATTTTGGAATAGTGATAAGAATCGTAATCCAAATCGAATTCAGTCACAAAAACTCCATAAAGTTGTATTTTAAGAAAAATCATTATTTTTATGGACGCTGATTTCAGACTTGGGTTCGAACTATAGAAGCAGTTTTCTCAGGTTCTATGGGACCAAACTGGCTGAAATTTTGGAATAGTGATAAGAATCGTAATACAGATCGAATTCAGTCACAAAATCTCCATAAAGTTGTATTTTTCGAAAAATCATCTTTTTTATGGAGGCTGATTTGAGACTTGGGTTCGAACTTTAGAAGCAGTTTTCTCAGGTTCTATGGGACCAAACTGGCTGAAATTTTGGAATAGTGATAAGAATCGTAATCCAAATCGAATTCAGTCACATAATCTCCATTAAGTTGTATTTTTAGAAAAATCATGATTTTTATGGACGCTTATTTCAGACTTGGGTTCGAACTTTACAAGCAGTTTTCTCAGAATCTATGGGACCAAACTGGCTGAAATTTTTTAATAGTGATAAGAATCGTTATCCAAATCGAATTTAGTCCTAAAATCTCCATCAAGTTGTATTTATAGAAAAATCATGATTTTTATGGACACTAATTTCAGAGTTGGGTTCGAACTATAGAAGCAGTTTTCTCAGGTTCTATGGGACCAAACTGGCTGAAATTTTGGAATTGTGATAAGAATCGTAATCGAAATCGAATTCAGTCACAAAATCTCCATAAAGTTGTATTTTCAGAAAAATCATCTTTTTTATGGAGGCTAATTTGAGACTTGGGTTCGAACTTTAGAAGCAGTTTTTTCAGGATCTATGGGACTAAACTGGCTGAAATTTTGAAATTGTGATAAGAATCGTTATCCAGATCGAAATCAGTCACAAAATCTCCATAAAGTTGTATTTTTAGAAAAATCATGATTTTTATGGACGTTAATTTCAGACTTGGGTTCGAACTATAGAAGCAGTTTTCTCAGGTTCTATTGGACCAAACTGGCTGAAATTTTGGAACAGTGATAAGAATCGTAATCCAAATCGAATTCAGTCACAAAATCTCCATAAAGTTGTATTTTCAGAAAAATCATCTTTTTTATGGAGGCTAATTTGAGACTTGGGTTCGAACTTTAGAAGCAGTTTTTTCAGGATCTATGGGACTAAACTGGCTGAATTTTTGAAATTGTGATAAGAATCGTTATCCAAATCGAAATAATTCACAAAATCTCCATAAAGTTGTATTTTTAGAAAAATCATGATTTTTATGGACGTTAATTTCAGACTTGGGTTCGAACTATAGAAGCAGTTTTCTCAGGTTCTATTGGACCAAACTGGCTGAAATTTTGGAATAGTGATAAGAATCGTAATCCAAATCGAATTCAGTCACAAAAACTCCATAAAGTTGTATTTTAAGAAAAATCATTATTTTTATGGACGCTGATTTCAGACTTGGGTTCGAACTATAGAAGCAGTTTTCTCAGGTTCTATGGGACCAAACTGGCTGAAATTTTGGAATAGTGATAAGAATCGTTATCCAAATCGAAATAAGTCATAAAATCTTCATAAAGTTGTATTTTTAGAAAAATCATGATTTTTATGGACGCTAATTTCAGACTTGGGTTCGAACTTTAGAAACAGTTTTCTCAGGATCTATGGGACTAAACTGGCTGAAATTTTTAAATAGTGATAAGAATCGTTATCCAAATCAAATTAAGTCCTAAAATCTCCATAAAGTTGTATTTTTAGAAAAATCATGATTTTTATGGACGCTTATTTCAGACTTGGTCTCGAACTTTACAAGCAGTTTTCTCAGAATCTATGGGACCAAACTGTCTGAAATTTTGTTATAGTGCTAAGAATCGTTATCCAAATCGAATTTAGTCCTAAAATCTCCAAAAAGTTGTATTTTTAGAAAACTCATGATTTTTATGGACGCTAATTTCAGACTTGGGTTCGAACTATAGAAGCAGTTTTATCAGGTTCTATGGGACCAAATTGGCTGAAATTTTGGAAAAGTGATAAGAATCGTTATCCAAATCGAACTCAGTCACAAAATCTCGATAAAGTTGTATTTTTAGAAAAATTATGATTTTTATGGACCTTAATTTCAGACTTGGGTTCGAACTTTGGAAGTAGTTTTTCAGGTTCTATGGGACCAAATTGGCTGAAATTTTTGAATAGTTATATAAGAATCGTTATCCAAGTCGAACTCAGTCGCAAAATCTCCATAAAGTTGTATTTTTAGAAAAATCATGATTTTTATGGACGCTAATTTCAGACTTGGGTTCGAACTATAGAAGCAGTTTTTTCAGGTTCTATGGGACCAAACTGGCTGAAATTTTGGACTTTGGATTTCAGACTTTGATTTTCAGAAAAATGATCTTTTTTATGGAGGCTAATTTGAGACTTGGGTTCGAACTTTAGAAGCAGTTTTCTCAGGATCTATGGGACTAAACTGGCTGAAATTTTGAAATAGTGATAAGAATCGTTATCCAAATCGAAATAAGTCACAAAATCTCCATAAAGTTGTATTTTTAGAAAAATCATGATTTTTATGGACGCTAATTTCAGACTTGGGTTCGAACTATAGAAGCAGTTTTCTCAGGTTCTATGGGACCAAACTGGCTGAAATTTTGGAATAGTGATAAGAATCGTAATCGAAATCGAACTCAGTCACAAAATCTCCATAAAGTTGTATTTTTAGAAAAACCATCTTTTTTATGGAGCCTAATTTCAGCCTTGGGTTTGAATTTTGGAAGCAGTTTTCTCAGGTTCTATGGGACCAAATTGGCTGATATTTTTGAATAGTGATAAGAATCGTAATCAAAATCGAATTCAGTCACAAAATCTCCATAAAGTTGTATTTTCAGAAAAATCATCTTTTTTATGGAGGCTAATTTGAGACTTGGGTTCGAACTTTAGAAGAAGTTTTCTCAGGTTCTATGGGACCAAACTTGCTGAAATTTTGGAATAGTGATAAGAATCGTTATCCAAATCGAATTCAGTCACAAAATCTCCATAAAGTTGTATTTTCAGAAAAATCATATTTTTTATGGAGGCTAATTTGAGACTTGGGTTCGAATTTTAGAAGCAGTTTTCTCAGGAACTATGGGACTAAACTGGCTGAAATTTTGAAATAGTGATAGGAATCGTTATCCAAATCGAAAAAAGTCACAAAATCTCCATAAAGTTGTATTTTTAGAAAAATCATGATTTTTATGGACGCTTATTTCAGACTTGGGTTCGAACTTTACAAGCAGTTTTCTCAGAATCTATGGGACCAAACTGGCTGAAATTTTGGAATAGTGATAAGAATCGTAATCCAAATCGAATTCAGTCACAAAATCTCCATAAAGTTGTATTTTTAGAAAAATCATGATTTTTATGGACGCTAATTTCAGACTTCGGTTCGAACTATAGAAGCAGTTTTCTCAGGTTCTATGGGACCAAACTTGCTGAAATTTTGGAATAGTGATAAGAGTCGTTATCCAAATCGAAATCAGTCACAAAATCTCCATAAAGTTGTATTTTCAGAAAAATCATATTTTTTATGGAGGCTAATTTGAGACTTGGGTTCGAATTTTAGAAGCAGTTTTCTCAGGAACTATGGGACTAACCTGGCTGAAATTTTGAAATAGTGATAAGAATCGTTATCCAAATTGAACTCAGTCACAAAATCTCCATAAAGTTGTATTTTTAGAAAAATCATGATTTTTATGGACGCTTATTTCAGACTTGGGTTCGAACTTTACAAGCAGTTTTCTCAGAATCTGTGGGACCAAACTGGCTGAAATTTTGGAATAGTGATAAGAATCGTAATCCAAATCGAATTCAGTCACAAAATCTCCATAAAGTTGTATTTTTAGAAAAATCATGATTTTTATGGACGCTAATTTCAGACTTCGGTTCGAACTATAGATGCAGTTTTCTCAGGTTCTATGGGACCAAACTTGCTGAAATTTTGGAATAGTGATGAGAATCGTTATCCAAATCGAAATCAGTCACAAAATCTCCATAAAGTTGTATTTTTTGAAAAATCATGATTTTTATGGACGCTAATTTCAGACTTGGGTTCGAACTATAGAAGCAGTTTTCTCAGGTTCTATGGGACCAAACTGGCTGAAATTTTGGAAAAGTGATAAGAATCGTTATCCAAATCGAACTCAGTCACAAAATCTCCATAAAGTTGTATTTTTAGAAAAACCATCTTTTTTATGGAGCCTAATTTCAGCCTTGGGTTTGAATTTTGGAAGCAGTTTTCTCAGGTTCTATGGGACCAAATTGGCTGATATTTTTGAATAGTGATAAGAATCGTAATCAAAATCGAATTCAGTCACAAAATCTCCATAAAGTTGTATTTTCAGAAAAATCATCTTTTTTATGGAGGCTAATTTGAGACTTGGGTTCGAACTTTAGAAGAAGTTTTCTCAGGTTCTATGGGACCAAACTTGCTGAAATTTTGGAATAGTGATAAGAATCGTTATCCAAATCGAATTCAGTCACAAAATCTCCATAAAGTTGTATTTTCAGAAAAATCATATTTTTTATGGAGGCTAATTTGAGACTTGGGTTCGAATTTTAGAAGCAGTTTTCTCAGGAACTATGGGACTAAACTGGCTGAAATTTTGAAATAGTGATAAGAATCGTTATCCAAATCGAAAAAAGTCACAAAATCTCCATAAAGTTGTATTTTTAGAAAAATCATGATTTTTATGGACGCTTATTTCAGACTTGGGTTCGAACTTTACAAGCAGTTTTCTCAGAATCTATGGGACCAAACTGGCTGAAATTTTGGAATAGTGATAAGAATCGTAATCCAAATCGAATTCAGTCACAAAATCTCCATAAAGTTGTATTTTTAGAAAAATCATGATTTTTATGGACGCTAATTTCAGACTTCGGTTCGAACTATAGAAGCAGTTTTCTCAGGTTCTATGGGACCAAACTTGCTGAAATTTTGGAATAGTGATAAGAGTCGTTATCCAAATCGAAATCAGTCACAAAATCTCCATAAAGTTGTATTTTCAGAAAAATCATATTTTTTATGGAGGCTAATTTGAGACTTGGGTTCGAATTTTAGAAGCAGTTTTCTCAGGAACTATGGGACTAACCTGGCTGAAATTTTGAAATAGTGATAAGAATCGTTATCCAAATTGAACTCAGTCACAAAATCTCCATAAAGTTGTATTTTTAGAAAAATTATGATTTTTATGGACCTTAATTTCAGACTTGGGTTCGAACTTTGGAAGCAGTTTTCTATGGTTCTATGGGACCAAACTGGCTGAAATATTGGTATAGTGATAAGAATCGTTATCCAAATCGAATTCAGTCACAAAATCTCGATAAAGTTGTATTTTTAGAAAAATTATGATTTTTATGGACCTTAATTTCAGACTTGGGTTCGAACTTTGGAAGTAGTTTTTTCAGGTTCTATGGGACCAAATTGGCTGAAATTTTTGAATGGTTATATAAGAATCGTTATCCAAGTCGATCTCAGTCGCAAAATCTCCATAAAGTTGTATTTTTAGAAAAATCATGATTTTTATGGACGCTAATTTCAGACTTGGGTTCGAACTATAGAAGCAGTTTTTTCAGGTTCTATGGGACCAAACTGGCTGAAATTTTGGACTTTGGATTTCAGACTTGGGTTCGAACTATAGAAGCAGTTTTCTCAGGTTCTATGGGACCAAACTGGCTGAAATTTTGGAATAATGAGAAGAATCGTAATCGAAATAGAATTCTGTCAAAAAATCTCCATAAAGTTGTATTTTCAGAAAAATCATCTTTTTTATGGAGGCTAATTTGAGACTTGGGTTCGAACTTTACAAGCAGTTTTCTCAGAATCTATGGGACCAAACTGGCTGAAATTTTGGAATAGTGATAAGAATCGTTATCCAAATCGAATTCAGTCACAAAATCTCCATAAAGTTGTATTTTCAGAAAAATCATATTTTTTATGGAGGCTAATTTGAGACTTGGGTTCGAATATTAGAAGCAGTTTTCTCAGGAACTATGGGACTAAACTGGCTGAAATTTTGAAATAGTGATAAGAATCGTTATCCAAATCGAAAAAAGTCACAAAATCTCCATAAAGTTGTATTTTTAGAAAAATCATGATTTTTATGGACGCTTATTTCAGACTTGGGTTCGAACTTTACAAGCAGTTTTCTCAGAATCTATGGGACCAAACTGGCTGAAATTTTGGAATAGTGATAAGAATCGTAATCCAAATCGAATTCAGTCACAAAATCTCCATAAAGTTGTATTTTTAGAAAAATCATGATTTTTATGGACGCTAATTTCAGACTTCGGTTCGAACTATAGAAGCAGTTTTCTCAGGTTCTATGGGACCAAACTTGCTGAAATTTTGGAATAGTGATAAGAGTCGTTATCCAAATCGAAATCAGTCACAAAATCTCCATAAAGTTGTATTTTCAGAAAAATCATATTTTTTATGGAGGCTAATTTGAGACTTGGGTTCGAATTTTAGAAGCAGTTTTCTCAGGAACTATGGGACTAACCTGGCTGAAATTTTGAAATAGTGATAAGAATCGTTATCCAAATTGAACTCAGTCACAAAATCTCCATAAAGTTGTATTTTTAGAAAAATTATGATTTTTATGGACCTTAATTTCAGACTTGGGTTCGAACTTTGGAAGCAGTTTTCTATGGTTCTATGGGACCAAACTGGCTGAAATATTGGTATAGTGATAAGAATCGTTATCCAAATCGAATTCAGTCACAAAATCTCGATAAAGTTGTATTTTTAGAAAAATTATGATTTTTATGGACCTTAATTTCAGACTTGGGTTCGAACTTTGGAAGTAGTTTTTTCAGGTTCTATGGGACCAAATTGGCTGAAATTTTTGAATGGTTATATAAGAATCGTTATCCAAGTCGATCTCAGTCGCAAAATCTCCATAAAGTTGTATTTTTAGAAAAATCATGATTTTTATGGACGCTAATTTCAGACTTGGGTTCGAACTATAGAAGCAGTTTTTTCAGGTTCTATGGGACCAAACTGGCTGAAATTTTGGACTTTGGATTTCAGACTTGGGTTCGAACTATAGAAGCAGTTTTCTCAGGTTCTATGGGACCAAACTGGCTGAAATTTTGGAATAATGAGAAGAATCGTAATCGAAATAGAATTCTGTCAAAAAATCTCCATAAAGTTGTATTTTCAGAAAAATTATCTTTTTTATGGAGGCTAATTTGAGACTTGGGTTCGAACTTTAGAAGCAGTTTTCTCAGGATCTATGGGACTAAACTGGCTGAAATTTTGAAATAGTGATAAGAATCGTTATCCAAATCGAAAAAAGTCACAAAATCTCCATAAAGTTGTATTTTTAGAAAAATCATGATTTTTATGGACGCTTATTTCAGACTTGGGTTCGAACTTTACAAGCAGTTTTCTCAGAATCTATGGGACCAAACTGGCTGAAATTTTGGAATAGTTATAAGAATCGTCATCCAAATCGAATTCAGTCACAAAATCTCCATAAAGTTGTATTTTTAGAAAAATCATGATTTTTATGGACGCTAATTTCAGACTTCGGTTCGAACTATAGAAGCAGTTTTCTCAGGTTCTATGGGACCAAACTTGCTGAAATTTTGGAATAGTGATAAGAATCGTTATCCAAATCGAATTCAGTCACAAAATCTCCATAAAGTTGTATTTTCAGAAAAATCATATTTTTTATGGAGGCTAATTTGAGACTTGGGTTCGAACTTTACAAGCAGTTTTCTCAGAATCTATGGGACCAAACTGGCTGAAATTTTGGAATAGTGATAAGAATCGTAATCCAAATCGAATTCAGTCACAAAATCTCCATAAAGTTGTATTTTTAGAAAAATCATGATTTTTATGGACGCTAATTTCAGACTTCGGTTCGAACTATAGAAGCAGTTTTCTCAGGTTCTATGGGACCAAACTTGCTGAAATTTTGGAATAGTGATAAGAATCGTTATCCAAATCGAAATCAGTCACAAAATCTCCATAAAGTTGTATTTTTTGAAAAATCATGATTTTTATGGACGCTAATTTCGGACTTGGGTTCGAACTATAGAAGCAGTTTTCTCAGGTTCTATGGGACCAAACTGGCTGAAATTTTGGAAAAGTGATAAGAATCGTTATCCAAAAGGAACTCAGTCACAAAATCTCCATAAAGTTGTATTTTTAGAAAAACCATCTTTTTTATGGAGCCTAATTTCAGCCTTGGGTTTGAATTTTGGAAGCAGTTTTCTCAGGTTCTATGGGACCAAATTGGCTGATATTTTTGAATAGTGATAAGAATCGTAATCAAAATCGAATTCAGTCACAAAATCTCCATAAAGTTGTATTTTCAGAAAAATCATCTTTTTTATGGAGGCTAATTTGAGACTTGGGTTCGAACTTTAGAAGAAGTTTTCTCAGGATCTATGGGACTAAACTGGCTTAAATTTTGAAATTGTGATAAGAATCGTTATCCAAATCGAATTTACTCCTAAAATCTCCATAAAGTTGTATTTTTAGAAAAATCATGATTTTTATGGACGCTAATTTCAGACTTGGGTTCGAACTATAGAAGCAGTTTTCTCAGGTTCTATGGGACCAAACTGGCTGAAATTTTGGAATAGTGATAAGAATCGTTATCCAAATCGAAATCAGTCACAAAATCTCCATAAAGTTGTATTTTTTGAAAAATCATGATTTTTATGGACGCTTTTTTCAGACTTGGGTTCGAACTATAGAAGCAGTTTTCTCAGGTTCTATGGGACCAAACTGGCTGAAATTTTGGAAAAGTGATAAGAATCGTTATCCAAATCGAACTCAGTCACAAAATCTCCATAAAGTTGTATTTTTAGAAAAACCATCTTTTTTATGGAGCCTAATTTCAGCCTTGGGTTTGAATTTTGGAAGCAGTTTTCTCAGGTTCTATGGGACCAAATTGGCTGATATTTTTGAATAGTGATAAGAATCGTAATCAAAATCGAATTCAGTCACAAAATCTCCATAAAGTTGTATTTTCAGAAAAATCATCTTTTTTATGGAGGCTAATTTGAGACTTGGGTTCGAACTTTAGAAGAAGTTTTCTCAGGATCTATGGGACTAAACTGGCTTAAATTTTGAAATTGTGATAAGAATCGTTATCCAAATCGAATTTACTCCTAAAATCTCCATAAAGTTGTATTTTTAGAAAAATCATGATTTTTATGGACGCTAATTTCAGACTTGGGTTCGAACTATAGAAGCAGTTTTCTCAGGTTCTATGGGACCAAACTGGCTGAAATTTTGGAATAGTGATAAGAATCGTAATCGAAATCGAATTCAGTCACAAAATCTCCATAAAGTTGTATTTTTCGAAAAATCATCTTTTTTATGGAGGCTGATTTGAGACTTGGGTTCGAACTTTAGAAGCAGTTTTCTCAGGTTCTATGGGACCAAACTGGCTGAAATTTTGGAATAGTGATAAAAATCGTAATCCAAATCGAATTCAGTCACATAATCTCCATTAAGTTGTATTTTTAGAAAAATCATGATTTTTATGGACGCTTATTTCAGACTTGGGTTCGAACTTTACAAGCAGTTTTCTCAGAATCTATGGGACCAAACTGGCTGAAATTTTTTAATAGTGATAAGAATCGTTATCCAAATCGAATTTAGTCCTAAAATCTCCATCAAGTTGTATTTATAGAAAAATCATGATTTTTATGGACACTAATTTCAGAGTTGGGTTCGAACTATAGAAGCAGTTTTCTCAGGTTCTATGGGACCAAACTGGCTGAAATTTTGGAATTGTGATAAGAATCGTAATCGAAATCGAATTCAGTCACAAAATCTCCATAAAGTTGTATTTTCAGAAAAATCATCTTTTTTATGGAGGCTAATTTGAGACTTGGGTTCGAACTTTAGAAGCAGTTTTTTCAGGATCTATGGGACTAAACTGGCTGAAATTTTGAAATTGTGATAAGAATCGTTATCCAGATCGAAATCAGTCACAAAATCTCCATAAAGTTGTATTTTTAGAAAAATCATGATTTTTATGGACGTTAATTTCAGACTTGGGTTCGAACTATAGAAGCAGTTTTCTCAGGTTCTATTGGACCAAACTGGCTGAAATTTTGGAACAGTGATAAGAATCGTAATCCAAATCGAATTCAGTCACAAAATCTCCATAAAGTTGTATTTTCAGAAAAATCATCTTTTTTATGGAGGCTAATTTGAGACTTGGGTTCGAACTTTAGAAGCAGTTTTTTCAGGATCTATGGGACTAAACTGGCTGAATTTTTGAAATTGTGATAAGAATCGTTATCCAAATCGAAATAATTCACAAAATCTCCATAAAGTTGTATTTTTAGAAAAATCATGATTTTTATGGACGTTAATTTCAGACTTGGGTTCGAACTATAGAAGCAGTTTTCTCAGGTTCTATTGGACCAAACTGGCTGAAATTTTGGAATAGTGATAAGAATCGTAATCCAAATCGAATTCAGTCACAAAAACTCCATAAAGTTGTATTTTAAGAAAAATCATTATTTTTATGGACGCTGATTTCAGACTTGGGTTCGAACTATAGAAGCAGTTTTCTCAGGTTCTATGGGACCAAACTGGCTGAAATTTTGGAATAGTGATAAGAATCGTAATACAGATCGAATTCAGTCACAAAATCTCCATAAAGTTGTATTTTTCGAAAAATCATCTTTTTTATGGAGGCTGATTTGAGACTTGGGTTCGAACTTTAGAAGCAGTTTTCTCAGGTTCTATGGGACCAAACTGGCTGAAATTTTGGAATAGTGATAAGAATCGTAATCCAAATCGAATTCAGTCACATAATCTCCATTAAGTTGTATTTTTAGAAAAATCATGATTTTTATGGACGCTTATTTCAGACTTGGGTTCGAACTTTACAAGCAGTTTTCTCAGAATCTATGGGACCAAACTGGCTGAAATTTTTTAATAGTGATAAGAATCGTTATCCAAATCGAATTTAGTCCTAAAATCTCCATCAAGTTGTATTTATAGAAAAATCATGATTTTTATGGACACTAATTTCAGAGTTGGGTTCGAACTATAGAAGCAGTTTTCTCAGGTTCTATGGGACCAAACTGGCTGAAATTTTGGAATTGTGATAAGAATCGTAATCGAAATCGAATTCAGTCACAAAATCTCCATAAAGTTGTATTTTCAGAAAAATCATCTTTTTTATGGAGGCTAATTTGAGACTTGGGTTCGAACTTTAGAAGCAGTTTTTTCAGGATCTATGGGACTAAACTGGCTGAAATTTTGAAATTGTGATAAGAATCGTTATCCAGATCGAAATCAGTCACAAAATCTCCATAAAGTTGTATTTTTAGAAAAATCATGATTTTTATGGACGTTAATTTCAGACTTGGGTTCGAACTATAGAAGCAGTTTTCTCAGGTTCTATTGGACCAAACTGGCTGAAATTTTGGAACAGTGATAAGAATCGTAATCCAAATCGAATTCAGTCACAAAATCTCCATAAAGTTGTATTTTCAGAAAAATCATCTTTTTTATGGAGGCTAATTTGAGACTTGGGTTCGAACTTTAGAAGCAGTTTTTTCAGGATCTATGGGACTAAACTGGCTGAATTTTTGAAATTGTGATAAGAATCGTTATCCAAATCGAAATAATTCACAAAATCTCCATAAAGTTGTATTTTTAGAAAAATCATGATTTTTATGGACGTTAATTTCAGACTTGGGTTCGAACTATAGAAGCAGTTTTCTCAGGTTCTATTGGACCAAACTGGCTGAAATTTTGGAATAGTGATAAGAATCGTAATCCAAATCGAATTCAGTCACAAAAACTCCATAAAGTTGTATTTTAAGAAAAATCATTATTTTTATGGACGCTGATTTCAGACTTGGGTTCGAACTATAGAAGCAGTTTTCTCAGGTTCTATGGGACCAAACTGGCTGAAATTTTGGAATAGTGATAAGAATCGTTATCCAAATCGAAATAAGTCATAAAATCTTCATAAAGTTGTATTTTTAGAAAAATCATGATTTTTATGGACGCTAATTTCAGACTTGGGTTCGAACTTTAGAAACAGTTTTCTCAGGATCTATGGGACTAAACTGGCTGAAATTTTTAAATAGTGATAAGAATCGTTATCCAAATCAAATTAAGTCCTAAAATCTCCATAAAGTTGTATTTTTAGAAAAATCATGATTTTTATGGACGCTTATTTCAGACTTGGTCTCGAACTTTACAAGCAGTTTTCTCAGAATCTATGGGACCAAACTGTCTGAAATTTTGTTATAGTGCTAAGAATCGTTATCCAAATCGAATTTAGTCCTAAAATCTCCAAAAAGTTGTATTTTTAGAAAACTCATGATTTTTATGGACGCTAATTTCAGACTTGGGTTCGAACTATAGAAGCAGTTTTATCAGGTTCTATGGGACCAAATTGGCTGAAATTTTGGAAAAGTGATAAGAATCGTTATCCAAATCGAACTCAGTCACAAAATCTCGATAAAGTTGTATTTTTAGAAAAATTATGATTTTTATGGACCTTAATTTCAGACTTGGGTTCGAACTTTGGAAGTAGTTTTTCAGGTTCTATGGGACCAAATTGGCTGAAATTTTTGAATAGTTATATAAGAATCGTTATCCAAGTCGAACTCAGTCGCAAAATCTCCATAAAGTTGTATTTTTAGAAAAATCATGATTTTTATGGACGCTAATTTCAGACTTGGGTTCGAACTATAGAAGCAGTTTTTTCAGGTTCTATGGGACCAAACTGGCTGAAATTTTGGACTTTGGATTTCAGACTTTGATTTTCAGAAAAATGATCTTTTTTATGGAGGCTAATTTGAGACTTGGGTTCGAACTTTAGAAGCAGTTTTCTCAGGATCTATGGGACTAAACTGGCTGAAATTTTGAAATAGTGATAAGAATCGTTATCCAAATCGAAATAAGTCACAAAATCTCCATAAAGTTGTATTTTTAGAAAAATCATGATTTTTATGGACGCTAATTTCAGACTTGGGTTCGAACTATAGAAGCAGTTTTCTCAGGTTCTATGGGACCAAACTGGCTGAAATTTTGGAATAGTGATAAGAATCGTAATCGAAATCGAACTCAGTCACAAAATCTCCATAAAGTTGTATTTTTAGAAAAACCATCTTTTTTATGGAGCCTAATTTCAGCCTTGGGTTTGAATTTTGGAAGCAGTTTTCTCAGGTTCTATGGGACCAAATTGGCTGATATTTTTGAATAGTGATAAGAATCGTAATCAAAATCGAATTCAGTCACAAAATCTCCATAAAGTTGTATTTTCAGAAAAATCATCTTTTTTATGGAGGCTAATTTGAGACTTGGGTTCGAACTTTAGAAGAAGTTTTCTCAGGTTCTATGGGACCAAACTTGCTGAAATTTTGGAATAGTGATAAGAATCGTTATCCAAATCGAATTCAGTCACAAAATCTCCATAAAGTTGTATTTTCAGAAAAATCATATTTTTTATGGAGGCTAATTTGAGACTTGGGTTCGAATTTTAGACGCAGTTTTCTCAGGAACTATGGGACTAAACTGGCTGAAATTTTGAAATAGTGATAAGAATCGTTATCCAAATCGAAAAAAGTCACAAAATCTCCATAAAGTTGTATTTTTAGAAAAACCATCTTTTTTATGGAGCCTAATTTCAGCCTTGGGTTTGAATTTTGGAAGCAGTTTTCTCAGGTTCTATGGGACCAAATTGGCTGATATTTTTGAATAGTGATAAGAATCGTAATCGAAATCGAATTCAGTCACAAAATCTCCATAAAGTAGTATTTTTAGAAAAATCATCCTTTTTATGGAGGCTAATTTGAGACTTGGGTTCGAACTTTAGAAGCAGTTTTCTCATGATCTATGGCACTAAACTGGCTGAAATTTTGAAATAGTGATAAGAATCGTAATCCAAATCGAATTCAGTCACAATATCTCCATTAAGTTGTATTTTTAGACAAATCATTATTTTTATGGACGCTGATTTCAGACTTGGGTTCGAACTATAGAAGCAGTTTGCTCAGGTTATATGGGACCAAACTGGCTGAAATTTTGTAATAGTGATAAGAATCGTTATCCAAATCGAATTTACTCCTAAAATCTCCATAAAGTTGTATTTTTAGAAAAATCATGATTTTTATGGACGCTTATTTCAGATTTCGGTTCGAACTATAGAAGCAGTTTTCTCAGGTTCTATGGGACCAAACTTGCTGAAATTTTGGAATAGTGATAAGAATCGTTATCCAAATCGAATTCAGTCACAAAATCTCCATAAAGTTGTATTTTCAGAAAAATCATATTTTTTATGGAGGCTAATTTGAGACTTGGGTTCGAATTTTGGAAGCAGTTTTCTCAGGTTCTATGGGACCAAATTGGCTGATATTTTTGAATAGTGATAAGAATCGTAATCGAAATCGAATTCAGTCACAAAATCTCCATAAAGTTGTATTTTCAGAAAAATCATCTTTTTTATGGAGGCTAATTTGAGACTTGGGTTCAAACTTTAGAAGAAGTTTTCTCAGGATCTATGGGACTAAACTGGCTGAAATTTTGGAAAAGTGATAAGAATCCTTATCCAAATCGAACTCAGTCACAAAATCTCCATAAAGTTGTATTTATAGAAATTGATTAATATTAAGAAAAATCAAGATTTTTATTGACGCTACTTTCAGACTTGGGTTCGAACTTTGGAAGCAGATTTTTCAGGCTTTATGGGACCAAAAGTGCCTAAATTCTGGTGATATTTGTAGTTTATATCGAATTCAGTAACAAAATCTTCATAAAGTTGTATTTTTCGAAAAATCATGATTTTTATGGAGGCTTATTTCAGACTTGGGTTCGAACTTTAGAAGCAGTTTTCTCAGGTTTTATGGGACCAAACTGGCTGAAATTTTGGAATAGTGATAAGAATCGTAATCGAAATCGAATTCAGTCACAAAATCTCCATAAAGTTGTATTTTCAGAAAAATCATCTTTTTTATGGAGGCTAATTTGAGACTTGGGTTCGAACTTTACAAGCAGTTTTCTCAGAATCTATGGGACCAAACTGGCTGAAATTTTGGAATAGTGATAAGAATCGTAATCCAAATCGAATTCAGTCACAAAATCTCCATAAAGTTGTATTTTTAGAAAAATCATGATTTTTATGGACGCTAATTTCAGACTTCGGTTCGAACTATAGAAGCAGTTTTCTCAGGTTCTATGGGACCAAACTTGCTGAAATTTTGGAATAGTGATAAGAATCGTTATCCAAATCGAAATCAGTCACAAAATCTCCATAAAGTTGTATTTTTTGAAAAATCATGATTTTTATGGACGCTAATTTCGGACTTGGGTTCGAACTATAGAAGCAGTTTTCTCAGGTTCTATGGGACCAAACTGGCTGAAATTTTGGAAAAGTGATAAGAATCGTTATCCAAATCGAACTCAGTCACAAAATCTCCATAAAGTTGTATTTTTAGAAAAATCATGATTTTTATGGACGCTAATTTCAGACTTCGGTTCGAACTATAGAAGCAGTTTTCTCAGGTTCTATGGGACCAAACTTGCTGAAATTTTGGAATAGTGATAAGAATCGTTATCCAAATCGAAATCAGTCACAAAATCTCCATAAAGTTGTATTTTTTGAAAAATCATGATTTTTATGGACGCTAATTTCGGACTTGGGTTCGAACTATAGAAGCAGTTTTCTCAGGTTCTATGGGACCAAACTGGCTGAAATTTTGGAAAAGTGATAAGAATCGTTATCCAAATCGAACTCAGTCACAAAATCTCCATAAAGTTGTATTTTCAGAAAAATCATATTTTTTATGGAGGCTAATTTGAGACTTGGGTTCGAATTTTAGACGCAGTTTTCTCAGGAACTATGGGACTAAACTGGCTGAAATTTTGAAATAGTGATAAGAATCGTTATCCAAATCGAAAAAAGTCACAAAATCTCCATAAAGTTGTATTTTTAGAAAAACCATCTTTTTTATGGAGCCTAATTTCAGCCTTGGGTTTGAATTTTGGAAGCAGTTTTCTCAGGTTCTATGGGACCAAATTGGCTGATATTTTTGAATAGTGATAAGAATCGTAATCGAAATCGAATTCAGTCACAAAATCTCCATAAAGTTGTATTTTTAGAAAAATTATGATTTTTATGGACGCTAATTTCAGACTTCGGTTCGAACTATAGATGCAGTTTTCTCAGGTTCTATGGGACCAAACTTGCTGAAATTTTGGAATAGTGATAAGAATCGTTATCCAAATCGAAATCAGTCACAAAATCTCCATAAAGTTGTATTTTTTGAAAAATCATGATTTTTATGGACGCTAATTTCAGACTTGGGTTCGAACTATAGAAGCAGTTTTCTCAGGTTTTATGGGACCAAACTGGCTGAAATTTTGGAATAGTGATAAGAATCGTAATCGAAATCGAATTCAGTCCCAAAATCTCCATAAAGTTGTATTTTCAGAAAAATCATCTTTTTTATGGAGGCTAATTTGAGACTTGGGTTCGAACTTTACAAGCAGTTTTCTCAGAATCTATGGGACCAAACTGGCTGAAATTTTGGAATAGTGATAAGAATCGTAATCCAAATCGAATTCAGTCACAAAATCTCCATAAAGTTGTATTTTTAGAAAAATCATGATTTTTATGGACGCTAATTTCAGACTTCGGTTCGAACTATAGAAGCAGTTTTCTCAGGTTCTATGGGACCAAACTTGCTGAAATTTTGGAATAGTGATAAGAATCGTTATCCAAATCGAAATCAGTCACAAAATCTCCATAAAGTTGTATTTTTTGAAAAATCATGATTTTTATGGACGCTAATTTCGGACTTGGGTTCGAACTATAGAAGCAGTTTTCTCAGGTTCTATGGGACCAAACTGGCTGAAATTTTGGAAAAGTGATAAGAATCGTTATCCAAATCGAACTCAGTCACAAAATCTCCATAAAGTTGTATTTTTAGAAAAATCATGATTTTTATGGACGCTAATTTCAGACTTCGGTTCGAACTATAGAAGCAGTTTTCTCAGGTTCTATGGGACCAAACTTGCTGAAATTTTGGAATAGTGATAAGAATCGTTATCCAAATCGAAATCAGTCACAAAATCTCCATAAAGTTGTATTTTTTGAAAAATCATGATTTTTATGGACGCTAATTTCGGACTTGGGTTCGAACTATAGAAGCAGTTTTCTCAGGTTCTATGGGACCAAACTGGCTGAAATTTTGGAAAAGTGATAAGAATCGTTATCCAAATCGAACTCAGTCACAAAATCTCCATAAAGTTGTATTTTTAGAAAAACCATCTTTTTTATGGAGCCTAATTTCAGCCTTGGGTTTGAATTTTGGAAGCAGTTTTCTCAGGTTCTATGGGACCAAATTGGCTGATATTTTTGAATAGTGATAAGAATCGTAATCAAAATCGAATTCAGTCACAAAATCTCCATAAAGTTGTATTTTCAGAAAAATCATCTTTTTTATGGAGGCTAATTTGAGACTTGGGTTCGAACTTTAGAAGAAGTTTTCTCAGGATCTATGGGACTAAACTGGCTTAAATTTTGAAATTGTGATAAGAATCGTTATCCAAATCGAATTTACTCCTAAAATCTCCATAAAGTTGTATTTTAAGAAAAATCATGATTTTTATGGACGCTAATTTCAGACTTGGGTTCGAACTATAGAAGCAGTTTTCTCAGGTTCTATGGGACCAAACTGGCTGAAATTTTGGAATAGTGATAAGAATCGTAATCGAAATCGAATTCAGTCACAAAATCTCCATAAAGTTGTATTTATAGAAATTGATTAATATTAAGAAAAATCAAGATTTTTATTGACGCTACTTTCAGACTTGGGTTCGAACTTTGGAAGCAGATTTTTCAGGCTTTATGGGACCAAAAGTGCCTAAATTCTGGTGATATTTGTAGTTTATATCGAATTCAGTAACAAAATCTTCATAAAGTTGTATTTTTCGAAAAATCATGATTTTTATGGAGGCTTATTTCAGACTTGGGTTCGAACTTTAGAAGCAGTTTTCTCAGGTTTTATGGGACCAAACTGGCTGAAATTTTGGAATAGTGATAAGAATCGTAATCGAAATCGAATTCAGTCCCAAAATCTCCATAAAGTTGTATTTTCAGAAAAATCATCTTTTTTATGGAGGCTAATTTGAGACTTGGGTTCGAACTTTACAAGCAGTTTTCTCAGAATCTATGGGACCAAACTGGCTGAAATTTTGGAATAGTGATAAGAATCGTAATCCAAATCGAATTCAGTCACAAAATCTCCATAAAGTTGTATTTTTAGAAAAATCATGATTTTTATGGACGCTAATTTCAGACTTCGGTTCGAACTATAGAAGCAGTTTTCTCAGGTTCTATGGGACCAAACTTGCTGAAATTTTGGAATAGTGATAAGAATCGTTATCCAAATCGAAATCAGTCACAAAATCTCCATAAAGTTGTATTTTTTGAAAAATCATGATTTTTATGGACGCTAATTTCGGACTTGGGTTCGAACTATAGAAGCAGTTTTCTCAGGTTCTATGGGACCAAACTGGCTGAAATTTTGGAAAAGTGATAAGAATCGTTATCCAAATCGAACTCAGTCACAAAATCTCCATAAAGTTGTATTTTTAGAAAAATCATGATTTTTATGGACGCTAATTTCAGACTTCGGTTCGAACTATAGAAGCAGTTTTCTCAGGTTCTATGGGACCAAACTTGCTGAAATTTTGGAATAGTGATAAGAATCGTTATCCAAATCGAAATCAGTCACAAAATCTCCATAAAGTTGTATTTTTTGAAAAATCATGATTTTTATGGACGCTAATTTCGGACTTGGGTTCGAACTATAGAAGCAGTTTTCTCAGGTTCTATGGGACCAAACTGGCTGAAATTTTGGAAAAGTGATAAGAATCGTTATCCAAATCGAACTCAGTCACAAAATCTCCATAAAGTTGTATTTTTAGAAAAACCATCTTTTTTATGGAGCCTAATTTCAGCCTTGGGTTTGAATTTTGGAAGCAGTTTTCTCAGGTTCTATGGGACCAAATTGGCTGATATTTTTGAATAGTGATAAGAATCGTAATCAAAATCGAATTCAGTCACAAAATCTCCATAAAGTTGTATTTTCAGAAAAATCATCTTTTTTATGGAGGCTAATTTGAGACTTGGGTTCGAACTTTAGAAGAAGTTTTCTCAGGATCTATGGGACTAAACTGGCTTAAATTTTGAAATTGTGATAAGAATCGTTATCCAAATCGAATTTACTCCTAAAATCTCCATAAAGTTGTATTTTAAGAAAAATCATGATTTTTATGGACGCTAATTTCAGACTTGGGTTCGAACTATAGAAGCAGTTTTCTCAGGTTCTATGGGACCAAACTGGCTGAAATTTTGGAATAGTGATAAGAATCGTAATCGAAATCGAATTCAGTCACAAAATCTCCATAAAGTTGTATTTTTAGAAAAATTATGATTTTTATGGACGCTAATTTCAGACTTCGGTTCGAACTATAGATGCAGTTTTCTCAGGTTCTATGGGACCAAACTTGCTGAAATTTTGGAATAGTGATAAGAATCGTTATCCAAATCGAAATCAGTCACAAAATCTCCATAAAGTTGTATTTTTTGAAAAATCATGATTTTTATGGACGCTAATTTCAGACTTGGGTTCGAACTATAGAAGCAGTTTTCTCAGGTTCTATGGGACCAAACTGGCTGAAATTTTGGAAAAGTGATAAGAATCGTTATCCAAATCGAACTCAGTCACAAAATCTCCATAAAGTTGTATTTTTAGAAAAACCATCTTTTTTATGGAGCCTAATTTCAGCCTTGGGTTTGAATTTTGGAAGCAGTTTTCTCAGGTTCTATGGGACCAAACTTGCTGAAATTTTGGAATAGTGATAAGAATCGTTATCCAAATCGAATTCAGTCACAAAATCTCCATAAAGTTGTATTTTCAGAAAAATCATCTTTTTTATGGAGGCTAATTTGAGACTTGGGTTCGAATTTTAGAAGCAGTTTTCTCAGGAACCATGGGACTAAACTGGCTGAAATTTTGAAATAGTGATAAGAATCGTTATCCAGATCGAAATCAGTCACAAAATCTCCATAAAGTTGTATTTTTAGAAAAATCATGATTTTTATGGACGCTAATTTCAGACTTGGTCTCGAACTATAGAAGCAGTTTTCTCAGGTTCTATGGGACCAAACTGGCTGAAATTTTGGAATAGTGATAAGAATCGCAATCCAAATCGAATTCAGTAACAAAATCTCTATAAAGTTGTATTTTTAGTAAAATCATGATTTTTATGGACGCTTATTTCAGACTTGGTCTCGAACTTTACAAGCAGTTTTCTCAGAATCTATGGGACCAAACTGTCTGAAATTTTGTTATAGTGATAAGAATCGTTATCCAAATCGAATTTATTCCTAAAATCTCCAAAAAGTTGTATTTTTAGAAAACTCATGATTTTTATGGACGCTAATTTCAGACTTGGGTTCGAACTATAGAAGCAGTTTTATCAGAAATGATTTAAGATTTTCACGGCCAAAAGTATTTTTGCTATTTGTTTTTGGGGTGTTATGCCGTGTTGCGCTAACTCCTTCTTTAGCCAACGTTTCGGACAGCATTGCAGTGTCCATCATCAGGGCAGATGTGTAATTTAGTAAATATGTATTATTTAGTAAATATAAGATGTGTTATTTTATAAATAACAGATGTGTTATTTAGTAAATATAAGATGTGTTATTTTATAAATAACACATCTGCCCTGATGATGGACACTGCAATGCTGTCCGAAACGTTGGCTAAAGAAGGAGTTAGCGCAACACGGCATAACACCCCAAAAACAAATAGCAC
This sequence comes from Hesperophylax consimilis, assembly GCF_061612785.1. Lineage (NCBI taxonomy): Eukaryota > Metazoa > Arthropoda > Insecta > Trichoptera > Limnephilidae > Hesperophylax > Hesperophylax consimilis. The sequence continues at coordinate 153,156 of NC_142855.1, forward strand.
AAAAACAGTTTTATCAGGTTCTATGGGACCAAATTGGCTGAAATTTTGGAAAAGTGATAAGAATCGTTATCCAAATCGAACTCAGTCACAAAATCTCGATAAAGTTGTATTTTTAGAAAAATTATGATTTTTATGGACCTTAATTTCAGACTTGGGTTCGAACTTTGGAAGTAGTTTTTCAGGTTCTATGGGACCAAATTGGCTGAAATTTTTGAATAGTTATATAAGAATCGTTATCCAAGTCGAACTCAGTCGCAAAATCTCCATAAAGTTGTATTTTTAGAAAAATCATGATTTTTATGGACGCTAATTTCAGACTTGGGTTCGAACTATAGAAGCAGTTTTTTCAGGTTCTATGGGACCAAACTGGCTGAAATTTTGGACTTTGGATTTCAGACTTTGATTTTCAGAAAAATCATCTTTTTTATGGAGGCTAATTTGAGACTTGGGTTCGAACTATAGAAGCAGTTTTCTCAGGAACCATGGGACTAAACTGGCTGAAATTTTGAAATAGTGATAAGAATCGTTATCCAGATCGAAATCAGTCACAAAATCTCCATAAAGTTGTATTTTTAGACAAATCATTATTTTTATGGACGCTGATTTCAGACTTGGGTTCGAACTATAGAAGCAGTTTGCTCAGGTTATATGGGACCAAACTGGCTGAAATTTTGTAATAGTGATAAGAATCGTAATCGAAATCGAATTTACTCCTAAAATCTCCATAAAGTTGTATTTTTAGAAAAATCATGATTTTTATGGACGCTAATTTCAGATTTCGGTTCGAACTATAGAAGCAGTTTTCTCAGGTTCTATGGGACCAAACTTGCTGAAATTTTGGAATAGTGATAAGAATCGTTATCCAAATCGAATTCAGTCACAAAATCTCCATAAAGTTGTATTTTCAGAAAAATCATATTTTTTATGGAGGCTAATTTGAGACTTGGGTTCGAATTTTGGAAGCAGTTTTCTCAGGTTCTATGGGACCAAATTGGCTGATATTTTTGAATAGTGATAAGAATCGTAATCGAAATCGAATTCAGTCACAAAATCTCCATAAAGTTGTATTTTCAGAAAAATCATCTTTTTTATGGAGGCTAATTTGAGACTTGGGTTCAAACTTTAGAAGAAGTTTTCTCAGGATCTATGGGACTAAACTGGCTGAAATTTTGGAAAAGTGATAAGAATCCTTATCCAAATCGAACTCAGTCACAAAATCTCCATAAAGTTGTATTTATAGAAATTGATTAATATTAAGAAAAATCAAGATTTTTATTGACGCTACTTTCAGACTTGGGTTCGAACTTTGGAAGCAGATTTTTCAGGCTTTATGGGACCAAAAGTGCCTAAATTCTGGTGATATTTGTAGTTTATATCGAATTCAGTAACAAAATCTTCATAAAGTTGTATTTTTCGAAAAATCATGATTTTTATGGAGGCTTATTTCAGACTTGGGTTCGAACTTTAGAAGCAGTTTTCTCAGGTTTTATGGGACCAAACTGGCTGAAATTTTGGAATAGTGATAAGAATCGTAATCGAAATCGAATTCAGTCACAAAATCTCCATAAAGTTGTATTTTCAGAAAAATCATCTTTTTTATGGAGGCTAATTTGAGACTTGGGTTCGAACTTTACAAGCAGTTTTCTCAGAATCTATGGGACCAAACTGGCTGAAATTTTGGAATAGTGATAAGAATCGTAATCCAAATCGAATTCAGTCACAAAATCTCCATAAAGTTGTATTTTTAGAAAAATCATGATTTTTATGGACGCTAATTTCAGACTTCGGTTCGAACTATAGAAGCAGTTTTCTCAGGTTCTATGGGACCAAACTTGCTGAAATTTTGGAATAGTGATAAGAATCGTTATCCAAATCGAAATCAGTCACAAAATCTCCATAAAGTTGTATTTTTTGAAAAATCATGATTTTTATGGACGCTAATTTCGGACTTGGGTTCGAACTATAGAAGCAGTTTTCTCAGGTTCTATGGGACCAAACTGGCTGAAATTTTGGAAAAGTGATAAGAATCGTTATCCAAATCGAACTCAGTCACAAAATCTCCATAAAGTTGTATTTTTAGAAAAATCATGATTTTTATGGACGCTAATTTCAGACTTCGGTTCGAACTATAGAAGCAGTTTTCTCAGGTTCTATGGGACCAAACTTGCTGAAATTTTGGAATAGTGATAAGAATCGTTATCCAAATCGAAATCAGTCACAAAATCTCCATAAAGTTGTATTTTTTGAAAAATCATGATTTTTATGGACGCTAATTTCGGACTTGGGTTCGAACTATAGAAGCAGTTTTCTCAGGTTCTATGGGACCAAACTGGCTGAAATTTTGGAAAAGTGATAAGAATCGTTATCCAAATCGAACTCAGTCACAAAATCTCCATAAAGTTGTATTTTTAGAAAAACCATCTTTTTTATGGAGCCTAATTTCAGCCTTGGGTTTGAATTTTGGAAGCAGTTTTCTCAGGTTCTATGGGACCAAATTGGCTGATATTTTTGAATAGTGATAAGAATCGTAATCAAAATCGAATTCAGTCACAAAATCTCCATAAAGTTGTATTTTCAGAAAAATCATCTTTTTTATGGAGGCTAATTTGAGACTTGGGTTCGAACTTTAGAAGAAGTTTTCTCAGGATCTATGGGACTAAACTGGCTTAAATTTTGAAATTGTGATAAGAATCGTTATCCAAATCGAATTTACTCCTAAAATCTCCATAAAGTTGTATTTTAAGAAAAATCATGATTTTTATGGACGCTAATTTCAGACTTGGGTTCGAACTATAGAAGCAGTTTTCTCAGGTTCTATGGGACCAAACTGGCTGAAATTTTGGAATAGTGATAAGAATCGTAATCGAAATCGAATTCAGTCACAAAATCTCCATAAAGTTGTATTTTTAGAAAAATTATGATTTTTATGGACGCTAATTTCAGACTTCGGTTCGAACTATAGATGCAGTTTTCTCAGGTTCTATGGGACCAAACTTGCTGAAATTTTGGAATAGTGATAAGAATCGTTATCCAAATCGAAATCAGTCACAAAATCTCCATAAAGTTGTATTTTTTGAAAAATCATGATTTTTATGGACGCTAATTTCAGACTTGGGTTCGAACTATAGAAGCAGTTTTCTCAGGTTCTATGGGACCAAACTGGCTGAAATTTTGGAAAAGTGATAAGAATCGTTATCCAAATCGAACTCAGTCACAAAATCTCCATAAAGTTGTATTTTTAGAAAAACCATCTTTTTTATGGAGCCTAATTTCAGCCTTGGGTTTGAATTTTGGAAGCAGTTTTCTCAGGTTCTATGGGACCAAACTTGCTGAAATTTTGGAATAGTGATAAGAATCGTTATCCAAATCGAATTCAGTCACAAAATCTCCATAAAGTTGTATTTTCAGAAAAATCATCTTTTTTATGGAGGCTAATTTGAGACTTGGGTTCGAATTTTAGAAGCAGTTTTCTCAGGAACCATGGGACTAAACTGGCTGAAATTTTGAAATAGTGATAAGAATCGTTATCCAGATCGAAATCAGTCACAAAATCTCCATAAAGTTGTATTTTTAGAAAAATCATGATTTTTATGGACGCTAATTTCAGACTTGGTCTCGAACTATAGAAGCAGTTTTCTCAGGTTCTATGGGACCAAACTGGCTGAAATTTTGGAATAGTGATAAGAATCGCAATCCAAATCGAATTCAGTAACAAAATCTCTATAAAGTTGTATTTTTAGTAAAATCATGATTTTTATGGACGCTTATTTCAGACTTGGTCTCGAACTTTACAAGCAGTTTTCTCAGAATCTATGGGACCAAACTGTCTGAAATTTTGTTATAGTGATAAGAATCGTTATCCAAATCGAATTTAGTCCTAAAATCTCCAAAAAGTTGTATTTTTAGAAAACTCATGATTTTTATGGACGCTAATTTCAGACTTGGGTTCGAACTATAGAAGCAGTTTTATCAGAAATGATTTAAGATTTTCACGGCCAAAAGTATTTTTGCTATTTGTTTTTGGGGTGTTATGCCGTGTTGCGCTAACTCCTTCTTTAGCCAACGTTTCGGACAGCATTGCAGTGTCCATCATCAGGGCAGATGTGTAATTTAGTAAATATGTATTATTTAGTAAATATAAGATGTGTTATTTTATAAATAACAGATGTGTTATTTAGTAAATATAAGATGTGTTATTTTATAAATAACACATCTGCCCTGATGATGGACACTGCAATGCTGTCCGAAACGTTGGCTAAAGAAGGAGTTAGCGCAACACGGCATAACACCCCAAAAACAAATAGCACAAAAACAGTTTTATCAGGTTCTATGGGACCAAATTGGCTGAAATTTTGGAAAAGTGATAAGAATCGTTATCCAAATCGAACTCAGTCACAAAATCTCGATAAAGTTGTATTTTTAGAAAAATTATGATTTTTATGGACCTTAATTTCAGACTTGGGTTCGAACTTTGGAAGTAGTTTTTCAGGTTCTATGGGACCAAATTGGCTGAAATTTTTGAATAGTTATATAAGAATCGTTATCCAAGTCGAACTCAGTCGCAAAATCTCCATAAAGTTGTATTTTTAGAAAAATCATGATTTTTATGGACGCTAATTTCAGACTTGGGTTCGAACTATAGAAGCAGTTTTTTCAGGTTCTATGGGACCAAACTGGCTGAAATTTTGGACTTTGGATTTCAGACTTTGATTTTCAGAAAAATCATCTTTTTTATGGAGGCTAATTTGAGACTTGGGTTCGAACTTTAGAAGCAGTTTTCTCAGGATCTATGGGACTAAACTGGCTGAAATTTTGAAATTGTGATAAGAATCGTTATCCAAATCGAAATAAGTCACAAAATCTCCATAAAGTTGTATTTTTAGAAAAATCATGATTTTTATGGACGCTAATTTCAGACTTGGGTTCGAACTATAGAAGCAGTTTTCTCAGGTTCTATGGGACCAAACTGGCTGAAATTTTGGAATAGTGATAAGAATCGTAATCGAAATCGAATTCAGTCACAAAATCTCCATAAAGTTGTATTTTCAGAAAAATCATCTTTTTTATGGAGGCTTATTTGAGACTTGGGTTCGAACTTTAAAAGCAGTTTTCTCAGGATCTATGGGAGTAAACTGGCTGAAATTTTTAAATAGTGATAAGAATCGTTATCCAAATCGAAATAAGTCACAAAATCTCCATAAAGTTGTATTTTTAGAAAAATCATGATTTTTATGGACGCTAATTTCAGACTTGGGTTCGAACTATAGAAGCAGTTTTCTCAGGTTCTATGGGACCAAATTGGCTGAAATTTTGGAAAAGTGATAAGAATCGTTATCCAAATCGAACTCAGTCACAAAATCTCCATAAAGTTGTATTTTTAGAAAAACCATCTTTTTTATGGAGCCTAATTTCAGCCTTGGGTTTGAATTTTGGAAGCAGTTTTCTCAGGTTCTATGGGACCAAATTGGCTGATATTTTTGAATAGTGATAAGAATCCTTATCCAAATCGAACTCAGTCCCAAAATCTCCATAAAGTTGTATTTATAGAAATTGATTAATATCAAGAAAAATCAAGATTTTTATTGACTCTACTTTCAGACTTGGGTTCGAACTTTGGAAGCAGATTTTTCAGGCTTTATGGGACCAAAAGTGCCTAAATTTTGGAATTCTGATGATATTTGTAGTTTATATCGAATTCAGTAACAAAATCTTCATAAAGTTGTATTTTTCGAAAAATCATGATTTTTTTGGACGCTAATTTCAGACTTGGGTTCGAACTTTGCAAGCAGTTTTCTCAGAATCTATGGGACCAAACTGGCTGAAATTTTGGAATAGTGATAAAAATCGTAATCCAAATCGAATTCAGTCACAAAATCTCCATAAAGTTGTATTTTTAGAAAAATCATGATTTTTATGGACGCTAATTTCAGACTTCGGTTCGAACTATAGAAGCAGTTTTCTCAGGTTCTATGGGACCAAACTTGCTGAAATTTTGGAATAGTGATAAGAATCGTTATCCAAATCGAATTCAGTCACAAAATCTCCATAAAGTTGTATTTTCAGAAAAATCATATTTTTTATGGAGGCTAATTTGAGACTTGGGTTCGAATTTTAGAAGCAGTTTTCTCAGGAACCATGGGACTAAACTGGCTGAAATTTTGAAATAGTGATAAGAATCGTTATCCAGATCGAAATCAGTCACAAAATCTCCATAAAGTTGTATTTTTAGAAAAATCATGATTTTTATGGACGCTTAATTCAGACTTGGTCTCGAACTATAGAAGCAGTTTTCTCAGGTTCTATGGGACCAAACTGGCTGAAATTTTGGAATAGTGATAAGAATCGCAATCCAAATCGAATTCAGTCACAAAATCTCCATAAAGTTGTATTTTAAGAAAAATCATTATTTTTATGGACGCTGATTTCAGACTTGGGTTCGAACTATAGAAGCAGTTTTCTCAGGTTCTATGGGACCAAACTGGCTGAAATTTTGGAATAGTGATAAGAATCGTTATCCAAATCGAAATAAGTCATAAAATCTTCATAAAGTTGTATTTTTAGAAAAATCATGATTTTTATGGACGCTAATTTCAGACTTGGGTTCGAACTTTAGAAACAGTTTTCTCAGGATCTATGGGACTAAACTGGCTGAAATTTTTAAATAGTGATAAGAATCGTTATCCAAATCAAATTAAGTCCTAAAATCTCCATAAAGTTGTATTTTTAGAAAAATCATGATTTTTATGGACGCTTATTTCAGACTTGGTCTCGAACTTTACAAGCAGTTTTCTCAGAATCTATGGGACCAAACTGTCTGAAATTTTGTTATAGTGCTAAGAATCGTTATCCAAATCGAATTTAGTCCTAAAATCTCCAAAAAGTTGTATTTTTAGAAAACTCATGATTTTTATGGACGCTAATTTCAGACTTGGGTTCGAACTATAGAAGCAGTTTTATCAGGTTCTATGGGACCAAATTGGCTGAAATTTTGGAAAAGTGATAAGAATCGTTATCCAAATCGAACTCAGTCACAAAATCTCGATAAAGTTGTATTTTTAGAAAAATTATGATTTTTATGGACCTTAATTTCAGACTTGGGTTCGAACTTTGGAAGTAGTTTTTCAGGTTCTATGGGACCAAATTGGCTGAAATTTTTGAATAGTTATATAAGAATCGTTATCCAAGTCGAACTCAGTCGCAAAATCTCCATAAAGTTGTATTTTTAGAAAAATCATGATTTTTATGGACGCTAATTTCAGACTTGGGTTCGAACTATAGAAGCAGTTTTTTCAGGTTCTATGGGACCAAACTGGCTGAAATTTTGGACTTTGGATTTCAGACTTTGATTTTCAGAAAAATGATCTTTTTTATGGAGGCTAATTTGAGACTTGGGTTCGAACTTTAGAAGCAGTTTTCTCAGGATCTATGGGACTAAACTGGCTGAAATTTTGAAATAGTGATAAGAATCGTTATCCAAATCGAAATAAGTCACAAAATCTCCATAAAGTTGTATTTTTAGAAAAATCATGATTTTTATGGACGCTAATTTCAGACTTGGGTTCGAACTATAGAAGCAGTTTTCTCAGGTTCTATGGGACCAAACTGGCTGAAATTTTGGAATAGTGATAAGAATCGTAATCGAAATCGAACTCAGTCACAAAATCTCCATAAAGTTGTATTTTTAGAAAAACCATCTTTTTTATGGAGCCTAATTTCAGCCTTGGGTTTGAATTTTGGAAGCAGTTTTCTCAGGTTCTATGGGACCAAATTGGCTGATATTTTTGAATAGTGATAAGAATCGTAATCAAAATCGAATTCAGTCACAAAATCTCCATAAAGTTGTATTTTCAGAAAAATCATCTTTTTTATGGAGGCTAATTTGAGACTTGGGTTCGAACTATAGAAGCAGTTTTCTCAGGTTCTATGGGACCAAACTTGCTGAAATTTTGGAATAGTGATAAGAATCGTTATCCAAATCGAATTCAGTCACAAAATCTCCATAAAGTTGTATTTTCAGAAAAATCATATTTTTTATGGAGGCTAATTTGAGACTTGGGTTCGAATTTTAGAAGCAGTTTTCTCAGGAACTATGGGACTAAACTGGCTGAAATTTTGAAATAGTGATAAGAATCGTTATCCAAATCGAAAAAAGTCACAAAATCTCCATAAAGTTGTATTTTTAGAAAAATCATGATTTTTATGGACGCTTATTTCAGACTTGGGTTCGAACTTTACAAGCAGTTTTCTCAGAATCTATGGGACCAAACTGGCTGAAATTTTGGAATAGTGATAAGAATCGTAATCCAAATCGAATTCAGTCACAAAATCTCCATAAAGTTGTATTTTTAGAAAAATCATGATTTTTATGGACGCTAATTTCAGACTTCGGTTCGAACTATAGAAGCAGTTTTCTCAGGTTCTATGGGACCAAACTTGCTGAAATTTTGGAATAGTGATAAGAGTCGTTATCCAAATCGAAATCAGTCACAAAATCTCCATAAAGTTGTATTTTCAGAAAAATCATATTTTTTATGGAGGCTAATTTGAGACTTGGGTTCGAATTTTAGAAGCAGTTTTCTCAGGAACTATGGGACTAACCTGGCTGAAATTTTGAAATAGTGATAAGAATCGTTATCCAAATTGAACTCAGTCACAAAATCTCCATAAAGTTGTATTTTTAGAAAAATTATGATTTTTATGGACCTTAATTTCAGACTTGGGTTCGAACTTTGGAAGCAGTTTTCTATGGTTCTATGGGACCAAACTGGCTGAAATATTGGTATAGTGATAAGAATCGTTATCCAAATCGAATTCAGTCACAAAATCTCGATAAAGTTGTATTTTTAGAAAAATTATGATTTTTATGGACCTTAATTTCAGACTTGGGTTCGAACTTTGGAAGTAGTTTTTTCAGGTTCTATGGGACCAAATTGGCTGAAATTTTTGAATGGTTATATAAGAATCGTTATCCAAGTCGATCTCAGTCGCAAAATCTCCATAAAGTTGTATTTTTAGAAAAATCATGATTTTTATGGACGCTAATTTCAGACTTGGGTTCGAACTATAGAAGCAGTTTTTTCAGGTTCTATGGGACCAAACTGGCTGAAATTTTGGACTTTGGATTTCAGACTTGGGTTCGAACTATAGAAGCAGTTTTCTCAGGTTCTATGGGACCAAACTGGCTGAAATTTTGGAATAATGAGAAGAATCGTAATCGAAATAGAATTCTGTCAAAAAATCTCCATAAAGTTGTATTTTCAGAAAAATCATCTTTTTTATGGAGGCTAATTTGAGACTTGGGTTCGAACTTTAGAAGCAGTTTTCTCAGGATCTATGGGACTAAACTGGCTGAAATTTTGAAATAGTGATAAGAATCGTTATCCAAATCGAAAAAAGTCACAAAATCTCCATAAAGTTGTATTTTTAGAAAAATCATGATTTTTATGGACGCTTATTTCAGACTTGGGTTCGAACTTTTCAAGCAGTTTTCTCAGAATCTATGGGACCAAACTGGCTGAAATTTTGGAATAGTTATAAGAATCGTCATCCAAATCGAATTCAGTCACAAAATCTCCATAAAGTTGTATTTTTAGAAAAATCATGATTTTTATGGACGCTAATTTCAGACTTCGGTTCGAACTATAGAAGCAGTTTTCTCAGGTTCTATGGGACCAAACTTGCTGAAATTTTGGAATAGTGATAAGAATCGTTATCCAAATCGAATTCAGTCACAAAATCTCCATAAAGTTGTATTTTCAGAAAAATCATATTTTTTATGGAGGCTAATTTGAGACTTGGGTTCGAACTTTACAAGCAGTTTTCTCAGAATCTATGGGACCAAACTGGCTGAAATTTTGGAATAGTGATAAGAATCGTAATCCAAATCGAATTCAGTCACAAAATCTCCATAAAGTTGTATTTTTAGAAAAATCATGATTTTTATGGACGCTAATTTCAGACTTCGGTTCGAACTATAGAAGCAGTTTTCTCAGGTTCTATGGGACCAAACTTGCTGAAATTTTGGAATAGTGATAAGAATCGTTATCCAAATCGAAATCAGTCACAAAATCTCCATAAAGTTGTATTTTTTGAAAAATCATGATTTTTATGGACGCTAATTTCGGACTTGGGTTCGAACTATAGAAGCAGTTTTCTCAGGTTCTATGGGACCAAACTGGCTGAAATTTTGGAAAAGTGATAAGAATCGTTATCCAAATCGAACTCAGTCACAAAATCTCCATAAAGTTGTATTTTTAGAAAAACCATCTTTTTTATGGAGCCTAATTTCAGCCTTGGGTTTGAATTTTGGAAGCAGTTTTCTCAGGTTCTATGGGACCAAATTGGCTGATATTTTTGAATAGTGATAAGAATCGTAATCAAAATCGAATTCAGTCACAAAATCTCCATAAAGTTGTATTTTCAGAAAAATCATCTTTTTTATGGAGGCTAATTTGAGACTTGGGTTCGAACTTTAGAAGAAGTTTTCTCAGGATCTATGGGACTAAACTGGCTTAAATTTTGAAATTGTGATAAGAATCGTTATCCAAATCGAATTTACTCCTAAAATCTCCATAAAGTTGTATTTTAAGAAAAATCATGATTTTTATGGACGCTAATTTCAGACTTGGGTTCGAACTATAGAAGCAGTTTTCTCAGGTTCTATGGGACCAAACTGGCTGAAATTTTGGAATAGTGATAAGAATCGTAATCGAAATCGAATTCAGTCACAAAATCTCCATAAAGTTGTATTTTTAGAAAAATTATGATTTTTATGGACGCTAATTTCAGACTTCGGTTCGAACTATAGATGCAGTTTTCTCAGGTTCTATGGGACCAAACTTGCTGAAATTTTGGAATAGTGATAAGAATCGTTATCCAAATCGAAATCAGTCACAAAATCTCCATAAAGTTGTATTTTTTGAAAAATCATGATTTTTATGGACGCTAATTTCAGACTTGGGTTCGAACTATAGAAGCAGTTTTCTCAGGTTCTATGGGACCAAACTGGCTGAAATTTTGGAAAAGTGATAAGAATCGTTATCCAAATCGAACTCAGTCACAAAATCTCCATAAAGTTGTATTTTTAGAAAAACCATCTTTTTTATGGAGCCTAATTTCAGCCTTGGGTTTGAATTTTGGAAGCAGTTTTCTCAGGTTCTATGGGACCAAACTTGCTGAAATTTTGGAATAGTGATAAGAATCGTTATCCAAATCGAATTCAGTCACAAAATCTCCATAAAGTTGTATTTTCAGAAAAATCATCTTTTTTATGGAGGCTAATTTGAGACTTGGGTTCGAATTTTAGAAGCAGTTTTCTCAGGAACCATGGGACTAAACTGGCTGAAATTTTGAAATAGTGATAAGAATCGTTATCCAGATCGAAATCAGTCACAAAATCTCCATAAAGTTGTATTTTTAGAAAAATCATGATTTTTATGGACGCTAATTTCAGACTTGGTCTCGAACTATAGAAGCAGTTTTCTCAGGTTCTATGGGACCAAACTGGCTGAAATTTTGGAATAGTGATAAGAATCGCAATCCAAATCGAATTCAGTAACAAAATCTCTATAAAGTTGTATTTTTAGTAAAATCATGATTTTTATGGACGCTTATTTCAGACTTGGTCTCGAACTTTACAAGCAGTTTTCTCAGAATCTATGGGACCAAACTGTCTGAAATTTTGTTATAGTGATAAGAATCGTTATCCAAATCGAATTTAGTCCTAAAATCTCCAAAAAGTTGTATTTTTAGAAAACTCATGATTTTTATGGACGCTAATTTCAGACTTGGGTTCGAACTATAGAAGCAGTTTTATCAGAAATGATTTAAGATTTTCACGGCCAAAAGTATTTTTGCTATTTGTTTTTGGGGTGTTATGCCGTGTTGCGCTAACTCCTTCTTTAGCCAACGTTTCGGACAGCATTGCAGTGTCCATCATCAGGGCAGATGTGTAATTTAGTAAATATGTATTATTTAGTAAATATAAGATGTGTTATTTTATAAATAACAGATGTGTTATTTAGTAAATATAAGATGTGTTATTTTATAAATAACACATCTGCCCTGATGATGGACACTGCAATGCTGTCCGAAACGTTGGCTAAAGAAGGAGTTAGCGCAACACGGCATAACACCCCAAAAACAAATAGCACAAAAACAGTTTTATCAGGTTCTATGGGACCAAATTGGCTGAAATTTTGGAAAAGTGATAAGAATCGTTATCCAAATCGAACTCAGTCACAAAATCTCGATAAAGTTGTATTTTTAGAAAAATTATGATTTTTATGGACCTTAATTTCAGACTTGGGTTCGAACTTTGGAAGTAGTTTTTCAGGTTCTATGGGACCAAATTGGCTGAAATTTTTGAATAGTTATATAAGAATCGTTATCCAAGTCGAACTCAGTCGCAAAATCTCCATAAAGTTGTATTTTTAGAAAAATCATGATTTTTATGGACGCTAATTTCAGACTTGGGTTCGAACTATAGAAGCAGTTTTTTCAGGTTCTATGGGACCAAACTGGCTGAAATTTTGGACTTTGGATTTCAGACTTTGATTTTCAGAAAAATCATCTTTTTTATGGAGGCTAATTTGAGACTTGGGTTCGAACTTTAGAAGCAGTTTTCTCAGGATCTATGGGACTAAACTGGCTGAAATTTTGAAATTGTGATAAGAATCGTTATCCAAATCGAAATAAGTCACAAAATCTCCATAAAGTTGTATTTTTAGAAAAATCATGATTTTTATGGACGCTAATTTCAGACTTGGGTTCGAACTATAGAAGCAGTTTTCTCAGGTTCTATGGGACCAAACTGGCTGAAATTTTGGAATAGTGATAAGAATCGTAATCGAAATCGAATTCAGTCACAAAATCTCCATAAAGTTGTATTTTCAGAAAAATCATCTTTTTTATGGAGGCTTATTTGAGACTTGGGTTCGAACTTTAAAAGCAGTTTTCTCAGGATCTATGGGAGTAAACTGGCTGAAATTTTTAAATAGTGATAAGAATCGTTATCCAAATCGAAATAAGTCACAAAATCTCCATAAAGTTGTATTTTTAGAAAAATCATGATTTTTATGGACGCTAATTTCAGACTTGGGTTCGAACTATAGAAGCAGTTTTCTCAGGTTCTATGGGACCAAATTGGCTGAAATTTTGGAAAAGTGATAAGAATCGTTATCCAAATCGAACTCAGTCACAAAATCTCCATAAAGTTGTATTTTTAGAAAAACCATCTTTTTTATGGAGCCTAATTTCAGCCTTGGGTTTGAATTTTGGAAGCAGTTTTCTCAGGTTCTATGGGACCAAATTGGCTGATATTTTTGAATAGTGATAAGAATCCTTATCCAAATCGAACTCAGTCCCAAAATCTCCATAAAGTTGTATTTATAGAAATTGATTAATATCAAGAAAAATCAAGATTTTTATTGACTCTACTTTCAGACTTGGGTTCGAACTTTGGAAGCAGATTTTTCAGGCTTTATGGGACCAAAAGTGCCTAAATTTTGGAATTCTGATGATATTTGTAGTTTATATCGAATTCAGTAACAAAATCTTCATAAAGTTGTATTTTTCGAAAAATCATGATTTTTTTGGACGCTAATTTCAGACTTGGGTTCGAACTTTGCAAGCAGTTTTCTCAGAATCTATGGGACCAAACTGGCTGAAATTTTGGAATAGTGATAAAAATCGTAATCCAAATCGAATTCAGTCACAAAATCTCCATAAAGTTGTATTTTTAGAAAAATCATGATTTTTATGGACGCTAATTTCAGACTTCGGTTCGAACTATAGAAGCAGTTTTCTCAGGTTCTATGGGACCAAACTTGCTGAAATTTTGGAATAGTGATAAGAATCGTTATCCAAATCGAATTCAGTCACAAAATCTCCATAAAGTTGTATTTTCAGAAAAATCATATTTTTTATGGAGGCTAATTTGAGACTTGGGTTCGAATTTTAGAAGCAGTTTTCTCAGGAACCATGGGACTAAACTGGCTGAAATTTTGAAATAGTGATAAGAATCGTTATCCAGATCGAAATCAGTCACAAAATCTCCATAAAGTTGTATTTTTAGAAAAATCATGATTTTTATGGACGCTTAATTCAGACTTGGTCTCGAACTATAGAAGCAGTTTTCTCAGGTTCTATGGGACCAAACTGGCTGAAATTTTGGAATAGTGATAAGAATCGCAATCCAAATCGAATTCAGTCACAAAATCTCCATAAAGTTGTATTTTAAGAAAAATCATTATTTTTATGGACGCTGATTTCAGACTTGGGTTCGAACTATAGAAGCAGTTTTCTCAGGTTCTATGGGACCAAACTGGCTGAAATTTTGGAAAAGTGATAAGAATCGTTATCCAAATCGAACTCAGTCACAAAATCTCCATAAAGTTGTATTTTTAGAAAAACCATCTTTTTTATGGATCCTAATTTCAGCCTTGGGTTTGAATTTTGGAAGCAGTTTTCTCAGGTTCTATGGGACCAAATTGGCTGATATTTTTGAATAGTGATAAGAATCGAAATCGAATTCAGTCACAAAATCTCCATAAAGTTGTATTTTTAGAAAAACCATCTTTTTTATGGAGCCTAATTTCAGCCTTGGGTTTGTAATGTTTAGCTTTTGGTGTGAATATTTTATATAATTCCTTTTTGTTTGTTTAAAACAAATAGAATTTTCTTCTCTCTTGGCTATGATCGATATTTGTTTTTCTTTTCTAAGGCTTTACCACCACTCCAAGAAGCGATGTGACATGACCATTCTTAGGCCTAAAACGCCAGCTGTAGGCGGGTTCACATCACCCAGTGGATTATACATTCAAATACATATATGTATACATACGTTTTTTATAATTCACAATGTAACATTTCTCACATGAAACATTGGGAACCGAGAATCTCAAATCCCAGGGTTGTGAGTCCTGAGTCCGATATCTCGATACATAAATACTAATAGGAAATACGAATAAATACGATATACTAAGTAATATATTTGTTTGTTTGTTTGTTTGACAGTTTTGGTATCGCGGTCTGACAACCACATTTTTTTTTGTTTTCGTTGATGGATTTTATAAGGAGTGTCCCCCCCTCCTCTTTTGGTTGAATTTGACTGAGTTATTTGACATTGGGTGGAAATAGGTTGTACTCGTACATACAAAATTATTATGACACTTTGATTTGGCCACTTTGGATATGATCACATAACTAGTATGTGCGACTTAACTGAATCATAATTAAACGAATAGGTATCTTGAGTGGGCTATTCATCTCTGACGTACGTAGTTAGGTATTTAGGAAGTTTTCTTGTTGATATTATTTTGACTTATAGCCAGTGTATAAAACACACATGAATATGCTTGCTGTGATTTGGTATGAAGAAACGAGCTTTGAGAAACCTGCCCTTATCGGACACGATGTTTTATTTATTTTAGAGTTCGGTTGGAATGCAGTTCGTCTAATTAAGAGGACTTTGACCTATTTTAGGGTCTTATGAATTCTTTGTGGGTTATATTTGTATCTGCTATCAGTGACATAATATCTACTATCAGCTGATAGTTTAGAAGACAAATCGTACATTATCGTTTTTGGATTTTCATGGTACATGTTGGTAAATAAGGCTTACCTAATTTTGAAAGGATATTTGGAAGTAGGTATTTGTTTTTGACACGAATGTGGTAATAGGTATTTGAAGTAGACATTTGTGCATGACACAAGTGTGATAATAGGTATTCGTGATATATACATCTTTATATGTGAAATGGTACAAAGTTATACCATATTATAGGTATCATATGTACCTAATTCTTGGGATAGATCTAGTTGCTGAAATATCGCAACCAGAGGCTGGACCGAATTATAACCTATATATATAAAATATAAAATATTATAAGATTTCATTTTTATGATTTCTCGGCTTTCAGGAACGTTGTCGCCCATGATTTTCTCTCCCCTCTCGGCTCTCAGGAACGTTGTCTTTTGATTTCTGAACTTTTTATTTTATATTTTGATTTCTTTTGACTCACCCACCTTGATCGATCATGCAAATATGTCCGTTCGGGTTTACACGAAATTTGCGATCAAGGTTCCAAAATATTACCTACTTGCTGTTTAGAATTTTTTTTTTTTTTTTTTTTATATTTACTCCACACAGGAGGCCCTGAAGAAAATAATTTCCCTCAGGGCCTATGTCATCTTTGGGGATGCTGTGTGGAGGGTCTTTTTGTGGAGAGGAAGGAGTGAACATGGGTCTTGAAGAGTCCCATGTTGTAGGAGGGAGGAAACACAGAGGCCGGCAGTTCGTTCCACAGCCGAGCTGTTGAACTTAAGAACGAATCGTAGAAGCGACTTGTTCTCATGTGACAAGTGTCAACTGTGTACAAATGTTGGGCGCGCGTTTGGCGTGTATCCCGACTACGCACCGGTGCCGAAGGGATCAATGACGCTAGTTCCTCAGAGCATCTTCCATTGTAATACCGATAGAACAAGGACAGCATACCTACCTGACGCCTGTGCTCTAAAGATTGCAGTCCGTTTGTTAAGATTGGGGAATCTATCAAACGGACCGCCCGTTTCTGCACAGAGTCAAGGGTTTTTTTCAGGTATTTTGGGGCTCCAGACCAGAGATGGCTGCCAAATTCGACAGTAGGGCGCACTTGCGATTTGTAGAATGTAGTCTTAATTAAATTGATTCGCGACTACCATTTTTTCTCCATTTGACCGCGGCTTTAAGGTATTGATTTAGCTTTCGTAAGTGTTGATTGATGTAAGGACTGAGGTTAATATTTTCCAAAATATATCGCAAACAATGATAAGATATTTAATATTATTATTTATACAAAATCTAAAATTAGTCATATTATTATTATTACTTTTATCTTGAAACAAAGGAGAGTGATTATTGTTATTTTTCCCGAACCACTATTTTAAGACAAAGAGGTAACGTTTATTTTAATTTTAAACTTAACTTTAAAGTATCCGATGAATCCTTTATTTTCAAATTTATTTCATTATTACTTTTTAAGCAAAGAGACAATATTTATTTTTATAATTTTCACTTTTTTTTTAATCCTTCCGAATTCTCTTCGTGCTTATTTTAACTGAACAATAAAATCACAAAGGGATTAAATTTAATCAAATCTGATCATTGATATTACTTTTCGAACTGTCTAATTGCGTTTCCTTTTAAGCTAAGATGTACGTATCTACTATTAATATTTTTTTTTTTTCAAAATTGATACTAAATTATAATCTATTTTTAAATATCAATACGCGATCACGTTCACTTTAGATATCCGATAAGACACTTAAATTGAATTTAAATAATTTTCACTTTGAATGAAATAATTAGTTAAGAATTCAAATATTCACTAAACACCCTTTTGCACCTTTCACATTAACACTCCTAAACACTGAGTTTAGACTCTATTTTATTATGAGATTCCACTGATGGGATTTCCAAAGAGGATTTATAAAACTGAATTTAACTTTTATTGAAAGTCACTGAATATAACCCTATTTTATTAACACTGTTTAATTAATTAAAACTGACTTGTTCAAATTTCACTGATTGGATTTTTTTTCAAAGAGACTTAAAACTGAATTTAATACTTTTATTGAAAATCTCCTAAGTCCAGGGACTTATTAGTTACCTTTCTCGACGTACACACACGCGTAATTCGCACTTCCCGTCCTTTCAAGCCTCACAAAATTCCCCGAGAACTCCTCGAATCCTCTCGCGCACTCGTTTTTATACTGTCTTCAATACCAAAATGACTTAAGTCGATTTCACCCTTCAGGCAAATAGATCATCAATCAACTCGTAAATTGGAACATATGTGCCACTAGTTTTGATTATTTAAATCTGGTCACTTATTCATACGACATAGTCATCTCTCGGCCACGCCTTCAAATTTACCGTCTTTGTCCTCTGCAGTTGCAGGGCTGGATCAGCATCCTTTAATTGTTTTCATAGAGTTCGTCGTAAGGTTAGATGTGTTTTTCTAGCTGTGCTTAATTTCGTTTATTTTTCTGGGAATATAATCAGTCCATTACCGTACTCCCTACGCACACTTCACATTCAACGTTCCTTATCTAATTCTTTATCTTATAAATAATTTTCCCTCTAATTTTTGTTCTTCTCGGGATTGCGCTTCATAATTCAGTCATTATTGTTCCTGTCTTAGCAGGCAAGTTCATGTTCGCATTGGATTCCCTCAATCCAATCATGTTTATTAGTGCTTACCTTTATTTCATCCTTCCTCTGGTTATTATGGCACTTTAAATTCATCTCCACGCTCCTATGATGCCGAAATCAACTTCATAATGCTGCTATTTTCGTGTATATTCCAGTTCTTGCCAATCTGTCGGTCTGTATGCGTCCTTTCTTCCAAGGCCAAACTTTCTATTCGAATTTCGCTTGGAAAACAGAGTTCAAATGTTTTCATTTATATCTTTATGCATTATCTCAGTTTAAGTGTACAGGGTAGTACTCCTAACCACCTCAATCTTTATGCACCTTAATGTCATTAGACCCGAAATGAACATTATTTTCGCCCCCTTTCACCGTTTCGCCACTGTAAAGTAATTAAATATTAAGGCGTTACCCGTATTGCATCTTGTTCTCTCAAAAATAGTCATTAATTTTTGATTTATATGGAGTCATTATCATGAAATCTTTGTACCTCAGCCATCAATTCCAGTTAATGTGTCTGCCTGTCAATCTAATGTATTTGGTCTTAAATAAATAGTCCCATATGTCCCATGTTAAATTTTATGACCAATTCCATCTTAATTGTCCTTCTAATGATCGTGGATCTTGTATTGTTTATTTCGATATAAACACATAAATTTATGAATCAGGCCATTGTATTTAATCTCATCGATCCAAAACCATTGGTTCCTCGGCCGGTAGTTTCCTAGTACGATCCTCTCAAATTTGCATATCGATTACGCGTTTTTCTTGTTGATCTGTAGATGTATTTCCCTCCATCATTCAAAACTATAATTTAATCACTTAGTTTTGTCTTGTTTTCACCTCTCTACACAGTTTTTTTCAGGTTCTCCTGAGTCTACTCTACCCTCACGCGTTAATTTCACTTATTAGAAGTTTCTTGCCCCTTCCAGATAACAGTCTATCATACTTTATTTGATTTCGAATGACAATCAATCCTTTTTTTTCATTTGTATCAATCTCTCTTCGTTTCTAACACCGAAAGTTTATGACCAATGTTTCCCCCGTGAGAACATGTTTATCTTATAGTGCATTATCCTTTGACTCGATGTCTTCGTTCCCATGTTAATAAATAATGTAGATTTCTCCTTTGTCCTGTCAAAAACCCACTGTGATTGGCTAATTTTAGTAATAAATTTGGGTAGACACATCCCACTAGAACGCCTCTTTTTTCCAATTACAGTCTCCTGTATTTATTTCAATAAAATTCGCTAGGTGTCTCTAGTGTGATGATTTCTTCGTAATTGAGGTTTAGTTTTCATTAAATACATTTTCTTTTGGAAGAAACCTATTTCATCACAGGTTTGAATTTTTAAGAATCGTTATCCAAATCGAAAAAAGTTTTCTCAGGTTCTATGGGACCAAACTGGCTGAAATTTTGGAAAAGTGATAAGAATCGTTATCCAAATCGAACTCAGTCACAAAATCTCCATAAAGTTGTATTTTTAGAAAAACCATCTTTTTTATGGATCCTAATTTCAGCCTTGGGTTTGAATTTTGGAAGCAGTTTTCTCAGGTTCTATGGGACCAAATTGGCTGATATTTTTGAATAGTGATAAGAATCGTAATCGAAATCGAATTCAGTCACAAAATCTCCATAAAGTTGTATTTTTAGAAAAACCATCTTTTTTATGGAGCCTAATTTCAGCCTTGGGTTTGAATTTTTAAGAATCGTTATCCAAATCGAAAAAAGTCACAAAATCTCCATAAAGTTGTATTTTTAGAAAAATCATGATTTTTATGGACGCTTATTTCAGACTTGGGTTCGAACTTTACAAGCAGTTTTCTCAGAATCTATGGGACCAAACTGGCTGAAATTTTTAAATAGTGATAAGAATCGTTATCCAAATCGAAATAAGTCACAAAATCTCCATAAAGTTGTATTTTTAGAAAAATCATGATTTTTATGGACGCTAATTTCAGACTTGGGTTCGAACTATAGAAGCAGTTTTCTCAGGTTCTATGGGACCAAACTGGCTGAAATTTTGGAATAGTGATAAGAATCGTAATCCAAATCGAATTCAGTCACAAAATCTCCATTAAGTTGTATTTTTAGAAAAATCATTATTTTTATGGACGCTGATTTCAGACTTGGGTTCGAACTATAGAAGCAGTTTTTTCAGGTTCTATGGGACCAAACTGGCTGAAATTTTGGACTTTGGATTTCAGACTTTGATTTTCAGAAAAATCATCTTTTTTATGGAGGCTAATTTGAGACTTGGGTTCGAACTTTAGAAGCAGTTTTCTCAGGATCTATGGGACTAAACTGGCTGAAATTTTGAAATAGTGATAAGAATCGTTATCCAAATCGAAATAAGTCACAAAATCTCCATAAAGTTGTATTTTTAGAAAAATCATGATTTTTATGGACGCTGATTTCAGACTTGGGTTCGAACTATAGAAGCAGTTTTTTCAGGTTCTATGGGACCAAACTGGCTGAAATTTTGGACTTTGGATTTCAGACTTTGATTTTCAGAAAAATCATCTTTTTTATGGAGGCTAATTTCAGACTTGGGTTCGAACTATAGAAGCAGTTTTCTCAGGTTCTATGGGACCAAACTGGCTGAAATTTTGGAATAGTGATAAGAATCGTAATCGAAATCGAATTCAGTCACAAAATCTCCATAAAGTTGTATTTTCAGAAAAATCATCTTTTTTATGGAGGCTTATTTGAGACTTGGGTTCGAACTTTAAAAGCAGTTTTCTCAGGTTCTATGGGACCAAACTGGCTGAAATTTTGGAATAATGATAAGAATCGTTATCCAAATCGAAAAAAGTCACAAAATCTCCATAAAGTTGTATTTTTAGAAAAATCATGATTTTTATGGACGCTTATTTCAGACTTGGGTTCGAACTTTACAAGCAGTTTTCTCAGAATCTATGGGACCAAACTGGCTGAAATTTTGGAATAGTGATAAGAATCGTAATCCAAATCGAATTCAGTCACAAAATCTCCATAAAGTTGTATTTTTAGAAAAATCATGATTTTTATGGACGCTAATTTCAGACTTCGTTTCGAACTATAGAAGCAGTTTTCTCAGGTTCTATGGGACCAAACTTGCTGAAATTTTGGAATAGTGATAAGAATCGTTATCCAAATCGAATTCAGTCACAAAATCTCCATAAAGTTGTATTTTCAGAAAAATCATATTTTTTATGGAGGCTAATTTGAGACTTGGGTTCGAATTTTAGAAGCAGTTTTCTCAGAAACCATGGGACTAAACTGGCTGAAATTTTGAAATAGTGATAAGAATCGTTATCCAGATCGAAATCAGTCACAAAATCTCCATAAAGTTGTATTTTTAGAAAAATCATGATTTTTATGGACGCTAATTTCAGACTTGGTCTCGAACTATAGAAGCAGTTTTCTCAGGTTCTATGGGACCAAACTGGCTGAAATTTTGGAATAGTGATAAGAATCGCAATCCAAATCGAATTCAGTCACAAAATCTCCATAAAGTTGTATTTTAAGAAAAATCATTATTTTTATGGACGCTGATTTCAGACTTGGGTTCGAACTATAGAAGCAGTTTTCTAGAGGTTCTATGGGACCAAACTGGCTGAAATTTTGGAAAAGTGATAAGAATCGTTATCCAAATCGAACTCAGTCACAAAATCTCCATAAAGTTGTATTTTTAGAAAAACCATCTTTTTTATGGATCCTAATTTCAGCCTTGGGTTTGAATTTTGGAAGCAGTTTTCTCAGGTTCTATGGGACCAAATTGGCTTATATTTTTGAATAGTGATAAGAATCGTAATCGAAATCGAATTCAGTCACAAAATCTCCATAAAGTTGTATTTTTAGAAAAATCATGATTTTTATGGACGCTAATTTCAGACTTGGGTTCGAACTATAGAAGCAGTTTTCTCAGGTTTTATGGGACCAAACTGGCTGAAATTTTGTAATAGTGATAAGAATCGTTATCCAAATCGAATTTACTCCTAAAATCTCCATAAAGTTGTATTTTTAGAAAAATCATGATTTTTATGGACGCTAATTTCAGACTTGGGTTCGAACTATAGAAGCAGTTTTCTCAGGTTCTATGGGACCAAACTGGCTGAAATTTTGTAATAGTGATAAGAATCGTTATCCGAATCGAATTTACTCCTAAAATCTCCATAAAGTTGTATTTTTAGAAAAATCATGATTTTTATGGACGCTAATTTCAGATTTCGGTTCGAACTATAGAAGCAGTTTTCTCAGGTTCTATGGGACCAAACTTGCTGAAATTTTGGAATAGTGATAAGAATCGTTATCCAAATCGAATTCAGTCACAAAATCTCCATAAAGTTGTATTTTTAGAAAAATCATGATTTTTATGGACGCTAATTTCAGACTTCGGTTCGAACTATAGAACTAGTTTTCTCAGGATCTATGGGACTAAACTGGCTGAAATTTTTAAATAGTGATAAGAATCGTTATCCAAATCGAAATAAGTCACAAAATCTCCATAAAGTTGTATTTTAAGAAAAATCATGATTTTTATGGACGCTAATTTCAGACTTGGGTTCGAACTATAGAAGCAGTTTTCTCAGGTTCTATGGGACCAAACTGGCTGAAATTTTGAAATAGTGATAAGAATCGTTATCCAGATCGAAATCAGTCACAAAATCTCCATAAAGTTGTATTTTTAGAAAAACCATCTTTTTTATGGATCCTAATTTCAGCCTTGGGTTTGAATTTTGGAAGCAGTTTTCTCAGGTTCTATGGGACCAAATTGGCTGATATTTTTGAATAGTGATAAGAATCGTAATCGAAATCGAATTCAGTCACAAAATCTCCATAAAGTTGTATTTTAAGAAAAACCATCTTTTTTATGGAGCCTGATTTCAGCCTTGGGTTTGAATTTTGGAAGCAGTTTTCTCAGGTTCTATGGGACCAAATTGGCTGATATTTTTGAATAGTGAAAAGAATCGAAATCGAAATCGAATTCAGTCACAAAATCTCCATAAAGTTGTATTTTCAGAAAAATCATCTTTTTTATGGAGGCTTATTTCAGACTTGGGTTCGAACTTTAGAAGCAGTTTTCTCAGGTTTTATGGGACCAAACTGGCTGAAATTTTGAAATTGTGATAAGAATCGTTATCCAAATCGAAATAAGTCACAAAATCTCCATAAAGTTGTATTTTTAGAAAAATCATGATTTTTATGGACGTTAATTTCAGACTTGGGTTCGAACTATAGAAGCAGTTTTCTCAGGTTCTATTGGACCAAACTGGCTGAAATTTTGGAATAGTGATAAGAATCGTAATCCCAATCGAATTCAGTCACAAAAACTCCATAAAGTTGTATTTTTAGAAAAATCATGATTTTTATGGACGCTAATTTCAGACTTGGGTTCGAACTATAGAAGCAGTTTTCTCAGGTTCTATGGGACCAAACTGGCTGAAATTTTGGACTTTGGATTTCAGACTTGGGTTCGAACTATAGAAGCAGTTTTCTCAGGTTCTATGGGACCAAACTGGCTGAAATTTTGGAATAGTGATAAGAATCGTAATCGAAATCGAATTCAGTCACAAAATCTCCATAAAGTTGTATTTTCAGAAAAATCATCTTTTTTATGGAGGCTAATTTGAGACTTGGGTTCGAACTTTAGAAGCAGTTTTCTCAGGATCTATGGGACTAAACTGGCTGAAATTTTGAAATAGTGATAAGAATCGTTATCCAAATCGAATTCAGTCACAAAATCTCCATAAAGTTGTATTTTTAGAAAAATCATGATTTTTATGGACGCTAATTTCAGACTTCGGTTCGAACTATAGAAGCAGTTTTCTCAGGTTCTATGGGACCAAACTTGCTGAAATTTTGGAATAGTGATAAGAATCGTTATCCAAATCGAATTCAGTCACAAAATCTCCATAAAGTTGTATTTTCAGAAAAATCATATTTTTTATGGAGGCTAATTTGAGACTTGGGTTCGAATTTTAGAAGCAGTTTTCTCAGGAACTATGGGACTAAACTGGCTGAAATTTTGAAATAGTGATAAGAATCGTTATCCAGATCGAACTCAGTCACAAAATCTCCATAAAGTTGTATTTTTAGAAAAACCATCTTTTTTATGGATCCTAATTTCAGCCTTGGGTTTGAATTTTGGAAGCAGTTTTCTCAGGTTCTATGGGACCAAATTGGCTGATATTTTTGAATAGTGATAAGAATCGTAATCGAAATCGAATTCAGTCACAAAATCTCCATAAAGTTGTATTTTTAGAAAAACCATCTTTTTTATGGAGCCTAATTTCAGCCTTGGGTTTGAATTTTGGAAGCAGTTTTCTCAGGTTCTATGGGACCAAATTGGCTGATATTTTTGAATAGTGATAAGAATCGTAATCGAAATCGAATTCAGTCACAAAATCTCCATAAAGTTGTATTTTTAGAAAAACCATCTTTTTTATGGAGCCTAATTTCAGCCTTGGGTTTGAATTTTGGAAGCAGTTTTCTCAGGTTCTATGGGACCAAATTGGCTGATATTTTTGAATAGTGATAAGAATCGTAATCGAAATCGAATTCAGTCACAAAATCTCCATAAAGTAGTATTTTTAGAAAAATCATCCTTTTTATGGAGGCTAATTTGAGACTTGGGTTCGAACTTTAGAAGCAGTTTTCTCATGATCTATGGCACTAAACTGGCTGAAATTTTGAAATAGTGATAAGAATCGTTATCCAAATCGAAATAAGTCACAAAATCTCCATAAAGTTGTATTTTAAGAAAAATCATGATTTTTATGGACGCTAATTTCAGACTTGGGTTCGAACTATAGAAGCAGTTTTCTCAGGTTCTATGGGACCAAACTGGCTGAAATTTTGAAATAGTGATAAGAATCGTTATCCAGATCGAAATCAGTCACAAAATCTCCATAAAGTTGTATTTTTAGAAAAACCATCTTTTTTATGGATCCTAATTTCAGCCTTGGGTTTGAATTTTGGAAGCAGTTTTCTCAGGTTCTATGGGACCAAATTGGCTGATATTTTTGAATAGTGATAAGAATCGTAATCGAAATCGAATTCAGTCACAAAATCTCCATAAAGTTGTATTTTAAGAAAAACCATCTTTTTTATGGAGCCTGATTTCAGCCTTGGGTTTGAATTTTGGAAGCAGTTTTCTCAGGTTCTATGGGACCAAATTGGCTGATATTTTTGAATAGTGAAAAGAATCGAAATCGAAATCGAATTCAGTCACAAAATCTCCATAAAGTTGTATTTTCAGAAAAATCATCTTTTTTATGGAGGCTTATTTCAGACTTGGGTTCGAACTTTAGAAGCAGTTTTCTCAGGTTTTATGGGACCAAACTGGCTGAAATTTTGAAATTGTGATAAGAATCGTTATCCAAATCGAAATAAGTCACAAAATCTCCATAAAGTTGTATTTTTAGAAAAATCATGATTTTTATGGACGTTAATTTCAGACTTGGGTTCGAACTATAGAAGCAGTTTTCTCAGGTTCTATTGGACCAAACTGGCTGAAATTTTGGAATAGTGATAAGAATCGTAATCCCAATCGAATTCAGTCACAAAAACTCCATAAAGTTGTATTTTTAGAAAAATCATGATTTTTATGGACGCTAATTTCAGACTTGGGTTCGAACTATAGAAGCAGTTTTCTCAGGTTCTATGGGACCAAACTGGCTGAAATTTTGGACTTTGGATTTCAGACTTGGGTTCGAACTATAGAAGCAGTTTTCTCAGGTTCTATGGGACCAAACTGGCTGAAATTTTGGAATAGTGATAAGAATCGTAATCGAAATCGAATTCAGTCACAAAATCTCCATAAAGTTGTATTTTCAGAAAAATCATCTTTTTTATGGAGGCTAATTTGAGACTTGGGTTCGAACTTTAGAAGCAGTTTTCTCAGGATCTATGGGACTAAACTGGCTGAAATTTTGAAATAGTGATAAGAATCGTTATCCAAATCGAATTCAGTCACAAAATCTCCATAAAGTTGTATTTTTAGAAAAATCATGATTTTTATGGACGCTAATTTCAGACTTCGGTTCGAACTATAGAAGCAGTTTTCTCAGGTTCTATGGGACCAAACTTGCTGAAATTTTGGAATAGTGATAAGAATCGTTATCCAAATCGAATTCAGTCACAAAATCTCCATAAAGTTGTATTTTCAGAAAAATCATATTTTTTATGGAGGCTAATTTGAGACTTGGGTTCGAATTTTAGAAGCAGTTTTCTCAGGAACTATGGGACTAAACTGGCTGAAATTTTGAAATAGTGATAAGAATCGTTATCCAGATCGAACTCAGTCACAAAATCTCCATAAAGTTGTATTTTTAGAAAAACCATCTTTTTTATGGATCCTAATTTCAGCCTTGGGTTTGAATTTTGGAAGCAGTTTTCTCAGGTTCTATGGGACCAAATTGGCTGATATTTTTGAATAGTGATAAGAATCGTAATCGAAATCGAATTCAGTCACAAAATCTCCATAAAGTTGTATTTTTAGAAAAACCATCTTTTTTATGGAGCCTAATTTCAGCCTTGGGTTTGAATTTTGGAAGCAGTTTTCTCAGGTTCTATGGGACCAAATTGGCTGATATTTTTGAATAGTGATAAGAATCGTAATCGAAATCGAATTCAGTCACAAAATCTCCATAAAGTTGTATTTTTAATAAAACCATCTTTTTTATGGAGCCTAATTTCAGCCTTGGGTTTGAATTTTGGAAGCAGTTTTCTCAGGTTCTATGGGACCAAATTGG
Source organism: Hesperophylax consimilis (assembly GCF_061612785.1). Taxonomy (NCBI): domain Eukaryota; kingdom Metazoa; phylum Arthropoda; class Insecta; order Trichoptera; family Limnephilidae; genus Hesperophylax; species Hesperophylax consimilis. The sequence continues at coordinate 180,085 of NC_142855.1, forward strand.
CTGATATTTTTGAATAGTGATAAGAATCGTAATCGAAATCGAATTCAGTCACAAAATCTCCATAAAGTAGTATTTTTAGAAAAATCATCCTTTTTATGGAGGCTAATTTGAGACTTGGGTTCGAACTTTAGAAGCAGTTTTCTCATGATCTATGGCACTAAACTGGCTGAAATTTTGAAATAGTGATAAGAATCGTTATCCAAATCGAATTCAGTCACAAAATCTCCATAAAGTTGTATTTTTAGAAAAATCATGATTTTTATGGACGCTAATTTCAGACTTCGGTTCGAACTATAGAAGCAGTTTTCTCAGGTTCTATGGGACCAAACTTGCTGAAATTTTGGAATAGTGATAAGAATCGTTATCCAAATCGAATTCAGTCACAAAATCTCCATAAAGTTGTATTTTCAGAAAAATCATATTTTTTATGGAGGCTAATTTGAGACTTGGGTTCGAATTTTAGAAGCAGTTTTCTCAGGAACTATGGGACTAAACTGGCTGAAATTTTGAAATAGTGATAAGAATCGTTATCCAGATCGAACTCAGTCACAAAATCTCCATAAAGTTGTATTTTTAGAAAAACCATCTTTTTTATGGATCCTAATTTCAGCCTTGGGTTTGAATTTTGGAAGCAGTTTTCTCAGGTTCTATGGGACCAAATTGGCTGATATTTTTGAATAGTGATAAGAATCGTAATCGAAATCGAATTCAGTCACAAAATCTCCATAAAGTTGTATTTTCAGAAAAATCATATTTTTTATGGAGGCTAATTTGAGACTTGGGTTCGAATTTTGGAAGCAGTTTTCTCAGGTTCTATGGGACCAAATTGGCTGATATTTTTGAATAGTGATAAGAATCGTAATCGAAATCGAATTCAGTCACAAAATCTCCATAAAGTTGTATTTTCAGAAAAATCATCTTTTTTATGGAGGCTAATTTGAGACTTGGGTTCGAATTTTAGAAGCAGTTTTCTCAGGAACTATGGGACTAAACTGGCTGAAATTTTGAAATAGTGATAAGAATCGTTATCCAGATCGAACTCAGTCACAAAATCTCCATAAAGTTGTATTTTTAGAAAAACCATCTTTTTTATGGATCCTAATTTCAGCCTTGGGTTTGAATTTTGGAAGCAGTTTTCTCAGGTTCTATGGGACCAAATTGGCTGATATTTTTGAATAGTGATAAGAATCGTAATCGAAATCGAATTCAGTCACAAAATCTCCATAAAGTTGTATTTTTAGAAAAACCATCTTTTTTATGGAGCCTAATTTCAGCCTTGGGTTTGAATTTTGGAAGCAGTTTTCTCAGGTTCTATGGGACCAAATTGGCTGATATTTTTGAATAGTGATAAGAATCGTAATCGAAATCGAATTCAGTCACAAAATCTCCATAAAGTAGTATTTTTAGAAAAATCATCCTTTTTATGGAGGCTAATTTGAGACTTGGGTTCGAACTTTAGAAGCAGTTTTCTCATGATCTATGGCACTAAACTGGCTGAAATTTTGAAATAGTGATAAGAATCGTAATCCAAATCGAATTCAGTCACAATATCTCCATTAAGTTGTATTTTTAGACAAATCATTATTTTTATGGACGCTGATTTCAGACTTGGGTTCGAACTATAGAAGCAGTTTGCTCAGGTTATATGGGACCAAACTGGCTGAAATTTTGTAATAGTGATAAGAATCGTTATCCAAATCGAATTTACTCCTAAAATCTCCATAAAGTTGTATTTTTAGAAAAATCATGATTTTTATGGACGCTAATTTCAGATTTCGGTTCGAACTATAGAAGCAGTTTTCTCAGGTTCTATGGGACCAAACTTGCTGAAATTTTTGAATAGTGATAAGAATCGTAATCGAAATCGAATTCAGTCACAAAATCTCCATAAAGTTGTATTTTCAGAAAAATCATATTTTTTATGGAGGCTAATTTGAGACTTGGGTTCGAATTTTGGAAGCAGTTTTCTCAGGTTCTATGGGACCAAATTGGCTGATATTTTTGAATAGTGATAAGAATCGTAATCGAAATCGAATTCAGTCACAAAATCTCCATAAAGTTGTATTTTCAGAAAAATCATCTTTTTTATGGAGGCTAATTTGAGACTTGGGTTCAAACTTTAGAAGAAGTTTTCTCAGGATCTATGGGACTAAACTGGCTGAAATTTTGGAAAAGTGATAAGAATCCTTATCCAAATCGAACTCAGTCACAAAATCTCCATAAAGTTGTATTTATAGAAATTGATTAATATTAAGAAAAATCAAGATTTTTATTGACGCTACTTTCAGACTTGGGTTCGAACTTTGGAAGCAGATTTTTCAGGCTTTATGGGACCAAAAGTGCCTAAATTCTGGTGATATTTGTAGTTTATATCGAATTCAGTAACAAAATCTTCATAAAGTTGTATTTTTCGAAAAATCATGATTTTTATGGAGGCTTATTTCAGACTTGGGTTCGAACTTTAGAAGCAGTTTTCTCAGGTTTTATGGGACCAAACTGGCTGAAATTTTGGAATAGTGATAAGAATCGTTATCCAGATCGAACTCAGTCACAAAATCTCCATAAAGTTGTATTTTTAGAAAAACCATCTTTTTTATGGAGGCTAATTTGAGACTTGGGTTTGAATTTTGGAAGCAGTTTTCTCAGGTTCTATGGGACCAAATTGGCTGATATTTTTGAATAGTGATAAGAATCGTAATCGAAATCGAATTCAGTCACAAAATCTCCATAAAGTTGTATTTTTAGAAAAACCATCTTTTTTATGGAGCCTAATTTCAGCCTTGGGTTTGAATTTTGGAAGCAGTTTTCTCAGGTTCTATGGGACCAAATTGGCTGATATTTTTGAATAGTGATAAGAATCGTAATCGAAATCGAATTCAGTCACAAAATCTCCATAAAGTTGTATTTTTAGAAAAACCATCTTTTTTATGGAGCCTAATTTCAGCCTTGGGTTTGAATTTTGGAAGCAGTTTTCTCAGGTTCTATGGGACCAAATTGGCTGATATTTTTGAATAGTGATAAGAATCGTAATCGAAATCGAATTCAGTCACAAAATCTCCATAAAGTAGTATTTTTAGAAAAATCATCCTTTTTATGGAGGCTAATTTGAGACTTGGGTTCGAACTTTAGAAGCAGTTTTCTCATGATCTATGGCACTAAACTGGCTGAAATTTTGAAATAGTGATAAGAATCGTTATCCAAATCGAATTCAGTCACAAAATCTCCATAAAGTTGTATTTTTAGAAAAATCATGATTTTTATGGACGCTAATTTCAGACTTCGGTTCGAACTATAGAAGCAGTTTTCTCAGGTTCTATGGGACCAAACTTGCTGAAATTTTGGAATAGTGATAAGAATCGTTATCCAAATCGAATTCAGTCACAAAATCTCCATAAAGTTGTATTTTCAGAAAAATCATATTTTTTATGGAGGCTAATTTGAGACTTGGGTTCGAATTTTAGAAGCAGTTTTCTCAGGAACTATGGGACTAAACTGGCTGAAATTTTGAAATAGTGATAAGAATCGTTATCCAGATCGAACTCAGTCACAAAATCTCCATAAAGTTGTATTTTTAGAAAAACCATCTTTTTTATGGATCCTAATTTCAGCCTTGGGTTTGAATTTTGGAAGCAGTTTTCTCAGGTTCTATGGGACCAAATTGGCTGATATTTTTGAATAGTGATAAGAATCGTAATCGAAATCGAATTCAGTCACAAAATCTCCATAAAGTTGTATTTTCAGAAAAATCATATTTTTTATGGAGGCTAATTTGAGACTTGGGTTCGAATTTTGGAAGCAGTTTTCTCAGGTTCTATGGGACCAAATTGGCTGATATTTTTGAATAGTGATAAGAATCGTAATCGAAATCGAATTCAGTCACAAAATCTCCATAAAGTTGTATTTTCAGAAAAATCATCTTTTTTATGGAGGCTAATTTGCGACTTGGGTTCGAATTTTAGAAGCAGTTTTCTCAGGAACTATGGGACTAAACTGGCTGAAATTTTGAAATAGTGATAAGAATCGTTATCCAGATCGAACTCAGTCACAAAATCTCCATAAAGTTGTATTTTTAGAAAAACCATCTTTTTTATGGATCCTAATTTCAGCCTTGGGTTTGAATTTTGGAAGCAGTTTTCTCAGGTTCTATGGGACCAAATTGGCTGATATTTTTGAATAGTGATAAGAATCGTAATCGAAATCGAATTCAGTCACAAAATCTCCATAAAGTTGTATTTTTAGAAAAACCATCTTTTTTATGGAGGCTAATTTGAGACTTGGGTTCAAACTTTAGAAGAAGTTTTCTCAGGATCTATGGGACTAAACTGGCTGAAATTTTGGAAAAGTGATAAGAATCCTTATCCAAATCGAACTCAGTCACAAAATCTCCATAAAGTTGTATTTATAGAAATTGATTAATATTAAGAAAAATCAAGATTTTTATTGACGCTACTTTCAGACTTGGGTTCGAACTTTGGAAGCAGATTTTTCAGGCTTTATGGGACCAAAAGTGCCTAAATTCTGGTGATATTTGTAGTTTATATCGAATTCAGTAACAAAATCTTCATAAAGTTGTATTTTTCGAAAAATCATGATTTTTATGGAGGCTTATTTCAGACTTGGGTTCGAACTTTAGAAGCAGTTTTCTCAGGTTTTATGGGACCAAACTGGCTGAAATTTTGGAATAGTGATAAGAATCGTTATCCAAATCGAATTCAGTCACAAAATCTCCATAAAGTTGTATTTTCAGAAAAATCATATTTTTTATGGAGGCTAATTTGAGACTTGGGTTCGAATTTTAGAAGCAGTTTTCTCAGGAACCATGGGACTAAACTGGCTGAAATTTTGAAATAGTGATAAGAATCGTTATCCAGATCGAAATCAGTCACAAAATCTCCATAAAGTTGTATTTTTAGAAAAATCATGATTTTTATGGACGCTAATTTCAGACTTCGGTTCGAACTATAGAAGCAGTTTTCTCAGGTTCTATGGGACCAAACTGGCTGAAATTTTGGAATAGTGATAAGAATCGTTATCCAAATCGAATTCAGTCACAAAATCTCCATAAAGTTGTATTTTCAGAAAAATCATATTTTTTATGGAGGCTAATTTGAGACTTGGGTTCAAATTTTAGAAGCAGTTTTCTCAGGAACTATGGGACTAAACTGGCTGAAATTTTGAAATAGTGATAAGAATCGTTATCCAGATCGAAATCAGTCACAAAATCTCCATAAAGTTGTATTTTTAGAAAAATCATGATTTTTATGGACGCTAATTTCAGACTTGGGTTCGAACTATAGAAGCAGTTTTTTCAGGTTCTATGGGACCAAACTGGCTGAAATTTTGGAATAGTGATAAGAATCGTAATCCCAATCGAATTCAGTCACAAAAACTCCATAAAGTTGTATTTTTAGAAAAATCATGATTTTTATGGACGCTAATTTCAGACTTGGGTTCGAACTATAGAAGCAGTTTTCTCAGGTTTTATGGGACCAAACTGGCTGAAATTTTGGAATAGTGATAAGAATCGTTATCCAAATCGAATTCAGTCACAAAATCTCCATAAAGTAGTATTTTTAGAAAAATCATCCTTTTTATGGAGGCTAATTTGAGACTTGGGTTCGAACTTTAGAAGCAGTTTTCTCATGATCTATGGCACTAAACTGGCTGAAATTTTGAAATAGTGATAAGAATCGTTATCCAAATCTAATTTACTCCTTAAATCTCCATAAAGTTGTATATTTAGAAAAATCATGATTTTTATGGAGGCTTATTTCAGACTTGGGTTCGAACTTTAGAAGCAGTTTTCTCATGATCTATGGCACTAAACTGGCTGAAATTTTGAAATAGTGATAAGAATCGTAATCCAAATCGAATTCAGTCACAATATCTCCATTAAGTTGTATTTTTAGACAAATCATTATTTTTATGGACGCTGATTTCAGACTTGGGTTCGAACTATAGAAGCAGTTTTCTCAGGTTATATGGGACCAAACTGGCTGAAATTTAGGAATAATGATAAGAATCGTAATCGAAATCGAATTCAGTCACAAAATCTATATAAAGTTGTATTTTCAGAAAAATCATCTTTTTTATGGAGGCTAATTTGAGACTTGGGTTCGAATTTTAGAAGCAGTTTTCTCAGGAACTATGGGACTAAACTGGCTGAAATTTTGAAATAGTGATAAGAATCGTTATCCAGATCGAAATCAGTCACAAAATCTCCATAAAGTTGTATTTTTAGAAAAATCATGATTTTTATGGACGCTAATTTCAGACTTGGTCTCGAACTATAGAAGCAGTTTTCTCAGGTTCTATGGGACTAAACTGGCTGAAATTTTGAAATAGTGATAAGAATCGTTATCCAGATCGAACTCAGTCACAAAATCTCCATAAAGTTGTATTTTTAGAAAAACCATCTTTTTTATGGATCCTAATTTCAGCCTTGGGTTTGAATTTTGGAAGCAGTTTTCTCAGGTTCTATGGGACCAAATTGGCTGATATTTTTGAATAGTGATAAGAATCGTAATCGAAATCGAATTCAGTCACAAAATCTCCATAAAGTTGTATTTTTAGAAAAACCATTTTTTTTATGGAGCCTAATTTCAGCCTTGGGTTTGAATTTTGGAAGCAGTTTTCTCAGGTTCTATGGGACCAAATTGGCTGATATTTTTGAATAGTGATAAGAATCGTAATCGAAATCGAATTCAGTCACAAAATCTCCATAAAGTAGTATTTTTAGAAAAATCATCCTTTTTATGGAGGCTAATTTGAGACTTGGGTTCGAACTTTAGAAGCAGTTTTCTCATGATCTATGGCACTAAACTGGCTGAAATTTTGAAATAGTGATAAGAATCGTAATCCAAATCGAATTCAGTCACAATATCTCCATTAAGTTGTATTTTTAGACAAATCATTATTTTTATGGACGCTGATTTCAGACTTGGGTTCGAACTATAGAAGCAGTTTGCTCAGGTTATATGGGACCAAACTGGCTGAAATTTTGTAATAGTGATAAGAATCGTTATCCAAATCGAATTTACTCCTAAAATCTCCATAAAGTTGTATTTTTAGAAAAATCATGATTTTTATGGACGCTAATTTCAGATTTCGGTTCGAACTATAGAAGCAGTTTTCTCAGGTTCTATGGGACCAAACTTGCTGAAATTTTTGAATAGTGATAAGAATCGTAATCGAAATCGAATTCAGTCACAAAATCTCCATAAAGTTGTATTTTCAGAAAAATCATATTTTTTATGGAGGCTAATTTGAGACTTGGGTTCGAATTTTGGAAGCAGTTTTCTCAGGTTCTATGGGACCAAATTGGCTGATATTTTTGAATAGTGATAAGAATCGTAATCGAAATCGAATTCAGTCACAAAATCTCCATAAAGTTGTATTTTCAGAAAAATCATCTTTTTTATGGAGGCTAATTTGAGACTTGGGTTCAAACTTTAGAAGAAGTTTTCTCAGGATCTATGGGACTAAACTGGCTGAAATTTTGGAAAAGTGATAAGAATCCTTATCCAAATCGAACTCAGTCACAAAATCTCCATAAAGTTGTATTTATAGAAATTGATTAATATTAAGAAAAATCAAGATTTTTATTGACGCTACTTTCAGACTTGGGTTCGAACTTTGGAAGCAGATTTTTCAGGCTTTATGGGACCAAAAGTGCCTAAATTCTGGTGATATTTGTAGTTTATATCGAATTCAGTAACAAAATCTTCATAAAGTTGTATTTTTCGAAAAATCATGATTTTTATGGAGGCTTATTTCAGACTTGGGTTCGAACTTTAGAAGCAGTTTTCTCAGGTTTTATGGGACCAAACTGGCTGAAATTTTGGAATAGTGATAAGAATCGTTATCCAAATCGAATTCAGTCACAAAATCTCCATAAAGTTGTATTTTCAGAAAAATCATATTTTTTATGGAGGCTAATTTGAGACTTGGGTTCGAATTTTAGAAGCAGTTTTCTCAGGAACCATGGGACTAAACTGGCTGAAATTTTGAAATAGTGATAAGAATCGTTATCCAGATCGAAATCAGTCACAAAATCTCCATAAAGTTGTATTTTTAGAAAAATCATGATTTTTATGGACGCTAATTTCAGACTTCGGTTCGAACTATAGAAGCAGTTTTCTCAGGTTCTATGGGACCAAACTGGCTGAAATTTTGGAATAGTGATAAGAATCGTTATCCAAATCGAATTCAGTCACAAAATCTCCATAAAGTTGTATTTTCAGAAAAATCATATTTTTTATGGAGGCTAATTTGAGACTTGGGTTCAAATTTTAGAAGCAGTTTTCTCAGGAACTATGGGACTAAACTGGCTGAAATTTTGAAATAGTGATAAGAATCGTTATCCAGATCGAAATCAGTCACAAAATCTCCATAAAGTTGTATTTTTAGAAAAATCATGATTTTTATGGACGCTAATTTCAGACTTGGGTTCGAACTATAGAAGCAGTTTTTTCAGGTTCTATGGGACCAAACTGGCTGAAATTTTGGAATAGTGATAAGAATCGTAATCCCAATCGAATTCAGTCACAAAAACTCCATAAAGTTGTATTTTTAGAAAAATCATGATTTTTATGGACGCTAATTTCAGACTTGGGTTCGAACTATAGAAGCAGTTTTCTCAGGTTTTATGGGACCAAACTGGCTGAAATTTTGGAATAGTGATAAGAATCGTTATCCAAATCGAATTCAGTCACAAAATCTCCATAAAGTAGTATTTTTAGAAAAATCATCCTTTTTATGGAGGCTAATTTGAGACTTGGGTTCGAACTTTAGAAGCAGTTTTCTCATGATCTATGGCACTAAACTGGCTGAAATTTTGAAATAGTGATAAGAATCGTTATCCAAATCTAATTTACTCCTTAAATCTCCATAAAGTTGTATATTTAGAAAAATCATGATTTTTATGGAGGCTTATTTCAGACTTGGGTTCGAACTTTAGAAGCAGTTTTCTCATGATCTATGGCACTAAACTGGCTGAAATTTTGAAATAGTGATAAGAATCGTAATCCAAATCGAATTCAGTCACAATATCTCCATTAAGTTGTATTTTTAGACAAATCATTATTTTTATGGACGCTGATTTCAGACTTGGGTTCGAACTATAGAAGCAGTTTTCTCAGGTTATATGGGACCAAACTGGCTGAAATTTAGGAATAATGATAAGAATCGTAATCGAAATCGAATTCAGTCACAAAATCTATATAAAGTTGTATTTTCAGAAAAATCATCTTTTTTATGGAGGCTAATTTGAGACTTGGGTTCGAATTTTAGAAGCAGTTTTCTCAGGAACTATGGGACTAAACTGGCTGAAATTTTGAAATAGTGATAAGAATCGTTATCCAGATCGAAATCAGTCACAAAATCTCCATAAAGTTGTATTTTTAGAAAAATCATGATTTTTATGGACGCTAATTTCAGACTTGGTCTCGAACTATAGAAGCAGTTTTCTCAGGTTCTATGGGACTAAACTGGCTGAAATTTTGAAATAGTGATAAGAATCGTTATCCAGATCGAACTCAGTCACAAAATCTCCATAAAGTTGTATTTTTAGAAAAACCATCTTTTTTATGGATCCTAATTTCAGCCTTGGGTTTGAATTTTGGAAGCAGTTTTCTCAGGTTCTATGGGACCAAATTGGCTGATATTTTTGAATAGTGATAAGAATCGTAATCGAAATCGAATTCAGTCACAAAATCTCCATAAAGTTGTATTTTTAGAAAAACCATTTTTTTTATGGAGCCTAATTTCAGCCTTGGGTTTGAATTTTGGAAGCAGTTTTCTCAGGTTCTATGGGACCAAATTGGCTGATATTTTTGAATAGTGATAAGAATCGTAATCGAAATCGAATTCAGTCACAAAATCTCCATAAAGTAGTATTTTTAGAAAAATCATCCTTTTTATGGAGGCTAATTTGAGACTTGGGTTCGAACTTTAGAAGCAGTTTTCTCATGATCTATGGCACTAAACTGGCTGAAATTTTGAAATAGTGATAAGAATCGTAATCCAAATCGAATTCAGTCACAATATCTCCATTAAGTTGTATTTTTAGACAAATCATTATTTTTATGGACGCTGATTTCAGACTTGGGTTCGAACTATAGAAGCAGTTTGCTCAGGTTATATGGGACCAAACTGGCTGAAATTTTGTAATAGTGATAAGAATCGTTATCCAAATCGAATTTACTCCTAAAATCTCCATAAAGTTGTATTTTTAGAAAAATCATGATTTTTATGGACGCTAATTTCAGATTTCGGTTCGAACTATAGAAGCAGTTTTCTCAGGTTCTATGGGACCAAACTTGCTGAAATTTTGGAATAGTGATAAGAATCGTTATCCAAATCGAATTCAGTCACAAAATCTCCATAAAGTTGTATTTTCAGAAAAATCATATTTTTTATGGAGGCTAATTTGAGACTTGGGTTCGAATTTTGGAAGCAGTTTTCTCAGGTTCTATGGGACCAAATTGGCTGATATTTTTGAATAGTGATAAGAATCGTAATCGAAATCGAATTCAGTCACAAAATCTCCATAAAGTTGTATTTTCAGAAAAATCATCTTTTTTATGGAGGCTAATTTGAGACTTGGGTTCGAATTTTAGAAGCAGTTTTCTCAGGAACTATGGGACTAAACTGGCTGAAATTTTGAAATAGTGATAAGAATCGTTATCCAGATCGAACTCAGTCACAAAATCTCCATAAAGTTTTTTTTTTAGAAAAACCATCTTTTTTATGGATCCTAATTTCAGCCTTGGGTTTGAATTTTGGAAGCAGTTTTCTCAGGTTCTATGGGACCAAATTGGCTGATATTTTTGAATAGTGATAAGAATCGTAATCGAAATCGAATTCAGTCACAAAATCTCCATAAAGTTGTATTTTTAGAAAAACCATCTTTTTTATGGAGCCTAATTTCAGCCTTGGGTTTGAATTTTGGAAGCAGTTTTCTCAGGTTCTATGGGACCAAATTGGCTGATATTTTTGAATAGTGATAAGAATCGTAATCGAAATCGAATTCAGTCACAAAATCTCCATAAAGTAGTATTTTTAGAAAAATCATCCTTTTTATGGAGGCTAATTTGAGACTTGGGTTCGAACTTTAGAAGCAGTTTTCTCATGATCTATGGCACTAAACTGGCTGAAATTTTGAAATAGTGATAAGAATCGTAATCCAAATCGAATTCAGTCACAATATCTCCATTAAGTTGTATTTTTAGACAAATCATTATTTTTATGGACGCTGATTTCAGACTTGGGTTCGAACTATAGAAGCAGTTTGCTCAGGTTATATGGGACCAAACTGGCTGAAATTTTGTAATAGTGATAAGAATCGTTATCCAAATCGAATTTACTCCTAAAATCTCCATAAAGTTGTATTTTTAGAAAAATCATGATTTTTATGGACGCTAATTTCAGATTTCGGTTCGAACTATAGAAGCAGTTTTCTCAGGTTCTATGGGACCAAACTTGCTGAAATTTTGGAATAGTGATAAGAATCGTTATCCAAATCGAATTCAGTCACAATATCTCCATAAAGTTGTATTTTCAGAAAAATCATATTTTTTATGGAGGCTAATTTGAGACTTGGGTTCGAATTTTGGAAGCAGTTTTCTCAGGTTCTATGGGACCAAATTGGCTGATATTTTTGAATAGTGATAAGAATCGTAATCGAAATCGAATTCAGTCACAAAATCTCCATAAAGTTGTATTTTCAGAAAAATCATCTTTTTTATGGAGGCTAATTTGAGACTTGGGTTCAAACTTTAGAAGAAGTTTTCTCAGGATCTATGGGACTAAACTGGCTGAAATTTTGGAAAAGTGATAAGAATCCTTATCCAAATCGAACTCAGTCACAAAATCTCCATAAAGTTGTATTTATAGAAATTGATTAATATTAAGAAAAATCAAGATTTTTATTGACGCTACTTTCAGACTTGGGTTCGAACTTTGGAAGCAGATTTTTCAGGCTTTATGGGACCAAAAGTGCCTAAATTCTGGTGATATTTGTAGTTTATATCGAATTCAGTAACAAAATCTTCATAAAGTTGTATTTTTCGAAAAATCATGATTTTTATGGAGGCTTATTTCAGACTTGGGTTCGAACTTTAGAAGCAGTTTTCTCAGGTTTTATGGGACCAAACTGGCTGAAATTTTGGAATAGTGATAAGAATCGTAATCGAAATCGAATTCAGTCACAAAATCTCCATAAAGTTGTATTTTCAGAAAAATCATCTTTTTTATGGAGGCTAATTTGAGACTTGGGTTCGAATTTTAGAAGCAGTTTTCTCAGGAACTATGGGACTAAACTGGCTGAAATTTTGAAATAGTGATAAGAATCGTTATCCAGATCGAACTCAGTCACAAAATCTCCATCAAGTTTTTTTTTTAGAAAAACCATCTTTTTTATGGATCCTAATTTCAGCCTTGGGTTTGAATTTTGGAAGCAGTTTTCTCAGGTTCTATGGGACCAAATTGGCTGATATTTTTGAATAGTGATAAGAATCGTAATCGAAATCGAATTCTGTCACAAAATCTCCATAAAGTTGTATTTTTAGAAAAACCATCTTTTTTATGGAGCCTAATTTCAGCCTTGGGTTTGAATTTTGGAAGCAGTTTTCTCAGGTTCTATGGGACCAAATTGGCTGATATTTTTGAATAGTGATAAGAATCGTAATCGAAATCGAATTCAGTCACAAAATCTCCATAAAGTAGTATTTTTAGAAAAATCATCCTTTTTATGGAGGCTAATTTGAGACTTGGGTTCGAACTTTAGAAGCAGTTTTCTCATGATCTATGGCACTAAACTGGCTGAAATTTTGAAATAGTGATAAGAATCGTAATCCAAATCGAATTCAGTCACAATATCTCCATTAAGTTGTATTTTTAGACAAATCATTATTTTTATGGACGCTGATTTCAGACTTGGGTTCGAACTATAGAAGCAGTTTGCTCAGGTTATATGGGACCAAACTGGCTGAAATTTTGTAATAGTGATAAGAATCGTTATCCAAATCGAATTTACTCCTAAAATCTCCATAAAGTTGTATTTTTAGAAAAATCATGATTTTTATGGACGCTAATTTCAGATTTCGGTTCGAACTATAGAAGCAGTTTTCTCAGGTTCTATGGGACCAAACTTGCTGAAATTTTGGAATAGTGATAAGAATCGTTATCCAAATCGAATTCAGTCACAAAATCTCCATAAAGTTGTATTTTCAGAAAAATCATATTTTTTATGGAGGCTAATTTGAGACTTGGGTTCGAATTTTGGAAGCAGTTTTCTCAGGTTCTATGGGACCAAATTGGCTGATATTTTTGAATAGTGATAAGAATCGTAATCGAAATCGAATTCAGTCACAAAATCTCCATAAAGTTGTATTTTCAGAAAAATCATCTTTTTTATGGAGGCTAATTTGAGACTTGGGTTCAAACTTTAGAAGAAGTTTTCTCAGGATCTATGGGACTAAACTGGCTGAAATTTTGGAAAAGTGATAAGAATCCTTATCCAAATCGAACTCTGTCACAAAATCTCCATAAAGTTGTATTTATAGAAATTGATTAATATTAAGAAAAATCAAGATTTTTATTGACGCTACTTTCAGACTTGGGTTCGAACTTTGGAAGCAGATTTTTCAGGCTTTATGGGACCAAAAGTGCCTAAATTCTGGTGATATTTGTAGTTTATATCGAATTCAGTAACAAAATCTTCATAAAGTTGTATTTTTCGAAAAATCATGATTTTTATGGAGGCTTATTTCAGACTTGGGTTCGAACTTTAGAAGCAGTTTTCTCAGGTTTTATGGGACCAAACTGGCTGAAATTTTGGAATAGTGATAAGAATCGTAATCGAAATCGAATTCAGTCACAAAAACTCCATAAAGTTGTATTTTTAGAAAAATCATGATTTTTATGGACGCTAATTTCAGACTTGGGTTCGAACTATAGAAGCAGTTTTCTCAGGTTCTATGGGACCAAACTGGCTGAAATTTTGTAATAGTGATAAGAATCGTTATCCAAATCGAATTTACTCATAAAATCTCCATAAAGTTGTATTTTTAGAAAAATCATGATTTTTATGGACGCTAATTTCAGACTTGGGTTCGAACTATAGAAGCAGTTTTTTCAGGTTCTATGGGACCAAACTGGCTGAAATTTTGGAATAGTGATAAGAATCGTAATCCCAATCGAATTCAGTCACAAAAACTCCATAAAGTTGTATTTTTAGAAAAATCATGATTTTTATGGACGCTAATTTCAGACTTGGGTTCGAACTATAGAAGCAGTTTTCTCAGGTTTTATGGGACCAAACTGGCTGAAATTTTGGAATAGTGATAAGAATCGTTATCCAAATCGAATTCAGTCACAAAATCTCCATAAAGTAGTATTTTTAGAAAAATCATCCTTTTTATGGAGGCTAATTTGAGACTTGGGTTCGAACTTTAGAAGCAGTTTTCTCATGATCTATGGCACTAAACTGGCTGAAATTTTGAAATAGTGATAAGAATCGTTATCCAAATCTAATTTACTCCTTAAATCTCCATAAAGTTGTATATTTAGAAAAATCATGATTTTTATGGAGGCTTATTTCAGACTTGGGTTCGAACTTTAGAAGCAGTTTTCTCATGATCTATGGCACTAAACTGGCTGAAATTTTGAAATAGTGATAAGAATCGTAATCCAAATCGAATTCAGTCACAATATCTCCATTAAGTTGTATTTTTAGACAAATCATTATTTTTATGGACGCTGATTTCAGACTTGGGTTCGAACTATAGAAGCAGTTTTCTCAGGTTATATGGGACCAAACTGGCTGAAATTTAGGAATAATGATAAGAATCGTAATCGAAATCGAATTCAGTCACAAAATCTATATAAAGTTGTATTTTCAGAAAAATCATCTTTTTTATGGAGGCTAATTTGAGACTTGGGTTCGAATTTTAGAAGCAGTTTTCTCAGGAACTATGGGACTAAACTGGCTGAAATTTTGAAATAGTGATAAGAATCGTTATCCAGATCGAAATCAGTCACAAAATCTCCATAAAGTTGTATTTTTAGAAAAATCATGATTTTTATGGACGCTAATTTCAGACTTGGTCTCGAACTATAGAAGCAGTTTTCTCAGGTTCTATGGGACCAAACTGGCTGAAATTTTGGAAAAGTGATGAGAATCGTTATCCAAATCGAACTCAGTCAGAAAATCTCCATAAAGTTGTATTTTTAGAAAAACCATCTTTTTTATGGATCCTAATTTCAGCCTTGGGTTTGAATTTTGGAAGCAGTTTTCTCAGGTTCTATGGGACCAAATTGGCTGATATTTTTGAATAGTGATAAGAATCGTAATCGAAATCGAATTCAGTCACAAAATCTCCATAAAGTTGTATTTTTAGAAAAACCATCTTTTTTATGGAGGCTAATTTCAGCCTTGGGTTTGAATTTTGGAAGCAGTTTTCTCAGGTTCTATGGGACCAAATTGGCTGATATTTTTGAATAGGGATAAGAATCGTAATCGAAATCGAATTCAGTCACAAAATCTCCATAAAGTTGTATTTTTAGAAAAATCAAGATTTTTATTGACGCTACTTTCAGACTTGGGTTCGAACTATATAAGCAGTTTTTTCAGGTTCTATGGGACCAAACTGGCTGAAATTTTGGAATAGTGATAAGAATCGTTATCCAAATCGAAATAAGTCACAAAATCTCCATAAAGTTGTATTTTTAGAAAAATCATGATTTTTATGGACGCTAATTTCAGACTTGGGTTCGAACTATAGAAGCAGTTTTCTCAGGTTCTATGGGACCAAACTTGCTGAAATTTTGGAATAGTGATAAGAATCGTTATCCAAATCGAATTCAGTCACAAAATCTCCATAAAGTTGTATTTTCAGAAAAATCATATTTTTTATGGAGGCTAATTTGAGACTTGGGTTCGAATTTTAGAAGCAGTTTTCTCAGGAACTATGGGACTAAACTGGCTGAAATTTTGAAATAGTGATAAGAATCGTTATCCAGATCGAACTCAGTCACAAAATCTCCATAAAGTTGTATTTTTAGAAAAACCATCTTTTTTATGGATCCTAATTTCAGCCTTGGGTTTGAATTTTGGAAGCAGTTTTCTCAGGTTCTATGGGACCAAATTGGCTGATATTTTTGAATAGTGATAAGAATCGTAATCGAAATCGAATTCAGTCACAAAATCTCCATAAAGTTGTATTTTTAGAAAAACCATCTTTTTTATGGAGCCTAATTTCAGCCTTGGGTTTGAATTTTGGAAGCAGTTTTCTCAGGTTCTATGGGACCAAATTGGCTGATATTTTTGAATAGTGATAAGAATCGTAATCGAAATCGAATTCAGTCACAAAATCTCCATAAAGTAGTATTTTTAGAAAAATCATCCTTTTTATGGAGGCTAATTTGAGACTTGGGTTCGAACTTTAGAAGCAGTTTTCTCATGATCTATGGCACTAAACTGGCTGAAATTTTGAAATAGTGATAAGAATCGTTATCCAAATCTAATTTACTCCTAAAATCTCCATAAAGTTGTATATTTAGAAAAATCATGATTTTTATGGACGCTAATTTCAGACTTGGGTTCGAACTATAGAAGCAGTTTTCTCAGGTTCTATGGGACCAAACTGGCTGAAATTTTGTAATAGTGATAAGAATCGTTATCCAAATCGAATTTACTCCTAAAATCTCCATAAAGTTGTATTTTTAGAAAAATCATGATTTTTATGGACGCTAATTTCAGACTTCGGTTCGAACTATAGAAGCAGTTTTCTCAGGTTCTATGGGACCAAACTTGCTGAAATTTTGGAATAGTGATAAGAATCGTTATCCAAATCGAATTCAGTCACAAAATCTCCATAAAGTTGTATTTTCAGAAAAATCATATTTTTTATGGAGGCTAATTTGAGACTTGGGTTCGAATTTTAGAAGCAGTTTTCTCAGGAACTATGGGACTAAACTGGCTGAAATTTTGAAATAGTGATAAGAATCGTTATCCAGATCGAACTCAGTCACAAAATCTCCATAAAGTTGTATTTTTAGAAAAACCATCTTTTTTATGGATCCTAATTTCAGCCTTGGGTTTGAATTTTGGAAGCAGTTTTCTCAGGTTCTATGGGACCAAATTGGCTGATATTTTTGAATAGTGATAAGAATCGTAATCGAAATCGAATTCAGTCACAAAATCTCCATAAAGTTGTATTTTTAGAAAAACCATCTTTTTTATGGAGCCTAATTTCAGCCTTGGGTTTGAATTTTGGAAGCAGTTTTCTCAGGTTCTATGGGACCAAATTGGCTGATATTTTTGAATAGTGATAAGAATCGTAATCGAAATCGAATTCAGTCACAAAATCTCCATAAAGTTGTATTTTCAGAAAAATCATCTTTTTTATGGAGGCTAATTTGAGACTTGGGTTCAAACTTTAGAAGATGTTTTCTCAGGATCTATGGGACTAAACTGGCTGAAATTTTGGAAAAGTGATAAGAATCCTTATCCAAATCGAACTCAGTCACAAAATCTCCATAAAGTTGTATTTATAGAAATTGATTAATATTAAGAAAAATCAAGATTTTTATTGACGCTACTTTCAGACTTGGGTTCGAACTTTGGAAGCAGATTTTTCAGGCTTTATGGGACCAAAAGTGCCTAAATTTTGGAATTCTGATGATATTTGTAGTTTATATCGAATTCAGTAACAAAATCTTCATAAAGTTGTATTTTTCGAAAAATCATGATTTATATTCAGGCTTATTTCAGACTTGGGTTCGAACTTTAGAAGCAGTTTTCTCAGGTTTTATGGGACCAAACTGGCTGAAATTTTGGAATAGTGATAAGAATCGTTATCCAAATCGAATTCAGTCACAAAATCTCCATAAAGTAGTATTTTTAGAAAAATCATCCTTTTTATGGAGCCTAATTTGAGACTTGGGTTCGAACTTTAGAAGCAGTTTTCTCATGATCTATGGCACTAAACTGGCTGAAATTTTGAAATAGTGATAAAAATCGTTATCCAAATCTAATTTACTCCTAAAATCTCCATAAAGTTGTATATTTAGAAAAATCATGATTTTTATGGAGGCTTATTTCAGACTTGGGTTCGCACTTTAGAAGCAGTTTTCTCATGATCTATGGCACTAAACTGGCTGAAATTTTGAAATAGTGATAAGAATCGTAATCCAAATCGAATTCAGTCACAATATCTCCATTAAGTTGTATTTTTAGACAAATCATTATTTTTATGGACGCTGATTTCAGACTTGGGTTCGAACTATAGAGGCAGTTTTCTCAGGTTATATGGGACCAAACTGGCTGAAATTTTGTAATAGTGATAAGAATCGTTATCCAAATCGAATTTACTCCTAAAATCTCCATAAAGTTGTATTTTTAGAAAAATCATGATTTTTATGGACGCTAATTTCAGACTTGGGTTCGAACTATAGAAGCAGTTTTCTCAGGTTCTATGGGACCAAACTGGCTGAAATTTTGTAATAGTGATAAGAATCGTTATCCAAATCGAATTTACTCCTAAAATCTCCATAAAGTTGTATTTTTAGAAAAATCATGATTTTTATGGACGCTAATTTCAGACTTAGGTTCGAACTATAGAAGCGGTTTTCTCAGGTTCTATGGGACCAAACTGGCTGAAATTTTGGAATAGTGATAAGAATCGTAATCGAAATCGAATTCAGTCACAAAATCTCCATAAAGTTGTATTTTCAGAAAAATCATCTTTTTTATGGAGGCTAATTTGAGACTTGGGTTCGAACTTTAGAAGCAGTTTTCTCAGGATCTATGGGACTAAACTGGCTGAAATTTTTAAATAGTGATAAGAATCGTTATCCAAATCGAAATAAGTCACAAAATCTCCATAAAGTTGTATTTTTAGAAAAATCATGATTTTTATGGACGCTAATTTCAGACTTGGGTTCGAACTTTGGAAGTAGTTTTTTCAGGTTCTATGGGAGCAAATTGGCTGAAATTTTTGAATAGTTATATAAGAATCGTTATCCAAGTCGAACTCAGTCGCAAAATCTCCATAAAGTTGTATTTTTAGAAAAATCATGATTTTTATGGACGCTAATTTCAGACTTGGGTTCGAACTTTAGAAGCAGTTTTCTCAGGATCTATGGGACTAAACTGGCTGAAATTTTGGAATAGTGATAAGAATCGTAATTCAAATCGAATTCAGTCACAAAATCTCCATAAAGTTGTATTTTTAGAAAAATCATGATTTTTATGGACGCTAATTTCAGACTTCGGTTCGAACTATAGAAGCAGTTTTCTCAGGTTCTATGGGACCAAACTTGCTGAAATTTTGGAATAGTGATAAGAATCGTTATCCAAATCGAATTCAGTCACAAAATCTCCATAAAATTGTATTTTCAGAAAAATCATATTTTTTATGGAGGCTAATTTGAGACTCGGGTTCGAATTTTAGAAGCAGTTTTCTCAGGAACTATGGGACTAAACTGGCTGAAATTTTGAAATAGTGATAAGAATCGTTATCCAGATCGAAATCAGTCACAAAATTTCCATTAAGTTGTATTTTTAGAAAAATCATGATTTTTATGGACGCTTATTTCAGACTTGGTCTCGAACTATAGAAGCAGTTTTCTCAGGTTCTATGGGACCAAACTTGCTGAAATTTTGGAATAGTGATAAGAATCGTTATCCAAATCGAATTCAGTCACAAAATCTCCATAAAGTTGTATTTTTAGACAAATCATTATTTTTATGGACGCTGATTTCAGACTTGGGTTCGAATTTTAGAAGCAGTTTTCTCAGGAACTATGGGACTAAACTGGCTGAAATTTTGAAATAGTGATAAGAATCGTTATCCAGATCGAACTCAGTCACAAAATCTCCATAAAGTTGTATTTTTAGAAAAACCATCTTTTTTATGGATCCTAATTTCAGCCTTGGGTTTGAATTTTGGAAGCAGTTTTCTCAGGTTCTATGGGACCAAATTGGCTGATATTTTTGAATAGTGATAAGAATCGTAATCGAAATCGAATTCAGTCACAAAATCTCCATAAAGTTGTATTTTTAGAAAAACCATCTTTTTTATGGAGCCTAATTTCAGCCTTGGGTTTGAATTTTGGAAGCAGTTTTCTCAGGTTCTATGGGACCAAATTGGCTGATATTTTTGAATAGTGATAAGAATCGTAATCGAAATCGAATTCAGTCACAAAATCTCCATAAAGTTGTATTTTCAGAAAAATCATCTTTTTTATGGAGGCTAATTTGAGACTTGGGTTCAAACTTTAGAAGATGTTTTCTCAGGATCTATGGGACTAAACTGGCTGAAATTTTGGAAAAGTGATAAGAATCCTTATCCAAATCGAACTCAGTCACAAAATCTCCATAAAGTTGTATTTATAGAAATTGATTAATATTAAGAAAAATCAAGATTTTTATTGACGCTACGCTGGTTCGAACTATAGAAGCAGTTTTCTCAGGTTATATGGGACCAAACTGGCTGAAATTTTGTAATAGTGATAAGAATCGTTATCCAAATCGAATTGACTCCTAAAATCTCCATAAAGTTGTATTTTTAGAAAAATCATGATTTTTATGGACGCTAATTTCAGACTTGGGTTCGAACTATAGAAGCAGTTTTCTCATGATCTATGGCACTAAACTGGCTGAAATTTTGAAATAGTGATAAGAATCGTTATACAAATCTAATTTACTCCTAAAATCTCCATAAAGTTGTATATTTAGAAAAATCATGATTTTTATGGAGGCTTATTTCAGACTTGGGTTCGAACTTTAGAAGCAGTTTTCTCATGATCTATGGCACTAAACTGGCTGAAATTTTGAAATAGTGATAAGAATCGTTATCCAAATCTAATTTACTCCTAAAATCTCCATAAAGTTGTACATTTAGAAAAATCATGATTTTTATGGAGGCTTATTTCAGACTTGGGTTCGAACTTAAGAAGCAGTTTTCTCATGATCTATGGCACTAAACTGGCTGAAATTTTGAAATAGTGATAAGAATCGTAATCCAAATCGAATTCAGTCACAAAAACTCCATAAAGTTGTATTTTTAGAAAAATCATGATTTTTATGGACGCTAATTTCAGACTTGGGTTCGAACTATAGAAGCAGTTTTCTCAGGTTCTATGGGACCAAACTGGCTGAAATTTTGTAATAGTGATAAGAATCGTTATCCAAATCGAATTTACTCATAAAATCTCCATAAAGTTGTATTTTTAGAAAAATCATGATTTTTATGGACGCTAATTTCAGACTTGGGTTCGAACTATAGAAGCAGTTTTCTCAGGTTCTATGGGACCAAACTGGCTGAAATTTTGGAATAGTGATAAGAATCGTAATCGAAATCGAATTCAGTCACAAAATCTCCATAAAGTTGTATTTTTAGAAAAATCATGATTTTTATGGACGCTAATTTCAGACTTGGGTTCGAACTATAGAAGCAGTTTTCTCAGGTTCTATGGGACCAAATTGGCTGAAATTTTGAAAAAGTGATAAGAATCGTTATCCAAATCGAACTCAGTCACAAAATCTCCATAAAGTTGTATTTTTAGAAAAACCATCTTTTTTATGGAGCCTAATTTCAGCCTTGGGTTTGAATTTTGGAAGCAGTTTTCTCAGGTTCTATGGGACCAAATTGGCTGATATTTTTGAATAGTGATAAGAATCCTTATCCAAATCGAACTCAGTCACAAACTCCATAAAGTTGTATTTATAGAAATTGATTAATATTAAGAAAAATCAAGATTTTTATTGACTCTACTTTCAGACTTGGGTTCGAACTTTGGAAGCAGATTTTTCAGGCTTAATGGGACCAAAAGTGCCTAAATTTTGGAATTCTGATGATATTTGTAGTTTATATCGAATTCAGTAACAAAATCTTCATAAAGTTGTATTTTTCGAAAAATCATGATTTTTTTGGACGCTAATTTCAGACTTGGGTTCGAACTTTGCAAGCAGTTTTTTCATGATCATGGGACCATATGGGCTGAAATTTTGGAATTGTCATGAGAATCGTTGTCGAAACTGAATTCAGTCACAAAATCTCTATAAAGTAGTATTTTGAAGTGAAACTTCTTTAGGCGCGTAATTCGGGGACGGAGTAAAACCGAGTCAGGATCGACACGAAAATGCGGGTACCCCCACCACCGCTCACCGTTCACTGTCCCTTTCTCACCATATGCGCTTGTTGAGGTGGGGGAGCCGCTCACGAACGTTCTCTCCCGACACGGGACAACAATCGATGCAGTTTTTGCACGATTCATTAAGGATTTAAGTGCTCATGTATATATCTCGCACTTTAGTTACCATAACCCAATTATCACGACATAAGGAAATGATATTCATGAAATTGACAATGAAAATGGCACATGATTGGTAAATTGTCATTGTAATTTCTTTGTTATTTTTAATTGTAATATTGTTATTTATATAATATTGTATACTTGTGAATAAATTGAAAATTTTTGGAACTATACATTAATCGAACGTCATTCATCTATAAGAAAATATTAGAAAAAGCAAATCCATGCTTCGTCGTTGAATTATTTAACCTCTTATTTTCAAACTAACCTAAGAGAGAAAATAGAGATGATGAAATGAAAATAGAGAGAGAGGAATGCTAGAAGTTTCACTTCTGTCTTGCGTAGGCTTGACACACCCACTTTTTTTTTTTAGATAAATCAAGATTTTTATGGACGTTAATTTCAGACTTGGGTTCGAACTATAGAAGCAGTTTTCTCAGGTTCTATGGGACCAAACTGGCTGAAATTTTGGAATAGTGATAAGAATCGTAATCCCAATCGAATGCAGTCACAAAAACTCCATAAAGTTGTATTTTTAGAAAAATCATGATTTTTATGGACGCTAATTTCAGACTTGGGTTCGAACTATAGAAGCAGTTTTCTCATGATCTATGGCACTAAACTGGCTGAAATTTTGAAATAGTGATAAGAATCGTTATCCAAATCTAATTTACTCCTAAAATCTCCATAAAGTTGTACATTTAGAAAAATCATGATTTTTATGGAGGCTTATTTCAGACTTGGGTTCGAACTTTAGAAGCAGTTTTCTCATGATCTATGGCACTAAACTGGCTGAAATTTTGAAATAGTGATAAGAATCGTAATCCAAATCGAATTCAGTCACAAAAACTCCATAAAGTTGTATTTTCAGAAAAATCATCTTTTTTATGGAGGCTAATTTGAGACTTGGGTTCGAACTTTAGAAGAAGTTTTCTCAGGATCTATGGGACTAAACTGGCTGAAATTTTGAAATTGTGATAAGAATCGTTATCCAAATCGAATTTACTCCTAAAATCTCCATAAAGTTGTATTTTTAGAAAAATCATGATTTTTATGGACGCTAATTTCAGACTTGGGTTCGAACTATAGAAGCAGTTTTCTCAGGTTCTATGGGACCAAACTGGCTGAAATTTTGGAATAGTGATAAGAATCGTAATCGAAATCGAATTCAGTCACAAAATCTCCATAAAGTTGTATTTTCAGAAAAATCATCTTTTTTATGGAGGCTAATTTGAGACTTGGGTTCGAACTTTAGAAGCAGTTTTCTCAGGATCTATGGGACTAAACTGGCTGAAATTTTGAAATTGTGATAAGAATCGTTATCCAAATCGAAATAAGTCACAAAATCTCCATAAAGTTGTATTTTTAGAAAAATCATAATTTTTATGGACGTTAATTTCAGACTTGGGTTCGAACTATAGAAGCAGTTTTCTCAGGTTCTATTGGACCAAACTGGCTGAAATTTCGGAATAGTGATAAGAATCGTAATCTCAATCGAATTCAGTCACAAAAACTCCATAAAAATGTATTTTTAGAAAAATCATGATTTTTATGGACGCTAATTTCAGACTTGGGTTCGAACTATAGAAGCAGTTTTCTCATGATCTATGGCACTAAACTGGCTGAAATTTTGAAATAGTGATAAGAATCGTTATACAAATCTAATTTACTCCTAAAATCTCCATAAAGTTGTATATTTAGAAAAATCATGATTTTTATGGAGGCTTATTTCAGACTTGGGTTCGAACTTTAGAAGCAGTTTTCTCATGATCTATGGCACTAAACTGGCTGAAATTTTGAAATAGTGATAAGAATCGTTATCCAAATCTAATTTACTCCTAAAATCTCCATAAAGTTGTACATTTAGAAAAATCATGATTTTTATGGAGGCTTATTTCAGACTTGGGTTCGAACTTAAGAAGCAGTTTTCTCATGATCTATGGCACTAAACTGGCTGAAATTTTGAAATAGTGATAAGAATCGTAATCCAAATCGAATTCAGTCACAAAAACTCCATAAAGTTGTATTTTTAGAAAAATCATGATTTTTATGGACGCTAATTTCAGACTTGGGTTCGAACTATAGAAGCAGTTTTCTCAGGTTCTATGGGACCAAACTGGCTGAAATTTTGTAATAGTGATAAGAATCGTTATCCAAATCGAATTGACTCCTAAAATCTCCATAAAGTTGTATTTTTAGAAAAATCATGATTTTTATGGACGCTAATTTCAGACTTGGGTTCGAACTATAGAAGCAGTTTTCTCAGGTTCTATGGGACCAAACTGGCTGAAATTTTGGAATAGTGATGAGAATCGTAATCGAAATCGAATTCAGTCACAAAATCTCCATAAAGTTGTATTTTCAGAAAAATCATCTTTTTTATGGAGGCTAATTTGAGACTTGGGTTCGAACTTTAGAAGCAGTTTTCTCAGGATCTATGGGACTAAACTGGCTGAAATTTTTATATAGTGATAAGAATCGTTATCCAAATCGAAATAAGTCACAAAATGTCCATAAAGTTGTATTTTGAGAAAAATCATGATTTTTATGGACGCTTATTTCAGACTTGGGTTCGAACTATAGAAGCAGTTTTCTCAGAATCTATGGGACTAAACTGGCTGAAATTTTGTAATAGTGATAAGAATCGTTATCTTAATCGAATTTAGTCCTAAAATCTCCATCAAGTTGTATTTATAGAAAAATCATGATTTTTATGGACACTTATTTCAGACTTGGGTTCGAACTATAGAAGCAGTTTTCTCAGAATCTATGGGACTAAACTGGCTGAAATTTTGTTATAGTGATAAGAATCGTTATCCAAATCGAATGTCGTCCTAAAATCTCCATAAAGTTGTATTTATAGAAATTGATTAATATTAAGAAAAATCATGATTTTTATGGACGCTTATTTCAGACTTGGGTCCGAACTATAGAAGCAGTTTTCTCAGGTTCTATGGGACCAAACTGGCTGAAATTTTGGAATAGTGATAAGAATCGTAATCCCAATCGAATTCAGTCACAAAAACTCCATAAAGTTGTTTTTTTAGAAAAATCATGATTTTTATGGACGCTAATTTCAGACTTGGGTTCGAACTATAGAAGCAGTTTTCTCATGATCTATGGCACTAAACTGGCTGAAATTTTGAAATTGTGATAAGAATCGTTATCCAAATCTTATTTACTCCTTAAATCTCCATAAAGTTGTATATTTAGAAAAATCATGATTTTTATGGAGGCTTATTTCAGACTTGGGTTCGAACTTTACAAGCAGTTTTCTCAGAATCTATGGGACCAAACGGGCTTAAATTTTGTAATAGTTATAAGAATCGTAATCCAAATCGAATTCAGTCACAAAATCTCCATAAAGTTGTATTTTCAGAAAAATCATCTTTTTTATGGAGGCTAATTTGAGACTTGGGTTCGAACTTTAGAAGAAGTTTTCTCAGGATCTATGGGACTAAACTGGCTGAAATTTTGAAATTGTGATAAGAATCGTTATCCAAATCGAATTCAGTCACAAAATCTCCATAAAGTTGTATTTTTAGAAAAATGATGATTTTTATGGACGCTTATTTCAGACTTGGGTTCGAACCTTACAAGCAGTTTTCTCAGAATCTATGGGACCAAACTGGCTTAAATTTTGTAATAGTTATAAGAATCGTAATCCAAATCGAATTCAGTCACAAAATCTCCATAAAGTTGTATTTTCAGAAAAATCATCTTTTTTATGGAGGCTAATTTGAGACTTGGGTTCGAACTTTAGAAGAAGTTTTCTCAGGATCTATGGGACTAAACTGGCTGAAATTTTGAAATTGTGATAAGAATCGTTATCCAAATCGAATTTACTCCTAAAATCTCCATAAAGTTGTATTTTTAGAAAAATCATGATTTTTATGGACGCTAATTTCAGACTTGGGTTCGAACTATAGAAGCAGTTTTCTCAGGTTCTATGGGACCAAACTGGCTGAAATTTTGGAATAGTGATAAGAATCGTAATCGAAATCGAATTCAGTCACAAAATCTCCATAAAGTTGTATTTTCAGAAAAATCATCTTTTTTATGGAGGCTAATTTGAGACTTGGGTTCGAACTTTAGAAGCAGTTTTCTCAGGATCTATGGGACTAAACTGGCTGAAATTTTGAAATTGTGATAAGAATCGTTATCCAAATCGAAATAAGTCACAAAATCTCCATAAAGTTGTAGTTTTAGAAAAATCATAATTTTTATGGACGTTAATTTCAGACTTGGGTTCGAACTATAGAAGCAGTTTTCTCAGGTTCTATTGGACCAAACTGGCTGAAATTTCGGAATAGTGATAAGAATCGTAATCTCAATCGAATTCAGTCACAAAAACTCCATAAAGTTGTATTTTTAGAAAAATCATGATTTTTATGGACGCTAATTTCAGACTTGGGTTCGAACTATAGAAGCAGTTTTCTCATGATCTATGGCACTAAACTGGCTGAAATTTTGAAATAGTGATAAGAATCGTTATACAAATCTAATTTACTCCTAAAATCTCCATAAAGTTGTATTTTTAGAAAAATCATGATTTTTATGGACGCTAATTTCAGACTTGGGTTCGAACTATAGAAGCAGTTTTCTCAGGTTCTATGGGACCAAACTGGCTGAAATTTTGGAATAGTGATAAGAATCGTAATCGAAATCGAATTCAGTCACAAAATCTCCATAAAGTTGTATTTTCAGAAAAATCATCTTTTTTATGGAGGCTAATTTGAGACTTGGGTTCGAACTTTAGAAGCAGTTTTCTCAGGATCTATGGGACTAAACTGGCTGAAATTTTGAAATTGTGATAAGAATCGTTATCCAAATCGAAATAAGTCACAAAATCTCCATAAAGTTGTATTTTTAGAAAAATCATAATTTTTATGGACGTTAATTTCAGACTTGGGTTCGAACTATAGAAGCAGTTTTCTCAGGTTCTATTGGACCAAACTGGCTGAAATTTCGGAATAGTGATAAGAATCGTAATCTCAATCGAATTCAGTCACAAAAACTCCATAAAGTTGTATTTTTAGAAAAATCATGATTTTTATGGAGGCTTATTTCAGACTTGGGTTCGAACTTTAGAAGCAGTTTTCTCATGATCTATGGCACTAAACTGGCTGAAATTTTGAAATAGTGATAAGAATCGTTATCCAAATCTAATTTACTCCTAAAATCTCCATAAAGTTGTACATTTAGAAAAATCATGATTTTTATGGAGGCTTATTTCAGACTTGGGTTCGAACTTAAGAAGCAGTTTTCTCATGATCTATGGCACTAAACTGGCTGAAATTTTGAAATAGTGATAAGAATCGTAATCCAAATCGAATTCAGTCACAAAAACTCCATAAAGTTGTATTTTTAGAAAAATCATGATTTTTATGGACGCTAATTTCAGACTTGGGTTCGAACTATAGAAGCAGTTTTCTCAGGTTCTATGGGACCAAACTGGCTGAAATTTTGTAATAGTGATAAGAATCGTTATCCAAATCGAATTGACTCCTAAAATCTCCATAAAGTTGTATTTTTAGAAAAATCATGATTTTTATGGACGCTAATTTCAGACTTGGGTTCGAACTATAGAAGCAGTTTTCTCAGGTTCTATGGGACCAAACTGGCTGAAATTTTGGAATAGTGATGAGAATCGTAATCGAAATCGAATTCAGTCACAAAATCTCCATAAAGTTGTATTTTCAGAAAAATCATCTTTTTTATGGAGGCTAATTTGAGACTTGGGTTCGAACTTTAGAAGCAGTTTTCTCAGGATCTATGGGACTAAACTGGCTGAAATTTTTATATAGTGATAAGAATCGTTATCCAAATCGAAATAAGTCACAAAATCTCCATAAAGTTGTATTTTGAGAAAAATCATGATTTTTATGGACGCTTATTTCAGACTTGGGTTCGAACTATAGAAGCAGTTTTCTCAGAATCTATGGGACTAAACTGGCTGAAATTTTGTAATAGTGATAAGAATCGTTATCTTAATCGAATTTAGTCCTAAAATCTCCATCAAGTTGTATTTATAGAAAAATCATGATTTTTATGGACACTTATTTCAGACTTGGGTTCGAACTATAGAAGCAGTTTTCTCAGAATCTATGGGACTAAACTGGCTGAAATTTTGTTATAGTGATAAGAATCGTTATCCAAATCGAATGTCGTCCTAAAATCTCCATAAAGTTGTATTTATAGAAATTGATTAATATTAAGAAAAATCATGATTTTTATGGACGCTTATTTCAGACTTGGGTCCGAACTATAGAAGCAGTTTTCTCAGGTTCTATGGGACCAAACTGGCTGAAATTTTGGAATAGTGATAAGAATCGTAATCCCAATCGAATTCAGTCACAAAAACTCCATAAAGTTGTTTTTTTAGAAAAATCATGATTTTTATGGACGCTAATTTCAGACTTGGGTTCGAACTATAGAAGCAGTTTTCTCATGATCTATGGCACTAAACTGGCTGAAATTTTGAAATTGTGATAAGAATCGTTATCCAAATCTTATTTACTCCTTAAATCTCCATAAAGTTGTATATTTAGAAAAATCATGATTTTTATGGAGGCTTATTTCAGACTTGGGTTCGAACTTTACAAGCAGTTTTCTCAGAATCTATGGGACCAAACGGGCTTAAATTTTGTTATAGTAATAAGAATCGTAATCCAAATCGAATTCAGTCACAAAATCTCCATAAAGTTGTATTTTCAGAAAAATCATCTTTTTTATGGAGGCTAATTTGAGACTTGGGTTCGAACTTTAGAAGAAGTTTTCTCAGGATCTATGGGACTAAACTGGCTGAAATTTTGAAATTGTGATAAGAATCGTTATCCAAATCGAATTCAGTCACAAAATCTCCATAAAGTTGTATTTTTAGAAAAATGATGATTTTTATGGACGCTTATTTCAGACTTGGGTTCGAACCTTACAAGCAGTTTTCTCAGAATCTATGGGACCAAACTGGCTTAAATTTTGTAATAGTTATAAGAATCGTAATCCAAATCGAATTCAGTCACAAAATCTCCATAAAGTTGTATTTTCAGAAAAATCATCTTTTTTATGGAGGCTAATTTGAGACTTGGGTTCGAACTTTAGAAGAAGTTTTCTCAGGATCTATGGGACTAAACTGGCTGAAATTTTGAAATTGTGATAAGAATCGTTATCCAAATCGAATTTACTCCTATAATCTCCATAAAGTTGTATTTTTAGAAAAATCATGATTTTTATGGACGCTAATTTCAGACTTGGGTTCGAACTATAGAAGCAGTTTTCTCAGGTTCTATGGGACCAAACTGGCTGAAATTTTGGAATAGTGATAAGAATCGTAATCGAAATCGAATTCAGTCACAAAATCTCCATAAAGTTGTATTTTCAGAAAAATCATCTTTTTTATGGAGGCTAATTTGAGACTTGGGTTCGAACTTTAGAAGCAGTTTTCTCAGGATCTATGGGACTAAACTGGCTGAAATTTTGAAATTGTGATAAGAATCGTTATCCAAATCGAAATAAGTCACAAAATCTCCATAAAGTTGTATTTTTAGAAAAATCATAATTTTTATGGACGTTAATTTCAGACTTGGGTTCGAACTATAGAAGCAGTTTTCTCAGGTTCTATTGGACCAAACTGGCTGAAATTTCGGAATAGTGATAAGAATCGTAATCTCAATCGAATTCAGTCACAAAAACTCCATAAAGTTGTATTTTTAGAAAAATCATGATTTTTATGGACGCTAATTTCAGACTTGGGTTCGAACTATAGAAGCAGTTTTCTCATGATCTATGGCACTAAACTGGCTGAAATTTTGAAATAGTGATAAGAATCGTTATACAAATCTAATTTACTCCTAAAATCTCCATAAAGTTGTATATTTAGAAAAATCATGATTTTTATGGAGGCTTATTTCAGACTTGGGTTCGAACTTTAGAAGCAGTTTTCTCATGATCTATGGCACTAAACTGGCTGAAATTTTGAAATAGTGATAAGAATCGTAATCCAAATCGAATTCAGTCACAATATCTCCATTAAGTCGTATTTTTAGAAAAATCATTATTTTTATGGACGCTGATTTCAGACTTGGGTTCGAACTATAGAAGCAGTTTTCTCAGGTTCTATGGGACCAAACTGGCTGAAATTTTGTAATAGTGATAAGAATCGTTATCCAAATCGAATTTACTCCTTAAATCTCCATAAAGTTGTATTTTTAGAAAAATCATGATTTTTATGGACGCTAATTTCAGACTTGGGTTCGAACTATAGAAGCAGTTTTCTCAGGTTCTATGGGACCAAACTGGCTGAAATTTTGGAATAGTGATAAGAATCGTAATCGAAATCGAATTCAGTCACAAAATCTCCATAAAGTTGTATTTTCAGAAAAATCATCTTTTTTATGGAGGCTAATTTGAGACTTGGGTTCGAATTTTAGAAGCAGTTTTCTCAGGATCTATGGGACTAAACTGGCTGAAATTTTGTAATAGTGATAAGAATCGTTATCTTAATCGAATTTAGTCCTAAAATCTCCATCAAGTTGTATTTATAGAAAAATCATGATTTTTATGGACACTTATTTCAGACTTGGGTTCGAACTATAGAAGCAGTTTTCTCAGGATCTATGGGACTAAACTGGCTGAAATTTTTATATAGTGATAAGAATCGTTATCCAAATCGAAATAAGTCACAAAATCTCCATAAAGTTGTATTTTTAGAATAATCATGATTTTTATGGACGCTTATTTCAGACTTGGGTTCGAACTATAGAAGCAGTTTTCTCAGGTTCTATGGGACCAAACTGGCTGAAATTTTGGAATAGTGATAAGAATCGTAATCCAAATCGAATTCAGTCACAAAATCTCCATAAAGTTGTATTTTTAGAAAAATCATGATTTTTATGGACGCTTATTTCAGACTTGGGTTCGAACTTTACAAGCAGTTTTCTCAGAATCTATGGGACCAAACTGGCTGAAATTTTGTAATAGTGATAAGAATCGTTATCTTAATCGAATTTAGTCCTAAAATCTCCATCAAGTTGTATTTATAGAAAAATCATGATTTTTATGGACACTTATTTCAGACTTGGGTTCGAACTATAGAAGCAGTTTTTTCAGGTTCTATGGGACCAAACTGGCTGAAATTTTGGAATAGTGATAAGAATCGTTATCCAAATCGAATGTAGTCCTAAAATCTCCATAAAGTTGTATTTATAGAAATTGATTAATATTAAGAAAAATCAATATTTTTATTGACGCTACTTTCAGACTTGGGTTCGAACTTTGGAAGCAGATTTTTCAGGCTTTATGGGACCAAAAGTGCCTAAATTTTGGAATTCTGATGATATTTGTAGTTTATATCGAATTCAGTAACAAAATCTTCATAAAGTTGTATTTTTCGAAAAATCATGATTTTTTTGGACGCTAATTTCAGACTTGGGTTCGAACTTTGGAAGCAGTTTTTTCATGATCATGGGACCATATGGGCTGAAATTTTGGAATTGTCATGAGAATCGTTGTCGAAACTGAATTCAGTCACAAAATCTCTATAAAGTAGTATTTTTTAGATAAATCAAGATTTTTGTGGACGCTGATTTCAGACTTGGGTTCGAACTTTGGAAGCAGATTTATAAGGCTTTATGGGACCAAACGGGCTGATATTTCGGAATAGTTCATTATTTGTATTTATTACATTTTTATGGACGCTTTTTTCAGACTTGGGTTCGAACTTTGAAAAAAATTTTTTCAGGCTCTATGGGGTTTGGTTAAACGAGCTGAAATTTTGGAATTGTGATGAAATTCGTAGTCCATATCGAATTCGGTCACAAAATCTCCATAAAGTAGTAATTTTAGAAAAATCATGATTTTTATCGACGCTGATTTCAGACTTGGGTTCGAACTTTGGAAGCAGATTTATAAGGCTTTATGCGACCAAACGGGCTGATATTTCGGAATAGTTTATTATTTGTATTTATTACATTTTTATGGACGCTTTTTTCAGACTTGGGTTCGAACTTTGGAAGCAGATTTTTCAGGCTCTATGGAACCAAACGAGCCGAAATTTTGGAATTCTGATGAAATTTGTAGTCCATATCGAATTCAGTCACAAATTCTCCAAAAGCTTGTATTTTTAGAAAAATCATGATTTCTTTGTACGCTAATTTCAGACTTGGGTTCGAACTTTGGAAGCAGATTTTTGAGGCTTTATGGAACCAAACGGGCTGAAATTTTGAAATTGTGATAAGAATCGTCATCCAAATCGAATTTACTCCTAAAATCTCCATAAAGTTGTATTTTTAGAAAAATCATGATTTTTATGGACGCTAATTTCAGACTTGGGTTCGAACTTTGGAAGCAGTTTTCTCAGAATCTATGGGACCAAACTGGCTGAAATTTTGTTATAGTGATAAGAATCGTTATCCAAATCGAATGTAGTCCTAAAATCTCCATAAAGTTGTATTTATAGAAATTGATTAATATTAAGAAAAATCAATATTTTTATTGACGCTACTTTCAGACTTGGGTTCGAACTTTGGAAGCAGATTTTTCAGGCTTTATGGGACCAAAAGTGCCTAAATTTTGGAATTCTGATGATATTTGTAGTTTATATCGAATTCAGTAACAAAATCTTCATAAAGTTGTATTTTTCGAAAAATCATGATTTTTTTGGACGCTAATTTCAGACTTGGGTTCGAACTTTGGAAGCAGTTTTTTCATGATCATGGGACCATATGGGCTGAAATTTTGGAATTGTCATGAGAATCGTTGTCGAAACTGAATTCAGTCACAAAATCTCTATAAAGTAGTATTTTTTAGATAAATCAAGATTTTTGTGGACGCTGATTTCAGACTTGGGTTCGAACTTTGGAAGCAGATTTATAAGGCTTTATGGGACCAAACGGGCTGATATTTCGGAATAGTTCATTATTTGTATTTATTACATTTTTATGGACGCTTTTTTCAGACTTGGGTTCGAACTTTGAAAAAAATTTTTTCAGGCTCTATGGGGTTTGGTTAAACGAGCTGAAATTTTGGAATTGTGATGAAATTCGTAGTCCATATCGAATTCGGTCACAAAATCTCCATAAAGTTGTATTTTTAGAAAAATCTTGATTTCTATGTACGCTAATTTCAGACTTGGGTTCGAACTTTGGAAGCAGATTTTTCAGGCTATATGGTACAAAAAGTGCTGAAATTTTGGAATTCTGATGAAATTTGTAGTTTATATCGAATTCAGTAAAAAAATCTCTATAAAGTAGTAATTTTAGAAAAAGCATGATTTTTATCGACGCTGATTTCAGACTTGGGTTCGAACTTTGGAAGCAGATTTATAAGGCTTTATGCGACCAAACGGGCTGATATTTCGGAATAGTTTATTATTTGTATTTATTACATTTTTATGGACGCTTTTTTCAGACTTGGGTTCGAACTTTGGAAGCAGATTTTTCAGGCTCTATGGAACCAAACGAGCCGAAATTTTGGAATTCTGATGAAATTTGTAGTCCTTATCGAATTCAGTCACAAATTCTCCAAAAGCTTGTATTTTTAGAAAAATCATGATTTCTTTGTACGCTAATTTCAGACTTGGGTTCGAACTTTGGAAGCAGATTTTTGAGGCTTTATGGAACCAAACGGGCTGAAATTTTGAAATTGTGATAAGAATCGTCATCCAAATCGAATTTACTCCTAAAATCTCCATAAAGTTGTATTTTTAGAAAAATCATGATTTTTATGGACGCTAATTTCAGACTTGGGTTCGAACTTTGGAAGCAGTTTTCTCAGAATCTATGGGACCAAACTGGCTGAAATTTTGTTATAGTGATAAGAATCGTTATCCAAATCGAATGTAGTCCTAAAATCTCCATAAAGTTGTATTTATAGAAATTGATTAATATTAAGAAAAATCAATATTTTTATTGACGCTACTTTCAGACTTGGGTTCGAACTTTGGAAGCAGATTTTTCAGGCTTTATGGGACCAAAAGTGCCTAAATTTTGGAATTCTGATGATATTTGTAGTTTATATCGAATTCAGTAACAAAATCTTCATAAAGTTGTATTTTTCGAAAAATCATGATTTTTTTGGACGCTAATTTCAGACTTGGGTTCGAACTTTGGAAGCAGTTTTTTCATGATCATGGGACCATATGGGCTGAAATTTTGGAATTGTCATGAGAATCGTTGTCGAAACTGAATTCAGTCACAAAATCTCTATAAAGTAGTATTTTTTAGATAAATCAAGATTTTTGTGGACGCTGATTTCAGACTTGGGTTCGAACTTTGGAAGCAGATTTATAAGGCTTTATGGGACCAAACGGGCTGATATTTCGGAATAGTTCATTATTTGTATTTATTACATTTTTATGGACGCTTTTTTCAGACTTGGGTTCGAACTTTGAAAAAAATTTTTTCAGGCTCTATGGGGTTTGGTTAAACGAGCTGAAATTTTGGAATTGTGATGAAATTCGTAGTCCATATCGAATTCGGTCACAAAATCTCCATAAAGTTGTATTTTTAGAAAAATCTTGATTTCTATGTACGCTAATTTCAGACTTGGGTTCGAACTTTGGAAGCAGATTTTTCAGGCTATATGGTACAAAAAGTGCTGAAATTTTGGAATTCTGATGAAATTTGTAGTTTATATCGAATTCAGTAAAAAAATCTCTATAAAGTAGTAATTTTAGAAAAAGCATGATTTTTATCGACGCTGATTTCAGACTTGGGTTCGAACTTTGGAAGCAGATTTATAAGGCTTTATGCGACCAAACGGGCTGATATTTCGGAATAGTTTATTATTTGTATTTATTACATTTTTATGGACGCTTTTTTCAGACTTGGGTTCGAACTTTGGAAGCAGATTTTTCAGGCTCTATGGAACCAAACGAGCCGAAATTTTGGAATTCTGATGAATTTTGTAGTCCATATCGAATTCAGTCACAAATTCTCCAAAAGGTTGTATTTTTAGAAAAACCATGATTTCTTTGTACGCTAATTTCAGACTTGGGTTCGAACTTTGGAAGCAGATTTTTGAGGCTTTATGGAACCAAACGGGCTGAAATTATGGAATAGTGATGAGAGTCGCTGTCCATATCGAATTCAGTCACAAAATCTCCACAAAGTTGTATTTTTAGAAAAATCATTATATTTTTGGACGCTCATTTCAGACTTGGGTTCGAACTTTGGAAGCAGTTTTTTCAGACTCTATGTGACCAAAAGGGCTGATATTTTGGAATTCTGATGAAATTTGTAGTTTATATCGAATTTAGTTACAAAGTCTCCATAAAGTGTTATTTTTAGAAAAATCATGATTTCTATGTACGCTAATTTCAGACTTGGGTTCGAACTTTGGAAGCAGATTTTTGAGGCTTTATGCGACCAAACGGGCTGAAATTATGGAAAAGTGATGAAAGTCGCTGTCCAAATCGAATTCAGTTAAATAATCTCCATAAAGTAGTATTTTTAGAAAAATCAAGATTTTTATGGACGCTGATTTCAGACTTGGGTTCGAACTTTGGAAGCAGATTTATAATGCTTTATGGGACCAAACGGGCTGATATTTCGGAATAGTTTATTATTAGTAATTATTTTATTTTTATGGGCGCTTATTTCAGACTTGGGTTCGAACTTTGGAAGCAGTTTTTTCAGGCTCTATGGGACCAAACGGGCTGAAATTATGGAGTTGTGATAAGAGTCGTGTACTGGACGGGAGTCCGCACAAGACTGTAGATTTCGGCGCCGGGTCCAAACCGTGTCTTCAACCGATGAGATGCTCCTTTACGGCCGATGATGATGATTGTAGTTGATATTGATGATGAAATCTGCCTCCCGCACCCAGGCTTGGTGAATGGTGGGCACTGGGTGTGCTTTCGTCTCTGCTCGCTTCTGGTGTTGGCGGTTTTCCAAAGGAGGGCCGGTTGGTCTCGAAGAGGTAACACCAGAAGATCTTGGAGCAGAAGACTTGGCGAGGTGAGGCAGATGTTGAGCAGGAGTCACTTGTTGATAAATAAAACGCTTGGTTTTGGTGGTAAAGATGAACTGATTTATTTTGAATTATGGGGCTGCTTATATTCAATTAGCCTGACTCGCGCCCGACATTGGGCTAGGAGCCCAAAAGTGGTGGGGGGTTGTACCCGCGCCAACAATGAGTTTATAGCCTCCGACAATCTGTTGCATATTCATTTTGTCGGTAGTACTGGTGATAGTAGTCGCTTAAATTTGCGATTTAGAAAAGATTTTGAGCGCTTACATGAATGACAATTACATAGTTTAAATGCATAGTAGTTATAGGAATGTGTATCTTGACAACCAGATTTTTTGTTCGTCAAGATACGACAAAAAATAAGAAATGTTTGTAAAATAAATGTGTAAAAATGATCTCAAGCGATCAAATTTGTAAAACATGTTAAGTTAGTATTTTTCCGAGGTCCCCCGTAACATAGCGCTCAAAAAGAGATAAGATTCACTATGCTACGAGGTTCCTGGATTTTTGTACACGCAAAAAAGGTAAAAAATATTGTTCAAAAATGGGTTTACATATGGGTGAAAAACAGCTTTTTTAATATCTCCTCAGCGGTAGTATATCGAAAATAGTGTTTATTTGACTACCGCCGAGGGGATGAACAAGTAAAATATACATATTTGCAATGTTTAAAAATTGATTTTTCCATGAAAAATTTACATAGAAAAAATGCTGGACATTGATTCACGCGGCAGGTAAGCCGGCGATGTGGTATCGAAGCCATTCGGAGTCAAAGTTTTCAAGCCGCTTGGGCCGAAAACTGGACAAAAATGACCAGTGGCGGGGAGTGGTGATTTTGCCAGTGGCGTGGAGTAGGGACATTTTATGAAAGTAAAACAATTTTTTATGAAATTAAATAATGTGGTCAACTACGTCCGTTACACTCCCCCCGTTTAGCTATGCTGAACTAAAAAATAGGACGTTTGTTGGTACGTCGCAGCCCGCGGCGGCCAGTCCCTCTGGGATGGTGCTGGGCTGGTGGTACTGTTGATGTTGCATCGGTAGGTGGAGCTGGCAGGATAACAGCGAGCTTCACATCGGGGTGGACGTAAATTCCGGTGCTCGTCTGGATCCTGGCGGTCCTCACTTGGCCGTCTGCAGCAGGGGTGGCATCAAGGACTCGACCGCGTGGCCAGCTGTTGCGGGGCATAGCGGGGTCCATGATGATCACGAGGTCATCCTTCTTGATGGGAATGACTGGCTGTTGCCATTTTTGGCGAGCAGCCAGGGTGGGGAGATATTCGCGGAGCCACCGTCTCCAGAACATATCAGCGAGTTGTTGGCTGATACGCCACTGGCGACGGAGGCATACCTCCTCATCCTGCCTGTCGTATAGTGACAGATGAGGTCGGTTTCCGGCTCTTCCCAGTAAAAAGTGGTTGGGGGTGAGGGGCTCTTCGTCCCTGGGATCCACCGAGACGTGTGTGAGGGGGCGGTTGTTTACAGTCCACTCGGCCTCGGCTAACGCTGTCCTCAAGGTCTCTTCGCGTGGAGCTCGTTCCAGCAAGATGGCCTTCAGGGCGGTTTTTACAGAACGCACCAGGCGCTCCCAAGCTCCCCCCATATGAGGAGACATTGGAGGGATGAAGTTCCATTCGATCCCCTTTGTTGACAAATGATCCCTCATCCGGGTATCATTTTTGAGTGATTCGATGGCATCCTTCAGCTCGTTGTCGGCACCATGGAAGTTCGTACCATTGTCTGAGAACAGAGCTTTTGGTTGGCCTCGGCGCGCCGTCATGCGTTGTAAAGCCATGATGGCGGAGTCCGTGGTCAGTGAAGTTGTCAGCTCAAGGTGAATGGCACGAGTAGATAGGCATGTGAAGATTGCACCATATCTTTTCTCCCGATGTCTGCATACGGTGACTTCCATCGGCCCAAAGTAATCTAGTCCACAGTTTGTGAATGGAGGAACATGGTGGGCTAGCCTTGATGGCGGCAAGGGCCCCATCAGTGGGGGGGCTGGCTTGCTCCTGCGCATCTTGCAGGTGGGGCAGTTGTGGGCGATCATCCGAATATTTGTTCGCAGTCGCAGCACAAGGTAGCTGCCTCGCACCTCAGCCATCGTTCTCTCCGTACTTGGGTGATTGGCTTCCTGATGATGATGTCTCACCAGAAGTCTTGTATAGGCGTGATCACCATCTAATATGATCGGTGTCCGCACTGCTTGAGGCACTTTACTGAGGGCTTGTAATCTGGAATTCATCCTCAGTAGGCCGTCAGGTCCAAGGAAGGGGCTCAAGGCTTTGAGCCGGCTGTCACTTGGTAGTGGATCTCCTTTCTGGAGCGCATTTATGTCATGATAAAATGTCTCTTCTTGACATATTCTTGCCCATCGGGCCTCTGCTTCTTTGATTTCATCGCTTTTTAAATATTTATCAGGTTGTTCGTGATGTTTTCCACGACACCTTTTAATAAAACGGTGTATCCAGCAGGTAGTTCGAATAAGTCGACGCCATGAAGAGAATCTGTTGATTTCGGGCAGTGTCTCTGCCACAGTTGTTGTGATGCCGACGTATTGAGGCCTCACTTCTAGGGTGCCATCATCAGGCTGAGGCAGTTTGCACCGTTCGCGCGGCCATTCTGCCTCGTCTGAGGTCAGGAAGGCTGGTCCACTGAACCATCGTCCAGAGTGCGAGAGGTCAGGAGTGTTGACGTCTCGGGTGCCGATGTTTGCCGGGTTCAGTTTGGTAGGGACCCATCTCCAATCTGCAATGCGGGTGAGCTCGTCGATCTCGCCGAGTCTGTTGGCCACAAAGGCGGAGTATGTGCGTGGATCTGTGCGCAGCCAGCACAACACTGTTGTCGAGTCTGTCCAGAACACTGTTCGCGCAATGTTGCTGCGACATTCTTTCTTCAGGGTTGCTGCCAGTCTGGCCGCCATGAGCGCTGATTGTAGCTCAAGGCGGGGTATTGATAGAGGTTTCAGAGGAGCCACTTTGCACTTGCTGGCCAAAAAGGTGGCTGTGGTGTTCCCATCAATCTCCTCGGTATGGTAGGCGACCGCACAGCATGCCTGCTCTGAGGCATCACAGAAGAGGTGGAGGGTGACGAAGCTCTCTTTGTTTTGTAAGCAGCGCCGAGGTATGGCAACTTTGCAGTCTTGCAGAAGTCCCAGCCAGTCCATCCACCTTTCGTTGTGTTCAGGTGTGATGATGTCGTCCCATCCGATGTTGGATCGCCAAACAGCTTGTAGTAGTATCTTCGATCGGACTGTGAGGCAAGCGACGAAGCCCACAGGGTCGAAGATTTTCATAACAATGCTGAGCAGCTGGCGTTTGGTAGGCCTGCTGATCAGTTCAGGATCGGCAGCATCGCGAAATGCATATAAGAATCGATCTGTGACAGGATCCCACAGAAGTCCGAGGATTCTCTCGGTATCTGCTTCTCCGCTGTTTATGGTGATGGCTGACCTGGCTCGGTCTATAAGCGGGATAGTAGCCATCACTGAAGTGTCGTTAGAGGCCCAGTTTGTTAGGTGGAATCCTCCAGTTGACAGCACTTTGGCAACAGTAGTGATGAGTGCTGTCGCTTCAGTTTTAGTATCGACCGCATCCAAATAGTCATCCATATAAAACTTTGTTTGGATGGCGGCTGCGGCAGCAGGGAATAGTGCAGAATTCTCCTGGGCCACTTTGTTTCGCACGTACTGGGCGCTGCTTGGTGAACAGGTAGCGCCAAACATCATTGATGACATCATGTAAGTACGTGGTTCTTGTTGAGGTGTTGGTCTCCATAAAAACAATTGTGACTGTTGATCTTCACTTTTGATTTTCACTTGTAAAAACATCTCCTTGATGTCGGCGGCGAGAGCTATTTTTCCCTCTCGAAACCGGAGTATATTTCCTAACAATGAAGTCAGCAGGTCAGGCCCAGTCAGCAACTGATCATTGAGGGAGGTCCCTCGGCAGCGGCTGGCAGCATCAAACACCACACGGATCTTGTTTGGTTTGTTTTGGTTCACTACGGCAAAATGCGGTAGGTACCATTTGCGGGCAGAGGGTTTTTCTACCTCTCGATCCGTAAGTTCACGTGCGTGGCCTTGTGTTATAAGTCCGTTGATTTTAGCTGCATAGGCGGTTGCCAAGTCCTTTTCCTTCGATAATTTTCTCTCCAGAGACCACAGTCGTTTTAATGCACATTGCCGATTGTCAGGCAGTGTGATATTATTTTCCTTCCATAAAAGGCCGGTTTCCCATCGGCCAGATGTCAGTTGATGGGTTGTATCTTCCATCAGCTGATTTGCACGTACTATGTGCGCAGTTACACGAGAGGCGGACGTGATCCCCAATGAGTCAATCGCAAAATTGTGTTTGATGAGATCACTCATGAGGTCGTCTTTGTGGCTCTCCTCGCGCAGGGCCAGTGTTGTAGCCTCAGCTTCGTGTTCAGGGGCCCCCCCGCCATGAGTGATCCACCCCAACGCCGTCCGTGACAATATTCGCGTAGAGTCACGAACGTCGCGCACTTCCCTCGAGACAATAAGGTGTACATTGTCTTGCCCGATGAGAAGTGTGGGGGTGATGTAGCGGCCGTGGACCCTCTGTTCAGGAAGGCTGAGCTGCTGGACGGTGTTGGCCTTGATGACGTACTCATCAGAGATTCCGGCGCCGCGTAGAGTAATTGGCACGCGGCGGGACGTCAAGTCTGTTGAGCACATGTTTTTTGCTCCGTGTAGTCGTAGCTCACGGGTAGGTCCGGTTGTGCCGATTTTCTGTGCTGTGGTGGCATCAATAAGGGTGACAGTTGAGCCCTCGTCCAGAAGCGCAAAGGTTTTAATCTGTCGCTTGGGGCCCGACAATATGACCCCCACCACTTTTAACACGGCACTTTCGGTGTGGCGTCACATATTGTGAACGTTTGCCACTGTATTGTTATTTTCACGATAGTTCGGGTTGTGAAGAAGTCGGTGGTGGGGGTATCTGCACTCCCCCACTCCGCACCAGTCACTAAATTTGCAGAATTTGGTAAAATGTTTGCCATTGAGGCATACTCGGCACAATCCGGCACTTTTAACTGTCACAAAACGGGTTTTTATGTCTTTCGCGGCGAAAGTACGACATTCGCTAAGTTGGTGGCCATTTTCACCGCACTGAACACACCCGGCGCGGTTGTCGAACTCGCGAACTTCATCGTAACTGTTTTGCACTTTTTCCCCGCTTCGATTATTTTCTCGATTATTACCAGACAAAATTTGGGGCATTCGATTATTACCAGACAAAATTTGGGGCTTTCGATTATTTTTCGCGAACTGTTGTTTTTCACTAGAATTGTTGTTGTAAACATTGTTTTCCCGCGATAAAAACCGTTCTGACGCGGCAGACGTGTTTAAACTGTTGTCACAAGTGTCACTTTTGTTCGAATTGTTTTTTCGCGAAAACTTTTCTGACGCGGCAGACATATTTAAGAAACTTTCACAGGTATCACGTTTTTTAGCACCGTTTTTGCGCGAAAACTGTTCCGTTGTCGCGAGCGTGTGTTCACGGCGTGGGCGGGACCTCGCGGGGTCAACCAAACCGGACTTTGGGATGGCGTTCGCGACGGTTTTCAGGAAGGCGGCAAACTGGCAGATGGTAGCGGAGGCCTCGTAGTGCCGCACTTCCATCAGCCACGCCAACCGCAAGGTGGGCGGCATCTTCCCCGCGATGTCACTGAGCAGCGCTGGATTCGTCAGATAGCCATCATTGTTGAGGGAGCGGAGTGATGCCACCAGGTTTTGAACGAGTGGTGATTTTGCCAGTGGCGTGGAGTAGGGACATTTTATGAAAGTAAAACAATTTTTTATGAAATTAAATAATGTGGTCAACTACGTCCGTTACAAGTCGTTTTCCAAATCGAATTCAGTCACAAAATTTCAATTAATCTGTAGTATCCAGTAGGTTCACTTAAAAGGAGCTTGGATTCAGGATTGATTACAATACGTATGGCTGGTTTAATATTTACAGAGATCGTTTATTGCTTGTTATCTGTGAGACTACAGAATACCGAATGACAATACAAACCACCGCCGAAGTTCTCCCCGAACCTCGCGGCCCGTAGGTAGGTACAGAGTTCCACATTCTCGCCTACTTAGGAGCAGAACTCCTATCAGATTTACAACTCACCCGAGTCATTTTACAACATATTTATATAGATATCATATAATATTACAGTACAGTACTTTGAACCTTCGCAATAAATTAATTTGATTTTAAGTTTAGTTTGTAGAACTCCATTTCAATTTAGAGATTTATTTTTAACAGTCTTATTAATAAATTTATAAAAACAGTGTGTTTATAAACAAGTTCTGTTCCTTCTTATTTTTACTACGCGTGACAGCTGTTTCACCTTCTGACGGCATTATCAAACTGTGGTGAAGCCACATACAGACGACGTAAGTGATCACTTTCTATTTCTATTATCCTGGCTTTATTGATTTCCGAGTAAATTGTCGTAAATTATTATTTGCTAATCCCTATTATTGCATTGTTTAAAATTTCATTTAATTTCGTTGGTATTTCCAACTGATGACTCAGGGGTTTATTTCCCTGAATAATTAAGTACTTTGGGGTCTAATTATTATGCATTTCATTACATCCGATAATTTACACAATTTTTATGTTTTATTTGGGTATGTTTTATAGCTAAGGGAAGAAGTGGAAGGTGAGGAAGTACCTGGATATTCAGATCTGGTCACCAAATACGGCTAGTCATTTCAAGCAACGTTTAAATTCTGAATTAATTAATCAATTACAACAATACTTGTTTGGAACTTCGAGGGCTTCCAGAATTCAAAGAGGAAACATCACAAACCTTAAAAGACATTATATTCAACACCAGTAAAATAGTAGACTGCCAACTGCCGTTAAAAGAGGAGCTCCTTAATGCTATAAAAAAATATAACAGGTCTTGCGAGAAGATTGGGGACAAACTAAACACGGGAACAATCGGATTGTCTCGCCCCATTACACCCATATACGTCTCAGAACTCCTCACGTCTAAAGGCAAACGGCTTTGGTATCTAGCTCGCCAACGTGCGACTGAATGTAAATATAGATACGTCTGGACGAAAGCAGGTCTAATATACATGAAAAAAGATGACTCTTCTCGACCTATATTAATAGACTCAGAACAAGCTATACCGAAGCTCTGACTACCTGCTCTTTATTCTGATTATCGTGATAAAACTACTGACTACCGCTTTATATCGCCATTTCATACTCTATTACATAACAGCACTATATTATATGAACACCCAGGTTTTTCATAACACCAATTTGTACTGGAACAATTTTAATCTTAATTTTAATTTTAACTTTAATTTTAATCTTCATTCTCTCTAGAATGGTAACTACACTTATTATAAGATTATTATTTGATTTATTAGTAATATTACTAATAATTCGGCAAAAGAGAACTCTAATCAACATATTTATATAACCCAGATATTACTTATTTTTCATACTTATACTACTTTTTACTGTCTTTTGAAAGAGAAAATGCCACACACTAACTACATACGTTATTTATTTCCTGGATTTTATTTCAGATATTATTTCTTACTCATATATATTTTATTTTTCATAACTACATCATTTTGTTTGAAGTTTTGTCGCTACATATTTCGTACTACTAGTATTTATATGATAATAAAATACTGTTTTAAAACTTTACCCAGAAAACAACAATTAATTTTTGAATTCTAATGGTAATAAACGATCTTCAACATGAAATCGATAGTATCTTAGTGCCAAATACTGAAATAATTTTTGAAACCATTAAAAAAATTATGCAATTTAATTGGGAATCTAATAGGATTAATATTGTTCATCAAAATATTAGAACGACGGGAAACTTGGATGATTTTCTTATATTTTTGGAAGAAATAAAAGCTGTGGTAAAGTTCCATGTACTAATTCTCACTGAATGCAGGTTAAATGATTCATACATAGCCAAACAAATTTCAGGCTATAACGAATACCATACA
Source organism: Hesperophylax consimilis (assembly GCF_061612785.1). NCBI lineage: Eukaryota > Metazoa > Arthropoda > Insecta > Trichoptera > Limnephilidae > Hesperophylax > Hesperophylax consimilis. Next base: position 224,381 of record NC_142855.1, read on the forward strand.
ACATCGCATATTAACCAAAATAGCGGAGTAGTAGTATATATCGACAACACATTAAATTCCTTAATACAAGAAATAAACATAAATCAGTGCAATTGTTTAAAAATCAACATTAATGAAAATTTAGGTATCCTAGCTATCTACCGATCACCATCGTTCAATGACATCCAAGATTTCCTGGAAAATCTTATTGGTGAGTTAAAAAAAACTAAGGATTATGCACAATATGTACTGATCGGGGACATGAATATAAATACTATAGGAGAAGTATTGCATAGGCAGTCCGACGACTACTTATGTGCTATGGCTGAAAGTAACTTTATTTCCAATATTAATTCTCCAACTAGGGTACAAGGTAGCTCAAGCTCATGTTTGGATCATATATATACCAGAAATATAACAAATTCAAATGCATTTGTAATACATAGTACAATCACTGATCATTACACCACTGCAATCAGTATCCCAAACTCAACACCCAAAAAACATAAAATTATTCACAAACAGATTATCGATTATGAGGCTTTATGAAATGATCTTAATAATAAAAATTGGGAATATGTTTATAAAGAGACTGAAGTTAACAATGCTCTAAACTATTTTATTAATGAAATCAATACATTCATAACTAAACGCATTCCATATAGTAAAATACATCTCACACCATGGATTACCAACGGCATTGTTAAATCTATACACAAAAGAAATCACCTTCATAAAATAGCTAAACGAGACCCATTGAACGATACTAAACAGCAAAACTATTACCGATACCGTAATATTTGCAAAACCGTTATTCGCAAATGTAAAGAGCGTTATTATAAATTCTTACTTGATAAGGATAATTCCAGCAAAAACATGTGGAATTTTGTCAGAGACATAACTAAAAGTAAAAGAAATACCAATGCATCTGTAACTGAATTAAATACCGGAAATTTGATTATAACTGACAATCAATCAATTGCATGTCATACTAATCAATATTTTGCATCTGTTGGATCAAATCTAGCAAAAAAATTTTTATTAGAAACCCAGAAAACGGAAGACTCTTTAGCATCGACAATTGAAACAAAGGAACAATCTTTTTCATTTAATATTAAACCAACTACTGTAGAAGAGGTCTTAAAAATAATCAACAGCCTTAATACTACACATGCAAAGGGTCCAGATAGTCTAAGTACACAAATACTAAAAAAAAATTAAAAATCAGATTTCTGCTCCGCTATCATATATTTACAACTTAAGTTTTGCATCAGGAATATTTCCTGATCACTTCAAAAAATCAATAATTGTCCCAATTCACAAAAGTGGACCTAAATCTCTTGTAGAAAACTATAGGCCAATATCACTATTAAGCGCGATATCCAAAGTCATTGAAAAGCTTTTCAAAACTAGGTTAAACGAATATGTGGAGAAACATAACATTCTAAGTCCTAACCAATACGGCTTTCGGTCGGGTAAGGGAACGGATGATGCCATCGCATGTCTCACTGAAACTATTGCAGGGAATATGAACCGTGGCAAGAAAACTATTGCCCTTTTCCTGGACCTGGCCAAGGCATTTGACACAATATCTCATAAAATTCTTTTACAGAGACTTAGAAATATAGGAATAAAGGGAAAAGCTTTTCAATGGATAGAAAGTTATATATCTAATAGATTTCAACAAACCAGAATTAACGAGGCTATTAGCACTTCACTAAAATACACTTTTGGGGTATCACAAGGAAGTACACTTGGGCCCCTTCTCTTTATTATATACATAAACGAACTTTGTAACCAACACATTGGTGGCAAAATTATCACGTTCGCTGACGATACAGTTATTTTGTTTGAAGGAGATGATTGGAAAGAAACACACCACCTTGCGAACACAGGTATAAACAGAGTAAAGCAGTGGCTGGACAGTAATTTGCTTACACTAAACATACAAAAAACAAAATATCTCACATTTAGCGCTACCCTTGCAGGTCAACCCAAAACACCTCATCACCTCACAATACATAATATTAAGAGTAGCCTTGGAAATAATAACCATACTTGTAAATGCGAAACCCTTGAATGTGTTAAATCTATTAAATATTTAGGTATAATAGTGGATAACCATCTTAAATGGAAACAACAAATTGAAAACACAGCTAATAAAGTGCGCAAGCTTATTTATATATTTATAGCATTGCGGGAAATTATAAAAACTCAAGACATTAAAAAAATATACTACGGGCTCTGTAACTCCGTCATAACCTACGGTTGCATTGGATGGGGTGGAACAGGATTAACAATATTATACCCGCTACTGAAGGCACAGAAATCCATTCTACGCGTCATTATGAAGAAACCCTTCAGATACTCGAGCGACGCTCTCTTCAAGGAGTTTAATGTGCTTGATGTTCGACAGTGTTACATAAAAAAATAACAATCTGCGTCCACAAAAATAAAAACAAAACGATAACAGTCGATCATAATCATCAAACCAGAAGTAAGAGCAGAAACGACCTTTCTATTCCAACTAGCAATACTGCGGCTTATCAAAAAGTTTTCTCATACCTGGGACCAAAAATATACAACAAAATCCCCTCTCAATTTAAACTGTGTGAATTATCAGCCTTCGGTACTAAAATTACTAAATGGTTATTAGACTTAGGTAGGACAGATTCCGAAAAATTATTAAAAAACGTAGTCTGAGTTGATTTCTTCGATTTTGTATTTACCTAAAAAATATTTTTTTATTTTTCTTTCTTACATTGATATATTATATTTTAATTTTATATTTTACATGTACCTACCTGGAATTATGTACACGCAACCTGCCAATTTGACTGTCCTAAAACGGGAAACTTCCTAGTTGGACAGTCAAAGCTTCCTTTTATATTTGTATATCTTGTATGTAATAAATGTAATAATAATAAATAAAAAAAAATTTAAAAAAAATTACGAAAAAGCGTGGGGTTAAGAATATTTTATTAAATTATAGTTGTAATTTATTGTCGAGTTTAAAAAAAAATTGCGATTCATTTGGCAGATGGTCAGTCACATGTAGTGTTGACGTGTTTTCCTTTGTGTGAGTGCTTTCTGCTCGCTGTTAAGCGGTTTTATATGAACCGTTTTTTGATTCATCAGGATTGTTTTTAAAACTATACATTCTTTGTACCTTCAAATTTTTTTTTTTTTTTTTTTTAATTCCTTTTTTTTCCCAATTTATACATTTGACATTACAGTTTTATAATAATAAGAAAGGGAACCCACTAAGGCGCAGCCTGTGCGTGGGTAATATAAGTTTATACATTATATTTTTTTACGTAAAAATAACAGACAGCATATAAAGAAAAACGGTAGGATTATAATTAAAGTTAGCCTAAAAGATTGTGCAAGAGGTGCATATTAAAAATAAATCACAGTAAAAATAAAGATTGTAAGATAATATATATGAAGTAAAAGAACACAAAAAAATAATAATTACAATACAGAAACAAAAAGAAAAAGAGAAAAAAGTAAAAATTAAATGAATAATGCTTCAACATTTGCATTGTACAGCCACAACTTTAAATCTTTTTGGTATTGCGCTAGTTTAGTTGTTACTTGAATTTTTTTTCGTAATAGATTAAAAGTGCGAGGTCCAATAAAGCTACTGTGTGTTTGCATAAGTTTGGTATTGGTTAGTTGGGTATAAAATACATGATTTCTTCTAAAGTTGATTTTGGGTTCATATTTTTGAAATTTGTTTTGGTTTTTCATGACATATTTCAGGCTTTGAAGTAAAAATAGTTTACGCAGATTGAATAGTTGAGATTCCTTGTACAATTGATCAGTCGAAAATGTCCTCTTTTTATTATATATAACCTTGATAATATGATTTTGTACTATTTGTAGTGGTTTTATAAATGTATATAGTGCGCCACCCCATCCTAATATAACGTACATAATTGAGGATTGCACTAGAGAAAAATAAATCACTTTTCAATATGTCAACATTGAGTACTTCCATAAGTCTATAAAATATGTACGTCAGATATCTTAATTTAGAAACGGTGTTATTTATTTGTGGTTGAAATTTGTGTCAATATATATACCCAAGTATTTTATCTTTTCAATTTTTCCAAGTTCAAAGCAAGAAGTGCATGTTACTTTATTACAGTTAGCATTATGTAATCTTATTTTAAAGTTATTGGGAGGTTTGTTTTTACTGTTTTTATAAAAAGTTAGATAAAATGTTTTACTATAGTTTAAGAAAAGTCTATTACAAGTTAGCCATGATAAGACATATGAAATACATTTTGTTGCCTTTAAAAAAGTTTCAGTCCAGGATTTTCCATTTACTATTATTGCTGTATCATCAGCGTAAGATACAATTTTACCAGGGATTACAACATTACATAAATCATTAATATATGTTTATTAGAAACTGAATCGGGCCAAGTACAGTCCCCTGTGGTACTCCATTTTTTATCACTGTTTCTGTGCTATAAAAGTTCCCTATTTTTGTTTTTTGTAATCTGTCTGAGATAGTTAGTGAAAATTTTTAGTGCATCTTTTTTGAAACCTATTTGATTAATTTTGTTTATGAGTAGATTGTGATTTACAGTATCAAACGCTTTTCTTAAGTCTAAAAATATAGCTAGGCTTTTTTATTTTGATCAACAGATGTGTATAAATTTTTTGTCAGATCGAATATTGCATCTTCAGTGCTGAATTTACTTCTGAAGCCATATTGATTTTCGGATAGAATATTGTTTTGTTCTAGGTATTTCATAACTCTATTTTTGATACATTTTTCAAATATTTTTGAAAGGTTTGAAACTAAGGAGATAGGTCTGTAATTTTCTAATATGTGCGTGTCACCCAATTTGTGGATTGGGATTATAGTGGAGATTTTAAATTGTTCTGGGAAATACCCCTCTTTTAGGGATATATTATAAATATATTGCAAAGGAGTTAAAATATATTGTTTTATTTTTTTTAGTCTATTACCTGATAAGTTATCAATTCCTGAAGAATTGGTTGGTTTTAGGCTGTCAATGTGTTGTTCAATTTCATTAGTTGTGATAGGTGTAAAATATTCTAATGAGTTAATTGCATTGTTTGTTGGTACCAAAAGCAGAGATGAGTCAACGGGCGCTGTATTAGCAATCTTACTGGATGATTCAAGTACTTGGTCTACTACATTTGTGAAAAAGTTGTTAAAGTTATTTGCAATGTCAGATTTGTCAATTATAATATTGTTTTTTTATTTTAATCTCCTTCACCTCGGTTGATGCTATTCTTTTTTTATTCGTTATTTCGTTAATAATATTCCACGTTTTTTTGGTATCATTATTTGCATTATCAATTTGTTCACCATAGTATTTTTTTTACAACTTCTTATTAACCTATTTAGTAAATTTCTGTACAGTAAATATTTTGTTTTCATGAAGGACATTGTTCTGACATTGTTTTTTTGACAAGCTCTTTGATAATTTAGCATCTCTCTGTATAGTTTATCTATTATTCCTACAGTTATCCAAGGTTTAATTTTTTTATATTTTCTCTTAGATATAACAATTTTATATGTACTTTTTTAACTATATTCTTGGAGAGTTTTATAAAACGATTCTAATGCTGAATGTGGGTTTGATGTTGATAGAATTTGGTCCCAATTTTCCAAAAGAAGTAGATTATTTAATGTGAGGTAATTAATATTATTTTTTTCAACTGTTTCAGAATTTTCTTTTGAATTTGCAGTTAAGATGTTGTGTTGTGTGTTGTGTTAAGAGTTTCGCATTTTATTGTTTCCAATATATTGTGAACTATTTTACGTAAGTTTTCATTCTCTTTGAAAGGAACTCCTTGTATTTCAATATTATTTTGTTTTTGAAATTGTTCCATTTTGTTCAATTGCATTTTGATTTCCTTATTATCTGATTGTAATTGCTTAATTAAATTATCTTTGATTTTATTTTTTTCTTCGTATTCGTCAATTTTATTACAACAGAATTCCACAGACTTTTTAAGTTCTCTGAGTTCTTTTTTCAGTTGTTCGTTAAAAGATTTCATTAACTGTTCTGATAAGTCCTCAAATTTTTTTCCATAAATTTCATCATTTTGTTAGTGTGATAGTCTTCGTCCGAATCGCTAGATGGCGCCTTTTTTGTGGTTTAAAAAATAAATTAGTGGAAATAAACTTAAGTGTGTCAAGCTGCTCGTTATGTTCCAGTAATTCTGGAAGGCTTTTAACATAAGCAATAATATTCATATATCACAGTCCGCGAAGTTGTAAATAACAAAATTTATTAAAAAATATACGTTGTAGGATAGCCTAGCAAGTAAAATTTTGACAGAGCACTTACGGTGATTTAAAAAACAACGGCGCTGTTCAAATAATCCAATTATTATTATTGATAAGTACCTAAGTGAGGAAAATTGTTTTTAAAAGTGCTCAGAATTGTTGGACTTCGATGGTCTTCGATTATAAATTCAAGAAACCTACCAATTAGTTTCTTAGTTTCAAAATTAGTCTATTCAATACGTGAAACGCGTAAGAGGTGAAACCAGAGCATCCTGGAGGTGAAAAAATTTCGATACAAAAATAAAACTGATGTGTACAATACAAGAAGACAATCAGTGATTCGCACACGAAAAATGTGAATAATCATTATTGTTAAATAAAATATTTATTTTCTGGTACTGGATTGTGTAATACGAGCTTCGTTCGCAGCGACGTTAGGAATCAGTTGCGACGTTGCTTTCAAACTTTGACAAACGATAAAACAGTGGTGACATGTGGTGAAAATATGTTTAATTAATTTTTTATTTAAAAAAAACGTTACCGGACACCAAAGTGCACACAAATTTTTTTACTCCAAATGAGCTAAGGAATAGCTGGTTAAAGTTTGTCGGGTACGTGCCGATACATCCTGTTTGCGTATACGCTCGAGTGAAACATCTTTTAATATCTAATCGTCTAAATAATCACGAGCGAACGCACACTTACTGTTATTAATTACGTACATTTGACCATAAATCAACTATCTACATTTGACAGGACACAAGACGCAGAAGGCCGAGCTGAACGATCGATCTCACCATAGACGGGTTAGTGTTGCCACGGTGTGTCCAACGTAAAAATATTGATTATACCAAACGACCGGTACTAGAATGGATTTAGACATGGAAGATGAAACTAAAAAAATAATATTAAAGGCGTATTACAACTAGAGAACCGTTGAAAAATATTTTGAGCAGTTATAATGATTCATATCGGCTAAATTATTAAAACGCACACATGAACGCGTTAACTTTGGATCTATTCATGCCGACGCGCACATTATCGCGTGCATCCACTTACGTACACCTTATTACGGACTGACTGACTTACTCACTCACTCAATCAATCACTTAATCACACGAACTTACTCACTCACGGACACGCAAAATAACACACGCAATTGACTTATCGATACACTAACGCGTACTTATTGTTGTGGTGGCCACACTCACCGACTATTAGGCACTGACAAATTTCAAAGCACCAGAGCTCGAGTGATAATTAGATTTTTTTTTAAATCTCAAATTTTGTATAATTCATTTATCAAGTCTGATCTGTCTGATCACCGAACCTGACTGAAGCCGCTTGAACGGCGTTTACGTATTCGTGTACTGCACATTATGATATTACTGTCCCTGCTTGATTGAAATAATAATTAAATTGCATGTAAATAAATATAACCTTCATAATTACCTCCGCCCCACCTGTGTGAAGTCATCGTAAACATTAACTCGGCTTCTTTCTATGTAATGTGGGAAATTGGTTCATAATCGACGCAATCTATTTGTCCAAATCGTAAGCTCCCACCTGCCTGCGATTCTGGAGTTAAACGATCAATCGTTTTCGTATGCGCCGTCTTCGAGTGAAAAACTACTAGTCGCCGCGACTAACTTTTTCGAATGTTTCAATTTTACGTATTCTTGAGCGTCGAACGGTCGAAGTTGGTAGAAGAGATGATTATATTGGCACCCCTGTGAATATTGTCTATGTTCCTGATGTTTTTGGGATTTCTATGGTGTGACTGTCAAACAGACAACAGTTATTCGTTATTCAAAACAGAAATGGCCCCGGGACATATTACAAATTGCCAAAAGCAACTCTTAATTAAGCTTGTAAGCTCCGATAAAGACTTAGTAAGTGGTAAATTTTCACCCACTTTTACATTTGCGGAATCCGCGCGGTAAAACAAAAATTGACAGCTAGACTAGATTTCGACAGCCAATTCCATAGAAACGCCAACAACCTACCACTCGCTGCCCTGTTTCTACTGGTTGCACCCAGTAGATGTTGTGTGGAATGACTTTTGACGTTTGGCGTCAAAGTATGTACCTTCGACCAATTTCGGGAATAGCAACGACGACCAGCGTACGTACTTTCGACGGCGATTACGAGCGCCCTCGATTCAGGAATAGGGCCCGATCGGGAACGATAAAGTTTCGGTCTTCTGCTGACAGATGGCGGGCGTAATATATATTAAAACAAGTGCGAAGAACAAGTGCCTGTACGGGATGAGGACAAAAATTAAATATGTGTTAATAGATCAATTATTTATTATCAATAAACACACCGGTACGCATACATCATACTGTAATATATTCTGAGTTATATTAATTCAGTGGATGATATCGGATCTGGCTTGAGTAGACAGCGTTCCATAAATCGTCGATCCTGAAACAGAGTGCAGACTGAGAATGGTTTATTCATACATAATGGTGGTGGTAAAAAGATTAATTCCGGGCCAGTATTGGAAATATCTTCGAGGTCACCGAAAAGGCAAACAGCCAATCAGAGTTGGACTTCAAGATTCTGGAAGAATATTTGACAGTTTGTTTGATTGAAATGTCTAAAACCATTTCAAGCAGCGTTTATGTTAAAATGTACGCAAACATTTACCGTGTGACCACTGCGATTATAAATAAACCACTCTCACCATTATTACTACGATATGTCAGCTGAACGTGGCTGAAATCATATCGGGCAGAGTTTTGGTAAAAAGATTTATTCCGGGCCGATCTTGGAAAAATCTTCGAGCCCGTCGTTCAGGTAGGTTCGGTGCACCGCACCGGTCCGTCTGTCCGTTCGTTCGTTCGTTCGTTCGTTCCCTCCAGTTTTATCTATTCGATCCTTTTGTTTCTCTAAAAACATAAACAACCATTAGATTGTGTATAACACACGACGCATATGAATAATTGGGTTTCGTACTTACTGTAAGAAATAGCACAGCGCCTAAAGCACGGTGTGCCTGCAGACTTGAGTGTATTGTATTTTCAGTTTAAGTATATTATGTAATAACACAATGCACACTTCTAATGTGATATTATTTACATATAAGGTTGACTAAAATTATCATATTCTTATACCAATTTAATTTTATAATATTAAAAAAAACACGCATACGCTCACCTGTAGTACTTCCGTACATTTTAACACAAATGCTGCTTAAAATTCTTTCAGACGTGTTGGGGGACGAGTGATGTGGGTCAAATATTTTTCCGGCTATCAGTGGGTGGTTCGGGTCACCGTCCTGAAACAGAAGATTGCACATTTATTCACTCTAGACGTGTTCAATGAATGTACTAAAATTAATATGTGCACCGCGTAATGTGCACTTTCAAAGTTATACTATTTTAGAATATTTGTAGAAAAGGTAAGCCATCAGACACACTCTGAGCGCTCTATATTATCACACGTCACGATTCTACGACAGAGAGACAGACAGACAGACAGACAGACGTAACTATTCTCGTGCCCATTATGACAGTCTCCACTGAACGCGTGTGTATTTTTAGGTTATGTTACGTTGTTCAAAACGATGCACTCGTAATATACTAACTACACTTTCATCCGTCGATATACAGACGGCAGATAAATATATATATGTATATTTGAACACACGAACAACTCTCACTAGACCGTTGTGGAATTTCATTTTTAAGGATTCACAATTTAAGACCAACAAAATTGTTTGCGGGGCGGCGGTAAATATACCCGCTCCCAAATTGACAAATTTCTCGGGCACTTTAACACGCGGCAGTATTTTAATTCATTCTGATATATATTTCAAAACACCGGAGCTCGCTTGTTAAAACGCATGAATTGCATAAATCTCAATAAATATGTACCTCGTGAGCGAGCGTAGAGCGCTTCGCTTCGGTAGTGTCATTATTTTCAGGTTAATAACGAGCATTTAATAACAAACATCGTTCGTATGTCTACGCTACTTTGAATGGCTTTATCTATATAGGTCACACGCAGTGGGATGAAATCCATTTCCACACTCCTGATCTCACCCCTTACGCCTGAAAAGCAAAGACAAACCGACCGAATTATTAATCTGACTCCGCTAGAGCAGTGTGACACGTATCATCCGTATCATTAACGACAATATGATCAGTGCAAATTATCATTACGTACAAAACTATCGAGACTCGTAGCGAACCAACTACGCGTCACGCGGTCACTCCGCGTGGATTTCAGGTTATGTTTACGTGATGTTAGGATTATATGATACGTTCGATCTAGAAATGAAATTCTAAACGCAATAATCGCGGGTGCATTGAGGCGCGAATCGTTGTAAACATCAATGACAATGACCCCGACACGCTAAATGACCGTGTTATTAATGTTTAACTGACAGAAGAAACGATGAGCATTGCGCAATGCCGTTTATTATTTACGGGCGCCATTGTAGATTGTAGACTGGACGGAGTGTTGCCAGTTGCCAGCAAGCGTGAAAATTGTCCAGTACTGCCAGTCGGGAGACCTTTGACTAAAACTATCAATAAATTTATTTATTGGGAAATTTGTATAGCGCCGATTTTGTGAGATATCAATATTTTACGGAACGCTGTACATTATTTACGTAAATACATAGTTTTATATGCACTTGAAAAATGCATAAATTTACTTATACGCGTGTTGTTAACAAATGATCGTTTAACTCGATTTCTAATATTGACATATTTATAAGTACCTACTATGTAAAAAAAAAAAAAAAAAGTTATATAAATATTGGATTCGAACCCGGGTCCTGCATAACGAGTGTCGAACGCTCTGGTTCTAGACCGCGAGGAAAGATAGAACGAAATTTTGGGGCGGGGCTATCGTGTGACGTCATAAGGGTATTGCCATTTTCTAGCCGGCTTCTGACAGTACATGATAGTGGTACTTTGTTGTTTGTTTACGAGTGTATTTGCTTGAGTTTTTGTCGTTATATTTCTTAGAATGTCTCCCCATTTGAAATACAAATGTTGTATGGTTCCCATGTGTACAAATTCGACATATAAAACTCCAAATAAAGTGTTTTTGTGCTTTCCGAAGAACATCGAAATGAGGAAAAAATGGTGTCATGTTATGAAAAGAGACCCGGTTAAAAACAAAACCATTTCTCTCAAAAGCAAGCTTCATTGTTGCGAAGATCATTTTAATGTAAGTTTCTGTTTTATTAATACAAAGAAAATGATTTAATTCAATATAAAACGCTATTAATATATAACAATTGAATTTTAAATATGACGTTTAATGTTGATTTCTTTATATTATTTTAGCTTGAGGAAGACGTCGAAAATCACATGAGGTTTAAATTAATGGGTGGTAGAGTGTATTTAAAAAAGACTGTCATTCCACACAAATTCGACTGTCAAAAAAAAATCCTTCCTACTCCAAGACTGACAGGATTAAAGAAAAGACGCCTTGAAGTCATTGCAAGTTTAGTGGCAGACTTTGCCTAGTTCTGTGGATCAAAATATTACTATATATGTAATGTAATAATGTTGTTGTATAAATAAATCTGTATCTGTATATAAAAAAAACCTTCGGAAATGCTTTTTGTCATCACTACATATGTAAAAATAATATTTGTAGTGTGTTTTAAAGTAAATAAAATTAAATAAATATACACATATTGTTTTATTGTTAAAATGGACAACTATACACTAGTAAGAAATTACTACATTTGTAAGGTCAATACTGTAATTTAAAAATACTAATTATTATGGTGACAGTTGCATAGCGTGTTGTGAGAAACAGGTTATGTGACAGACACTTCGATTGTATTTACGTGAAAAAATGTAAAAAAAACTAATATTTTGGGTGCATGTAACTAAAATACTGAAAATTATGAGAGAGTATCTAATATTTTTGCATACCTTGATGCTTTCCAACCTTTAAATTCAGCACTAACAAAATTAGCGTTGTTGGCAAAAAAGAACCCATCATCAAAACATCGATTCTAGGCAAATTATCAGCCTGTCCTTTTACAAAACCACTGTCAGTCATAATAATAATGTAAAATATATGAATAAGTTCACAAAATATCACAATTATCTTAAAAAATAAGAAAAAAACGGTAAAAATCACGAGCTTTACATAAACGTCAGTTCTCAAAGGAATGTTTGGTAGTTTGGTTGAGTTGTTAGTTGATTCGTTTGTGGAAATACCCCATTTACGCAGAAAACATGTTACCTTTGGAAAACGACACAGTTTGGAGACGCAACAACACACTCTCACAAGGTGCTCTGTACTTCTCTGCAAAACTAGCCCCTCGCTTTGTTAAGGCAAAGGTGCTGAGGAAAATCTCAGATGTGGTATACACCCTATCGGACGCCTCTGGTAAGCACATCGGCAACTACCACGTGAAAGATATTGTCAAACTAGGAAGTGTGGACACAATAGACACCACCTTCACTAGGTTACCACCACCACAACAAACAAACTTACAGCTCTACCCCAGTTCCACGAGATTTGGCCCTCGTGCAGACAACAGCATGTCTTAACACGTTAGTTTCATATAAAAACTCACATTTCGATCTCTGCATGATAACCCTCTCTTTTTTCCAAAACACAGAAGGATCTCAACTTCCTGACCCAAATTTGTTATTCTGTTGTACTTTATTTTGACTTAAATAGCATTAATTTGCCTTGTCAAATACACCGAGTCAGGTCACTCATATCAAGTCATCCTGTGTCTCTAGGTGCCTTTTGTATAAAATTTGTAACATATAAAGTTCACAACATTCGTGTTTGTGGCAATTCTGGCAACACCAAGTGTGTTTCCTAGCTTTTTTGTTTGGTCATTTTAAGTAGGTAAAACCCAATCAGGTCTTAAATAAACCACTACAAACCCTTTTTTTGTAAGCAAAGAGTTAGTCAAACCAAGTAGGTCTCTTTTGCTATATTTGTGTCTTGTGTAAGACATCCTCGTAGGCACATGTCTTGTATTATTGCCAACATAACGCATAATCCCAACCAAAGGTTATGCCATCGTCATTTTGTCTTTTTGATAATATCAATAGCCACAACTTGATCGTTTATGACATTGTGTATGTATCATATTTTTTCCGGTATTGAAATTGTACTTTTTTAAAAATACGTTGGTATGTTGTTTTCATGATACATGAGAATGTTAAAATATCCACCATGAGACGAGGGATCGTTATAAAATCTAACACTATACATGAAAATGTTAAAATATCTACCATGATACGGGAAGCTCGTTATAATTATTTTTTTTAATGGCTAACATACGCTGTGGCCAAAGAGATAATTTGTTCCATTAAATGGTTATAAATATCTAATGTTGTACCGTCCTTTCAATACTAGGGTTCTTTCGTAAATCGTTCAATTTTACATGAGACGTGGAGACGTCATAATACTTACCATGATTCGTGCGAACGATACAATATCTTGTTGTTTTCTTTAAATAAATTGACACTATGTACTTGTTCTACCGGACGTAGATCATTTTTACCCTGACTTGTCGCCCTTTAGGGAGCTTTTGTTAAAACTCATCACACTGAAGGAAATTTCCTTCACTGTAGTGAGATTTTTTTTGTTCTGCTCAACAAACATGAATCTGTGCATTCAGCAATTTTTCGGTTATTGATACCTGTGGAATTCTTGTCAGCGTACTCAAGAATCATCCACTATTCATTGACCATGGACTAGCCATCAGCTTCACTTTTGGTTAAGAGGTATCGTGTCGTGGGAGGTCAAACGGGACATTGACACAAAAACACCTAACTCGTTGTCTGGGAGACGAATAAGAAAACTCCTAGGTTTGTGAAATTTGAGCAAGGGTCCATCATGTTCTCATAAACTGTAGAAGATTAAAAAACGACCCCTAATCTTTCACCAAATACACGTGAAAGCTTAGATTGTTATTACTGTGTATTCTCCCTCACCTTTTCATCAAATTCATGTGTTTTTGTAAAGAGTCAGGAAATTTGCTGGTTGATATATTTCGTCCTCACATAGAGATCGAATTGGGAATTAGCTCAGTCACCATCAATTTTCGCTGCTCAACCCTCCATCCTTCACCCTTTCATCAAATTCGTGTATATTTGTAAAGAGTCAGGAAATTTGCTGGTTGATATATTTCGTCCTCACATAGAGATCGAATTGGGAATTAGCCCAGTCACCATCAATTTTCGCTGCTCAACCCTCCATCCTTCACCTTTTCATCATATTCATGTATATTTGTAAGGAGCTAGGAAATCTGCTGGTTGACCATATTTAGTTCTCACATAGAGATCGAATTGGAAATCAGCCCAATCACCAACAGACCTTCTCGCTCAACTCCATGTATGTTTTTTTCATCCCTCATTATCCCTGGGGTTAAGTTCATGAATCTGGAAAGTGAAGTGTATAGCGTATCGTCTGTCTGTAAGACAATCTTTATCCATGAAATTTACTTCAAATAATCTCTCCTTTTCACCCCATTCCAAGGTAATCAACACACATATCTTGTAATTTTGAAAGTCGTAAGTTGCTATCGCTCAAGCGCTAACACCGGCCATTAAAGGTCAACTTCTTTCAGAAACTTGGTGTTACTACTGTACAACCACCTACCTATACCTTGTATTTGCTTTTGATACAACAGTATCAAATAGGTAACCTCACGCCAGTCGTGATACTTTTTGTCTTCCCAAATCTCGGGATACCCATAGTGTAGTCAGCATATCGATTCTCTCTCTTCTCTCTAACCAACTACGTTTTTTTTTGTCTTTCATCTCTTCTCTTGAACACAAATTGTTTCTCTCCAAACGTTTTTGCATCATTGGTCTACCAGGCAGGTAAACTTCAAGAATTTTGGCTCTAATAATAACCTGTCCCTGGATTAAAAAGAAGACCAGCAGCCCTCCTCATCACCTGCAAGCTGAGCTTCACTTCATTGCCGCCTTCACTTCCACCATTCACATCTCTCCAATCTCTGCGTACCAAAAACACCCGACCGCACCCAAAGTAGGTGTGAGTCGTGCGTGCAGTTGCAAATCAAGTTGTCTCACCATTCAAACAATATTAAAAAACCAACCTCCGAGCATGTCAGCTCAGGGTTAGTTATGTTCCTGCTAAACCACTTGCCGTTGTGCAAATCAACCACTTGCCGTTTTGCAAATAAACCACTTGCCGATGTGCAAACTCAACATAATAGTCATTATGCGCTTAAACCATCAATCAACCTACTGGTATTACTCCATGTAATTACCAACTCCATTTCACATTGACAACCACTGCCCCACCACATCAGCATAATGGAATTCATGCTGGTACGACAACAGAACCCGGATACTTCTCGACCTCCGCAACAACTTCTCTCAACCACAACCAAGAAGCACAGTTCAATTTCTAAGGCCCTAGTGAATACTTGAGTGCAATCTCAAATGGGTCAAGTTACAGTGAAAGTGTAACTTCATAACTTCAGTGAAATTACGTCCACTTGGTACTTTACGAAAAAACTACGCTCTTTAAACTTAGCTTACAGACCAATGAAATTTTAGAGTCTTTTTTTTCAATAGCATAACCTTGAATGTTTTCTAACCATTGCATAACCATGTATTTTTTTTCTTTTTTCAAATCAACACTGCAATTTACTCTCTACTTCTCTCACAACAAGGTGAAAAGGATTTTTCTGCGCCTTTTGCTTCATTACCAGGTCGCCTTTTACTGGCGGAGGGGGAATGTGTTATGAAGCCCAGTCACCCTATACATTAAAGCACAGTCACCCTATACATTAAAGTACGGTCACCCTAGATCCCCACCCTGCGGACAAAGCACGCAAAACAAATGGTCAAGCACGCCGTCGCTCCCCCGTGTGCCGGCCGCCAGTCAAAATCCAACCTCGGCCTCGGACACTGTTCCCTGTGCCCCGCTGAATCATCGCTCACTCGAGCATGACGCAATCCTTACCGGAACCCGCGAAATCACGCGACCGAACCGCAACATAAACGGACTCTATTGTGGCCACGAGCGTCCAGCATGACATGGCGAAGCAGTAAGCAACTCCAGAATTTTCCCCCTTTTATTGTGTTCAATTCATAAATTCACCTAGTTACCAATTCACCCTCTTGAGGGGGAGAGAGTATTCGATAATATGTGTTCTTTAAAGCTAATATGTGCTCCCCGTGTAATTCTACTGTAATAAACCTTTGTC
This sequence comes from Hesperophylax consimilis, assembly GCF_061612785.1. Lineage (NCBI taxonomy): Eukaryota > Metazoa > Arthropoda > Insecta > Trichoptera > Limnephilidae > Hesperophylax > Hesperophylax consimilis. The sequence goes on from NC_142855.1 coordinate 240,829, forward strand.
CTACAAGTTCTGTTCTGTGATAATTGAAGTGACCTTTCCCCATATACTGACCGTTGGGGACGTGGAAGTGAACAGAGAGTCCCCCATGCCCTGATGAACTTAGATTCTCACCTGTCTACCACGAGCTAGCCTAACCTGCTCTTGGTTCGATTCCAATTTGGGGCCTAAACACCATTTATATTACACTGACTTCCAAGATGGGGGCATTTTACATTACAGTTGGATGATGAATATTTATAAAAAGAATTAGGAGAAACCTTGTGTGTAACAAGCAAGGTACCCACGGAAGATACCACAAATCAAAACAACCCAAACTAACCTAACCCAACCTAACCGAACCGCTAACCCAACGAGCTACTTCCATTGCTCAGAAAAAAATGCACATTGTCAACAATCAATACTGATGCATTTACTATAATTTAAAAAAAAATTATACAAAAAACGAAAAGATTATTGGTGCATACAACGAGATATTATAAGATTTGTATCAATTCCTTTTATTGAATAATCAATCAATTTACAGAGTATAATCATTTATGATTACAAAGATTATTAAATTTATGTTATAATGCATATTGGCCCATAATTCGTTACTTCTCTCTTTTTTCCTTATTTGTGAAAATAGGCATCAAATGACTAAACTTCCAAAAGAAACACACCTGATGAGAGTAACTTTATAAATAACTTATGTATGGGATGTGATAATGAATGTATACAATTAACTAGGAATCTAGGTGGAAATTTATCGGGTCCTGCGGATTTGGGGGAATCAAGACTCTCCAGATTAAATATAGCGTCATCTATAGTGACTGCACAGTCAGATATATCAAGGTTCTCAACCAAATTAGAACAAGAGTACTTACTGTCTACACTTTTACTAACATATATTATACACCACCATAAAACTCAGCAAACAGATTAACAGTTTCCTGTAGATTTTGTGATAGTTTACAATCGAATGACAAATGACATAGAACTAGGTATATAAGTTCAATTTTCTTTTTGGAATTCAACATATTTCCAAAATAAATTTGACTCCTATATGAGAGAGCCTTCGACAACACACATGTAACTGTTATAACATTTAGTAGAGAGCTTATTACATTCTGCCCTCAATTTATGAAAGGAAATGTGATCGATAGTCAGGCGACTATGTAATTAAGTCTATCAGTTCTTTTGAGAACCATTTCGGCAATTCAGTTTGCCTGTAAATTGTCAAGGGTACAATTTTTTGATTGCAAAATTACTAATGGAGAAAAATTTAACAAGTTGTACATTAATATCAGTGTCCAAGAATGACGGGTCAATCTGTTTAATTGAGTTCATGTTTGAATTAGCCTCGACCAATTGGCTGGCACAATCGTAATTCAACACATCCATCGTTTCGTTCTGGTTGGCCGTATTATCATTTTATCTTCAAAACTTAAATATATTTTTAATGATCTAAGATGCACGAGCTGTGTGAGAGTCGTAGTTGCTTCCGAGAATAGTAAATAAAATCAAGCTTTTTAACATCAGCTAAACTAAAGATTTTAACGTTTTTCGTGTATACCATTTATCTTGCATTTCATGGAGAATTTTGAGTGTGGTTAAAATTTAAAAAGGTTTTCCGGAAACTTTTAACTGTGAGTCAGCATGTGGTTCATTAGAAAACCCTTTAGAGAATATTAATCGTTGAATGTGAAATATGCAATTTTTTCCTGACTGTTCTGTTAATTATAACGTGTCTTCTCAAATCTCCCATTCGAGTTCATGGTTAGTTTCATTCGGAACAAAAAAAAGGTTCACTCCACTGTGAGTCAGCATTCGTCTTATCAGATTGCCCTTCAGAGATCATAGTTGCATTCGAAAAATGAATAAGGCTTTTCTACACTGTGAGTCAGCACGTTTTTCTTTAGATTGGCCCCTTGGAGAAATAAAATAGTTGCACTCGGAACATTAAAAAGGTTTTTTCCAATGTAAGTCAGAATGTGACTAGTGAGATTGCTTTTTATAGAAGATGCATAGCTACAGTCAGAACATAAAAAAGGATTTCCCCACTGTGAGTCTGCATGTGGCTCGTCAGAGCGCCCCTTTGAGAAAATGAATAATATCACTATGAACATGAAAAAGGTTTTTCTCCACTGTGAGACAGCATGTGAATCGTCAGATAGCTTTTTGAAGAATACAAATTGTTACACTCAGAACACGAAAAAGGTTTTACTCCAATGTGAGGCATCATGTGTCTCGTCAGTTGGTATTTTTGAGAAAACGAATTGTTAGACTCGAAACATAAGTTTTTCAACACAGTGAGTCAAGATGTGGCTCTTCAGAGTTGCCTTCGGAACATGAAAAAGGTTTTTCTGAACTGTGAGTCTGCATGTGGCTTTTCAAATTGCTTTTTTTAAGAAGATGCATAATTGCATTCAACATGAAAAAGGTTTTTCTCCACTGTGAGTCAGCTTGTGAATCGTCAGATTGCTTTTTCGAGAAGATGTATAATTGCACTCAGAACATGAAAAAGGTTTTTCTCCACCGTGATTCAGCAAGTGTCTCTTCAGATGGCTTTTGGTAGAGTATGAATTGATGCACTTGGAACATTAAAAAGGTTTTTCTCCACTGTGAGTCAGCATGTGAATCGTCAGATTGCTTTTTCGAGAAGATGTATAATTGCACTCAGAACATGAAAAAGGTTTTTTTCCACTGTGAGTCAGCATGTGGTTTTTCAGAGTGCTTTTTTGAGAAGATGCATAGTTGCACTCAGGACATGAAAAAGGTTTTTCTCCAGTGTGAGTCAGCATGTGGCTTTTCAGAGTGCATTTTCGAGAAGATGCGTAATCGCACTCAGAACATGAAAAAGGTTTTTCTCCACTGTGAGTCAGCTTGTGAATCGTCAGATCGCTTTTTCGAGAAGATGTATAATTGCACTCACAACATGAAAAAGGTTTTTCTCCCCTGTGAGTCCAAATGTGTCTTTTCAGAACGTCCTTTTGAGAACATGAATAGTTGCACTCGAAACATGAAAAAGGTTTTTCTCGACTGTGAGTCAGCATGTGAATCGTCAGACTGCTTTTCCGAGAAGATGTATAATTGCACTCAGAACATGAAAAAGGTTTTTTTCCACTGTGAGTCAGCATGTGTTTTTTCAGACTGCTTTTTTGAGAAAATGCATAATTGCACTCAGAACATGAAAAAGGTTTTATTCCACTGTGAGTCAGCATGTGGTTTTTCAGAGTGCTTTTTTGAGAAGATGCATAATTGCACTCAGAACATGAAAAAGGTTTTTCTCCACTGTGAGTCAGCATGTGAATCGTCAGATTGCTTTTTCGGGAAGATGCATAATTGCACTCAGAACATGAAAAAGGTTTTTCTCCACTGTGATTCAGCTTGTGAATCGTCAGACTGCTTTTTCGAGAAGATTTATAATTGCACTCAGAACATGAAAAAGGTTTTTTTCCACTGTGAGTCAGCATGTGGTTTTTCAGAGTGCTTTTTTGAGAAAATGCATAATTGCACTCAGAACATGAAAAAGGTTTTTTTCCACTGTGAGTCAGCATGTGTCTTGTCAGATGGCTTTTTCTAGAATATGATTTGATGCACTTGGAACATGAAAAATGTTTTTTTCCTGCATGTGTGCGTAAGTGCCTTTTGAAATTCGACTTATGAGAATGGGAGTAGATACAATGAGGCAAAATTATTTGTTTTTCCACAGGATGCGTCAAGACGATATCTGTTGAAAAAAATAAAATAACTCGATTATAAATGCTTAGTACGACTTAATATCTACACTTAGCATAAGAAAGGACAAAAATTGATAAAAATTTTAACAAATCACGATTTCAGAAATAGTTAAATTTAAGATAAGAAATTGTTTTTACCGGATTGGTCAATTCTTTCAAAGCGTTCTAAGCATTCCTTTTTAACATCCGGCAGGTCTATGTCAATTTCCATACAAGGGAATACCCCATCATTATCTTCTTGGCGTCCGAGTTCCGCCTTGACGGTTATAGTCTCCACATTAATGCAAGCTATAAAACAACATGTACGTACATTGAAAATTAATTTTAAACAAAACAATTTTTTTCAAAATTAAATATTTTTCATATAGATAATTTTTTAACCCTGCAGAAGTGAGAATTAGTTGAAGATTCAAGAAGTTCAAGGTTCATTTGAGAAAATTAATAAGAATAACCCCGGATGTCCGCTTTAGGAAGGAAAGGGTATTTGTTCTTGAGCACCTTCAGTATGGAGTTGTTTTAAGTCAACGAAATGATGTTTTCTTCCATCGATATGTATTTTTAACGTAAGAGGATGATGTGGAAAACTTAAGGAATCGAGCACTTATTGTGTGCATTGGCGGCTTCTGTGATCGTAGGGTATGGCTTTCGACTAGTAATTTGGAGGCCCGGGGATAAAATCCAAGCGCGATACATGATATTATATTCCAGAGTGGGAGATACTATGGGTATCGCCCTGCTATAAACATTTTTTTTCATTTAAAAATCGATTGAAATTATAAGATCTGAATAGGCAGTTACTTCCACCTTTCACCTCACTCCCCTCCTTTTGACCTTAAGCCACACAACATAATATTACGCCAAGAGCTTAAGAGCAGTTGGGACTCGTGTGGAGTATTCTCCATTGGGGTAGGGAGGTTGGATTAATAATATATAATTTATTTAACATAAGCGATGCAACTTACTGGCTGTCTGAGTACTCTCCGCATATCGCAAACATTCCTTCTTTACATCTGGGAGGTCAAAGTCCAGATCCGTGTACGGCATTTCACTTCCGCCTTCTTCCTGGAGCCCTGGTTCCGTCTTGATGAAAACAGTTTCTGGATTTACTAAATCCATGGCACAGCTGACGTAGGCTTCAGTAATTGTTACAATATATATACCTGAAACAGAACATAGTTGTAGGGGAACCTTATTTTAAATGAGCCTTATATTTTGTTTGGTTAAATATATTGTCAAAACAATGACATCTTATGTGAAACATTTATTTGGAAATACATATTGTGACTATCTCGACCTTGAAGTTGACATTTGAAATCTGGTGAAAGATTTGTCGGATTACTCAATATAACTAGAACCATAAGTAAAGTAAAGCCGGTAAAGCTTTTTTTGAGTCACTAATCCGCTTTTAACAGAATAATTTAATTTTAAACTAATTTAAAAAATATTTTTTATTAAAATAAGCAGACGTCTAATTGACAGTTTGAACGTTCCCCAAACAAAAGGCCAATAGATTTCCTGACTTAGGTGTACCGATAACAATGTAAAATGATTAGCGTGATTACTAAAACTTACTAATAAATATCACAAGAACGGGAAGATAAATTTAACTTCGTGGGTTCAACAGTGTAAGCGATATAAAGAAGAACAAAAACCAGGTGATGCGACTGGGCAAATGGCGAAGAAAAAGGATGAGTCAACAAATTAGGTTAGTTTTACACAGACAATAATAAAGTCATAGACAAGCATTATGCCACCAGCAGTAATGCTTGTATATTTTATTTAACAAAAAACCGATGTATGCAAAAAGTTACAGACGGGTAAATTAATTATATTGTCTCCAAAATACGAATTTATTGCGTTGTGTTGTGTGTTAAAGTGGTTATCTCCAGCCATAGACTGAAGAACATTAGACATTGCGTATGTAGATATAAACAGTTTGAATAAATGGTTGGATGACAATTACCTATCATTAAAAACTTATTACAAAACAACTAATAGACAGACAGTCTGTGGAGGATCATATACAACTTATTACATGACATTTACACTAACAGACAGACAGTCTGGGGAGGATAATATAAAACACCCTTAGCCCAATTGGAAGTTATCCAAAGAAATCTCATAACAAGGTGAGTAACTCTAGTTGCAGGTTAGTACAACACAGAAAATTTGTTATCTAATGAGGCGGTTAATTGACTATTTATAGAAACAATTCACATTCATTAGTAAAAGGAGCGTAACTTATGGCAATTCTTTACCTGCAACTGACGTTTTTTATACGCATTTAAACAAACACAAAAACTAACATTTGATTCAACTCAATGACAATGAACAACAACTTGTTGCATTTACGATTTTGAAAAATATTGATAATTAATATTATATACGTAAATAATAATTTACGCGAAAATTAGCCAACCGACACACCATTTTGACAGAACACCGATATGAAGTTTGCGCATAATTCGCGTTTGTTTGTAGGCAGTACTGCCAACCTAACAATAGAAACCACGTAACACATAATCAGAAACGCAAAAATCTAAATGCGATTAATAATAATTGACAATAATTCTCTAATTTGGTATGTACAATAAAACAATAATTTTACCAGGTATATCTTTTATATATTAAATAAATATATATTATATATTTATTTAAAATGTATTAATTTTTATTTACCTACTTAGGTAATTATTCGGGATCGCTGGCAATGCTTAATACGATTTCTTTTTTTATATAAAACGTTTTGATTTTAGATTAGGATAGGTTAGTATATGTACCGGTTTAAAACAACAAGCCCCAATGGACAATCTTATAGTGTATCGGCATATAACTCCGCTCTGGCCTTGAAACCCATTTATATACACATATTCGACACCTATATTGGCATATGGCCCGTTCACACTTTTAGTTTAGATTTTATTAATCAAGATGGCGTCAAGTGAAATTATCGCTGCGTGCGTCCCTACGATTTCGGACCTTTTACAGAACGAACTTTAGAACTTAAAAAAGCACAAAAACTTCGTATGTGGGCTACAAAATAGATCATAAGGATTAAATTATACGTCGTTAGAAGATACTAAAAGCTATCGCAATCATTTTCGAATTTCGGAAGAACAATTTGACGTACGTAAAGATTATTATTATTATTACGTCTAAGATTCAAGAAAAAATCAAAAAAAAGTTAAGCGCGCGACTGTCTCGGAAAAAATAAAGTTACAAATTACGCTAAGTAACCTGTCAACGGGGGATTCTTTTTCCTTATATGCACAGAGTTCCAAAAATACGATATCATTGTTTATAAAAGTAGTGTACGTGCAATAGTTGATGCCCTAAAACTTGTTAAGATAATTTTTTTAAATTTTTTTTTAACATTCAGAGATGTTTATAACATAGATTATTTAATAATAATAACTACTTAGTTACAACAAACATTTCAAATATAATATTATTAACTGCAGTGTCACGGGCATTCTTATTTTTGTAAACTTCTTGCTTTTGATCCCCAAGATAAGGATGGCTTTGATATAGATCCAGAAATGTAAACATCACATCATCATATCAGTATAATATTGAAAAAAGTTATTTATTTAAGTATTTATTTACTAATTAACGCCCTATTGGGCTTTTTTTTATGCTTCCGATTTTGTTGTCCGGGTTAAATCTTCCCCATAGGAAAAACTAAACCCTACCATTCACTTTTCCACAAATGATCAGCTAGTCAATCAACACTATGTAAGTGCATTATATAAGTAAAATAAATACAAAACAATACAAGAACAACAACACGTCAACTCACCAGATATCAAATGGGAAAAAAATTCACCGTCTCCAGATATTTTCATATCAGAGGGTTCGGCTCGGTAGAATTTCTAACAGGGCCTATAAATCCTACTGATCCCTCAACATAAATATTTAAAAAATCTTTTGTTATCCTACATGTATTCAAAATGACCGACTTTTGCATCTTTATATATAAATTTTTTGATAAATCTAATACGCCTAAATTTTTAATTAGAGAGCTAGGTATAATGCCAGTAGCCGAAATAACGAATGGTAATATTTTTATAGTCTGAGAATGCCAAATTCTTTTTATTTCATTTCCAAAATCTGTGTATTTTCTTATTTTTTCGCTAACAAATTTTTGAATATTACAGGAATTTGGTATAGCGACATCAATGATATAAGTTATTTTTTTTAATTTTGTCATGTAAAACTATATCGGGTCTATTATGACTAATCGCTCGGTCTGTTAGTATAGTTTTATCATAATATATTTTATAAAATTCGTTTTCTAAAAATGAATTTGGTTCGTATTCATAATATGGTACTATATTACGGCAGTCAATCAAGTTATGTTTAATAACCAAATTTTGGTGAATTATTTTTAAAACTTGATTGTGCCTAAATGTATACTCGGACGGTGCTAATATAGAACATCCCGATATAATATGTTCTACATATTATATCGATATAATATATAATATATATTACATTATAATTACAGTATGTAAGTACAAGTAGGAAAATATTGTTATATTAGTTACAGTGCATGAGTATAATACCAGTACAACAAGTATGAATATATTATTATTATATTAGTTACAGTATTATAACAGTACAACAAGTATGAAAATATTATTATATTAGCTACAGTATATAAATAAAATAACAGTACAAGTATGAAAAGATTGCTATATTAGTTAGGTACAGTATTTCGGCCTAACTCATGTTTCCAAAACAGCTGTATTACGACAGAATTGCACGGAATCGCGGCCGGGATAGTGAACTAATTCGTGGTTCAGTTCGCGTTTTGTTCGCTAGATGTATGCGTAGAATTAGATCTGGGCAAGATCTAGACGACATACGTCACTTTTTTTCTGTTAGACGACAAAAAATTACCAAATCTTTATTCGGCCATGAGCTGAGCTCAAGCAACTGGAGGAGGAACAACAGAGACCACACATACAATTTTGAATAAAATTAATCAATATTTTTATTCCATATCAACATCATAAGTGTGGTCGTAGCGATAGCTACGCAGTTGTTCCTCCCCCTCCAGCTGCTTGAGCTCGGCTTCGTGCACGGCCGAATTTAATTTCATTTTCAACTGGTCTATCTTTGGTAGTTTTTTTTAACGTCTTGCCCGAAATAGATCACTTTTTTCATGCCCAGAAAAAGTGATCTATTTCGTCCAGATCTTGTTTTTTGACTTATTTCCTGGGAATTTCTCATCATTCCCATAATTTCCGCCACAGTTCCATCAGGACTCCCATTCCTTTTGTACGCCCCACTGGTCGTGGGCGTCTGATAAATCTACGATAGATGTGATATCAAGATTGCCTGTGGTGGGACGTCCTTTCCCCGCTTGGCCAATTTTCTCAATGCGCCTTTTAATCGCACTGTTGTAGCAATTACTTACTTCTTAACTTATTACAGTCGTCTTTACACTGCTCAACTGAAACAATCATATTTTTTTATTAACCACAGATTTTTGGCTACAGGAAATTCATTTCGATCTATAGGATTCGGCTATCGCATAGGATTTTCCACTGTAAACAATATAGCCAAAGAAGTTTGTGAAGCTATTTTTAAACATCTGGAATTTTCCTATTTGCATTGGTGCTCTAGATGGTAAACGTATCAATATTAAGTGTCCAATAAATGGCAGTTCAGACTACTAGAATTATAAAGGTCAAAATTCCACAGTATTGGTGGCCTTAGAAGATGCTAATTATAAACTTATAACGGTAGACGTTGGCTCATATAGAAGACACAGTGATACCACCTGATCAACCACAGGTAACAGGACGGAACCGTTACCATACGTTATAGTGGGTGATGATGCGTTTCCGCTGAATTATTTTTTAATGAGATCGTACAACAAAAACGCCTTGCTGAACAATGAACCGAATAAAATTTTCAACTATCGGCTGTCTCGAGCCAGTAGGATAGTTGAAAAAGCATTTGGAATATTAAGAGCATTTTTTTCCAAAGTTATTGTCAATGATTCCACTTCAGACTATTCATAGTATAATATAATTCATAGTAAATGTAAGACTGAATTTCTTCAGACTATAATTCATAGTAAAATGTAAGATTATTTCTTTTTCCAAAAATGCAACATTACCCAGAAGTTGTTAATGATTGTACTTAAGACCATAATATAATTTGTACGTTTGCAAAATTTTAGTCAGTTCAGCATCATCATACAGCCTAAGAAAACGACATTAAAATTTCGAACCCAATTGTGCCCATAATATTGAAAATAGCCCGGTGCTGTACATATATTTTGTAAATTCTAAGAATTCAGCTGAATTCAACTAGTTTATAATTAAAATTATCTTTGGGAATGTATTCACCTGATAAAAAATTGTCCCAAATAATTGTTTTAGAGAGTTTTCTATTATTTTTAGTCATGTTCATTATACTTTTGAAGCAGAAAACAACTATCGATTTAAAATGAAAGTCCTATTCCATAGATATCGCATTTTTTGACAGGTTCACCGCCCGATAATGGCCCTTTGTTATAAATTTCATTAATGATTATCAGTGTTCTGTGGATATGTCCTGTAATTTGCTTCCCAAAACCTTACAACGCAATTGATTGTGTTAAATTTATACAACCTGAGACTATTTCAATAACCATTTTATACATATACATTTTTATAGCAAAGTTTCGTTTATTTAGTTAAGCATTTCTACTATTCTAGTGACGTTTCTTCAACACTTCGGAATTGTCCGCCCTATACGTTGGTGGGTTCTCGCCATGTTGTCTAAGTAACACCTAACCTCCTTAATTGGCGATTGTTTAATTTACGTATATATCGCTTAGCACTTGATTTATTATTTTTTATAGCTAAACGAGTTCGTTCATTATTTATTGACTGCCACTGTCACAAATTTAATCAAAGCGTTTAGTTAGTTGATTTAAAATTGACGAAAAGAATTTAACCGATTCCATTGGTAAATTTTATCTATTTTGTCTTTCATTCACCCAGTATATTTACGGGGGGGATAAGACCGAGTTAGTGTAAAACGTTCTGAGTGGTCAATCTTCTGTCGTTTCATTGGTAAAAGCGGCCGTTAACAATATATTGATAATTTATAAATTGCGTTTCACCACAGCGGTTTTTAACCGCCAGGGATGTGGGTTTTTTTCCTGCTGCAATTTATTTGTAGTTACTTTAAAACCAATCGATTCCAACGTTTTTTTATAGGAAATCTACATTTCCAGTTAATAAAACTAATTATCAATATATATGTTAGGGGACAAGTTATTTAAAAGCAGAATCATTATTTCGACCGGCACAATGTCAATAATAGGTTAGGTTAGGATAGGTTCGGTTAGGTTAGTAGGTAGGTTAGGTTAGTTCTGCATATCAGAATAACAACAGTCGTGTGCCTGCGGGCTAGCGTGAAGTTGTCGGTAACATTTTGTCTGTATAATATCAGGAATACAGACATGGCCCTTCATATGATTATGTTCTGTCATCAGAATAGCAGTTTTCCTTCTATCGGCGAGGCTATTTATACCCAGCATACCGGACAGAAAGACTGATAGATGTAACCAGGGAATTATTAATCTAAAGTCTATTAAGTTACTTATACAGTTGTACTTTACTGTAAGCAGAGACCAATTACGATGATCGGATTTCAACTCCTAATTAAATAATGTTTATTTTTTCAGTTTAACTTTATTTTCAGCTGAGAACAATTACCACCAGTATAACAGCAGTGACATGAATCATCCCAACCTAGAGAGTGTTTTCATCAAGATGGAACCAGGGTCTCAGGAAGAGGATGAAGGTTTCTTACTTATTAGTTTTATTCTTAGCTCTTGCGAGTTCGGTGAAGAAAATATGCATATACAGTACAAAACATTTATTCAAAATTGAGAAGAAATCAAATTTTCTAAGAAACCAATCCCGGTTCCGAAGGCAATTATGAATTATCTATATGTTCACATTCTTGCGTACTCTCAAAACAAACCATTCCTTGGAGTGCAATTCATAATGTTCTCCTAAATATCTTTAAAGGATCACATTCTTAATAATTGTTCTGCGAAGAAACCATTTCCATGTTCTGAGTGCAAAGCATATTTTCTCTTTAGTTAATAACAGTCAGTGACAACAATATTACTAGCAAGCAAGTTAATAAATACTTCAACATTGGCGGGATGGATCGAATATTTTACAATTGTTTTTGTATGCTTAATTTGGATTTTTGAATGCTGATTTTTTTTTAGTTTTACTACTATATTTTTTCTTCCGACTCTATGTCCGGGTTAAATCTTCCACACAGGAAAAACTAAACCTTTCACACACTTTCCACAAATGAACATCTAGTCAATCCACATAATGCAAGTGCATTATATAAGCATAATAAATACTAAACAACACAAGATCAACAACACGTCAACTCACAAGAGATCAAATGGGAAAATAATTCACCGACTCCAGATATTTTCATATCAGAGGGTTAGGCTCGGTAGAACTCCGGAACTGGACCTATAAATCCTTCTGATCCCTCAATATAAATATTTTACAAATCTTTCGTAATCCTACATGTATTTAATATAACGGATTTTTGCATTTTTATATATATATAATTCTTTGATTTTTTTATTATTTATTTATTTGATAGATTTTTGATAGATCTAATAGCCTAAATTTTGAATAAGAGAGCTAGGTATAATGCCAGTAACCGAAATAACAAATGGTAATATTTTTATCGTCTGAGAATGCCAATTTTTTTTATCTCATTTCCTAAATCTGTGTATTTTCTTAATTTTTCACTAACAGATTTTTGAATAATTGTAATAATAATAATAATATAATTTAAATTTAATAATAACATTATTATTAAATTTACGTCTATTATTAAAAAGTTCTGCTGCGACTATTATGTTCTTATTACTACGCGCGACAGTTGTTTCGTTTAATTAATCTGTACTTTATTTAGAAGTTTCTAATTACTCTCTTAATTGCTCAATATTTAGTAAGTAACAGAATCCTATACATGTACATCTCCACATATAGATGATCCAGAACTTTCATTTGTTCATATTTATATATATATATATACTAACCTACTGCATAATGTTATTATATTTTCCTTATAATTAGTGTAACTCGCTCACCATGTACAAGAACCAGTTTGGTAATATTGCGATTTTAAATATGTTTTGTACCTATATGAAATTTATATAACACCACTGTACCCACTTATATCTATATTAAATATAAAAAAAATTATTAACGTACTGTTGATGAACCCTTAACATATGCACCGTGTGTTCGTATATTTAAAGAGAAATTGAAGTATTTATAAACATGTAAAATCACTCTTCATTATTTTTGTTTCGTATTTATTTTGTACCTATTGTTGTTTTGTTGTTCCAGGTAGCATTAATGTGAAGAATATTCCCATCAAGGCAGAATCAGAACATCGAGAAGAAGATGCAAGAGGGTTTCCTTATATGGAAATAGACATAGACCTGCAGGATGTTAAAAAGGAATGCTTAGAGCATTCTGAAAGTATTTCTCACACTGCAGGTAAAATTGATTTGTGTTTGTCTGAAATAATAATTCTGCTGTTGTTATTATATATACCTACTTATTGAGCTTTATCCGCCATCTATTTCAGACTTAATATCGGAACCGAAAACGCATCCTGGCGAAAAAACTAATTCAAGTTCCCATTCTAACTACTTCGGCCACCAATCGTCAGTGTTAGCGCGGCACTTGCTCACCCGTACAGGAAAGAAACCATTCTCGTGTTCTGATTGCAATGCTTCATTTTCTAAGAAGGGGACATTAAAAGTTCACATGCTCATACATACTGGAAAAAAACCTTATGCGTGTTCCTTCTGCGACTATTCATGTTCTCAAAAAGGACATTTAAAACTTCACATGCATGCTCATACTGGAGAAAAACCTTTTTCGTGTTCCTTCTGCAGCTATTCATGTTCTCAAAGGGTATCTTTAAAACGTCACATGTTTACTCACACTGGAGAAAAACCTTTTACATGTTCCATCTGCAGCTATTCATTTTCTCAAAAAGGACATTTAAAACTTCACATGCTTTCTCATACTGGAGAAAAACCTTTTTCGTGTTCCATCTGCAGCTATTCGTGTTCAACAAACGGAAGTTTAAAAGTTCACGTGCTAATCCATACTAGAGAAAAACTTTTTTTATGTTCCTACTGCAGCTGTTCATTTTCTCATGAGGTATCTTTAAAGCGTCACATACGTACACATACCGGAGAAAAACCTTATTTATGTTCCGAATGTAACCATTCGTGTTCTCAAAAAGGAAATTTAAAACGTCACATGCTTACACATACAGGAGAAAAACCTTTTTCGTGTTCCTACTGCAGTTATTTATGTTCAGAAAAAGGACATCTAAAAAGTCACATGCTTACCCATACTGGAGAAAAATCTTTTTCTTGTTCCCTTTGCAGTTATTCATGTTCTCAAAAGCAATCTTTAGAATTTCACTTGCTTACCCATACTGGCGAAAAACCGTACTCATGTTCTGTCTGCAACAATTCATTTTCAATAAAAGGACGTTTGAAACGTCACATGCTTACGCATAGAGGTGAGACACCTTAATCGGGTTCCTACCGCAGTTATTCGTGTATTGCAGAGGGACGTTTTAAAAGTCACATGCTTGCCCATACCGAGAAAATCTCTTATGCATGTTCCAGTTGCAACTATTCAAGTACTTTCCATCTCAGTAGAGAAATCAATTCTCGAGTCGGGGAGAGGTGTCATTACATTTTTAATATAAATGTATAATATTATATTATAATGTCACAATATTTGGTTTGAATAACCTGGCAATATTTGAAAATATCCTACTACCGCCACAGTAAGCGGAAAGTGATGCTTGTGTAGTGTTGGGGGACTAGTACGACGTTTGTGTGGGACCCAAATGCGATTCCAATTCAGTCACTGACCTGTCAATGGACAGTCACATAGTGGTATGAGACGTAAAATGAAATAAAACAAGGCGTTAAGATAGCGAAAATTTAAACATTTATGAATTTTTTGGAATATTTGAAACGAATATTTCAATAAATCATTTTTCCAAATCCAAAGACTATATCTGATTTTTAAACTGCTCGTATATTTAATTTGGCTTTTTAGTTTAAGCGCATTATTGATAATTATCCTTAATAACTTTTATTTTAATATGTGTTTTTTAATTTGTTTTTTTATATATTTCTTACGAAACTGAGTATTTTCTAGTTAAATTGTAAGAAACCTCTCATTGTAACATTTTTTTAATACATTTAATATTATCAGTAAGTTTTTTTTCTTATACTTATGTTAAAAGTTTTACTTGATACAATATGCTGCAGCGTGAATTAAAAGTAGGTTTATTTCTGGCAACTAATATTTTATGTGTGTGTATTGTATTATTTGTACTATTTTCTGCTGAATGTAGTTTTGCCTAATTCATAATATGATAGATTCATAGATAGAAAGGTATTTATTATTTTAATGTTCTATGGAGGTTGAAAACTGAAACTAAACCTGAATTCGAAAAGATGTCTCTTTTTTAATGTAGTAATAACTTCATATAGTCCTTGTTGCCTTTGGGAGGCGTGTATGAATACCGTCGCCCCATTTATTGGATAACTAACACCTCTGCCATGCTAAGATTGGCGATAAGTCACCTGTTAAGGCAGGTGTGCCCGGGTTAATCGGGTGAGGATAAGGGTAAGATCCTGCGGTGGATGTGTCTGATACCGGTTTGGGGAGACCCTTTAACCTCCAGCTCTCTCAACCCATCGTCACGGGAGGGATGGCTTCATACGTCCGTCATTCCAAGACACTTTATATCTTTATGATGTAACAACTATTTAACCTACATACATACATTACTGGATAACCAACACCTCTGCCATGCTAAGATTGGCGATAAGTCACCTGCTAAGGCAGGTGTGCCCGGGTTAATCGGGTGAGGATAAGGGTAAGATCCCTGCGGTGGATGTGTCTGATACCGGTTTGGGGAGACCCTTTAACCTCCAGCTCTCTCAACCCATCGTCACGGGAGGGATGGCTTCATACGTCCGTCATTCCAAGACACTTTATATCTTTATGATGTAACAACTATTTAACCTACATACATACATTACTGGATAACCAACACCTCTGCCATGCTAAGATTGGCGATAAGTCACCTGCTAAGGCAGGTGTGCCCGGGTTAATCGGGTGAGGATAAGGGTAAGATCCTGCGGTGGATGTGTCTGATACCGGTTTGGGGAGACCCTTTAACCTCCAGCTCTCTCAACCCATCGTCACGGGAGGGATGGCTTCATACGTCCGTCATTCCAAGACACTTTATATCTTTATGATGTAACAACTATTTAACCTACATACATACATTACTGGATAACCAACACCTCTGCCATGCTAAGATTGGTGATAAGTCACCTGCTAAGGCAGGTGTGCCCGGGTTAATCGGGTGAGGATAAGGGTAAGATCCTGCGGTGGATGTGTCTGATACCGGTTTGGGGAGACCCTTTAACCTCCAGCTCTCTCAACCCATCGTCACGGGAGGGATGGCTTCATACGTCCGTCATTCCAAGACACTTTATATCTTTATGATGTAACAACTATTTAACCTACATACATACATTACTGGATAACCAACATCTCTGCCATGCTAAGTTTGGCGATAAGTCACCTGCTAAGGCAGGTGTGCCCGGGTTAATCGGGTGAGGATAAGGGTAAGATCCTGCGGTGGATGTGTCTGATACCGGTTTGGGGAGACCCTTTAACCTCCAGCTCTCTCAACCCATCGTCACGGGAGGGATGGCTTCATACGTCCGTCATTCCAAGACACTTTATATCTTTATGATGTAACAACTATTTAACCTACATACATACATTACTGGATAACCAACACCTCTGCCATGCTAAGATTGGCGATAAGTCACCTGCTAAGGCAGGTGTGCCCGGGTTAATCGGGTGAGGATAAGGGTAAGATCCCTGCGGTGGATGTGTCTGATACCGGTTTGGGGAGACCCTTTAACCTCCAGCTCTCTCAACCCATCGTCACGGGAGGGATGGCTTCATACGTCCGTCATTCCAAGACACTTTATATCTTTATGATGTAACAACTATTTAACCTACATACATACATTACTGGATAACCAACACCTCTGCCATGCTAAGATTGGCGATAAGTCACCTGCTAAGGCAGGTGTGCCCGGGTTAATCGGGTGAGGATAAGGGTAAGATCCTGCGGTGGATGTGTCTGATACCGGTTTGGGGAGACCCTTTAACCTCCAGCTCTCTCAACCCATCGTCACGGGAGGGATGGCTTCATACGTCCGTCATTCCAAGACACTTTATATCTTTATGATGTAACAACTATTTAACCTACATACATACATTACTGGATAACCAACACCTCTGCCATGCTAAGATTGGTGATAAGTCACCTGCTAAGGCAGGTGTGCCCGGGTTAATCGGGTGAGGATAAGGGTAAGATCCTGCGGTGGATGTGTCTGATACCGGTTTGGGGAGACCCTTAAACCTCCAGCTCTCTCAACCCATCGTCACGGGAGGGATGGCTTCATACGTCCGTCATTCCAAGACACTTTATATCTTTATGATGTAACAACTATTTAACCTACATACATACATTACTGGATAACCAACATCTCTGCCATGCTAAGTTTGGCGATAAGTCACCTGCTAAGGCAGGTGTGCCCGGGTTAATCGGGTGAGGATAAGGGTAAGATCCCTGCGGTGGATGTGTCTGATACCGGTTTGGGGAGACCCTTTAACCTCCAGCTCTCTCAACCCATCGTCACGGGAGGGATGGCTTCATACGTCCGTCATTCCAAGACACTTTATATCTTTATGATGTAACAACTATTTAACCTACATACATACATTACTGGATAACCAACATCTCTGCCATGCTAAGTTTGGCGATAAGTCACCTGCTAAGGCAGGTGTGCCCGGGTTAATCGGGTGAGGATAAGGGTAAGATCCCTGCGGTGGATGTGTCTGATACCGGTTTGGGGAGACCCTTTAACCTCCAGCTCTCTCAACCCATCGTCACGGGAGGGATGGCTTCATACGTCCGTCATTCCAAGACACTTTATATCTTTATGATGTAACAACTATTTAACCTACATACATACATTACTGGATAACCAACATCTCTGCCATGCTAAGTTTGGCGATAAGTCACCTGCTAAGGCAGGTGTGCCCGCGTTAATCGGGTGAGGATAAGGGTAAGATCCTGCGGTGGATGTGTCTGATACCGGTTTGGGGAGACCCTTTAACCTCCAGCTCTCTCAACCCATCGTCACGGGAGGGATGGCTTCATACGTCCGTCATTCCAAGACACTTTATATCTTTATGATGTAACAACTATTTAACCTACATACATACATTACTGGATAACCAACATCTCTGCCATGCTAAGATTGGCGATAAGTCACCTGCTAAGGCAGGTGTGCCCGGGTTAATCGGGTGAGGATAAGGGTAAGATCCTGCGGTGGATGTGTCTGATACCGGTTTGGGGAGACCCTTTAACCTCCAGCTCTCTCAACCCATCGTCACGGGAGGGATGGCTTCATACGTCCGTCATTCCAAGACACTTTATATCTTTATGATGTAACAACTATTTAACCTACATACATACATTACTGGATAACCAACATCTCTGCCATGCTAAGATTGGCGATAAGTCACCTGCTAAGGCAGGTGTGCCCGGGTTAATCGGGTGAGGATAAGGGTAAGATCCCTGCGGTGGATGTGTCTGATACCGGTTTGGGGAGACCCTTTAACCTCCAGCTCTCTCAACCCATCGTCACGGGAGGGATGGCTTCATACGTCCGTCATTCCAAGACACTTTATATCTTTATGATGTAACAACTATTTAACCTACATACATACATTACTGGATAACCAACATCTCTGCCATGCTAAGATTGGCGATAAGTCACCTGCTAAGGCAGGTGTGCCCGGGTTAATCGGGTGAGGATAAGGGTAAGATCCTGCGGTGGATGTGTCTGATACCGGTTTGGGGAGACCCTTTAACCTCCAGCTCTCTCAACCCATCGTCACGGGAGGGATGGCTTCATACGTCCGTCATTCCAAGACACTTTATATCTTTATGATGTAACAACTATTTAACCTACATACATACATTACTGGATAACCAACATCTCTGCCATGCTAAGATTGGCGATAAGTCACCTGCTAAGGCAGGTGTGCCCGGGTTAATCGGGTGAGGATAAGGGTAAGATCCTGCGGTGGATGTGTCTGATACCGGTTTGGGGAGACCCTTTAACCTCCAGCTCTCTCAACCCATCGTCACGGGAGGGATGGCTTCATACGTCCGTCATTCCAAGACACTTTATATCTTTATGATGTAACAACTATTTAACCTACATACATACATTACTGGATAACCAACATCTCTGCCATGCTAAGATTGGCGATAAGTCACCTGCTAAGGCAGGTGTGCCCGGGTTAATCGGGTGAGGATAAGGGTAAGATCCTGCGGTGGATGTGTCTGATACCGGTTTGGGGAGACCCTTTAACCTCCAGCTCTCTCAACCCATCGTCACGGGAGGGATGGCTTCATACGTCCGTCATTCCAAGACACTTTATATCTTTATGATGTAACAACTATTTAACCTACATACATACATTACTGGATAACCAACATCTCTGCCATGCTAAGATTGGCGATAAGTCACCTGCTAAGGCAGGTGTGCCCGGGTTAATCGGGTGAGGATAAGGGTAAGATCCCTGCGGTGGATGTGTCTGATACCGGTTTGGGGAGCCCCTTTAACCTCCAGCTTTCTCAACCCATCGTCTTGCACCGCAGCGGGAGGGATGGCTTCATACGTTCGTCATTCCAAGATACTTTACATCTTTATATATATAACTCAATTTATAAAACTTATGTAAAACTTAATTTAACCTATGATTTATACATTACTGCCGCCATAGATGAAACCACAGTATCCTCCTAGAGTACCTCAAAGAAGATGATGTGTTCTTATTTATAACACTTTACCAATACATGTGAACACAAGTTCTCTTATTGAAGTGTTAACAAAACTTACGTAAACTTTTCATTAAAACAGAATAGAAATAAAAATCTCTATATAGTATAAAATAATGTCGCTGTCCGCGTCTATCTGTTTGTGCGCTTAGTTCTTCCAAACTTCGCAACCAAATTTTTATATCGTTTTCACCGTCATTTAAAGAACTTCTTCTGGAAGGTTCATACATTTAAAATATGCGTATTATATTTTAAGAAAGTAGAGAAAAGTCGAAATTTTGTAATCGAGTTGTAAAAGCTAACCCTTATGAGATATACAAAATAATGTACTACGGAATTGTATATTGCACAATAAAAACCCGAGTTCATGATCAAAAGTTTTTAACAATACAAAAAGAAACTGACTCATTGCTTATCTCCTCGTTTCTTTATTCGATGGATAATAAATATTTATTTATATTTTAGATGTATTTAATATTTTTAGTATGATATTTTGTCTTGATCCTTTTGCACATTTAAGTATTTAAGTTGATTTCGTTTATAGTTTTTCACAAGCAGAAATAACATATTGTGTCAGATATTAAAAAAAATCGATGTGGACATTTATTTTTTTAATAAAATAAAATACTTTTTTGTTTTAAAACCACGATATTTATTAATTTAAGAACCGACCGGTTTCGCTTTACTTAAGCATCATCAGGGTACAAATTAATACTATAGTACTAATACTAGTAATTAATACTATAGTACTAAAGCGAAACCGGTCGGTTCTTAAATTAATAAATATCGTGGTTTTAAAACAAAAAAGTATTTTATTTTATTAAATATGTCAAACCACAAAGTGATTGCTTTCTACAATAATATTTATTTTTTTAATTTATTCATAAATATTACATTGTTTTGACACGAAATTTAAGTAAAATGTGCAGGGTAAATAAAAGTAAAGTGTTTCCTTTTTCTCAGTGACGCTTCGCCGCGAACTTGCTTGAAGACAAATCTGCTACAATAATGATAATTTCGTGATGCTATATGAAGTGAATTGTAGAAAAAGTTGACGATGCCCGAGGAAGACTGATTATTTGTGGTAAAATAGGTAATGATCGAAGAAACAGGAGAATGTATGTCTTTGAAGTTGACTTTAAAGAGGTCAAGGAAGACATCAAGTAACACAAATACTTATTACAATACAATATTATTAATTTTTCAAAAGAAGCAAACACATTGTGACTTGACATGTTCAGTGTTTCATTTATTTAAAATGTTATTATTTCCACCTTAAAAATTAACCCAGCTGTCTCTATTCACATTTATTGTATAACCCACACGTCTGTCATGGGTCTCCTCAAGTGGATTGCTAGGTTTGGCGACTTAGCGGGGTGTGTTCATATCTTGACGGCGCATGCGCCTGCAGACCAGCTGCGTGGTGGCCTATACAGCTAGTCTCTCTCGACCTTCGTCTTGCACCGTCACTCCTAGATTCCTACCTACCCCACATACATACCCATTTCATTCCCAGAACGTTCTCTCCTCCCTTTCTTAAAGACCCACCTCAGGGATATTATTTTCCTCAGGGCGTGGGGTCAATTTAAATGATTTCAATGAAGTGTGTGCGATGACAACTGATTTGACAAACTGTTAAATGAATCAAACAAGTAAATGAATGACTGTGGTCAGAACACAAAAATGGATTACATGCGTGTGCGACAATTTGCAAGCAAAAATATTTATTTATATTATGGGTCATTCCGCCGTTTCGTTCAAATTTGCCTGTTTCCGCGGATTTTTTTTTTTTTGCCTTTTTACTATATATTTTTATAGAAATGGGTTCCCGTACCTATCAGATGTATAAAAGTGAAAAGGGCACCTTTGTGCGACACTTGGATTCGAAGAAAATTGATGGAAGGTAATGAAGGTGTGGATGGTAATGAAAAACTGTTGGATGGTCATTTAAACATTTGGATGGTAATGAAGTTTGGTAATGAAATATTAATAGATGGTAGTGAACATGTTTAAGGTTCTTAAAATGTCTGTGAATAATGAAATTTGAATAGAAATTGAATAATAAAATAGATTTCAAATCATGCTAAGTATCATTTGACGTGGTGAGCGGATTAGGAAAAAGAAGAAAAACCTATTATAGTGAAAAACTAAATGCTTTATTCAGACTTTTGAACATTGGAGACAAGAAATACATTTTTTCATACGTAATCAGTTCTGCTTACTTATGCTTTTGCAATATCTGTATGAATTGTTAAAAAATAATGGAAAAAAATATCAAAATACAAATTAAGAAAAGGCAGCTGGAACATCAAACCCAACACAACTAAAATTTTCCTATTATACTACTTACCCAGAAATTATAAGGAATAGTCAAATTCTTTATAATTACGTTTTATGAGTAGGTTTGTACACAAGAAATACAAAATTTTCACATTCCTAAGCAAACATTGTAATATTTGAAAAATAAAAATAATAATTAAAAATAAGAAAAAATCAGAAGTCAATTGAAATGCAGTTTAAAATAAAATCAGAGATACTTAAAACAAACACAACATATGTAACTAATAAGTACAAGATAAAGGTCTTACATCTAAATAGGAACATAATATTTAAGGAACTTGAGATCATTCTTGTGAAAGTTTTTGCTGGAAAACTATTTCAAATCAAAGTTCGGCAAATTTTTGAAAGTGAATTGTCCTCTTTCATTCTCATCTGGATCTTGCAAGCGCTGAAGAATTTGTGATTCCAAAATGAAATCGTCGTCACTAATTGTTGGCCAGACAAATTTTTTGGAATTCCCTTGAGCTTTTTTCAAAAAAATTACTTTGTACTCTAGTGTGTACTCATGTTTTCCAATAATTTTCCCAATGAAATGATGTGTCGTGTTAGTTATTTTATATTGAACCATTATCCAGTCATCTAAGTAGTATTTGAATGGCGCCTCCTTATCCTCTTTGTTGGTTTCCTCGTCAATGTCCATGTGTGGGAGTTCCACAGTTTTGGGGGACTGCTGTTTTGATTCATCGAAATCAGGATATTCTACTCTTAGGGATCGGATGAACTTCTCGAACTCACATTGATCGAAAGGATTGAATTCTTGCGTACTATTTTTATAAAGGGAATAATGCTGATAGTCGAACGGGACGTTTGAGAGTATTTTCACTTTACATTTCTTTTCTATAGTTTTAGCAGGCTCTGGCGTTGAAGCAATAGTATCGTCCAAAAACATGGAGCCGTCGAATTCGCTCAATAGCATATTGTCATCAATATTATTGAAAATAGTAGGCGAGTCAATTTGTAGGCTTAAGTTTTCAATATTCATGTCAACTGTGACATCTACCCGTCTGACTGTCTACATAGTAAAGTACTCCTGTATGAAGAGAGACTTGTCCTCGGCTGCCACCAAAATGAAAGGACTGAATTTCTTCATGGTATTTCAACCAATAGTTCTCGCTAAAATCAACATGTATGAGAACCTCCGTGTCTGTCAGATTATATTTCAATTCTCTGATAGCGGAGTACTGCATTACGATGTTTCGTGTGTGTTTTAAGAAAACATCCATGGTGGCATCTAACTTTTCGATTATTTTACGAGGGTTGTCCTCGAGCTTCTTTTTAGTTGTTATGGTTTTCATTTTCTGGATTCCATCCTTTCCCCTGTAGGTTTGTTTTTCTATTGTCCACTCATAGTAGTTAATGTTTGTGCTGTTATTAAATTCTCCGTAATTATATCATTGAATAAAAAAATCGATTTTCAAATAAAAATTCGCAGGGTAAATTTTAACAGATTGTTTTTCCATATCAGTAAATAGATAAAACGAAAATATGTATTTCACCAAAACTGAAATTGTCCGACGCTAGAACGCAAGAAACTGCTTTTATTGATAATATTAACTTTTATGAACCCCCAAACATGGTCCCAGATGCACGTAAAAATAACCCTTACAAATTTATCATTACCCTCCACACCTCTAAATTACCATCCGGCAAAAAATTTTACGATACGGAAGGTAATGAGACGGAGGGTAATGAGGTTTTGACAATCTTTCCTTAATAACTCGCTTAATAATGACATTACAAATCTTTATGTTTCAATAAAAAATAGTCCGACTAATTATAGTTTATAGGTTCATGATTCGAATTTTTAAAACATGTACTTACTTTAAAAAATGCTGGAAGGTAATGATGCCTGGTCGGTGACAAAGTCGTTTTCGAGCACGGAGATCGCAGATATTTCTTTATTCAGCGACGCACGTCCTCCCCCGTCCAGATATAGCGGTACACTGATTAGTAACGGAGGCGCGGGGTGGGGTACAGCTGACGAACAGTGACAAACACGGTCACAATTTTAATTACCGCTTTGGCGGAAGACGACAGCGATTTTTTCTGGACAAAAACAAAATCTCAATTCTTTCTATGATACAGTAACTTTAAAAATAAATTAAACACCAATAAATATGCAAAATTAGTTGTACATTCAGGTCGATTAATGAATGTAGTGATTTTACTAGTGTAAAATGTTCTTATTTATTGATCAATTTACCGGTCCCTCATTTACACGGGGAAGGTAATGAGATTTTAGCATGTTTTTTGTATACCATAAAGTTATTAAGTAACAAATGCCTAATCCGGTAAATACTACTTTTTCCTTTTTTAAATAACTACATTTTCCAATAAAACTTTCTTGAAAAACATTATTTTTCATATGACTTTTTTGCAAGAACATGCGATTTGAACGAAACGGCGGAATGACCCTTATACATCCATCCGGGCGTTTACAAACATGTGATATACGTAATAATTTAGTGGAATAGCCATCGTCAATTAAACTTTGCTTTTGAAATTATATAGAACCCATGCGGAAGAATGGTATTATGCTAAATGTATTTTTTATTGGCTGCTATCTTTATGTAATGTATATAGCAGAGCGAAGTCATAGGTCCTAGATGCGACCGTATTTTTTTCCGATTTTTTTGTTTAACAATCGCTAATATTGTCATAGATAAGTAAATATTACAATTTAAGAATTTACTCTTTAAATTATTCAAAAAATAAATGTTATTTATATTTGTCGTAACTATATTCCATGCAGTTGATTATATCCATTATTCCTGAGATTATTGCGAGTTGCATGAAATCTGTGTCTCGATATTTTTCTTAAAGAAAGTCAACTTGCACTACCAGCGTGCGTAAGGACGTGAATTTCTAAAAGACTTTTCAGAGAAAACGAGGCACAACAATGTGTGCACGAAAGAGGTTTTCCTGCAGTGTGCGTGTAAATATGCGTTTTTAAACTACTTTTTTGAGTATAAGAAGAATGGCAGTGAGTGCAGCAAAAGGGTTTATCTCCAGTGTGTGTGAGGATATGCCTTTCCAAATTACACTTCCGAGAAAATACAGAACTGCACTGGGGGCACGCAAATGGTTTTTCTCCTGTATGTATGAGGGCGTGAAGTTCCAAGTGACTTTTCCTGGAAAATGCAGAAGTGCACTGGGCGCAGGAAAAAGGTTTGTCTCCAGAATGCGTGAGAAGGTGCGATTTCAGACTACTCTTCTGGGTAAATTTAGAACTACACAGTGTACATACAAATCGTTTGCCTCCGGTGTGTTTGTGAAAGTGTCTATTCAAAAGACACCTCCGTGAAAAAACAGAACTGCAGAGAGTGCAAGCAAACGGTTTCTTTCCGGTGTGCGTGAGGATATGCATATTCAAACTGGTTCTCTGAGTAAAGCCAGTGTTGCAGTGAGTGCATAAAAACGGTTTATCTCCAGTGTGTTTGAGAATATGCCTATCCAAGTGGCATTTCTGAGTAAATGCAGCACTGCACAGGGTACATACAAATGGTTTCTGACCAGTATGCGTGAGAATGTGCATTTGCAAATTGCATTTCTTACTAAACATAGAACTGCAGTAAGTACATGCAAACGGTTTTACCCCCGTGTGTGTGAGGATATGCCTGTTAAGGTGACATTTTCGGATAAATGCGGTACTGCACTGACCGCACACAAAAGGTTTTTCTCCAGTGTGTTTGAGTAAATGAGTCTTCAAACTAGTTTTCCGAGCAAATACGCCGCTACACTTAGGACATGCAAATGGTTTTGCTAAGATCCTCGGGAGAAAGGCAGGCTTGTTACAATTGGCTGTAATGTTCTGCTTTCCAACTTGCTTTAATACTGACGTTTCAGAAATTTCGATGTCTTTGTGTTTACGTTCTTCAGTATCCTCCATAATCGGGTGAGCATCTGAAAAACACAATTTATTGTCAAAACTGAAATTACATTTCCAATGTTACTCTTCTAAACATTTCTTTAGTGCATCGGAACCCAACTATCTTGCCGGTACATGCCTAATTATGGAACACAAAATAGATTCAGCATGGATCTGACTCAGAATATAAGAGGAAAATAAAACATGAATAAAATACAAGGTTCACAAAGATTAATTTGTTCGCTTTTGGGAACAACTCATATGTCTTATAGAAATAGGTTTATCTCCCTTACTGCAATGTGAGAAATATGATCAAAACTGTGTTAGAAAGATATAACACCACGCTTTATATTCAATTCTACAAGTTGACCACAGCAGAATTTTGCATGTTTATGAAACCAAAGGTTCCAAACGCAATTTAATTTTGTGAATTCTTAATTAATTATTTTTGTGAGGTGATAATTAAGTTTATAATACATTTGTCTAATAAATTGAGTATTTTCTAATATTTATTTTAATTACAATAAACGGTTATGTAATGTTCGCATTCAAAAATTTTATACTTCAAAAATTATATTTTGAATAGTAAAATTTGAAATCATTTTTTATCACCTTAAAAAAGTAGAAATTTAGTTTTCTAAATAAAAGTCAATATTTTTAAAAAGAAATATTCCATTTATTTGGAATTTACTGCAATGTGGAAATAGTCCGACTTTCTCTCAAAATATGGCAGAGGCCTGAGGGAGTTAAAGCACGCTTGTAACAAAATATAACTATAAATACAGACAGCTAACCCTGATTTGTAATGTGTAAAATATTCAACATGTTATAACCACGTAATATTAAAAATTGCGAATTATCAACTAGATTCAAATATAATATGCGCCGAAAACATGCTCTAATTAGAGATAATATTATATAAACTTCTATTTACACTGTGATTGAAATTCCTGTTGGAAAATTGTTTAACAGGATAGTACTTTTGAAGAACATTAAATAAAACAAACTCTCACGATGTGTTTTACAAATAGTCCATTAATTTGAAATAAAAAAAGTGAGATCTCGCTAATAAACAGCCCAGCTTTGTTGGCAAATGACGTGAGGGTTACTTTATTTAATAATTTGGAAACAACGAAAATACCTGTGAATTGGCCAACAAGACTGGGTTCCTCTAAACATTCAGTTTTTATGTCCTGATAAGATAACATGACCCCCGTGCGCAGCTCACCGCCTCCATCTTCAGCGCAAGTCACCGATACTGGTTCACATTTGATAGGAGGTACTTCCATTATTTTCAACAGATATTTACCTAACCTAGAATGAAAGAACATTGAAGAAAAAAATCATACAAATAAATCTAAACAAAACATGAAACAGAAGAAGACGCGGAAAAAAAAAGATAACGGTCTTAAGTGGGAATTGAACCCAGGATCCTTGTCTTCCCTGGAAAAGGTCATTGAAACTACTCGACCATTTGGACTTAATTATCTCATATTTCAAACTCATTGCAAGATAGTATTGATAATTCTATAACAGAATAACAAATATATACTTCCGTTCACCGTACACAGAATTTGTCTAGTTATTGTAAGGATGTTGCGGACATATTTGTCGCAAAATCACTAAGTATACACAGGACTCAGTAGAATTTATATCGGCAAGCAGAACAACAAATCTAATAAAAAAAAAACTGCCCTATTATAGCTCTGCTTCGATTTAATTTACATTGAACTATTCCTAATTTGTATAGCTTTCATTGCAGAGTATTTTGTTTTGTTGTTATATTACACTTAGATGTTTTTTGTGTAAAAATAAATATGCAAAAACCCACAGCTGGTAGGAAAATAACCACAAATTTGAAAAACTACAAAAACCGTACTTTTCAACAGATCAATACATCCATTATCCTGAAACATTTCAGGCAGCCGAAAGAGGACTAACAAACGAAACGAACTGTTTTTAAAAAGCGATACATTTTTGTCGCTAAAATATCTACAGTGGTATTGCACTCAATTGAAAATACACAAACACAATACGAAAGCACGGGTTTATAAATACTTCAAGGTAAAAACATAAATATTTGCAACAAATTGTTCATATTAACCTACTTTCTAATACAAAATTTGAAATACGTTTTAAACAAATACTAGAAATATTTAACTGAATGTAATATTTACACAAAACACCAAATACTTTGTTTAATTAATGTTAGTTAGCGGACAACCAATTGAAATACAATTACTTCCAGGATATTATCGGATAGTATGTTCAGCTTACCTCGATTAAAGCGAATTTTATAAATTCGTCTAAAAATGTAATCCAAGAGAATAATATATTGTATTACTAAACGGCACCTAATGCAATTGAATTTAATACTTTATACTTCATCAAATAACGTATTTACACCTTTATAAACAGAAAAAGTAAAGAATATGTCAAAAGAAATGGGTGAACGTCGTCAGATTGATACGATCATAAATAAACCACTCTCTAGATCGATTTCTTCGGGCTTTTTGTATGGCTCCATTTTGTCACCATCTTAACCACAGATAAAACGGTCGTACGGTCCAGAATTGTGAATATTTCCTAGACCATAAGCAAACCATTCATATCTCAAGGCCATTCAAAAAAAGAGTAACCATAGACAATATAACTGCACCCAGCGAACATCGTTCATTCAATAGCCCAAAAAAATTATATTTTTAAAATAAAAATATTGGAATGCAGGAAAAAGAAAATAAAAAAAACCCACAGCTATGCACACCTCAAAATATTTTTTATTTTCAAAAAGACAATGGATTGTAATACAAAACAGGGTCAGTACAACCGATGTATTGAGCATTGATTTATCATTGAAGTAGAAGATAATACTAATATATCTAAACAAAACATGAAACAGAACAAGACACAAAAAAATATAAAGTAACAGTCTCAACTAGGAATCGAACCCAGGATTTTTGTCTTACTGCAACAACTTAACAGGATTTAATTTGGACTTGCACAAAAAGACAAAAATATATACACAAAATACATTATATTCAACGTGTTGAAAGATATTCATTATTATGTCAAGTAATAAAAAAAAGAATTAGAGGCAGGGCCGACCCTGTGCGGGCGCAATTAGAGCAGTCCGCTTCGGGCGCTGAATTTCCAAGGGCGATAATACCTAAACTAACGTAAGATTATCTTTCATAAAAACCGCGCTAGGCATACATACAAATCATCAAAATATAATTGATTAGTGATCGCCTATCTACTGCCTAGGGCCTAGGCATCTACTGGTTTTGACAAGGAAAATTTTACTTGCGCCATGCGCCATTTGGCTCAGGGCCGGCCCTGAGTAGACGTCAACAATAGTAACGCCTTTTGACTTTTACATGGTATAATTTAAATCAAAATACACAAAAAATAATATAAGAAATAAAAATCGTGTACCTACATAATAAAAGCGTGAAAAGAAATATAGCTTGTAAAATAACAAAAGATATTATAAAATAGAAGTTAAGAACATGTAATTAATATTTTGGATACTGACAATTCGTGGTGGAATCCATTATCTATAAAAGTGACATTTGCGTCTGTCTGTTTGTGCGCTTAGTTCTTCTTAACTCTGCGACTGATTTCGATAAGGTTTTCACAATCATTTAGAGAATTTCTTCCGGAAGGTTTAGATAAATTGCACATGCATTGACACATATTGATAAAAAGCAGAGAAAAAGTCGATATAAATATTTTTTTGGCCGCTTACATTGCTAACACTGGTGAGACCTTATGAGAATATCAAAATAATGTACTATGGAATTTTATACCTTAAAAAGGCCTACAGAAAAGTCTGTTATATATTATATATATATATAATGTTATACATATCGCAGCTGCCGTCTGGTCTCCAAAATCTCCAAGTGCGTCTTCTGTTTCCTGGGAGAGAGGGCTGCCGTCGGACCAATGCAGCTCAAAATGACCTTCGTCTTACCTAGAAAAAGACAAAATTTGATATCAATGATTACACTATTCTAGTATTGTACACATATTTAATTAATTTCATGGATAAAATTGATTAAAAATATTTTAAGAAAAAGGGGACATTTTATGGTGATGGATTAATTCACTGTCGAACTTTTGAACTTTCTTATAGGGGAAAAAATCGTGTTTTATGCAGTTTCTGGAGAATTTGTACGGAATGAAATCAAAACTTCTTGAGCGAGTTTCACTGCAATATAAATTAGGTGTATACCTTCAGAATATTCCTTCAAATGAGGATTCCACACTGTTGAAGCGTACTGTAGGTGACTTACATCTTATAAATATTAGTTAAGGAATAACAAATTTAAGTGTTAATTATTATTGCCACAGCACTAGAAGTTATTCAAATTCTCCTGCAAGGGTTTCATATAATTTCCACAGCTTTGTCGTCAGCAAACATCATGGAAAATGCTGGTTAAATTAATCTGAATAAGGTACTTACATGATGGAATTCTGGAGAAGTTTAAATGACCTTGTTTGATGTAATCGTGGCTTTGTTTAGCAATTTTAGCATCCTAATACGTGGTATCGTAGGATCGCGTCGGAATACAAATAGGTCTGAAAAAGAAAATTAAATTAATTATAAGCCAATGAAGTACATTCAGGAATTAGAAACATTGTATCAAAGAACGAGAGGTTAGTACCTGCATTTAACAACGGGATCGGGTCCTTCTTTCAATTGGTGGAGATAGACCGGATATTTTATGATGACTGGAAGATTAAGCGTTGGCAACGCATTCTTTTTTAATCCCAAAAGTACCGTATTTTTGCTTTCAATCGCGAAATGACACCCACAAAAAAAACGTATTTCTTGCTGCTTCTTGCTAGCACCGGATTATCGAATCCGTCTGAGAAACCTTTAACACAATACGGCATTAATTTATCACCTTGGAGAATTCTAGCAAGCAACATTATTTTTAGATGGGTGAAAGAAAATTCAAAATATTTACGCTAAAAACTTCAACTGACTTCAACTTTGTGGTTAACCGACGTTTAACATGGCATTTCAAATTTATTCCTTATCTTCATAGCATACTTTATTTGCCTGAGTTAACACCATATGTGTGTAGTCTTTCTAAAGACAGTGATGTCAATTACCATTAGCCTACTGCTAAACATGAACATATCCAATTTCATTGCATGAGCCGAAGGAACCATGTCAAAAAGCTGAATCGTTCGATTGTCCGTTACTTGCCATTTGTATTCGTTTTCGTACTATGTTTCCTTCAATTTGACGACCAAATCAATAAAGTCTCTGTCTGCATAACGGTACACATGCAGATCTACGAACACGTGTCGGTTTTTTATTAGATCAAGATCCAACACAATGCTCTGACCAGTCACATATTACACAACTATTACAATGCAGACTGTAAATTAGTTCGAAAGTAATAAATATTTATATAATATTATTATCATACTATTTTTGTTTCAAATCTGTAAAAAAATGAACAAGTGGAACTTATATAACATTTTCATGATTTTATATGATTTACATTTGTGTTACTGCCATTATAATAATTTGTTTTTTTTTTATGAATAAAAATGATTGTAGTAACAGCTAACTTGACTAATTCGTAGTTATATTGCAGACCCAGGCATTTGTATTAACTTGATTTCCTGTTTATTATTTATTCGAGTGAATTTCAACACTTATGATAACATTTCTTTATATAAGGTGATATGTATTGTAATAATTTAAGAAAAAAATCTTTATTGAAATGCTTTTCTGCAGTATATGTGTTTCGACTATAAAACTAGGTACATGCCCATACTTCACAAGTCTAACTGTAATTAGATATCGAAAAAAATTATAATTAAATGACGACGTGTTTTTGCAATTTTATGTTTCTGGTAAATAAATATTTGTGTGCTGCTTTGTAAACTTTTTCATCTAATCAGTTTTTTTAATGTGATTACCATTGCACCCAACTATCCAGACAGCTGTCTAGACCAGCGTTTCCCAATTTTTTTTCGGCCCGGAACCCTTATCGATCATACTTTTCTAGGCGGAACCCTATTTTTATAAGAAAAAGATAAACTTGTAGTTTGAATACTTTCATGTTGACCATGAAAAGAAAGATCAAAAGTTTTGTGTAAAACTTAATTTAATGTGAAGAGTGATATCTTTTTAACATTTTTTGTTAAAATAGCATTGAAATCAGGCTTTATGTCAGACAGCTGAATACGAAGATCTAGAGCTGCATCCAGTCTGTTTCTGTATTTGGTTTTTGTGTAAGCGTAAGCCGAAAAACCAGTTTCACATCGGTAAGTGGTCACAAACGGTAACAAAACTGTGATAGCCTTCTCGATGACTTCTGGACATTCGTTTTTAAGTCCAATCCAAAACTCGTCCAGATTAGTTTTTTCTGAATTAAACTTTTGTTGTAAGGAAGAAGAACACATGATATCAATCAAAGCCTCGTTCTCTGTTGCTGTAAGAGTCGACGGTGGCCTGTGAACTTGGAATGGATTCTGTACTCAGTCAATGTCAATTCTCAGGAAAATACTCTTCCAGAGATTTGTTGAGGGCCATCAAATGTTCGTAAATGCATTTTTCAACATCTGAGGTTACTTGCAACTCATTTTTTCCAGAAACTCGTTTAAAAGAGTAAAACGTTGGTACTGTTTCTGTTCAACACATTCTATCCAGAAGACAAGCTTCTTTCTAAGAGAAGAGATTTTGTCATTTACTGTAAAAGTATTTGTGTTTTTTCCTTGCAATGACTTGCAAATTACATTCAATTTATCAAATATGTCTGCCAAATACGCCAGTTTCATTAGCCATTGCTCGTCGCGCAATAGTTGAACAAGACCACTCAAAGATGAAGAAAGCGATTCTTTGGAAAAAATACCACCAGTTCGTTGCGCAATTCAAACAATCTTGATAATACTTTTCCTTTGGAAAGCCATCTTACTTCCGTGTGAAGAAGAAGTGATTGATGCTGACTTCCTATATCTTCACACACTTTTTTAAAAAGTCTCAATTGGAGCGGACGTGATTTAAGGTAATTCACAATTCGTACGGCTTGATCGAGAACTTTCTTTACCTCGTGTGGTATTTTTTTTACGACAAGGGCATGTCGATGTAGAACGCTGTAACTTCTGCTGCATTTAGGTGCAACATTCTTAATTCTTGTTACAGTACCTTTTATTTTGCCAGTCAAAGCGGCAGCTCCATCGCCACATACATCGACACATTTGTTCCAATGAATGTTATGTACATTCATGTAATTATCAATGACTTTGAAAATTTCTTCTCCAGTGGTGTTGGTCTCCAAAGGAGCACAAATAAACAAATCCTCTTCAATAGATCCCCCGAAGGGGTATCTTACGAAAACAAGCAGTATTGATAGTCCAGCGACATCTGTACTTTTGTCGAGTTGCATTGCAAACATTTCACTACTTTTAAATCTACAAATCAATTCATCTTCAATGTGGTCAGATATTTTATGGATTCGATCAGATATGACATTATTGGAACTCTGAACTGCTGCAACTTTCTTCGCTGCGTCTTCGCCAAGTACACACTTGACAATTTCTGTCATACAGGGTTTTATTAAAGTCTCTGCAATCGTGTGTGGTTTGCCAGCACGAGCAATCCTGTAACTTAACAGGAATGAAGCTTGGTGGCATTTTCGTTATCAGTTTTAACATATTTATGTAAAGCAGTCACAATGGTTTTTTGTACATCTTTGTATCTTTTAAAAAAGTCTAAGCTTTTGTCTTTTAATTGCGGGTGGTTGGAATTAAGATGTCGTTTTAGCTTTGCAGGTGCCAGAGAGCTATTACATATGATTTCGTTGCAGATAACGCATCGACCATCCAGATTCTAAAGCATTCCTACAAAAATAAATCCAAAGGACAAGTAAGATTCGTCATATTTTTCTTTTTTTGAAGTAGTGTTGTCCTGCGATTGCCCAGCCCTTTTAGTCGTTGGTGTATTTAGTCTATCCTGCTCAGGACAATATCCTTCAGTATTTACGATATCCTGGAATGAAATAAAAAAACATTAGTAATGTGACGGCAAGATGCAGTTTGGTGTTGGCTAAAAAGAACAGTCCCACCCCAAATCTTCCTTTGGCACAGTCTGGAATTTGACACCTTTTTCGGGCGTGATTCATTTATATCAAAATTAGATGGCATTTGCTGTTTAAAAGGCTAGAGTCGAATACCCATGCGTCAGTTATACTACATTAAAGTAATTTGTCAGGGTTGTCACGGTTGTCACCAATCAAAATATGTTCATGAACTGGGCCTAAATGATTACTATTGCTAGGTAAGTATAATTTACTTACGGATAAATCAACAGCTTCTTCTGAAATACTTTCATTATTTGCTGACGATGAACTTGATGAAGCACTTATGCCACTTTGTAAGCGCCCTGTTTTGAGCCAGTTATCCATTTTTTTAATAGAGACTGAAATAAAAAAAATAACATGAATATGAATAAATCGTTTTTATTTGTTTTAGCACTATCTGCAATTGGTAACAAATAAAAAAAAATACTTACCTAAAACGGATATCGTAAGTACAAGATTATAAGAACAGGAATAACAATATCACTGGAATGTCACCTTTGTAAGTTCACATGAATTGAACGAGAACACACACGTTCTCTCATGTCACAGTCATAGACTCGACACTGAGCTTGCGGCGGGCGATACGGGTCGCGGGTGGCGGGAAAAGGCGACGGCGGTCAAGCGCGCTGGATCTAGCTCCCTTATTGTTAAATACATACGTTAAATCCGGACGGAACCCTTGTGATGCTTCTACGGAACCCCAGGGTTCCGCGGAACACCTTTTGGGAAACGCTGGTCTAGACCACCAACCAGAATTAAACGTTGCTCTAAATGCCGTCTTTGTGAGTACCATTGCACCCAACTATCCAGACAGCTGTCTAGACTACCAACCAGAATTAAACGTTGCTCTAAATGCCGTCTTTGTGAGTACCATTGCACCCAACTATCCAGACAGCTGTCTAGACCACCAACCAGAATTAAACGTTGCTCTAAATGCCGTCTTTGTGAGTACCATTGCACCCAACTATCCAGACAGCTGTCTAGACCACCAACCAGAATTAAACGTTGCTCTAAATGCCGTCTTTGTGAGTACCATTGCACCCAACTATCCAGACAGCTGTCTAGACCACCAACCAGAATTAAACGTTGCTCTAAATGCCGTCTTTGTGATTACCATTGCACCCAACTATCCAGACAGCTGTCTAGACCACCAACCAGAATTAAACGTTGCTCTAAATGCCGTCTTTGTGAGTACCATTGCACCCAACTATCCAGACAGCTGTCTAGACCACCAACCAGAATTAAACGTTGCTCTAAATGCCGTCTTTGTGAGTACCATTGCACCCAACTATCCAGACAGCTGTCTAGACCACCAACCAGAATTAAACGTTGCTCTAAATGCCGTCTTTGTGAGTACCATTGCACCCAACTATCCAGACAGCTGTCTAGACCACCAACCAGAATTAAACGTTGCTCTAAATGCCGTCTTTGTGAGTACCATTGCACCCAACTATCCAGACAGCTGTCTAGACCACCAACCAGAATTAAACGTTGCTCTAAATGCCGTCTTTGTGAGTACCATTGCACCCAACTATCCAGACAGCTGTCTAGACCACCAACCAGAATTAAACGTTGCTCTAAATGCCGTCTTTGTGAGTACCATTGCACCCAACTATCCAGACAGCTGTCTAGACCACCAACCAGAATTAAACGTTGCTCTAAATGCCGTCTTTGTGAGTACCATTGCACCCAACTATCCAGACAGATGTCTAGACCACCAACCAGAATTAAACGTTTCTCTAAATGCCGTCTTTGTGAGTACCATTGCACCCAACTATCCAGACAGCTGTCTAGACCACCAACCAGAATTAAACGTTGCTCTAAATGCCGTCTTTGTGAGTACCATTGCACCCAACTATCCAGACAGCTGTCTAGGCCACCAACCAGAATTAAACGTTGCTCTAAATGCCGTCTTTGTGAGTACCATTGCACCCATCTATCCAGACAGATGTCTAGACCACCAACCAGAATTAAACGTTGCTCTAAATGCCGTCTTTGTGAGTACCATTGCACCCAACTATCCAGACAGCTGTCTAGACCACCAACCAGAATTAAACGTTGCTCTAAATGCCGTCTTTGTGAGTACCATTGCACCCATCTATCCAGACAGATGTCTAGACCACCAACCAGAATTAAACGTTGCTCTAAATGCCGTCTTTGTGAGTACCATTGCACCCATCTATCCAGACAGATGTCTAGACCACCAACCAGAATTAAACGTTGCTCTAAATGCCGTCTTTGGTGACCAAACTCAATTTAAAAAAAAATATATATTCAATAAATATTAACACGATGATGCAGTACATTTTCTTTTGACTATCACACTAGGCTAATGCCCGTGTTGTGGTTCATTAATAAAATATAATAGTAAACAGTAATTATATCAAAATAAGAAAAACTAAGATAAAAACATAAAAGAATAAATAAAACTAAATGCAAATATAGAAATTAAAAGTAAGGTGAGAAATAAATAAAAATAATATTTTGATGGAGATAGAACTGAACGTTGAAATAAAAATTGTAGGTATTCCACTATAAAAGTACATGTTGTTTAAAATTCGTGCCATTTAAGAAATTGGATAGAAGGTGTGATAGATTAAGTAATTTTTGTATATTTAAATATATTATTTTTTTTAATAGTTTTATGAGTTTTAGGAGTCGTTGTAGAAAGCTCGTCCCTTTTCAAATAACCAATTTTTTACTCGGGCAGTAAAAAGGGAGTTTGAATTTTACGACTTTCTGTAGGTACTCAATGCATTATATATTTTCGGAGCGATGATCCAGAATTGGCGTTGAGCGAATGAGGTATTTGTTTTAGGAACCAAGCAACCCAGGTTTGATGAACAACGGGCCTGTACTTGATGTTGTGGAGCCAATAGAAGGTTATTTTTTCCGTATATAACATATTAATAATTAAGCTTATCTTAGTAAATAACTCTCGAATATTTAAGAGCATGATTTTAGCAAAGAGTTCATTTGAGGAATGGGTAGGTTGCATAGACATATGAATATTAGTAGACCTGCCCTAAGTGATTAATAGCGTATTATCCCCACTCCCCATACCGGTTCCGTTGGAGCCAGCTGTGCTCGCGTATGGCCTCAAGTGAAATTTGAAAACGTGACGTCATCATTCTTGTGCGAACTATGGTCGAGGCATCATCGGTTCATTTTACGAAATAACACGGCAAAATGTTGACTTGTGCTATGAAAACTTGTAAAAATAGATGTGAGAAAGAGAATAAACCCAATTGTCGTATTACATTCCATATATAAGCATTATTTTACAATATTTTAAGCATATTCACATCGTATAATATGGATCAGTTGTAGAAACATAATATAATATCACATCGAGAAACGTCTGGACGCGAAACACAAAGCTGGTTGGTTGCTGGGAAGTAAATTATGAACATTTATAAAAGTGTCTTAACTAAATACTTAAACGAAATATTCGACTCTGAAAATAGAACCTAATTTTTTTGCCGAATTTGGACTTCGCAAATTGTTCATAACGTGGCGAGTAATTTGCGCTCCCATGTAAAAATGTCTATTCATTCAAAAGCAGATTTTACTTTTAACAAGTAAATGGTGATATTATAATGCGAGATGCCTATTTACTGTCAGATTGATTTATTGACGAATCACAGTCAGCTTCACCCCCTTCGTTCTTCAACAGTTGATTTTACCCCTCGCCATTATCTTCTCGTCTATTAATTCCTATGTCTGTGGTAGGTTGGCATTTAACTATAATTCTGAAGATAAGTTTTTGAACTTAAAAGCACAACCACCCCATCCCAATATACCATATGTTGCTATGGATTGGAAAAGGGCGATATATACGCTTCTTAGAGTCTGTAAATCTAAGATTGACCTAAGGGAGCAGAATATATGGCAGAGTATACGGAGTTTTATTTACAGTTTCACTGATATGGGCTTCCCAACGTGGCTGGTAGAGAACGTACAATTAATATTAGATATGGTTTCTGAAGTGTGTAAGTTGAGTGAACAGGAGTGAGTGATTGGTTTAGGGCAGTTGTTAGGTATATTATGTTAAATGTCATATATTGTGTTTTGTGTAAGAAGGTTAGTATATAGCCAATGCTTTTCATTTATTAGGCCAATATTAGTTTTGTTGATAACTGATTGCCATGTCTCATATTCGAATATTAAGACAGTGTCGTCGGCAAATGATAATATCTGTCCTCCAATATTCATGGTACATAGTGAGTTAATGTACATAAGAAATAAAATTGGTCCTAGTATACTACATTGAGGAACAACATAGGACACAGATAATGTTTTGCATATGTATTTTATCAGAGTGGATGAGAGTTTGTTGTGTTCGGTTTATTAGATAGTTTTTAAACCATGTTTTAGCTACTCCTGTTATTCCAATCTGCTGTAGTTTTTTTAGCAGTAGAAGATGAGACACCGTATCGAGAAAAAAACAGCAAGTGATTTACGACGAATGTCAAGATTATAAGAAACGATTTTTGTGAGGTCGGCAATTGCATCTGAAGTGATCCTATCTTTGCGAAAGCCATATTGACTGTCCAATAATATTTTGTTATCTTCGAGGAACTTACAGAGTCTATTTTTCACAGCTTTTTCTACAATTTTGGATATTGTGCTTAGAAAAGATATCGGTCGGTAGTTATTTACAGATAATTTGTCACCTGCCTTGAAGATTGGGATTATTGTGGCCTGTTTTAGGGAGTTAAGAAAAATGCCAGTTTTAAAGCACAAGTTGAATATGTATTTAAGAGGGGAGGTGATATATGTTTTGGGTGTGTTTAATATTTTTTTTCGAGATGTGATCTATTCCGGTGGAGTTACTATTTTTGAGTTATTTTATTTGTTCTATAATTTCTGGTTCATTGGTGGGAGTGAAGTGAAACGGATTATAGCTCAAAGTACTGAAAGGTATATTGTTTGCAAGATCTTTCTCTGAGACGCTGTTTCTGTCTTAAATATGTTTTGCTAATTTGGGCCCGATTTTGGAGAAAAAATGATTGAAATGATCGGATATTCTATCAGGGTCAGAATTTATATGTATTGATTGATCTTCGAAATTAATCTTAATAATAGGTAATAATATGAGAGAAGTATAATCACTGGGATTTTTCTACATAAGTTATATAACTTATCACGCTTCTTGATACAGTGGAGAATACCAGCAGTGATCCATGGTTTGAGTTTTGTGTCCGATCGTTTTTTTTTTATACTTATTGTGTATGTTGTTGCGTTGGCCAAGTGGTTATGTAAATAAATAATTGACACGCGAAGGTAGTATCGGTACAAGAATAGATGAGATCCCAGTTTTCTTTCGAGACATGATTTAGGAAAACTTCACAAGAAATCTTTTCTTGGGGTTGAGTATTTTGGAGTGGCTTGTGAATTTGTTTGGTGATGTATGTAATGATTGCATAGTGGTCTGTAATTGTTTATTGGTATGCGATGGATTTATTGTCTAGTTTACTCTTAACGAACACATGGTCTATACAACTACTATCGCTGGAGTCTGATTCCCTTGTAGGAGCGGTGACAGCTGGAAAATATCCTAATAAAGTTAGTAAATTTAGGTAATCGTTGACTAGCGGATGCATTTGGTTTATTTTATTTATGTTAAGGTCTCCAATTATAGACCACTATGCAATAGGGTGTCTATAATTGGAGACACCCTATTGCATAGTGGTCTCAAATTATATAGGTGTTTTGGCAGTGTTCTATGTCCCAAATGTTTGTAGTGAATGTAAGAATGGGGCTTGTGGAATCACAAGCTTGGAATAATTGATTTAACTGCGTGTGTGAAACAGTGTACGCGATATTATGTAGAATTACAGGAAACAGGACGATACGTTTCGCAGATAAAAAGCAAGCTTCATTTAACCCTAGAACCGTACCCTGGGGTACAAATTTAAAAAAAATTTAAAAATTTGCGATAACTTTTTCGTTTCACAACGGATTTTTTCTTGCCGCCGCGTATTTGCAAGTGGGGGGGAGTCGCTTCGAAGCATCAGTCGAGAGGGAATCCTGCTAGTGTGTGGTCGTGGCAAAACGTGCGTGGGGCGCTCCAGTACCCCAGGGTACGGTTAAGGTAATTATTTTCATTTCTATGATTTTAATGTTTTTGCGAAATAAAGCATGTTATTGTGCTATTTGATACGAGTTTCTTTATTTGAATGTTATTTTTATTTGCATAATAACCTTACACATAACTTTGTTTTGGAAAAAATGTGTAATTATTTATTATATTTAGGTATTTTGCATTTAGTTGCGTGTAACTTGAATAATTCTTTTTTTTAGATGGCTTTACGTCAAAATCTATCGCGAGATGAAATTCAACGCCTTCTTCTGTATGCTGATGATGAAGAAGATGTGGTTCTTGGGGATGAATTGGAAGATGAACCTGATGAAATTATTGCTGACTTTATGAATACATCAATGTTTGCTTTTCATAACGAACTTACTTTACTATCATATGTGCCTCCAAAGCTAAACAAAAGAAAAAAGAAAAACGTGCTTATGCTTTCCACTACACACTTCCAACCAGACCAAGAAAAATCTGTTGATTTACCAGAAATAATAAGTTTTTACAACCAAACCAAGGGGGGTGTGGATACGTTTGATCAATTTTGTCATACATACAGTGTGTCTCGTAAAACTCGTCGCTGGAGCCTTTGTGTCTTCTATGGAATTTTGAATATCGTCGGAATCAATTCTATGATATTACTGCATTCATCTAACGCTACCGGAAAACAAGTTTTCAAGAATAGACGAACTTATCTGAAGACTTTAGCTTTTGACCTTATAAAACCTCACTTGGAGGATCGATTTTTATACAAAACATTGCCGATGCATCTCCAAGAAAGTATTAGCGGAATATTAGGAAAGAAGCGGTCTTATGATGCTACAACCCCTTCAAAATCAAAATCTGGAAGATGTTTATTTTGTCCCAGGTCAAAAGATCGTAAGTCACGCGCTCAATGTCAGAAATGTAAACGTTTCATATGTTTAGAGCACCAAACAAAGATTTGCCAAAATTGTTAAGAAAAGTTACTTTTAATTAAGCCTTATTGTATGATGTAAGACTGAAATAAGTGCCATAACAGTCTATGTAAGTTAATTTTGAATAAATGTTTTTTCTCACGTAAAAAAAATGTTTTATTTAACGGGGTACTCCAGTACCCCTGGGTACTGTTAGTGTATGATCTATGATGGGTACGGTTCTAGGGTTAAAGTTAGATTATACAAAGACAACATGGAGACAGACTAAGAATAGCGTGAATAATATTTATTTACCAGGGTACGTACTTACTGATCGTAACGTTCCACAGCATGTTTTTTTATTTCAGAAACTTTTTGGATTGTTAGGCCATAAATTTGTGATAAAACAGATGGTTGTCTATGACTGTTGCGTTAGGTAAGTACTAGAGCTACAAATTACAAAATATTTTCAAAGTCACTCCATTTCAGCGGTATTTAATTTCACTCTTTAAAACTTTCTTATTTGAATTTGACTAAGGGGGTATTTCACTATGTCGGGCTAGCTAGCTGATATATCTGACTAGCTATCCGTTGGCTGACTTTAAAGATCAGAATAACTTCGTTATTCAACGGCGACCGTTTCACCATTGTTTCGAGCTTCCGGATAGATAACACTCGAAATAGTCTGGCAACATCGCAAAATGTTTGCAGTTACTCCATCTACTGCCACGGCTGTCATGCGTCACAGTCCGCACACCGCGAAGTGTGCATTTTTTTGGTTATGTTATGTTGATTATCAGGTCATTTTAGATAGATTCGTGTCGAATTAATACATTGTTTCTTATTTTGAACACAATCAAATAATTCAGGATGGATCATACAAGCATTCAAATTCATTCAACAAAATTCGACTCACTTCTCAGCTGTCAAACTCGGAATGTTTTGACGCCATCTTTGATTCGAGGAATAGCGCCTAACGTGAAGTTCGAGCACTGATTAGTCAAATCGAACTTTAACCCGAGCGTTAGCGTTATTCAGATATAGTGAAAACGAAAAAATGACTAATCCGCGGATTAGTGCTTAGTCAGAACATAATCAGAGATAGTGAAATACCCCCTTAAGGTGGTTATTATAATATGACCATTCCCATTTTTGTCTCCAGATGCATCATTTGGAAGGAGCAGACGTTTTTCCTTTACAGCATTAACTAAGGCCTTTCATATACAGAGATATTCACATTACACTAGAGTCTAGTGTCTTGTGGTCGCATCAGTCTAGTGACAAGACTGATGCGACCTCAAGTCGCCTTCTCTTTGATATTCTTTTTTTATTGTAATAAAAAGAATATAAATTACATTGAACATTCATATTTTAGAAAAAATTATACTTGAGGTTGTTAATGGTATGTATACATTGTGTAACAAAGACAGGTCAAGAGGAATCAGGAAATATAATTCGGTAATGTCTTCTAACCCAATGGAACACAAGTATTAAAAGTTTACTTCCAATAATTCCATTTAATTTATTCGACACCATTTTTTACATATAAAAGCATTAAAATACAGTAATTTTTAAGATATTATTTTATCCCACTACCAAACTAGTTGCTGCGTGTATACATGTATGCTATACACGGATTGAATGATCAAATAAAAAATGTCACTGTTTACAAAGCACGATTCAAACTACCTAGTCAATCACCTGAAGCCATTTCCAATTTAGGAATTTCGCGAGGTTGGAGGAAGTGGTCAAGGGTTAGGAGTTGGAAATGGAAAGGTTAGATGTTCCGATTCTGATTGATAAATTGTCTCCAGGGCGATCTTTCAACGTAATTCCACCATAAAAGTATACTGGCGCAAATATGCCGAATTATAATATATCATCAAAATTACACGTAAATAAAAAAACTAATATTATTGACCTTCACTGGTTCCTACATCAGCGACTTTTGAGTCCGTGGCCAGGGACTTCGCCTTTCCGCCACGGCGTTTGCTGAATAAGGCTTTATTTTGTTTTTCATTGTGTCTGCGGATATGGTTTTTGAGGCGACATTTCTGCGAGCACGTGTAGTCGCACAGCGGGCAAGAGAATGGCTTTTCTCCGGTGTGTGTGAGGAGATGTCTTTTCAGGGAGATGCTGACGGAGCACGTAAAGCTGCAAAGGTAACAAGCGAAGGGTTTCACCCCAGTGTGAGACAGCATGTGCGTGGTCAAGCTGCTTTTCCGAGTAAAAGTAGAGCTGCACTGAAGACATGGAAAAGGTTTTTCACCGGAGTGCGAGAGGATATGCCTGTCCAGACCAGTTTTGCGAGTAAAAGCGGAACCGCACTGATCACATGAAAATGGTTTCAATCCGTAATGTGATAGGATATGAGTTTTCAAACTTATTTCATGGGCAAACGCAGCGCTGCACTGTGTGCACACGAAGGGTTTCTCCCCAGTGTGTTGGAAGATATGCGTCTTCAAAGTGCTCTTCCGAGAAAATGCGGCGGGGCAGTGCGGGCAGGCAAACGGCTTGTCCCCGGAGTGAGTCAGCATGTGTGTCTTCCAGTTGCCTTTCTGATTAAAGACGGAGCTGCACTTGGAACACGAAAAGGGTTTCTCACCCGTGTGGACAAGAGAATGTATTTCCAGTTGGTTTTTCCAAGCGAAAGCAGAATTACACTGATCGCATGCAAATGTTTTTTCTACATTGCGACCCGCGTACCTACTGGTACCATCTTTACTGGGAGTTTTCTCTTCATCTTTTTCGTCATCTGTCGCATCCGAAGTTTCAGTGGGTATGTAATCACCATCTTCAGCCTCCTGCTTAATTGATGGAGAATCTGAAAAAATATATTTTTTTTAGTATTGGACACTGGTTTTATTTCGATTACTGTATAATAATGACTAGTCATTTAATAAATAAAGATTCGAAATTTTAAAATTGGAAATTCATATGTCATACGGCATATATTCTGGTCTAGTAATGTGTAATTTCTATCACCTAAGAAATTCTAAAAAAAAG
This sequence comes from Hesperophylax consimilis, assembly GCF_061612785.1. Taxonomy (NCBI): domain Eukaryota; kingdom Metazoa; phylum Arthropoda; class Insecta; order Trichoptera; family Limnephilidae; genus Hesperophylax; species Hesperophylax consimilis. Next base: position 284,904 of record NC_142855.1, read on the forward strand.
TAGTACAGGATTCACATGTCTTATATTGATTTATAAATGTGGAAATTCTAACTATACAATTGTAAATGTTCTCCAAAACGTCCTGGAAAGAATCTCAGACTTGTGATGTCCCAAAATAAACCATTCATCTGTGTGTGAAAAATAAGTGTGTTGAAAAATTATGTATAAAAGTATGAAATGAGTATTTCGTATTATAATTAATTGTAAAATTTTGTAATTTTGTAATTTTGTTAGAATTTGTGTGAAGTATGGTTTGTAAAATGCCTTAGATGTTAAGAATATTTATAATATCTGTTCTTTCTTTTACCATCAACCAGTTTACAAATCTTTTGAACACCCAATTCAAATTATTTGGTAAGATGTAAGTTTTAGTTTGGGTTAGGAACATGTTGAATATGTGAGAAGCCAGGTAAGATTCATGTCTTTTAGTGAAATTTGATTTGATATACGGTACTTGTAATTGTTTGTGTGTAATTGCTCTCGTGTTTTGCGAGTGAGTTATGTGATGTGGAAATTTTTTTATGCAGTTTTTGTAGATTATATTCTTTATTAACAGTTTATTTATGTCTAATAAGTTGTTTTCAATCATTAGCTGTTTTGTCGGATGTTGATAAGGCTTTCTAAACATAATTCGAATTATTGATTTATGATTAATTTTAAGGGATTTGAGATGAGTGTCTGCTGCTACACCCCAGTCAATCAATTTAAGTGTTTCTGAAGTTCAAATGGGATGGAAATCTACGATATCAAGAGAGTGTAAGCGAGATCGAGTGCTGGACTATTGGGCTAAATAAAACAAATATTTCCATTCAAATTTGTAGGGAAGGCATTTCTAGTTTTAATCTTTTTTCAGGGTTTATATACCGCTGTTCATTAAAAATATCACATTTTTTTAATTTGGGTAAAGTTTTCTTATTCCACGTAAAAACTCTAAAAAAAACAACACTTGATTTCAACTTAATTACTAAAAAACTATTCAAGTGGGGGTATAAGTCAACATGCGAAAATATCTTTTTAGGTTAATAGTTTGGGTTATTTTAAAAATTTACACATATTTTCTAACGTTTAAACTTAACTTTGATTGAGAAAAAAATGGAATTTTAATTCATCTTTTGCCATCTTCCCCGACAGAAATAGTTGTTTCTTGAAGTAATTATGTTGAAATCTAGAGCTATTTATAATTTTGCACATTAAGCGTGAAGCGAAAGTCGACAAGTGTATCATGAGTTGTTTGTGTACGGTTGACATTTGCCATATGAGGACGAAGATGTTTGCAGACAGTGTTTCTACTCCCGCAATAAGTTCCTCTCCTTAGAAACACCCCCCCTTCTTTGGAAGGGACTTTCGTCTTTCAAAGACTCCTCGGGCTTTGAGGGTGGAGTTAAAAAAAAGCAAAAGAAGTTCAATACTAGTATGGGTGCCGTACGTGTGAATGGGGAAATTTTTGAAATACCTACTTTGGATAAGTTTGCTATATACCTGAGCTTTGATCAACTAAAGAGGCCTCCAAGCATTCAGTCTTTATGTCTTGGCGTGGAATATCAATTTCCATTAGTTCTCCACCTTCTGTTTCATCGCTGGTCACCGCTAGAGGCTCTCGCTTGATGATGGTAAGATCCATTCTATCCATAAGATCCTATAACATGAGAAAAACAAATGTCATCGGTAAAAAGAACTTTATAAAGTTATACGTGAGAAAGAAAAATGCAGAAAAGACAAGCCAAATGTTCCCATCCACACGAATCGGATTTAATCTTCCACCACATTACACGAGCAACATGAGATGTAGGAAGAACTCATATTATGAGATGTAGGAAGAACTCATATTTTTCAAGTAATTTTTGAATGTTTGTTTTTTCAAACAAAAATAGATAATTTATCTAAAAACCTTTAAAGTTTGCAATGAAGCTGAGATTTACACATTGATGTAATCTCAAAAAACTAATAACTCATCTATATCTTCAAAAAGTTATGAAGTGTCTTGTCTCAAATAGGGGATCCAAATAGGGTATATTATGCTTTATTCCAGTCTCGTTTGGAATATTGAATAGTGAGTGGGATGACCAGTATAAAATCACATAAAACGATTAAATATAACTCTTAAATACATCATAAAGATGCCATAAGAACGTCAACAACAGAAATCTTAGGCCGTTCGACGCTCAAGTTAACATCTCACATAATGACGGCCGGCATAGTCCAGTGGTAACGCATTGGACTGCCATTCCGAAGGTCGCGGGTTCGAACCCGGCGTGCGCAAATAAATTTTATTTGATTAATTTGTGTTATTTCACAATTAATTGATTAAAATAATATATAGTATATTTGCGGCACGTTCCAGAGTGGAAGATACTACCAGTATCGCCCTGGTGTAAAACCACCATTCAGAATTGAAACGTTGCTCCAAATGGCTTTAGCCGTGTTTAGTGACTAGATCTGAATAGCCAGGTACTTCCCCACCTTCCTCTTTCCCTTCCCCACTTACCTTCAGCCTCACAACATCCCCCAATTGGGGATGCCATAGTCTCACTGGCTCCAGACGGGAGCAGTTGGGACTCTTGTGAGGTATTCACTATAAAAAAAAATAAAATAATAATAATCATAAAGCCAGAGCAAAGGAAATAGACAATCTAAATCAACCTGTGTAATCTATCTTTGAATAAAGAAGTTCTGATTATTTGGCTATAAACTTATATAATTAGCTCCCACCAAGTAGCAAAAAAGTTAAATAAAAAAGTCCACCAAATTTCGGCTTAAGAAATTATCAGAAAATAACAAACTAGTATAATAAAAATATTGTCAGAGAAGTTACTGAAAACCCTTATCCACCTATATAAGGTCATAGACCTCGTGTTTTGTATTATTCCTGCTGTGGTCGCTCAACATTCGCTATACAATACGGCCAAATAAGAAAATGAACGATTTCTCACCAAGCATCAATCGAAGAAACTATTTAAGTAATATTTACTGTAATTCAACCTACTTATTGTAGAAATTTAATATTATAGAAATGAATATGGTGTACTAATAAATAATGAATATGATGTACTAATAAATATGGTGAAAGAACTTTAAATTATATAGTACCCAAAATGTTTAACTTATTACCAATGACAATTAAAAATAATAACATGTATACTGCTAATGTTAAATATAATCTAAGGAAATGGTTATTGGATAATAATGATCTATACTGATGCCCCTGAAATAGAATTCATATTCTTAGAAAATGGAAAAACAATTATTTTGTAATACCTGACTACCTACCTCTATTTATGAAACTATTGATGTACTTGGACTTAGAAAATTGGACGGATACATTTAATGAGGCTGAAAAGGGGCTTAGTGCACTTCAAAATTGGCTTAAAATCAACTCGCTTACCCTTAATATAAGCAAAACAAAATATATAACATTTTCAATAAACGCAAGGAGCCAACCAATAAAATCACTAGAACTAAAACTACACGAATGCCATGGAAATAATATACAATGTTACTGCCCCGTCATCGAAAAAACACAAAACATAAAATATCTTGGAGTAATAATCGACGAAAATCTTAGATGGGACCTACACATCAAAGGTATTACCGAAAAACTCACAAGCCTTATATATTTCTTTAAAAATCTAAGAAACGTATTAAATAAAAAGGATATGAAAAAGGTCTACTACGCATTATGTCATTCTCGAATTGAATATGGAATCATAGGATGGGGATCTGCTACACATACGTACCTACACAACCTGAATACGATTCAAAAAGGAATCATAAAGACCATATTGAAAGTACCAATTAGAACGCCTTCAATTGAAATATTCAATTCCTTTGACGTACCAAATGTACAGCAAATATATGCCAAAAATATATTATTGAAGCTCTTCAAAAATAACAAATCCTCTACTAGACAGTGTATGCATAACACTAGATCGAACAAAAATGATATAAAAAATATTCCAAGTTATAAAACCACATTCGGACAAAGAAACTATACATACTTTGCAACAAAACTCCATAACATCCTTCCCCAAGACATAAAACTAATAAAAAATCCTAATGAATACAAATCATTAATAAAAATATGGCTGAAAGAGGTCAATGAAAAAACCCTAATGAAAACACTAAAAACGATATAGAAGACACTAAAAACGACATAGAAGACACTAAAAACGACATAGAAGACAAATAAACCATATTTAAATAACTTTAGTCCGCCTCGGCACAGGACCCCCTAGTGAGGAGGACTAAGAAATACAATATTTTATACTTAATTTCACCATTATATTTTGTATGTAACAATTATTTTATATAGTCGCTAAAAAAAAAAAAAAAAAAAAAAAAAAAAACTTGTTGATAATACTAATTTGTTCATACATTTATTTTTACTTGCTTATTTTATAAGGCTTTTATGTTTTATGTTGATAATACTAATTTTTTCATACATTTATTTTTTACTTGCTTATTATATAAGGCTTTTATGCTGCTATTTAAACTTTTCTGCAATGTAACCAATTTATGTAATTATGTACCGTTCAAATTGTATCTTATGAGTGTATAAATGTTGTCTCTATGTCCCTGCTGACAAACTACATAAGTAGTTTAGCGGGTTTAAATGTGAATAAATAAATAAAAAAATAAATAAAATATAGCTAAAAAAATTAGTTACCAAATCTTAAAAAAATTAAGCATAATATGTAAAATTTCTTATTATGAACACGAAAACTGTAAAAGATTGTCGTATTTATATGTCAAACACGGGTCAATTGAGATTTCTGAAGCAGTAGATTGGATTACAGGGAAAAAAAATGCAATTCAGGAAATTTTAACCGAATTTAACCTCAAAAACCTTAATGACAAAATATATGTTAGACATTCATATATGAATCAATACCTTTTCTGTGTGCTATGTTTGCAAATACAACCGACAATATCAGTTCACAAAACTAGACTAAACTGACCAGAAACTGATCAAAAATAAGGAAAATTAAGATGGAAAATGCAAACGTCAGATGATGTTGAAAAGTCGTAGATAAATGTTGTCCATAGACAAAGAGAGCGCTGTCTTTCCACGAGAGGCTGGAAGCCATTTTGTTAAGCATTGAGTAATGTATTGCATTTATGTTTTCTTACAGAAAAAGGCTTTTTATATGATTAAAGGAAATAATGGTTATTATTTCAATTGCAGAAATAAATAATTAATATAATACCCGTGATATCATTTGTTATGATGAAAAATGCTTGTAGAATGTTGTCCATAGACAAAAGCTTTGTTAGGCTTTTAGACATATCTTGATTCTTCATTATGTTGATATGTCCTTAGGTATCTACGTGACTTGAATTCACAGAACGACCAAATTGAAGACGTGCGCCCGCATATTATGTTCTCCGTAATTTTACACGCAGATTGAGGCGGCAGTTCGTATTATTAGACTTAAATATTTAGTTGTATGGGTTGGCCGGCAACCGCCATAAAAAAATTAGAAAGCCAACCTAGAAATACACCCATAATGGTAGCCATACACGTTAGGGTTTGCATGATGGTTATGCATGTACATGCATAACCATCATGCAAAACCCTAGTGTGTATGTAAAAAACTGTACAGTTATCGATGCATGTACATGCAACCTAACAAATACCAAAATAGATATTTTTTGCCGCTCGGTTATGTTTTGTGCGCATGCATAACCGAGCGTGTGTGGCGGCCGCTCATGCTTGCATGCACAGTTCTCAGTCATTCTCAGTTCTCAGTGTCCAATATTCTTGTAATCTTTTGGTGTAAATCTCAGTTCATTCATCAAATTTATATGAGAGAACTGTTTTCTTTTCAAAAGCCAGTGTTTACACCACTCAGTGCGATCTCTTTTTCTTGTCCTTTTCTTTGTTACAAATATTAAGCCAAGTACAGCTATTACATCGTCGTCGTCCATTGTTTGCGATACAGTGCACAGCAGATTAAGAAAATGTCCTACAAAACACCGTCACTTAGCTGCAACTACCTTTAACTGAGAGTTTATGGGAAATTGTACATGCAAACCCTAACGTTTATGTGTTTTATTAAACTCGGTTATGCATGTACATGCATAACCATCATGCAAACCCTAACGTGTATGGCTACCATTAGTCCGCAGATTTAGCTCTAGACCCTCATAAAGTCATAAATCTGAAATGGGAAAATGTTAAGCCAGCGACCCAAGGGCAATAAAAACCTTCGCCCAAGGCTAGGCTATTTTGCAATTATTTAAAGGTCGTATTGTAAAAATGTAATTTTAAAATATTTCAAAATAATTATAAATCTTGATATAAGAGTAATTGTAAACTTAGGTTACGATTTTAATTTGCAACCAGATATCAATTAAGTGTGTGTATGCATAAAATTGAGATACCTAATATATATTAACATTTTGAACCTTAAGTTAATCGGAAGATCAGAATCAGCCAGCCAGCGCAATCTAGCAGTGAGAGTGGTGACGCCAGCGCAATGAACCCGAACAACGCACCGAGGTGGTATAAAGCGGAACCACGATAGTTCCAGTACCCCACGACAGGCGTGCGAATGTCGCCGGATCGCGCTGCTGAAGAAGGATTTTTCAGCAACGAACATTTACCATCTCGCCTCCGCCGAGGAACCGCCCTCACCTTGGAGTGGTCGCCGAGGCTCTTCCCGTTACCCCGCGAACTTCCGCCCAAGAAGCCAGAGTGGTCGCCAGACTTCCGCCCAGGAAGCCAGAGTGGTCAGCAGACTTCCGCCCAGGAAGCTGCCCTCTCAGGACTCGCTGCCTGCCAATTCCGCCCTTCGGAGCCTTGGCCCAGGCTGAACTAATTCCGCCCTTCGGAACCAGCCCAAGTTGCCGCTTGTGTTATCAGTGATAAGTGCGAACGTGGAGATCCGCGGTTCCAGAATCGTCGTAAAGGGAATTGCCTGAACAATTTTAGTATGGTTATTCCGTAACGCGAAACAACTTTTTAAAGACATTGAATGAAAAAAATAACATTTGGCTGTCATCATTTGTTTTGTTTTGCTCCATCTAAAAATAATTTTATACCATTCTTTTTTGTTTTCTGGCAAAAAAAGTGTAGTGTGTTGTGACTTGAGTTATAATTATAACTTTAGATAATTATAACTTTAGTATACTTGTGCTCCTGATGATGTGAACTTGGTTCACGAAACATGTTGAGATTTTGTATCGAAATAAAGTGATGTAAACTAAGTTATTTGTGTTTTAATAAAAAATAAATAATGCCATCACAATGTGAAAAGCAGTTAGAAGAAGTTTTCTTCGAAAAATTAATAATTTTATCTACCTACAGACTTGACGTTTCATCCTTGCTCATACAAATTTAAAGAAATAAACCCAAATAAAAATATATTTAAGCAGTAAAAAGTGCAGAATATATTGATTTCGCGATTGTGCGTTGTTTGTGCGTTTTTAAACTTAAAAAAGTGAATCTGTGCTCTATTTCATTGTTTGTGAAAAAAGGACAATAAGACACAACAATTTAGTGAATTAAACATTTAATAAACAGTGAAATATAAAGAAATTTAAAGTTTATCCTAAATATCTAGTCTAACGGTGTTTTTTACTTTAAAAAAATGAATCCACATCATTTCATGGATTCTGCGAAGGAGGCAATTGATGATTTATTGAATTGTGTTCAAGATAAAATGAATAATTTTAATAAAGAACAAATTTACTTAATTACAACGAAAACAAGTGCTATATTAAACTGGATGGGACATCTAACTCTTCAGTTATCTGAAGCAAAGGAAAAAATAATCGAACCAACATTTGGATACGGGAAAGAAGCTGAAAACCAAAATAAAATATTGAAAAGTGATTACAAATTAATAGTTTCATCGAACAATGCTGAGGAATCTTAATATATATAAAATAAAATCAGGAAAAGAATTAACTTAAGTAAGATTGGTGCCAAAGTGATTGGTGTTAATGCGATATCTAAAAATAGAATACTTATAAAATGTTCGACAAAGTACGATGCGGAAAAGATGAGTAAAGCTATTGGAGACGAGTTCAAAGACATCAGTGCTACATAAATTAAAAAGAAAAGACCAACTATAATACTTAAGGGCATTGCTCATGACTATAATAAGGATGATGATGTAATCGAACAGAATGAAGATATCAATGATGTGATGATAGATAAACCAGAAATTGAGATGGCGTTAAACAAGATCTTGAAAAACAAATATAATAACACATCTAATTACATAATAGAAGTTAGTACTGAAATAAGAAGAAGGCTAGTATATACCGATAAAATCTATGTGGGATACCAGAGAATACAAGTAGAGGATGCTCATCCTCTAGTGCAAGGCTGCCCAGTGCCCAACCTTTTTAACAGTTGGGCGAAATTGACGATTTAAAAGTCACTGGCGGGCCACTGCGACTACTGACGGTTCCTATTTTTGTTACCTTAGCTTTTTAATGTCTTGTTTTATGCAACAGACAAATAAACATGTTGATATATTATTGTCGTTTATTGAAATAATAAAATAAATAGCATCTACTGCCAAATATGAAACAACATTTTATGTAACAAAAATCTAAATCCAAGTAATTTGTACAATCAATATGATTTTTGACATCGTTTTTGTTTTAATAATTCTCCTATGTTAAGAGTCAGTTCAAATGTTGACAGTAGCAACAAATCAGACATATGTTACTCAGTTAGAGATGTGCGGTATTTATGTTTTATAAAATTAAGATTAGAAAAAAACTTTTCACAAACATACGTTGATCCAAAACTACTTAAAAATTGAAAAGATAGTCTTCCTTTGGCACCAATTTCCAGAAATCTCCAAATTCTTCTGAAGAAGTTTGTAACTTTGAAAATATTTTTTCTGCAAAAAGGTTTTTCAGTGCTGAATGATTTTGCAGTTCAGTGAGTTCCAACTGGATATTGGCAGGATAACTAATTATTTCAGTCAAACTGATTGTGAAAGGATTAAAAAAAAAATGTAGATTTTGTTTTGTACTTTCAAAGTCCTGGAATCTGCTATCAAACGACTGTAATAAGCATCTAATTTTAGCTTCGTACTTAGTACAGTTTATGGTGGCAATATTGAGCTTCTCTATCAAATCTTTGATTATGCGAAAAAGGTCAATATTTTCGTTGGCTAAACATAGTCGGAAGTGAACAATCTTTGCCTTTGTAATTTGAGATTTAAAATATTGAGATAATTGGTGATGTCAACAAGAAATGCAAGATCACTCAACCAGTACTTATTCGTGGGTAAATCGCTTTCCAAAGGTAACGCCCATTTTTCTTCTAAAAATTACAACACTGCTCTCTCTTGAGAAGAAAAAATGTTAAAACATTTCTTCATCTTGATGAAGAAATGTTTTAACATGTTGCCCCTCGAAAGCCATCGCATAGCGCAATACAGTTCTAATTCTCCAAATTCGCTGATTTCTTATTCAAATAAAACTCTGAATTGACGTCTGTGAAGAGCTTTTGAACGTATAAAATTTATGCAACGTACTATCGGCCCCCTTATATCATTCAACTTTATGTCCTTTGCACACAACGCCTCCTGGTGGATGATGCAATGATACGAAAATATTTTTCGATCCATAAATTTTCAAATTCGTTCACGGGCCATAATGTGGCCCGCGGGCCTGGGGTTGGGCAGCCTTGCTCTAGTGCAATGCTATCACTGCCTGGGCTTTGGACATACTTCTGTCAGGTGTCTTCATAAAGAAAAGGACAAACCATTGTGTACACACTGTGCTGGTGATCATTCCTACAAAGATTGTGCTAACAAAGATAAAGAATCTAAATGTAAAAATTGTGATAAAAAAAAAATAAAAAAATGAACTGGAATATTGACATCTCAGGCATTCTGCAAACGATAAAACGAAATGGATTGTGTGTAAAAAAATGAGCTTTTTAGCATAAGAAAAAATAAAATATTGAGTAGAAATAAGATTAAACCTGTCCCAAAGTAGATAAAGTGTTATTACATTTTATTACATAAATATTGTTATAAAAATTATAAAAGATCACAAATTAACTAACAAAAATAACATTATTATATTACATTATTTTTTGAATAGTAATATCATAACGTCACCTTCAACAACATTTTTTAATTCCAATAACACAAGCTTTTTGAAGTGAAACTTCTTTACGCGCGTCATGCAATTTCGAGGACCGGAGTAAAACCGACTCATGACCGAAACGAAAATGCGGGTACCCCCACCACCGATTAAAGTTCATTTGATCTAGTCAAAGTTTTGAAGTAACATATAAATGCTTCTTAGCTCATCCCGACAACTGGCGTTGGTGGTGTAATGGTCAGCATAGTTGCCTTCCAAGCAGTTGATCCGAGTTCGATTCTCGGCCATCGCACATTATTTTTTTGTTTTTAACGCCTTTTTCATTCAATATCTTATTTTTTAGTAGGTCAGAACATTTTTTAAAAGAAAATAATATTGCAAAATAATAAAAACACTTATCTCACTGTGATAAAACATTACTCCGCTAGAGCGCGCTTTGCGTTATTGTGTTGGATTAAAATTATTATCTAATCCGTATATTATGATAATTGTATTACATTTATTTAATTAATTTATTTATTTTGATAATATGTAATAATTTACAGAAAAAAAAATTAAAACTATCTCCCTCTGATAAAATATCCGTTCGCTAGAGCGCACTACGCGATCTTGTGTGGGATTCTATTTCTGTACATTGTACATTATTTTTAAAAATATATTATATTTTGGGTGTGATGTAGGTAACATTATAAAACATAACAAGCTCTCATATTTTCAGAACCTACATAATATAATCAATTTATGCGGCTTTGCTTACAGTTGGTGCTCAGCGTGGTTGGCTTTCAATCAGTTAAGCGAGGTTCGATTCTCGGCTGTGGCATTTTTGAAGTGAAACCTTGTTGAGGTGGGGGAGCCGCTCACGAACGTTCTCTCTCTTCTCTTCTTTCCTCTCTCTCAGACACCAGCGAACTGCGCCACGCCAAGCATCAGCTGAAACTAGAAGTTTCACTTCTGTCTTGCGTAGGCTTGACACACCCACTTTTTTTTTTGTCTTATTTCATCATTATGTCCATTTGTTTTAACTTTTTCTTCATAAAATAAATGAACACACTATTAAACCGCACACACAATCATCAAATATTTTTACACTTCAAGTAAAATGAAACATCGTAGCTGTTTTATTTACGCGTTAATGGCGGTAACCACGCGGTAACTGTTTTACCGACGCGTTATTGACGTTTAACTAAAATCGCCACCGAACTGCGTGGTGCAGGACGCAACTAAACGCATTTAAGTTAAATGTATTTAGGGTCTTAAATGCGTTTAGTTAAATAAAATTTAAGATAAAATTTGCGATAGTTGGTGCAAGCCGCCCTTAAATTCGTTTAGTTAAATAAAATTTAAGATTAAATTTGCGGTAGTTGGTGCAAGTCGCCCTTAGTTAAATAAAATTTAAGATTAAATTTGCGATAGTTGGTGCAAGTCGCCCTAAGGGCGTAGTCAAAAATACACGTTTTTAATTATTTGAAGCCCAGTACGAAAATGTCGTAAATTAACCATCTGTTTTAGCACACAATCTGTGGCCTGGCTGTCAAAGGTGATTGACAGCCAGGTTAAACGATTTACAACCCGATATGGTGAATTTCATGTGATTTTTGAAGAGCCACTTGTGTGTAAGAGGCCAAGATGGTTATTATATAATTATTGAAAGAGTTATTTTAGTATAGTTATATTATCATTAATCGTTTTCCATATTTTGTTTTCCAATGAATTGAGGTATACACAGATTGACTTGCCCTCGTAGTTATGTTATGTTGACTTAGTAGATCTTAACTCCATTTGGTACTTGTTGTTTGCAAAATACATAATTTAACACTTACAAATCAGTTTTTACAGTTTCGCGATGTGATATTTTAAGCTTGCCAACATCAACCAGGTTTACGCGCGATACACGAGAGTAATATCAATAATATTTGACTAATTTATCTACGTGAGTACATGGACTGGTCCATGGTAACTTACGACGGGACTAGTAAGTTCGTTAAATATTTACTAACAATGAAGTATTTATATTTTCTCCAAACAGTTGATCAACATCTTGAGTTTTATCAGTGTCAGTAAAAGATACCAAAAAGATTGTTTAGTATTTAACATCTGGCTAGATTATAACAGTGACTGAAATAGTTTTCTCTTTTTATTTTTTTAGAATACATAAATATTATATTATTAAAACCTAAAATTGTAATATTAAGTTATTCTTGTAGTTATAAAACTGATTCAAAGTGTTTTTAAAATTATCTGTGCGTTTAATAAACGTATCTCTTTTATGAAAACTTTCCAATGGAATTGATTATTTCACGTTCTGTTACATGTCTAGTTTAATCTGAGTTGGGATCAATATTGCCATCATATAACGGAGTAATATTACACAAGGCCATGGATCTTCCGAACCAAGAGAGTGTCTCTGTCAAGATGGAACCAGGGTCCCGGGAAGAAGGAGTAGCTGAAATGCCGAATGCAGATAAAGATGTTGACCTCCTACATGTAAAGAAGGAGTGTTTTCAGAATGCTAAGAGTACTTCGATAGCCAGTAAGTTGCATTGCATAATATGTACATTAGTTATATATGAAACTGTGATAAAACTTAGATTTTTATTTTTATTTTTCTTTATTCATAAAAAATATATTTGGATACAGGTTTTTTACATGCTTTTCGACTACCACACTAGACACAAGTCCGTATTATGGTAATTGGTATTGTTTAACCTAAAATCGGAAATCGATTCCATGAGCGTTTTTAAAATTTGATTGACGATTTGCAGATTTTTATAAAAATTGAGAGATCTCAAACTGATATTTGTTTGTGCTGGTTTCATTTCATAACTTACCTGCAAAAGGACAAAAAACTAGTACTTTTTTTTTTTTTTTTGGTTTGAGGCATTTCACCCTGAAAAGAGTGCTTTATTACTGTTAAAATTGGTGCGAATCGTTTTATGCCTCACTGATTAAAATGGAACAGTATGGTAATTGTATTTGAAAAGTTAAATAGTACCCTTTTAATGGTTAATTTTTAGTAATATTATTTACTATCATCTTCATGTCCTCTTTAGGGTGATGGACCAAATAGTTGAGTGGTAAGTATGAATCAGCATAATAATCAATTATTTCTCGATTTATTATTCCAGTTAGTATTAATGTTGGGGCCTTTCCCATCAAGGCAGAACCAACATCCCAAGAAGACGGAGGGGGAATTCCTTATATGGAAATAGACATCGACCTTCCAGATGTCAAAAAGGAATGCTTAGGGCACTCTGAAACAACTACCCAGACAATAGGTAAAACCATATATTGGCAGAAATTGTGCTATTCTGTGTATATGTGAATATTGGTAATAATTTCTTTTCGCTATCTTTTTCAGATAAAATAAAACATGTGAATATGCATCGAGGTGCAAAACACTTCCCATGTTCTCATTGTAACTACTCGTGTTCACGCAAGTCAGTGTTAACGTTGCACTTACGCACCCATACAGGAGAAAAACCTTTCTCTTGTTCGTATTGCAGCTATTTATGTTCACGTAAAGACTATTTAAAAAGTCACATGCTGACTCACAGTGGAGAAAAACCTTTTACATGCTCCAACTGCAGCTTTTCTTGTTCTCAAAAGGGAGATTTGAACAGACACCTGCTGACTCACAGTGGAGAAAAACCTTTTTCGTGTTCCGATTGCAACTATTCCTGTTCTCGAAATGGAGATTTGAAGAAACACATGCTGGTTCATAGTGGAAAAAAACCTTTTTTATGTTGCGACTGCAACTTTACATGTTCTCTTAAGGGGATTTTAAAACGTCACATGCTTTCCCATACTGGAGAAAAACCTTTCTCATGTTCCTATTGCAACTATTTATGTTCACGAAAAGACTATTTAAAAAATCATATGTTGTCTCACAGTGCAGAAAAACCTTTAACGTATTTTGATTAAAATCATTAATGTTCTCCATATGGGGGTTTTGAAAAGAGACTGAAGACAAACTTTTTCCTTTTCCGACTGCAACATTTCTTTTTTTTAAAAAGAAATCTAAAAAGTGACATGCTGATTCACAGCGGACAAAACCTTTCTTATGCTCGTAATCTAACTTTTCACGTTCGCAAAAAAATTTAATTACCAGTACAATCCGCACTTAACGTACAATTACAATTGTAATTGTACGTTAAGTGACCTACAATTCTGTAAGTCAAAATTAGTGACGTACAATTCTGTAAGTCAAAATTTAATTTTTATGGTACATGTTTGCACAAACTACCGCCATACGGGGCTAGAGCGGTCGGTTAAATCTTATAATATTGACGGTTCCGAAGAGCAATGTCGGATGTGCAGTTTAAAGTTTCGTTTCTGCGTTTTGACTGTTTTTAAGATCAAAAATCATATTGCTGTTTTGATATTTAGCATTAGCCTCATATTTATTTCATTAAAAATATAAATTATGACAACTTGTTACATCATTCTTGTAGTTTTTGAGAAAAATCATTTTTTTAACGGACAGAGAGCTGGTTTTGTTTCCACACGACATTGCTTTACGGAGATACAAGAAACGTTTGTGTCGAATATTGATATAATATAAATATTTGTCGGATGTGCTCTTACGGTGGTGTTTATTACTAACATATTTTAATAAAACTTAGAATAATTGTATTAAATGCGAACTAATAACTCATCAAAAAGACAAAAAAAATTTTTCTATGAATGTTGTCGGTTATGACAATCTGTCGTTGTTTGAGAAAGGTCCGATGAAATAATAAAAAAAATATATTGCATTTCTATAATAAACGTAAAAATTTTCCTGGTAAAACTTATTTTTCCTTGTTTATCATAATTTTGGTGAATAATATTATTTATGGTGTTTATGAACTGTTTTTTCGACTATCTTAAGATTTCTAGATATGAAAGCAGATAATTTGGAAGTAATAAATATACGGAAAATTTGTGGAGTGGTTTTGCATGACTGGTGCAATGTTTGTGACCTTGTTGAAACTATGGGTATTTTTTCTTTAGATTAATGGCACAAGTGCCATTTACACACATTATAGTTATCGACAGTAAATATAGAAAGAAAGGAAAAATTGTAAGTTTATTTATTTTATTTTATAAATATTAAAATTTTAGTAATTTTCTCAACTACCATACTAGGCTCATGCCCGTTTTTTTGATTTATGTATTATAACAAAATAATATTTTGTAATAAAAACGTAAGGTCGATAAAAAAAATCTGTCACTCAATTTCCACAATTACAGTGAACGTTATTACAAATAACGTTCACTGCAAAAGAAAATTATGAGGAAGCAATCCAAAAAATAAATATTGACTTGGATACTGTGTAAAAATGATTCAAACTAAATAAAGTATAATTAAATGTTAGTAAGACCAAATACGTGAATAATAGGTAGAAAAAATACGCACAACGAACTAAAGCTTTATATTAATGAGGAAATAATAAAATAAGTGGAAGAAATGAAATATCTAGACTCACAGCTGAACATTTCAAATAATGAATTCGTTCGCAGAATACGAAACAAAGTAAATAAAGAAACATGTCAGATTATATACATTGTAACATTCCTTGCCAATTGATGGGTGATGAAAAGATTTTTATAAATAATTAATGATGGATAATCCTAAGATTGTGACATTAATTTGATGATTCCATTACAATAATCAAGACATCTCAACCACGCGCACTGAAAATAAATGTATGTGGGTAGCAAATGTAATCTGTGAAGGAAGTTCTAAATAAAAGAAGGTTTTAATTATTACAAGAAGCTAATTTATTGAAATAACAATTGTTAAATATTTGAACAATAAAACTAACATGAGACTCTAATAGATTTTATCTCCGGGCGTGTCAAGAATGCACGTACAATAAACGCCATCTTGATAAAATATGACTAATGAGCCGATGACATGATTATTTAAAAACTCTAAGTATCTTGTAAAGAAATGTCTGAGTGGGCGCCAGCATAGTATTTAATAACTATGCACGAAATTAAAACAGTAATCCCTATCGGAATGTTGAATTAAATATTATAAAATAAAAGTTAAAAGAAAAGACCTTTCGTGAATTGCAAAATAGACCCTCATGTTCAGCGTCGCACGAAACACACCGCAATCTCCCGAGTCCAGCAACCAACTAAACCAGTCGAAGTACGCCTGCACCGTGATCTCGAAAACAGGAGCGCCAACAGGAGAAAATTAACCAACTGATTATTTCCAATCGGGTCAAGCCGCCCAGGAGTAAGAACTGCTACAACATTATACAATTATATCACCACATTTCAATTACTGTTCATGAATTCTATTTCTCTGCAACAGAAAGTTACAAGAGAAAATGAAAAAAAATGCAAATACTGCAAAATAAAGCAATGCGAATTATTATACACACGGATAAGTGACACGTTAAATAAGCTAAATTTTATGACGTTAAAACAAATTATATATTTTAATGTACTTATTTTTATACATAAAATTAAAATAGGGATGATCTTTCAGGAACTGAAGAGAACAATTAAAATAGGGATGATCTCTAAGGAACTGAAGAGAACAATTAAAATAGGGATGATCTCTAAGGAACTGAAGAGAACAATTAAAATAGGGATGATCTCTAAGGAACTGAAGAGAAAAATTAATTTTACCACGAGATAAACGGACACGGGACGAGAAATGCAAGGAAATTCAGATTACCAACATTAGAAACAAATCAAGCACCCAGAAATGTCTCACGTACCAGGCTGTCCAACTGTATAACAAAATCCCAAAAGAAGTTACTGAGATTGAGAAGATGGTTGAGTTTAAAAAAGAATTGATAAAATACATTTACCTCAAATATTGATGTTTTTTTAACATGTATAATATGTACTTACATTTAAATATTTAAAGATCCATTGTTTCCCAATTTCAGTAATTTTAATTATGTTTCTAAAACTATTAGAACACACCACAATTTGAGCTTACTTTAGATTAATAAATACATAATTATTTTTATTGTTTTCGGAAGGTTTTCAGCGCCATTAAATAAAAGTGGAATAGCGAACGCGGCAATACATTGTCATAAGTACAAGAAGAAAAACCCAATAGTTTTAGGTCGTCTCACACTGTATTTTCTGTTGTATATACTGTATTGCGTCTTATTGTATAAGTGAGTAATTGTATTTTGTTATTTCAGTCATACCCGTGTTGTAAAATTGAGTTTTTGAGGCAAATACTTTCCGCCATCGTTCATTTTGTTCATATGCACATATTCTTTGAATCAAGAAATAACTGGAAACATAAGGGTGTTTCTTAATTGCCACTACAAGTTACTATTATAAGTCTAGAGGTATTCTAAAGTATTTTGAAAATGCATAATGAGAATTTAGGATGGCATTGAAATGAAATAACACAATATTAATTTTAAACGGTAATGTTATGCGATTATAAATTCTAAAATTAATTGTTTCTAAGCACATTATCGCACGGCAATGCCGTGTCAGGTGTGTACGAACATTTCAAAATGGTACCTAGCTTCTCGTTAATGATATCGCTTTCTCTATGGAAAACAATATTAATCTTCTATGATATTTCAACCTTTGACGTTTTCAACATTCCAATGAGAGCTTATTTCACGCTCCTTGTGGACGAGTGTGAGATGGATGAAGTCGAGATAATTCTGGCTGACTCTCTAAGAATACTCCCCATTTATATATAACGCGATAAATAACAGTTCCATCCATTTATTAGGTAAGCTTTTCTTTGATTGATCGCTTGTTACTCATTCTTGGCGGATTGAATATGTCTGCATCGCAAAACGTATTAAATCAAGCCTAAAATATAAAAATAAATCAAATTATAAAACCTGAAATATTCTCAGTGCACAGTGTTATATATTTATAATAATAACAACCAATGTATCCAATACTGTGTTCCCAGGTTAACATTCGCACTTGTACTGCGCATGAAATGTACATTTGAACCGTAGTATGGTGACATCAAATGGATTTTACTTTTAAATCAATTGTTTGTCTCTCATTTTAACAACAAGACGAGCAATAAATGTCAATAAACGCTAAATATCAAAACAAACACATCCTCAAAGATGATCGTTATTTAATTTTAGTGTACATTTACTCCTGATGAAGCGCACATTGTTCGAGATACGTGTAGATAGTGTATGTAAATATAAAGTGATGTAATAAATTAAGTTATTCGTCTTTGTTATAAAATAAATAATGCCATCCCAAAATAATAAACAGTTAATAGAACTTTTCTTCAAGCAATTAATAATCTTAAATGTCAAATCAACTGCTTTTTTATTTTTTTTTTTTTGTAATTATTTTTTATTTTTAATAATATGTTTACATGGTACATAATTCATTTTACATCTTGGGTCTTTTTACTACTCTTCCATTGAAAGCATTTGCTTGTGTATGGAAGGGGAGTGTACATAAATGTTGTTGTTAGTTAGTACTTAAATAGTTCATTGTACATACATGTATGCTTTACCTCCGCCATCTTTCTTTCTAGCGTCCTACGCTGATCTGAGAGCGTAGGATTGAGTTTTTTGACAAGTGTGTTTCTAAAGAATCTATTTTCATGTAAAATGTATGAATTATAATTAGTCCAGATATCTAAATGCGTTGCTTACGTTGCGTACATATTATTTTCCAGTCAGTACGGCTTAAGTCTATTAAGACTATTAGGCTGTATTTATAGAAAGATTAATTATTTTGATGCCCTTTTGAATAATTTTGTTGCTATTTAATATTAACTAGTTGACCCCGAAATGTTTTTCTATTGCTAATGTCTTTTTCTGGCATCTCCGACTTCTTCCACCATTCACTTCCGTATACCACAATATTACCGTGAAAGACTTGATTACATCGACTTCGTATCTCATTGTTCTTCGTATCTCAGATATATTGCGTTAAGTATTCCTTGGGCGTCCCCATTCCATTAAAACACCATTCAAGCCACCCTTCAACCACTACTGGCATTTATAAGAAAAAACTTTGAAATTTTCAACTATGTAAACTACTTTTCAAGTTTTGCGATCACAAACATATGCAGGCTGAATATTTCTATATTAACATTTGTTTTCTTTTCTACTTTTTAAAGTATTAATTAATGCCCCTTTCTTCCGACTTGTAGTTAATTATATAAATTAAGTAAGCAATTATAATACATCCTTTCTTTGTTTTCTCTAATCACATTGCGTGATTTGTTAAAATTGTTATAACTCTGACCCGTTAATTTGCCCCTTGTCAAATATAATTGTTGTGAACCTTCTGAAAATCTTAAATATTACTTTAAAAATGTTAATTTTCGCGAAACGTTTCAATTTTTCCCGTAAAGTTGCTTGATGAATGTGTGAATTTATCGATTGAAGCTTTTGTTCCAGGTTAGAGCATCATGGATTTAACTTCCATCAAGATTGAACCTCTAGAGGAGGCGGTGTCTAACGCTGTAGTAGATAGCGAGGAACAGTTTACAGAAATAGATATCTCATATCCAGACATTAAGACAGAATACTTGGAGTTCTCTGGCAATCAATGCGCAGGTATATGAACAAACTTTGAATTGAACAAAATCAATTTATATTTGGAATATCAGCACAGTTAAATCGATGACTTGACAACATACGATCGATAGGCGTAACTACCGATGATTTTATACCAATTTCCCGAGCACGGTCGCATTGTTGATAGCCAGACCGATATTGAAAATGCAAATCGATATACGCTGGCAACATTTTTACTGCTATGATGATTGTAGTAGTAGTTTTTCTCACATTGTCCGGTTATTCTTAAAATGGGAATGTGCGTCTTTTAAATGACTAGTGATTGACACTTTCATGTCATATTCTAGCGATTGATTGATCATTGAAGCAAGTTCCTCGGAGCATCTTCCATTGAAATACCGGTTAGACAAGGAGAGCATTCCCACCAGACGCCTGCGCTTTAAAGATTGTAATCTGTTTGTCAGATAAGGGGAATCTCTTCGAACGTAACTCCCGTTTCTGGACATCTTCAAGTGTTTTTAGGCTGCGGATCAGAGGTGGCTGCCAAACAATCGGGCTGTCAACAGTTGGGCGCACTTGCGATTTGTCTACTATTAAAGTATCTGAGGGTTCTGTCCAGTACAACCAGCTTCCGAGAGGCTAAATTGACTCTGGGTACCTAATTACCGCAATTATATATTTTTTTAATTTTCTTATGATTAATAAATCAACGAAATACAAAAACTGAATACCTGAAATTATGTTTACATAAATTTGGCACATAATAAGTCTGAATCGAAGTACCTATTATTTAAAAACTCTACAAGTACCAAGATGCGACGGGTTGGTAATTATTCTCTTATAAATTTCCTCTAAACTGCTGCTAGCAGTGTGTCTCTCAAAATATTCGACCTTAAAAACAACTAATTCAATTAAATATATTTTTTATGTCTTTTCGAAAATCAGAAACGCCAATATTCTCTTAACTTATATTATCGATAGAAACTATCGTCCAGCAAAATAAGTTATTAATTGTTTGGTTCATATATTTTTTAAATTTGATTTACTGACCATGAATGACAATAGTTTTTCGAAGGTAAATTATTGGAATATAATCTGATTTACATATTTTTTGTCATCGCGATAATTAAACGTTTATTTTACAGAATCTCAACAAATAATGGAGGGGATAAAAGAAGACGAACTTGATCGCATTGAAACAACTGAAAAGACAGAGACAGAGTACAGGAATTCCAAGAAGAAAAAATCATTTGCGTGCTTTCAGTGCAGTTCCACATTTACTCAGAAAAGTAGTTTGAATACGCATCTGCTTTTACATTCTGGAGAAAAACCTTTTTCATGCGACCAGTGCACTTCTGTGTTTTCTCGGAAAAGTCACCTTAACAGGCATCTGCTCACGCACTCCGGAGAGAAACCATTCTCATGCAGTCAGTGCAGTTCTGCATTTAATAAGAACAGTAATTTAAAAGTGCACCTCCTCACTCACACTGGGCAGAAACCGTTTACATGTACGCAATGCAATTCTTCATTTACTCAGAAGCGTTATCTCGACAGGCACAGCCTCACACACGGCGGGAAGAAACCATATGAATGCACTTTGTGCAGTGCTGCTTTTATTCAGAAAAGTGGTTTGAAGGCCCATATCCTCACGCATACAGGAGAAAAACCTTTTTCATGTGTTCAATGTGGTGCTACATTTATTCGTAAAAGTCATTTAGACCGGCATTTCCTCGCTCACGCCGTAATCAAACCATTCCCGTGCGCGCACTGCAGTCTCGCGTTTCATCAGAAGCGTTATCTTAGCAGGCATATGCTCACACACACGGGGGAGAAACCATTCTCGTGCACCCAGTGCAGTTCTGTTTTCTCTGTGAAATGTAATCTCGATCGGCATATTGTCCTAACACATACCGCAGATAAACCATTCTCATGTCGCTATTGCAGCTCTGAATTTGTACAAAAAAGCCATCTAAAGATGCACCTCCTTACACACGTTGGAGAAAAGCCATATTCGTGCGAGCAGTGCGGTGCTGCATTTGTTCGGAAAACTCATTTGGACAGACATCTTCTCACGCATATTGGAGCTAAACCTTTTTCATGCACTATATGCACTACTGTATTTAGTCATAAAAGTAGTTTAGATAGACATCTTCTCGCTCACTCGACAACTTCCGTGTCAGAGCGATAAGTTCTTTATTCTACTAGTGTTCGCTGGTTCGTCGCCGTTGTCGACAAATATAACTGTTAATCATAGGTAGTAGTTTATTTCATATACAAAGATAATGAGATTTTGAAACGAATTTCCAAAGCGTTGATATATTTCCAATATCTCAAGTACCAGGTTGTCATGGCATAAATTGTTTTCTTGGTCTACATATTTTGATTTAGTGTTTTTATTATTTTCATTATTTATATTATTATGCTTGAAGTGTTTTTGCAGTTCATTATTAAATTAATAAACTTTTCATCAATAAATAAATCTTGAAAAGTGACGGTGATTTCGCTTCTGTGTATTATATTAATTTATTTATAATCAAACCAATCGTTGGGAAGATTGAATGCATTGTGATATAAAAGCTATTTACAAACACAGCGCACATCAATAACTTGGTCACGTTACTCCACGAGGGGAAAATTATGCAAGATAATCAAATCTATAATGAAGCTGGATATCACACGACTTTGAAACCCACATAACTGGTACGAGTACAGTTCCGTAGAGGTGTTCTGGACTGTGGCCCGTAGGACTTGGCAGACACTCCTTGAAACCCACATAACTGGTACGAGTACAGTTCCGTAGAGGTGTCCTGGGCTGCGGCCTGTAGGACTTGGCAGACACTCCTTGCTTCATTTACATTCGGATATATATATTTTTTCTTTAACTCCTCACGGAAGGCCCTAAGGAATATAATTTTTCTCAGGGCCTGTGTCATCTTGTGTGGGGGGTCTTCATGTTCATCACTATATGTAGGGTATTTTAAGGGAAGGAAGACGAGGAAGTTCTGGGAAGGTAAAAGGTATGAGTGTTTGGTAGGAATCTATGGATCAGTGTGTGATGGGGTGGGGTGATGGACTCGAAGTGAAATGCGATGAGTCCGGAGAGACCAGTTCGATAGGCCAAAGGGTCTCCCCAAGCCAGGGTCTTTCGATCTGGCTCGCCACGCAGCTGGTGGTCAGTCGCATCCTGAACACACCTGAACCCGACAACCCCTGCTAAATCACCAAGCGTAGCGAAGCATCTTGGGTGACCTATGGCAGAGATGTTGGTTACCCAATGGTTCCCGGGGCGGCGGCACCCAAACCCGCCTCCAAAATTTATTTTTCTGTTTCTGAGTGTGCGGTTCACTTGATCGTGCGATCCTAACTTATTTTATTATTCATATTCACGTCATATCATTTCGATCGAGTAATACAAAGTTTATTAAATTGGTTTATTAGCTATTTGGCCAAAAGAAGTCTTAGTGTGAAAATAAATTGCACAAATTCTCACACATTCATAGCCACAAGTAGAGTGCCACAAGGCTCTCATTTAGGGCCGTTTTGTTTATTATATTCATAAATGACATTGTTGATATATTTCATAACATAAAAGTATTACTTTTTGCTGATGATATGAAACTTTATAAAGAGATTTTTTTTTTATTAATTGCCGGAAACCCGGGCGTTTATTGCAATAACAGATCAATATTACAAATATGAAAGTAACCCGCCTCACTAGAAGATTTCTGTTCTGAGGCGGGTAAGAGGGACGACTAACATAAATTATTGCATTTTATTACAAACTAATTTGAGAAATCATTGAATGGTGCTCTATCAACAAACTTACATTGAACATAAAGAAATGTCAGTTTATTAATTTTTACATAGTAAATAGTCCAATATTTTTTCAATATACATTAAATGATAAAAAATTAATTTGCGTCAGTGAAATTATTGACCTAGGTATATTGTTCGATAGCAAACTAACTTTTGTGTATCATATTAATAACATTATCAATAAGGCTCTTAAGACTCTTGGATTTGTTTTGAGAGTTTCAAAAGGATTTACACATTTATCATGTTGTACAAAACCCTTGTTAGATGCCAACTAGAGTATAACTCTACATTATGGTCTCCCTTTTACAATATTCATTCCGATAATATTGAAAAGATTCAACATAAGTTCTTGAAGTATATAAACTATAAATTGCATATCCCTGTAGAAATCATTGATTATAACTACTTACTAGATAAATTGTCTCTATTAAAACTTTCTGAAAGAAGAATATACACAGATTTAATAGTATTATATAAAATACTTCATTACAAAATCGACTGTCCTGAGTTACTTCAATTAATCAGCATCAACATACCCAAAAGATCTTGCCGAAATTTGCTACCCTTTTATTTTTACAACACCAGGGCACTGTCTTATCAAAATTCCCCGATTCCAAGACTTCACAATCTCGGAAATATATTTTCTGATCTGGGAGATATATTTCATCTTAAAAATAATCATAATTTCCGTAATATATATTTTTTTGCTATTGGTTTTTGTGGTGTTATGCCGTGTTTCGCTAACTCCTTCTTTAGCCAACGTTTCGGACAGCATTGCAGTGTCCATCATCAGGGCAGATGTGTTATTTGAGGTTGTGGTGAAATATGAGCTTGTGATATGATAGCTGGATGTGATACCGTGTTGCCAGCTCCAACCCTCTGAGCTAACATTAACATATCATTTTTTATTTAAAATGGTTTTCTTCGTTTAGCTCTGGTGTAGCCGTCAATTACCGGATACCAAGAACTATTGAGCTTAGCTAGTCTCTATTAATGCCTGGCAATTCTGTCTGTCACATTGTGCACATAAGGCAGGAAAGCATAGCCTTTCGACTCTTGTTCAATTCTGTCTTCGTTTGGTGCAGATTTGGCCCTTATGATTTGCCTTGTCTGACTTGCTGGGTAACCGTTACGCTCCAGTGCATCGGTCAGCTTCGTAAGTTCCGCTCCGATTTTATGTTCTTCACATATTCTGGTCGCTCGGGTCACCAATGTATGGATAAGTCTTCTCTTCTGCGCTGGGTGGTGGTGCAAATCAGCGTGTAAGTACCGATTCGTATGGGTTGGTTTCCTATATACGGTATGCCCTAGGCTACCATCGTGTTTTCGCATCACCTCCACATCTAGAAAAAGCAGGATTTAATCTTTGTTTTCCAATTCCATAGTGAATTTAATTTTGCTGTGGAGAGAATCAGAGAATGGTCCAAGAATTCGTTTAGTTTCTCCGTTCCATGAGGCCAAATGGCGAAGACATCGTCGACGTAGCGCCACCATACTTTAGGGACAGCCGAAGCTGTGTCAAGTGCCACTTCTTCAAACTTCTCCGTAAACAAGTTGGCTAGTACTGGCGACAACGGACTGCCCATCTATGAATGTAACAATAATGAAAATGCATTTTTAGGGGCTTTATTTTAGGAATATTTCAACATCTAAATTTCTGTACACATAAACTTCCGTCGAATTCCGCTGCGCACAAATAAATTATAAAAAGTATTTTGTTTCTACTTAATTACGACAAGAAACAACGATTTTACAATAGGAGAGGGTAAAAGATACATTAAAGATCAATTTTTTCTCAATCAAAAATAAGTTTGAAGCTTAGGAAATATGCATAAATTATTAAAACAACCCAAACTAAAAACCTAAAAGCCTATTTTGTACATGCTTACT
This sequence comes from Hesperophylax consimilis, assembly GCF_061612785.1. Lineage (NCBI taxonomy): Eukaryota > Metazoa > Arthropoda > Insecta > Trichoptera > Limnephilidae > Hesperophylax > Hesperophylax consimilis. The sequence goes on from NC_142855.1 coordinate 310,175, forward strand.
TACTCGGAAGAGGAAATTAACAAAATAATAAACACATTAAAAAACCGAATTGCTCCTGGATTAGATGAGATAACAACGGATTGCATTAAGATATTAAAAAATGAAATTTTGAAACCTATAACACACTTAATCAACCTTAGTATAACACACTCCTGCTTTCCTAGTACTCTTAAAAAAGGACTAGTTATCCCCATTTATAAATCCGGAGACAAAATGGAAATAACTAACTATAGACCAATCACTCTGTTAAACTCGCTATCAAAGATTTTCGAAAGAGTATTAAAAAACCAAATTATAAAATACCTTGAAGAAAACAAATTAATCTCGGATAACCAATATGGATTTAGAGACAAAATAGGCACAAAAGAAGCTTTAGCATGTACAGTAGATTATATACATAGCAACTTAGATCAAGGGTACAAATGCATAGCGATATATCTAGATTTAGCTAAAGCCTTTGACTCAATCTGCCACAATTCACTTTTTAAAAAATTAGAAAACATGGGTATCAAAGGCAAGGAACTTCAACTATTTAAAAGTTATATGAGTAACAGAACTCAACAAGTCAAAATTAACAACCATACTAGTAAACCACTGCCGATTACATATGGAGTTCCACAAGGAAGCATACTAGGGCCCGTTCTTTTTACTATTTACATAAATGAACTTTGCAGCATGAAAATAGACGGTGAAATAGTTAGCTATGCTGATGACACAGTTTTACTTTTCAAATCTAAGGATTGGAATAATGTATATAACATAGCGAATTTGGGAATCTCGCAAGTGAAAACATGGCTAGACTCAAACATACTTACACTTAACATATCAAAGACAAAATTCACAACATACAGTATAAATAGCACGGGACAGCCAAAAAACAATACAAACACCATAAAAATACACGAATGTTTAAACACCAACATCTGCGATTGCCCTCCTCTAGAAAAAACAGAACAAATAAAGTATCTAGGAATCGTAATTGACCATAACCTTAGATGGATACCTCACATCAAACATATCACAAATAAACTTCTCAAAACAATCCACATTTTCCTTAACATAAGAAACATATATAAAATAAAACAATTGAAAACAAGATATTTTGCACTCTGCCAATCAATAATAGAATATGGAATTATTGCTTGGGGAGGAGCAACAAACTCGGCTATCAATTACATAGAAACCGCACAGAAAACGATCTTAAAGGTAATACTAATAAAACATAGACTGACCGATACAGACCAAATATTCAACAGCTGTGACGTACTAGATATACGCCAATTATACGTTAAAACACTACTAAACTACATTTTTAACAAAAAAAATAAATTTCAACATACACAAAATAACACTAACAGACCAGTTAGACAAGCGTACAAAGAAAACATTAAAACTCCAACAGTAAATTCAACATTTGGACAAAGACACTACCAATACCATGCTATAAAAGCTTTCAACAGTCTAAAAATTGAAATTAAAATTGAGGAAAATAAAAATAAATTCACACACAAAATTACAAAATGGATTAAACAACAAAAAAGACAATATTACCAAAATGTCATAGCATAAAATAAAAATAAAACCTACACGTAACACACAAAACCAACATAAACACACATCACTCACAAACACACAAGATTATTTTCATTGTATTATTTTTTTTAATTTTAAATGTATTATTATGTATTTTTATTTTTAATTTTAAATTTATTATTTTCTTTTCAAATTTACTATCTTCTCTTTAAATGTAATATGTAGATAAGATTTTCATATTATAAAATGAAGGCCTCAGCACGGGCAAGCCACCCAGTGAGGCCTACATTACTGGAAAACATAAATTGTAACAAAATAATGTACCAAATAAAAAAAATAAAAAAAAATACCTCCGACTTAAATAGTTGTCTTCATTGGGTATTTATGTTGAAATGAAGAGTTGTTTTTTAAAGAGCCTTTGCAATAAGCAGAATTCGTCAAGTTTACCTCAATTTGAATTAAAGTCTAATATAACTATTCAATCTAATGATTCACAAAATATCTTGATGCAAACAATGTGAAGAGTAGGAAGTCATAATATATTTTTTTAATATAACACTCTCACGACAGATCAAGCATGTAGTCAAACCATGTTTATTTGGAACAACGAAATATTTTTCTTCCCATTTGTCTTGAAACACTCTCTTTTCGTCGGACAATTTGCGATTTCTTTTTGGAGACATTCCCGCCACTATGGGTAGTTAAATTATAACAAAACAGTACTTTATGACAGCAAAAAATACTGTTGTATCCGTGTGACTTGAGATAAAGTCACAACACTGACGCTTTCAACTTTTTTTCAACAAACATTTGTGTTGTCACAAGCAAAAAAACTTGCGCGCGTTCTTGTCTGTCAAATATTTGTTTTTTTGGGAATAAATCTAGCTTATGCAATAGCAACATTTTTACCATATCTGATGTGAACCATAATGACAATTCTATTCGGGTGACACTATCTGAAAAAAAGGTGCGACCATAGTCAATTTAATTGCACTCAGCAATTCATTGTCCTTGAAATGTCCTTGAAGCAGAAAAATATCGAAATGTTTCCTGAGGGCAAGATTCATTTGACTAAAAAATTAACTTTTACAGCTAATTTTCTCAGTGAAACTTGTAAATCTGAGAAGAAAAAACCCAAAATGACAAGAAATTTGAACAAATGAAAAAATAAATAACACTGAAGAAAATTTGCAAAACATTATTGGCCGAAAACACGACAGATGAATTCCGATATTTTTCTACTTATTTTGAACTTTTTTTTTATTTTTTTTATTACTTTATTTCTTTTCATTTCTTTACACATATTATACATATTAATAGATAGTATATAATAACACAATATATAATACAAAATAGTATACACAAGAAATGAAAACCCACTAAGGCACTGCCTGAGTGTGGGTAATATAAAACGATTACTATATTTCAAGTACCTAAAGTATAATATACATTAGTAGAAAAGTTTTTTTTTTGTTTATAGATATTATAAAAAGTAAAGAGAAAAACATTATGTACAATAGTTTATAAAGTTTCAGCAAGTGAGTTGTAGAAAGGATCAATAAATTTATAGTAAAAGCGTTTCAATATCTGCCTCATTTAGCCATAATTTTACCTCTTTAATATATTCTATCTTTTTATTTATCATTTGAGTTTGTAGTGGTAGAAGGTTAAATGTACGAGGACCAATGAAACTGCTATGTGTCTGCATTAATTTAGTATTGGTTTAGGGGGTGTAAAATATATTATTTGTTCTTTTGCTCATTCTGTTTTCATTTATTTTAAAATTATTTTTGCTTTTAAATAAATATTTCATAGTTTGTAATATAAATAATTTACGAATGTTAAATAATTTAGATTCCTTGTATAATAGGTCGGTCGAGAATGTTTTATTTTTGTTATATATGACTTTAATTATGTGTTTTTGAATTATTTGTAGAGGCTTAATAAATGTATCAGGTGCACCACCCCATCCTATTATGCCATAAGTGATTGCAGATTGCACCAGAGAGAAGTAGATCATTTTCAATTTTTCAGCGTTTAAAATTTCCTTGAGTCTATAAAATATGTAGGTAAGATATCTTAGTTTAGAAGTGGTTTGATTAATATGTGATTATCAATTATCTTTTGACGTATGTCACAAAGTAGTGAAACTGACCTTTTTATGTGTTTTGCTATACTTTTTGTCTAATTTGTAATCTTCTCCATAATGTATTGGTGAATAACCGTTTTACGGAGAACATGAAAAATAAATAAATAAATAAATAAATTTCCAATTAAGATTAATATCTATTGATACTCCTAAATATTTTATATTTTTGACATTAGCGAGTTCGTTGCACAGGAAGCACAATTCTTGATTGCAAGTTGTATTATGGATTTTAATTTTAAGGTTGTCTTTTGGTTTGTTTTTCATGTTTTTATAAAAAGGTAAGTAAAATGTTTTGCTGTAGTTTAAGACAAGTTTGTTGTATTTTAACCATTTTGAAACAAGTGAAATACATACAGTTGCTTTCGAAAAAGTTTCTGTCCAATTATTACCATCCACTATTATTGCCGTGTCATCGGCGTAAGAAACAATTTTACCAGGGATTTCAAAATTACATAAATCATTAATATAAATTAAGAATAAAATCGGGCCAAGAACAGTTCCCTGCGGAACTCCGTTTTTTATCTGTGTCTCTGAACTATAATTATTCCCAATTTTTGTTTTTTGTGTTCTGTCTTTAAGATAGTTTGATAGTAATTTTAGTGTGTCTTTTTTGAAGCCCAGTCGAGTTATTTTTTTAATGAGTAAATTATGATTAACGGTGTCGAAAGCCTTTCTTAAATCTAGGAATATGGCAAGACATTTCTTTTTTTTTATCGATAGATGTATAAATATTTTTTGTCAATTCATATATGGCATCCTCAGTGCTTAGATCTTTACGAAAGCCGTATTGGTTTTTCGATAGAATTTTATATTTTTCTAAGTGTTCAATGACTCTAAATTTGATGCATTTTTCGAATATTTTTGATAGGTTTGAAACAAGGGATATTGGTCTGTAATTGTCTAATTTATGCGTATCCCCAGATTTATGAATAGGTATTATAGTGGAGATTTTAAATTGTTCTGGAAAATGACCATCTTTGAGGCATATATTAAAAATATGTTGTAATGGCGTTAATACATGTTGTTTTATTTTTTTAATGTATCACATGATAGTCCATCATTTCCCTTAGAGTTGGATGGTTTTAGGTTATCAATATATTTTTCAATTTCTTTAAATGTAATAGGAGAAAAATATTCTATAGAGTTAATTGAATCGTTATTAGAATCTAATTGAGGAGATGTCTCAATATAATCATGATTAACATTAATGCCGGAAGATTCAAGTACCTCGTCTACTATATTTGTAAAAAAGTTATTAAAACATTCTGCAATGGTCGATTTGTTAGTTTTTATTTCATTATTTATTTTAACCTCATTTACAATATTTGAAGAAATAATTTTTTTGTTGGCAATTTCATTTATAATATTCCAAGTTTTTTTAGTATTATTTTTAGCATTTTCAATTTGTTCACAATAGTATTTCTTTTTGCAGTTTCGTATCAGTCTGCAAAACTGGTTAACTAACTGGTTAACTGGTCTAACTCATGGTTACATTTGTTTAAACATCTTTAATTTCACCAAAACAAAAATATAATACAGGATAACCACTAATAATAACATTAATAAGTTGGTCGATATAATAAATAACATTTAATCGTTGTTGAGGAAGTCATACACAAATGACGCTAAATTTACGTCGGAATAACCTAAACATTGTACATTCACTTTATACTGGAACTTACGTAGGTGGTACATTTGGGTCAAGTTGAATATAATATGTTTCTAACTCGCTAACACTAAACTGGCTTTATATTTTTATCACAAATAATTTCAACAAGCAAAATTTTAGAAACAAAATGAGAACATTTGACAACTACTGTGTCATTTTTTCTTGCGTGTCATCGAGCGAGATGTCAAACTCTAAGCCAATTAGATCTGAGCGTTCAGCCACAATGATTTTTTTTATATGACAAAACGGAGTTGGGCGTGTCGGTTTCAAATGGGTTTCAAGGCCAAAACTAACCCTAGACTCACCTCTACCGATTTAACCACAGACAAAAGGCAACTGCACAAAATCAATATTGATACCAACACTATCAACCAACGTACTTAAAATATGTTGGCACTGATATTTTCCAGTGCGCGCTCGCCAGTCGAAAAGAAATATTGGTATAAATGAGCTATCATTTTACACGATTATTTTCTATGGATAAACGATTTCCGCGTGCTAACTGTCATGGTTTTGATGAATGTTATTTTTAATCCCCTCTTTCCTTTAATAATTTCGAATACATTCAATCCTTCTACCTTGTTACATGGTTCGAAATTTTAAAACAAAGTAAAGTATCGTATCATATTGTCCATTATTACCACTGGCAAGAACAATGTATGAAAACTTTTGCACTTTCTATGGTTAATAAACCTAACAATTAATGGATAATACTTGTCATGTCTTTACACATACTATCTGTCGCATGTTTCTGTCTTAATGATATTACCCACGAGTATAAATCAACTGCTGGTGAAACCTTAAGGTAAAATTTTACTTACAGCTACTGTTTTTAATACGCATTTGATAAAAAAAACAAATCTTTGATACAACTTAATGACATTAATTAACAACTTTAAGAATTTACTTTTATGGAAAATAGTGGTTTTAATTTCGTAAATATTATTATAAAGGCTTTTTTAAAACTGTAGTCGTAGGTAAGGATTTGAATGCTTAACACATGTTCCAAATTCGAATCTATAGCCGCGCTAATTTAACAATTGTTTTCTAGGTTTAGCGACTTAAGAGGCCGATTCCTTTTCAATCACCGCCTTGCTTCAACGCTCTCCCGGCAGTCATCGATCTCCCTTGCCCGGAGATCGTACCCATCACGACAGACTCAGTTATTCACAAAGTCATGGAAATTCTTCGCCTAATGGCGGCTTCATCACGGTTGAGCCAGTGACTCGCTAATCCACGAATCGACGTTTCCTTGAGAGTGCCTATATCAACAGCACGCTGATAGTGGCTCAAGAATCCATGGGTACTCCTCGCCCAGAGATCATCCTCATCAAGGGTGAACCAGTGGCTCAAGGAGCCATGGATCTTAGTTTCCCTGAGAGCGGCTTTATAAAGGTTGAGCCAGTGACTCAGGGATCCACGGATCTTAGTTTTCATGAGAGTGTTCGTATCAACAACACGGTGACAGTGGCTCGAGAAGCCACGGGTACTCCTCGCCCAGAGATTATCCTCATCAAGGGTGAACCAGTGGCTCAAGTAGCCATTGATCTTCGTATTCCTGAGAGTGGCTTTATAAAGGCTGAACCAGTGACTCAGGAATCCACGGATCTTCGTTTTCATGAGAGTGTCCATATCAGCAACACGGTGTCAGTGGCTCAAGAATCTATGGATGCTACTCGCCCAGAGAGTATCCCCATCAAGAGTGAACCATTTACTCAAGAGTCCATAGATCTTCGAATCTCTGAGAGTGTCTTCATCAATGCTGAACCAGTGGCTGAGGAATCCGTGGACCTTCGTTTCCCCGAGAGCGCCCATATCAAAAACGTGAAGCCAATAGCTCAAGAATCCATTTATATTTCTCACCCAGAAACAATCCTCCTCAAGGCTGAACCAGTTGCTCAAGAATACATGGATCTTTGTTTTCCTGATAGTGTCCATATTACAAAAACGGAGCCAGTTTCTCAACAATCCATATATATTTCTTGCCCAGAAAGTATCCCCATTAAGGCTGAACCAGTGGCTCAAAGATCCATGGATCTTCGTTTCCCTTTCGGTATCCATTTGGAAAACACGGAGCCAGTGGGTCAAAGATCCGCGGATCTTTGCATTCCTGAGAGTGTCTTCATCAAGGTTGATTTAGTAGCTCAAGGATCCATGGATCTTCATAACCCTGAGAGTGCCTTCATGATGGCTAATCCAGTGACTCGGGAATCTACGGATCTTCTTTTCCCCGGCGTCCCTATCAAGATGGAACCAGGTTCTCAAGATGAAGTTCGGAGTGAACAATCCGTTAAAGAGACAGAAGACTCAGATATTAATAATGAATCGTTGGAGTACTCCAAGGAATTAAATCTGACAGTTGGTGAGAAACATTTACACTTTAGAACGTTTTGACAAATAAATTAAATATATTTAAAGTGGAAATCGTCGAGGAGCGCAAATTTAAAATAGTAATAATAATTATTATTTTTTTTGATAAATTAATGTTTTAATTGAATGAAACACTAGCATATATTGAATATTTTCTCGGGTAAGAAATAAGCCCCCATAGCTCAATGGTCAGAGCTTTCGACCGGAAATCGAATGGACACGGGTTCGAGTCCCGTTGGCGTCATGTATTTTTTATCAGGAGATTTTTTCAATGTGGATGAGTGTTTCAGGCGAACAATTATTGCTTATAAAAATAATAGTAATAATACTTGTTTTTTTAATCTCTATAAAATATTTTTAATATTTTCAAATAATGATATCCTCACTGGGATATGCTGTGCTGAGGATTTCATTTACGTAAAATTAAAATGTGTGTTTTTAATCTTTCTCAAGTTGACAGAGATATTATTTTTACAGGAAAACGTAATTTGGATGAAAAAAATGAATTTTTCAAACAACCTAACTCAAGCAAGGCTTACGAGAATCAGGAGTTGACATGTCACCAGCCAATTCCCGGTGAAGTTAAGCCATTCTCGTGTTCCGAATGCAGCTCTTCGTTTTCAAAGAAGTCGAATTTGAAAGTTCACATGCTGATTCACAGTGGTACAAAACCATTCTCGTGTACTAAATGCAGCTATACAAGTTCACAGAAGTCTAATTTACAAGTTCACATGCTTATTCACAATGAAGAAAAGCCATTTGCTTGTCCCGACTGTAAATATTTGTGTGCACGAAAGCCTAATTTGATAAGGCACATGCTGACTCACAGCGGAATGAAACCATTCTCGTGTCCTCAATGTGACTTCAAGTGCGCGCAAAAGGCATTTTTAAAAAGTCACATGTTTACGCACAGTGACGAAAAACCATTTTCGTGTTCCGACTGCAAATTTTCAAGTTCTCAAAAGAAGGATTTAGTTCGGCATAAGTTGACCCACAATGAGGAAAAACTCTTTTCGTGCGCGGACTGCGAATACAAATGTTCTCGGAAGTGGGATTTAATTCGGCATATGATGATCCACAGTGGAGAGCAACCGTTCTCGTGTCCAGAATGTGAATATTCATTTTCACAAAAGGGAAATTTAGTTAGACACTTGCTGACTCACGGTGGAAAGTATCCTTTTATCAATTATTCTTATTAACAAAGAACACCTTTAAAGTAGCACTGTGTGGCACATAGTGTATTTGTTTGCCGGCAACCCGGGCGTATATATGTAACATTAATAACATATCCACTTCCCGTCGCACTGTATAGTGTCTAGTGAGACAGTGTGTGTTTTGAGAGGCGGAACTTGAATAAATAGAATATCCAAATTAAACCGTACATTTGGATCAAGTGATTAGGTGATAGAACAACCTGCTGAATAAAATAAATTATTACTCATATAGCTACATGTATGGATGCTTAAACAATAAATAACTCAAAAAGATAATATTATAGTCTTTATTAGCAATGCAAATAAAAGTATATTGCTATTGTTTTTAGTTAAATATTTAAATACTTCAATCATTAGATACGATTACATTTAATTTATTATTACGATTTGCATTTCCTACGTCGTCAAGCGGTAAGGTCTTCGACTAAACCTTAAAGATTTTTTTATAACTATATTTATATAATAGGGAATAAAATATTATATAATTCAATATGATTTATTCTTTAAAAAAATTGTGGCTGTTTTTTTTAAAGTTGAAAATAAAAATAATGGTTAATGACAACTTAAAAAAAACTTTACCCGTGACTTTTATAAATTAATAACTTAAATAAAGTCGTGGAAGCAGTTTCGCAGTTCTGAAAGACAAAATCCAACGTGAAAAGTTGTAATGTTCTACCTTTGTAAACGTTTTTCTTTCGGCACATAATGTTTATATAGCTTATACTATATGATAGACTGTCCACTAATCCGAGGTTCAGGATTACATTTTCATCGGGATTTAGTTCGTCTTCACTCAACTCGTCAACTTCAGATTCGGGATCAGATGGCAAATTAGTGCAGGTTTCTCTAGTGGAGTTGTGATATGCTTCAAGTAATACTTGAAACATTCTACTCACGGGTGGTAATTTACATTTACATATAGTTCTCAAAACATAAACGAACATCTTATTTGAGAACAAAATTAGATTCTTACCTTAATTCCTCCAACATCCAACTATCATAAACTCTCTAACTGAACGATAAAAATGTCGGTATTTATAGTTTTATTCAAATTTCCAATGTTCATGGCGCAGAGAGGCCTGAAAAGTGCCTTTTTCCCACCAAAACTGGAAAATGCCTCCATAGACCACATTAAGGTAAGATCTCGTAAAAGAAACGATGCTTTTTTAATGCTGGTCCTGATTGTTAGGGTCATATTATTATTGTGTTAAATTGTTTACAATCTAAAAATAAATATCGAAACACAGCTAAATTATTATGAGATGAACTAAGACATGTGAAAAGAAAACTGAACATCAATATTGATATCATTATTTTTCAAATTCTCCGAAATACAATAAAAAAAACATGGAATCATAAAACAACATAAAAATAACAAAGAAAGTATTACAAATATGGATTCACAGACTTAATAAAATATAAAAAAACGCGATAAGTTGCATTTGCAATGTAAAACACAGCTGGAAAATGAGAACATGAAATTAAATTATATCAGATATAAAAATATGTGCAAAAAAGCCATTTATTGTATAAAAGAGGAATATTACGAAAGGAAAACCGAAAAAAACTTACAGAACCCAGAGAAAATTTCGAACGTACTTAAAAAAATGCTGACATTGCACCAAATAAAATCACAGAGATTATAAAACGGAGCAAATTTCAACAAATACACCAACCCGGATATAAATAGACTTAAAATACTAAATAAAATGAAAACAACAGAAAGACAGAAAGAGCAGGAAAAACAGAAAGAGCAGGAAAAAAGCCAACAAAATTATCTTTTCCTTGAACCAAACAAGAAATTAATAGGATCATCTCTGAACTGAAACCCAACTCAGCACCTGGAATAAATGGAATGACTGCAAATATCATAAAGTAATGCACATAAGGTATAATAACACCTCTAACACACATTAATTGTAATTTGAGCATGCAAACCGGAATAACCGGAGGAGATCCCTCCTCTCCGTCTAATTACAGACCGATTTCCTTAAAAGTTTTTGAAAAGCTCATTAATGTAAGATTAATGAATTTCTTCACTAAGCACAAACTAATATCTCCACAACAATTTGGCTTCCAACAGAGAAAAGCAATGATTTTTGTCCAGTGTGCGTGAGAAAATGCCTCGTCAAATCGTGTTTCTCTTTTTATGCGGAATTCCAATATTTTTTTTCTCGCGTATCCTTTTTAATTCGGTGAGAATCTGTAAAAAGATAACATTTTTACTAACGAATGATGTTCTACGATGGTTATTGTTGAAATAGATTCAATTGTAAATATTTGGTAAACTTTCGAGATCGCTGGCCACGCTTCATATGAATATTTTTACATAAAGCCTTTTGATTCAATTTAATTACTATTAAAAAACAGCTATCAGCTAACAGCGATGGAAAATACCATATTCAAAATTACAATCATTATGTAAAATGAAAATTTGCTTTCGCCGTGTGGGATGAAAGCCATATACAATAATATCTGTCAATGACATTTTGTAAACTTGATATTCCCAATACTATATTTCCATTTTATCTGTACTTATTTGTTATATTTATATTTATAAATATACGGCTTGTATATTTTTATGTTTCAATCATACTTCCACTTGTAAATATCGATTTCCTTCTTTATTATTTAATTTTAGATGCCAAACCACCAGGCGAACACATTTCTGATGTGTTCTTATTTTGTGTTACTATTAATGTAAGTATGCATACATTATTTCGTACTAACAATCATGCATGCGGGGACATTGGAGGGTCTAGAATCGTTTTAAAATAAATGTAGCTTCTTTTTACAAAAAATCCAAAAATCCAAAAAATAAGAGTCCTGACGAGTGCGGCTAAGGAGGTTAAACAATCAGCTTCCTCATACAGCCTTTGGGAAAGGGTGGGTCCTCTCCAATGTACTCAATTGGTAGGCACTCCGTTAGTGGAACTCCGGAAATAAATAAAAGTTTTTAGACTAGTTTTTCTACTTAAAAATATATATTTAGCTTTAGTTAACTCTTAAACCTTACCTGGGGTATTGGAGTACCCCCCTGGTGTTTAAAATATCAACAATTTTAACAATATTGCACTGTTGCAAAAATTGCTCTAGCTAATCTACTCTCGATAATTGGCGCGTAAGTTCATCAGTAAGCCGTGACCGCCCGGCAAGTGCAGTCAAGTCCACAGGTTTTCCGGGGTACCCCAGTACCCCGTGGTAGGAATAGTGTTAGTGTGAAATCGAGGATTTCCGAGACCATTCTGAAGTCGCATCTCATGAAGACGGTGATCAAGATAGTTTGAAAGGAGATGAAGAGTATTCAGGTAGGCGCTTGGTTTGTGTGCTAGATTCTCCATTAGTTCTGTACGGAAAAAGTCATAATAATCGACATAAGTGGACTGGTGTTAAGCCTTCTCGCTCAAGAATGCCTCGCCGCAATATTTTGTTGCACCCAACTAGTAACGTTTTAACAGAAACCTAAAATGTGACAATTGGTTCACGTCTATACCCACAGCCAAGAAGTTACTGGAAAAGGGTATAACATTAGTTGGAACTGTAAAGAAGAATAAACGACAAATTCCTCCTGTTTTCATGGACACTAAAAATCGAGAGAGATGCACATCACACTTTTGTCGTATTGTCCTCTGAAGTCAGCTAAGAAGAAAGTTGTAACCATGCTGTCCACCATGCATGACAGCCCTGATAAGTATAATGAAGTGTACCTTCCAGAAATAATACATTTCTGTAATAAAACCAAATGCGGGGTGGATGTGTTCGACCAACTTTGTAAGAAGTACTCGACGTCCAGGAAGATCAAAAGGTGGCCCATGTGTCTCTTCTACGGGATGCTAAATGCCGTTGGTGTCAACTCTTGGGTCTTATTCAAGCTGTCAACTAAGATTGATAAAGAGAAAATAACCAAGCGGCGTGAATTTTTTAAGAGTTTGTCAATGGCACTCATAAAGCCTCATATGAGAGCAAAATTACAATGGTCAAGTTTACCCCGGGATGTCAGAGAAACTATACGCGCAGTCTTGAATATTCATAGTGAAGATCATAGGCCGGTCCCTGATAATCCCAAAACTGGTCGCTGCTGCTTTTGTCCGCGCACAAAGGACAGAAAATCTCGATCTGTCTGTAACACTTGTCGCCGCCATATTTGTGTTGACCATCAATACAAAATCTGTCCTCCATGTAACGACAAAAATGTCTATTACTTTTTATTAATAAATTTTATTGTCTTTTCTTATTACTTTGCCATAATAAAATAATATTTAAAAAAATATCAAAGGCTTTTATTTTATTCATTTTTTTGCGCGGGGTACTTCAGTACCCCGTGGTAGGAATAATTACATTCCCAGAGTGGTAGGGTTTAAGAGTTAAACTCGAACCGATATTGATAATCAAGATGGCGTCAACTAAAGTTGTTTGTGCGTGCGTCTCTAGAATTCCCGACATTTTGCGGAACGAACTTGAGAAGATGTCAAAAAGCACAAAAACGTCATATTTGGGTTAGAAAATGAATTGTAAGAAGAATGGAATTAGGTGCATATAATGCTATTTTGAGAGAGATGGCATTACGGTATTAAAAGACACCGAAGAGTGTCGAAATCATTTACGAAATTTGGATAAACTGTAACTGTATTAAAAATTCAAAACTTTACTTACTTTTGTGATTATTTTCTTTAATTTTATGCCTTTGTCTATGGATATGTCCATTTCGGTAAATGTCTCATTTCTTGTCGCGCAGTGAACTTTGGCACCACCTTTTGAAGCAATGTTTTGTTTCTACGCAATAATTGTGTTAAATTTATACAATTTGAGATTATTTCTATAACATTATTATATAAAAAATTCAAGTGCTTCTATTTTTCTAGTAACGTTTCTTCGTCACTTTGGATTTGACCGCCCGCTTCAGTAAGTACGTTCTTGCCATATTTACTGAGCCCGCTGTCACTTAAGTCGGTAAGGGTAAGACATTAACATAAACCCTAAAGCATCGATGACACGGAGCTAGTTTACGAGCTGCTAGTCGACGAGTCTACAAGCTAGCGAGTAAGCGAGTTAGCGAGTGTCGATGACACACAAAACTTTCCACTCGATCAGTAGCGAACTAGCTAGCGAGTTGGAATCACGTGTTATTTTGCGTGACGTGTTGTTTGCATTCTATCGTTTATTTTTTTAAGTTGAAAAATGAAGTGGAACACGCGTGATATTACAGAGTTTCTCAACATCTACGAACAATACCCTATTTTATGGAATATAAAAGACAAAGAGTATTGTAACACAAAAGTAAAGGATGAAATTTTCAAATACCTCTTAATTAAACTTAACGAAAAACAACTAACTGTCGGTATGGATGTGAAGCAACTGAAGACAAAAATAAAATCAATAAAAGACGTATACAGACAAGAAATAAATAAAATTGAAAAATCCAAGTTTTCGTTGTAAATCCTTCTTGATAGCATAAGCTAAGATAACTACTGCCGCGCGAACTACTTCCGTTGACATTTTTTGCTGACTGCCAAAACGCAAAGATACTCGCAACTAGTTACTAGCAGCGATGATGACACACGGCTAGTTAACTAGCTTATAAGCCAACACGCCAGCGAATGGCGAGTAAATTAGCCCGTCTTTCTATTTTACTCGCTGCTTTTTTACAATCGGATAGTCAACTAGCAGATTGTAAAAAAGCCGATGACACGGGGCTAGTTTACAAGCTGCTAGCGAACTCGCTGGCTTGTAGCTTGTAAACTAGCCCCGTGTCATCGATGCTTAAGACAAGTCTTTCAAAGTCTGCGCTGCAAACCATAGCGAACTTTATTTGAATGCGCGGGGTCAGAACCGTCGGACAGCCAATGACGTTTGTAAAGTCAATAAGTAACACCTAATTAGTACGTGTTTATTGTACTAATAGAACATATCGTTAATTCTTGATATCGAACGAAAGATTTAACCGGATTAATATATTTAATTATTACATCATCTTTTGACTTGCTTTGCACTAAATGTCAATAATTTATAAACGTCGAGAAGTGTTTTATTTCACGTCATAAATTATCAAATATATTTTATATAATGCATGTAGTGAAATACGTATACTTAATTAAACCAATTTTTGTTTTTATTGAATTTTTGGTTTTTAATGTGAGTTTCCACTGATATATCTTAATTTGTGAATATACAAAACAAAAGAGTTACACTAGACTACACGGATATAGGATGATCGGAGCTCTGTGAAGTCTTTGACTGGGCGGTCGACCTTCTGACCTAAATGATCGGAGCTCTGTGAAGTCTTTGACTGGGCAATCGACCTTCTGACCTAAATGATCGGAGCTCTGTGAAGTCTTTGACTGGGCGGTCGACCTTCTGACCTAAATGATCGGAGCTCTGTGAAGTCTTTGACTGGGCAATCGACCTTCTGACCTAAATGATCGGAGCTCTGTGAAGTCTTTGACTGGGCGGTCGACCTTCTGACCTAAATGATCGGAGCTCTGTGAAGTCTTTGACTGGGCGGTCGACCTTCTGACCTAAATGATCGGAGCTCTGTGAAGTCTTTGACTGGGCAATCGACCTTCTGACCTAAATGATCGGAGCTCTGTGAAGTCTTTGACTGGGCGGTCGACCTTCTGACCTAAATGATCGGAGCTCTGTGAAGTCTTTGACTGGGCGGTCGACCTTCTGACCTAAATGCGTGCAGTACAGAATTAATAATATATATGTTCATACAATTTGTACTAACACCGTCTTCGTATAAAAAATCAACTGGGGCGCTTTATCCGCGAAAGGTATTTTTCCTTTACTACGTGCACTCCAATATCTGCACGCAATATCTTTGCAAATATAATGCCGAAATGGGCTTTTTGTCTGAGAGTTGAAATATCAATATTTAATATTTTCAGTAATTTGAATTATTCCTTCACCAAATAATTGTATTTTACGGTTTCAACCGGTAGACCAAGTTAACCCTTCAACACTTTTTGTTCAGTTTGTTTTCATGTTTTCTGTGTAATTTTCCGTCAAAACAAATACCTTTTTAGAAACTAGATAAAATTATATTTTCGGTGTACGCATTTAAAATATTTCTAAATAATAAAAAATTAATATCAAACGTGAAAAAATGTTGTCAAAAAGGCCAACCACATTTTTTCTTAAATATTGACTGGAATCGTAGAAAAATTAATAGTATTCGATATTTCGAAAACACATTCGTTTTATTTGGGGAATTTATAAGAAAACTGTAACTTCACTTTTTTCTCGTTCCTGTAAAAAAAAACAATTTTATTAAGTTAACCCGATTGTTATGTTGATGAAATATGAATTATTCATATTGGCTATTTTCAGGATTTTATTAAAAGAAAGAATTATTATTTTTCTTTCTAACGCCAAAAAAAAAATACGTATTTCCGCGTGATAGAAAAATAGATAAAAATACTTTTATAAAATATGGACGTCCGGTCATATACGACCTTAAAACGCTGGAGGGATTTTAATAGTTATTATTCTATATCTAAGGAACGTTTGTAGAACTTTTCTTTGAACTAAATAATAGTACATACTATATTTAAGTATCCAAGAGATTTGTTCCAACACAAAGTTACCCCTGCGTGGAAATGGCGTGATGGTTAGTAAATTGGTTTTTAGAATTAACCGCCTGAAAACTCTACTCTAAACCATTTAGAACGGTAACACCGGCCACACGTCAGCTAATTGTACTTTTAATATCTTGGGTTTATTATATATTGTCTATATTTTGGTTTAATCGTGGGCAAAAAGCAACACATTGACACTATTATCGAATAACATAACGATAATAACATTAATTAAAAATAAAGAAAAATGTATTGGGCCTAAAATGTGACCCTTGAGGTACACTGCATGTCCGCGATTTGAAATGGGAGGTTAGAATGTTTTTTGTTACTTTACTTAGAGAATTATTTAAGTTAGTTTAGATCTTCATCTAATCTAATAATTTATCCTCAATGCCAAAATTAGTTTAATTTTATGGTTAACTTTATCAAATGCTGCAGTGTCCTGTATATACGATACATGGAGCCGACTTGGGTTTTATTATGTTTGTAAATATGAAGACATTTTGTTATTTTAAGCTGCCACTAATAACCATCACACAACAGAACGTGCCATGGATCTTCCCAACCCAGAGATTGTTTCCATCAAGACGGAGCCAGGATCCCAGGAAGAAGGCGCAGGTGAAATACCGTATACGGATATATAAATCGACTTCCGAGACGAAAAAAAGGAATATTTGCTGTATGCTGAGAGTGTTCAGCCAACTAGTATGTTACATTACGTATAAAAGGAATATTTGCTGTATGGAGAGTGTTCAGCCAACTAGTATGTCACATTACGTACATTACAAAAGTGTTTCAGGACAACAGCTTGTTTTCTACTTCCCCCTTGCGTCGTCCATCGGTACTTTTGGTTTTTCCCTTGAAATATTGATTTGCAGTTAAAAGTTGATTTAATAATGCCTGCAAATAGTTCCCAATTTATCAAGCTCTTGCCTCACCATATTGTTATCTAAAATGAATCATCGAGCACATTCCAATGACACACAAATTTCAACCGTGTACAAATGTTGGATGCGCGTTTGACGTGTTACTATGTACCAGAACCGAAAAGGATCAATGACACTGGTTCCTAGGAGCATCTTCCATTGTAATACCGGTAAAACAAGCATACCTTTCCTACCAGATGCCTGTGCTCTAAATTTTGAAATCTGTTTGTTAAGACGCGAGATTCTCTCAAACGGAGCTCCCGTTTCGGCACAGAGTCAATGGTTTTTTCTCCCGAAATGTAATATTTGTCTTCTTTTTTACGCATTTCATACCATAATCTGTCAATAACATTGCAATTTATTGTATTTCCTGTCATCTATCTCAGGACAGGTTATTCTCAGTGAGGTAATTAATGTAAGTTATCTTGTGATTGTTGATAATTTTATGAACAAAATTGATAACTTTTTTCTTAATATAATAATATATTATATTGCACTGATATCATGAATACAAATACCAATGTTTTAATATATATCTCCAATATTATTATTCTTTTTAGTTTTATGATGTCATAATATATATATTTTAATTATTCTGTGTAAGAGCTGAAGTATGCCTGCGATAAATAGCAAAGATAATAAAAGAGTTATTCATAAAACTTATCTCTATGTTTAATATATTATTTATTATGATTTCTTTCATACCGACAAACATTTGATATGAAGATGCCGAAGTCTCTATTCACGTTTTATTTATTTGCAGTTGCATGGTACGAAAAAAAAGGTATTTGAAAATTAATTTCACTTGATGAATGCGTTTCTGATAAAAAAAAACAAATTTAAATATTTAATTGTTACAAGAAATTCTTCTCCGACTTCGAATGTTCTTGTGGATTTATATTATAAGACTGTTGGTTTTAAATTTATAATTTTATTTATTTATTTTAATATTACATTTAATTCAAATTCTTTTCCACAACTCCTTCCCCTCCCCACTGCCTTCAGACTCACAACAGACCTCAATTGGGAATGCCATAGTCTCACTGGCTCCAGACGTTGGGAGTAATTGGGACTCTTAGGCGTTATTCACATAAAAAAGTAAATCAATGTATTGATGATTTATTATTCCAGGTAGCATTATTGTGAAGACTGTTCCCATCAAAGCAAAACCAGAGCCCCAAACAGAAAAGAGAGGAGAGATTCCTTATGTTGAAATAGACATAGACCTGCCGGATGTTAAAAAGGAATGCTTAGAGTACCGTGAAAGTGTTACCCAGACTGCAGGTAAAATTGGTTATTGTTCGTCTCAATTGGTTGTAATAATTGTCAGTTTTATTGAACTTTATCGAATACATCTACCTACTTATTAACTTTATCCACCATCTTTTTAGACTTGATAACGGACCTGAAGAAACAGCAAGGAAAAAAACCCTACACGTGTTCCCACTGTAAATACTCCTGTTCACGCAAGTCAGCGTTAGCACTGCATTTTCGCATTCATTCTGGAGAAAAACCTTTTTCTTGTTCCTACTGCAACTATTCATGCTCCCGAAAGAATAATTTAAAATGTCACATACGTAACCATACTAGAGAAAAACATTTTTGGTGTTCCTACTGCAGCTACACGTGTTCTCAAAAAGAAGATTTAAAATATCACAATCTAATCCACATTGATGAAAAGAAAATTTCTTGTTCAGACTGTAAAAAAACATTTTCTCAAAAAAGATCTTTAAAACTTCACACGCTTACCCATACCGGAGAAAAACCGTTTTCATGTTCCGTCTGTAGTTACTCATGTCGTCAAAAGAGAAATTTAAAATACCACATGCTTACCCATTCTGGAGAAAAACCATTTTCATGTGCCTACTGCAGTTTTTCAAGTTCCCGAAAAGAAGTTTTAAAACGTCACATATTTTCATTTCACAGAGAAAAACATTTTTCGTGTTCCGACTGCAAATATTTATGCTCTCGAAATGAATCTTTAAGACATCACATGCTTATCCACACCGGAGAAAAACCTTTTTCGTGTCCCGACTGCAGTTCTTCATATTCTCTAAAAGGTTCCTTAAGACGTCACATGCTTATCCATACTGGAGAAAAAGCATTTTCATGTTCTGAGTGCAACTATTCAAGTTCCCGAAAAGAAGTTTTAAAACGTCACATACTAGCCCTACATAGAGACAAAACTTTGTCATGTTCCGACTGCAAATATGTATGCTCTCGAAATGAATCTATAAAATGTCACATGCTTTCCGATACTGCAGAAAACCTTATTCAATTGCCTTCTGAAAATGTTCATGGTCTCGAAAAGAATATTTAAAAAGTTACACGCTTACCCATAATGGAAAAAAAACTTTTTTTATGTTTCGACTGTAAAAATAACATTTTCTTTGAAAATCTAAAACGTGTCCACTTACTGAAAAAATCCTTTTCATGCGAGTACTGCAGTTTTTCCTGTTCTCAAATCGGAGATTAAAAATGTCCCATAGTTAACCATACTGGAGAAAAACCTGTTTCATGTTCTAACTGCAACTTTCATTTTCACGAAAGGATAATTTAAAAATTCCAATGCTGACTCCCAGTAAAATACCGAAGCGATGTTGCGAAAAAAGCCAAGTCTTTTTCCGTATCAACTTATAATGGTTATGGTAATAACATATTTTTAAATTTGTGATGTGATTTCAAAATCAGGTGCGTTGCAAATGTGATTATAGGACTGAATTCACCGCGTAGGGCCTCAATAAAATACTGTTTCTCTGGGCATCCATACAACTACTTATTAGTTCCCAGATATGATGCAATTATTTATAATATGTTCGACTGTGTGAAGAGACAATCTTATCATAGTTAAGAAATAGATTTACTAAATTCTTCGGCTCTATGAAACATTGTCACACCATAAAACTCAGGAAATATCTAGCCCCAAAGATGAACTAGATGTTTTTTTGTAAAATACGCAGGACGCTGTTTTTAAATACTCGAAGGTAGCTAAATTACAAATGAAAAGGAATATCAACCATTTTTTATTATGTTTTTAAATGGCGTTAGTTATTTTATACAAATGATACGAATTAAGAACAAATTTACAAAAATAAAAAAAACATCAATCGTCAGTAATTAGTCCGATGCGTGACAAATCAACTCACAGATCCCTTCGCTGCACCTGGGATATTCCACTCACCAGGTCGATATCTTTGGACTTTTTGTATGAAAAAGTTTGTTCTCTAATTAAACACGGATAAAACAACCCTTGGGTCGACCATAGACTAGGATAGCGAAACTCAAGGCCATTTAAAAACATGAACACAAAAGCCCTAAGCATTAGTTCGATTTTGTATGAATGGCATTGAATCCTATATATGAATATATATTATGTTTTATATTTATTTCTGTAAATAACACCTTTAATAATTTTGAAGTAAAAACATTATATTTATCGATTTTAAAACTAAAACGTTAACATTATTTTTTTACACTGAACGATATCACACTTTTATCAATTTATCAGTGTGTGAACCAGAACATGTTTTTAAACAATTTGTTGGAATAATATCACAATTCTTATTATGTAATACAGAAAATGATGTTTTCTTATAAAAAATGTAACGTACATTGAGTACGAGCTAAATACTAGGCACATGTTATACCAGCATATTTAATTTTGTTTAGTATACAACATAATACATTGGGTATCATGTAAACAAAAATAAGAAAGATAACAGGTCGTTTTGCATAATATTTTGATAAATGTATTATACTTTATTTTATTGTTTTTACTATAATCATGCAAAAACTGTACTACTACTAACTGTCTTTACTTGTTTTATAAAATTTTGTAATTCCTTATAATTTTTATTTATTTTTATATTTCCTTTGTCATTTATAAATTTATTGTGTAGATACAAATACTAAATCATCCACTAAACTTAATGGAACTTTATTGGTCTAGAACATATGAATAATTTCTGTTTATGCTAAATGCATAAATGACTGTTTGTTTCCTAAATAAAATAAATAAATAATATCACTATATAAGTTTGCTTACGCAGACATACCATTGAACTGGAACCTTCGCGTGAAAATTATCATTTAAAAAAAACTAAAATGCGCTGTTTGCTTTAATGACGAGGCTATTAGGGGAAGGCTTTCTATTATTACTTTAAATTTGGCCTTTAATTTTTCTAAAATTTTTTTATTAAATTTAATAAATCAATTTAAATTAAATTGTGTGCTAGCATCGTCATTATAGTCAGCAGCTCATTAAAAAAACTCTGATTTAAAATGTTCCGATACCCCTGTACAATAAATGCGTTGGATGCGTTTAAGGAATTGACAACTCTACGAGATGCCGTAGTTCACCTCTAAGTCTGAATGTGTGTTGCCTCCAAGAGTGGCAGTGCCTCCAAGAGCAGTGGTGCCTCCAAGAGTGGCAGTGCCTCCAAGAGCAGTGGTGCCTCCGAGAGTGGCAGTGCCTCCAAGAGCAGTGGTGCCTCCGAGAGTGGCAGTGCCTCTAAGAGCAGTGTTGCCTCCAAGAGTGGCAGTGCCTCCAAGAGCAGTGGTGCCTCCAAGAGTGGCAGTGCCTCCAAGAGCAGTGGTGCCTCCGAGAGTGGCAGTGCCTCCAAGAGCAGTGGTGCCTCCGAGAGTGGCAGTGCCTCTAAGAGCAGTGTTGCCTCCAAGAGTGGCAGTGCCTCCAAGAGCAGTGGTGCCTCCAAGAGTGGCAGTGCCTCCAAGAGCAGTGGTGCCTCCGAGAGTGGCAGTGCCTCCAAGAGCAGTGGTGCCTCCGAGAGTGGCAGTGCCTCTAAGAGCAGTGTTGCCTCCAAGAGTGGCAGTGCCTCCAAGAGCAGTGGTGCCTCAACCATCTCGGGAGACTGCCAGCTGCTGCAGCCAGCAACATGTTGTGATGAAGGAAAGTCGAAGCTCATCTCTGATGCTGCAACTCTCGTATGACTCGTTATCTAAACTGACTTTAAGAATTATCTCGTCAGTTGCATTAAGGTTGGCTGCTTGCGCCAGTGATTCCCCCCAGTCCCGGCCGCGAGTCGACTGCCGTCTCAAGGCGACGGGCGTTCTTTAATTTGGCGTTGGACCTTAAATCTTGCATAGCCTGAAAACAACTTTGGTAATTATATTGAATTTAAATTCATATGGATTATATGATTTTTTTTAAAATAAAACCTTCCGATTCACCTTAATTACTATAAAAGGAATCTGACTGCTTTCGGGATATTTTTATTTTAGCATTTTAATTTTTAATTACGTAAATCGAAAATTAATGGCCAAAATAGTACCTACCTAGTATTTGCATACAGTAAATAGTTAAAATTCTAGCCACTCACATCAGGAACACCAACAAGAAAAAATATCATTAACAGAAAACATTACAGTTGTCATCCCATACAGCGAAAGTGAATTTTCGATTTAAGTAATTAAAAATTTAAAATATTCCAAATGCAGTCAGATTCCTTTTGTAGTAATTAAGGTAATTTAGAAGGTTTTATTCAAAAATATTTCGTATAATCCATGTCCAGCGATTCCGAATATTTACCACAACTTTAAATAATATTCATTATTTTCAGTAAAGCAGAAGGAAAATAATAAATTACTATTCAATTGAAGTTTATCTATTTTACGTTAAATAACAAAGAGAAGAGTGTGATAATGAGTATGTCCGTGAGAATAATTTACTCAAATCTTATAATTTTGTGTCTATATTTGTTAAGATTTATTTGGGCTTGATGAAGTCTTCAATAACAGACGCATGGTTTTTGTTTTTACTGCACAAAACTGCATTTTTACTTTATTTAATGTTACAACGAGTTAAATTATTCCCGACCCGGACAAAACACTTTTAATAATGGTCTGTCGATCATAATGACTACTTGTTACTATTTTATAGGAGAGAAGAAGTGAAAATCCACTCGGCGAGGCTTTTTATAATCTAATCAAGTAACACACAATGACAAGCTAATTATCAAAACACTGTCAAAGAAAGACAATTGATAAGCAAAACATCTGTTTTATCCGTTAGCCCTAGTTTTACCTCTGACCGCTAGGTGCTAGGCAGGAGCCTGTAAAGTAACTGTTGGTGAACTTTGCTAATGGTTCGTACATTTTCAACAATATTAATTCCCTTCTTGGTATAAGTGAGCCTAGTATGGTAGTTGAGAAAATCACCAATTTGTAATTTTTTTAAATTTATAAAATACAAAAATTAATTTAAAAAACCTTACAACAAACGGTTTATGAAAACATTTGATTATTTCTGTTTTATTCCCGTCAATCTTTTCATCGTTTTGCCAAAAATTACGAAAATTGTGAATTGATTTCGTAAATAATATCTACTTTTAAATTTTAGTACATATTTGAAAATTGATTGACGTTTAACTGACAGTTATTTAAATTTAATTCAACATTTCTGCAACATCGTATTACCAACGTACCGACATTCTTAGTTGTAGGATATTTTTCAGATTACGTGTTGTCATTTTACGGCGAAGCTTAATGAAAAATCACTATTTTGATTAATTTTTATAACGAATTGGTGTACATTATGAATACAAAAAATATGCTTTAGATAAATAGAAGGTTTTTCTTATCGTTTTGTTTGAGTAGAAAAACAAATAAAAAATTAAAATACTCAAGTAAAAAAATATTTTTTCAATTCATGAACGCGTTGGAAACAACTTAAAAAATACAGCATTGTAGCTAAGATTATCTGTGATAGTTTCACTTGATTACATTTTTTGCTTTGTAAAATTATTTACATTCACTCAACAACAGTAAACTAAACCAGTCACGAATTATTTCTGTCCACAAAATATTTTAAATAAAAATTAACACACTATTCCTGTGCCATTGTGTTCCAGTGTAAAAGTTGTGAATCTGCTCATTTCTTTGTGTCCTCAACAATAAAATAAAAGCCCGAAGTTTTAATAACAAATAATAATAACTTTACTTAAATTCAATATTTAATATTATCACCAAAGGCAGGTAACCTGCATTTCCGCACGACTTGTAACCGTAGTAGGTACTGATACCTACTCATTACTACCTGTAAGTGAACTTTATTCCAGACAGTAATCAGGGGACTTCAACCTACTATTAATTTTTATTAATCTAAATCCGAACTCATCATGGATGCGCATACATACATATCCCTTGCACAAGATGCCATCAATGCACTAACAAATATTGTGATGGATCCCAATAAAAAATTTAGCAAGGAGCATATTGCCAAAATAATGCCCAAAACTAATAATATCCTAGGGTCCATAGGCCAAATGGCTGCAAGAATGGCTACCATAGAAGGCGAATTATCAGTGTGCAAAAATATTCCTACTGCTGTAACCACTACTAATTTGCAAACAAATAACATCTGCGATATTATTGCTGAGATGAATGATCAAAATTTAAGGGAAAAAAATATTATAATATGTAACTTCCCGAAAGCGAAGCAATAACCCAGACTGATATTATGAAAGAAGACACTACCAGCATAAAAAAAATCATTTTCGACCTAGACAACTATACCAATTCTCTTGACCTGAAAGTTTACAGAATCGGGAAAAGGGATACTAATAAACCGAGGGGTGTAAAAGTCGAGTTCCCTGAGTCTAAATGGCCGAAAATCCTACTCGGCAAAAAACACTCGCTGAGGAATAACATCCGCATGTACCCTGATCAATCAGTTGCTCAAAGGAACTATCTAAATAATTTACGAATCGAACTAAAAAATAAGCAATCATCGGGTGAGCAAGACATTACAATCAAGTAAATTAATAATCACCCAACAATTATTGTAAAAATAAATCCAAAAAACTGACCCACAAACTAATAATACATTATCAAAATGTAAGAGGACTGAGAACGAAACTTCAAGAACTAAAATGTACATTATAAACGATGAATTACGAAATTTATGCCCTTACTGAAACATGGCTAAATGCTGGCATAAACGATCAAGAACTCGGGTTTTTTGATCATTTCATTTACAGAAACGACAGATGTCAAAGTTCCAGCAATAAAACAAGAGGTGGCGGCGTACAATTGTCAGTATCAACCAAACTGAATTCGAAGAAACTGAAATGCCTTCACAAACTTCTTGAACAAGTGTTTGTAATGGTTTCCTCAAAAAATGAAAAACCTATAATCGGTTGCACATATTTACCACCATCCTCCGGCCTGCAAAAATATAAGGAGCACCACCTTGAAGTTGAAACTATGCGAAGAAAATTTCCTGATGCTACATTTATTCTGATGGGTGACTACAACCTTCCAAATATTGTATGGGACATTGAGAACATCGCGTCCTCGAGTCCGAACAACATCAATCATGGCTCCCATGAAATTATAGAAATGTCGAACTTTTTAAATCTGCATCAGAAAAACCATGTGTACAACATCAATTCTCGTCTTCTCGATCTTGTCTTTACAAATTCTTCTAGTGTTTAATGTGTATGCCTCTGATGAAATGATTCTTCCATTCGATAAATACCACCCCCCTCTAATTATCAATTACCTCAATACTTATGTTAAGGTAATTGACCCACGATTGTCAAGCGTAATTTTGAAAAAGCAGATTACCTAAAGAATATAGAATTTTTATCTACTTATAATTGGGCTTATGTTCTCACTTGTAAAAGCTCAAGTTTAAATGAGGCCTTAGAATACTTTTACAATGTAATTTATCAATAAATCGATAGCTTTGTACCTCTACAAAAATATTACACTTCAAAATTCCCTAAAAAAGTGGGTCATGACAAAAACGATATTGTAATTCTGTATTCTTTTACCATGTAACCGCAGTGTCCTTCCTGTAAACAATTACAATAAGAAGAAAGTGGGGATGGGAATGGTAATAGACTGACGTGAGAAATAGCATTTCCATACCTGGAGATGCTATTTCCTCCTCTTATAATAGAAGAGGCAAACCGCAGCAAGTGAGAAAAATTGCGCATTAAAAAAACACAAAATGTGAAGAGCATATGTACATAAACAAATATACAGAGAATTGAAAACTTTATTTATTTTTTGAAATAACTTACTGAGTAAAACCTTAAATAATTGAAGACAATATTACAGAATATATTTTTTCAAATTTCTTTGTTAATCTTAAGATACAAAAGAAAAGATTTTTTGAAATCTATGATGCAACAGACTTTCGACGAGCAAAGCAAATATGAAAAAGCAAGTGAAACGAGCGATCACAAAGATTTATAATCAAGTTTTCGGAAATGACTTAACTTTTATTAAAACGTGTTTGTATAAAATAACCTGTAACGAAAAAAAAAGAATTATATTATAATTTTATCGAAGGAAGCAAACACTTTGTGATGTGACATTATATATCAAATGAAAAATACACTTTGTAAAACACCACTTTTATTTTGAATTAATATTAACAACCAACCAGGTTTCGCTTAGCTCAAGCTTCATCAGGGCTTATTATATCAACTCATGATATAACTCATGATACAACTCGTTGATATAATAAGCCCTGATGAAGCTTGAGCTAAGCGAAACCTGGTTGGTTGTTAATATTAATTCAAAATAAAAGTGGTGTTTTACAAAGTGTATTTTTCATTTGATATATATTATAATTACCTAGTTCTTTTACTTTCAATTCTAAACTACTTAAATTGAAATCTGGAGAAACGAAAATAAAAAATACAAAATTGATATACAGGTAATTACAAAATATTAATACATTAAAAAGCGTTTTCAACTTTAATTCTAGAAAGTATTTTATTTAATACTTTCACGGGAAATTGAAAAAAACAGAAACAGAAGAACTGACAAGATAATACATACAATAAATAATTAACTCATGCACGCGAATCACACATTTAAACACTATACGAGATGACAAGCAATCCACTTAATACGGGGAGGGGGGGGGGGTCGTTTGCTAACTAAGTTGGTATATTTATGGGTTTTGTGTCAATTACATCACATGAATGATTGACTACGTTTTAGTAAGCATGTGACGTTTTAAATATTCATTTTGAGAACATGAAAAGTTGCAGTAGGAGCATGAATAAGGTTTTCTCCAGTATGAGTAAGGATATGATTTTTTATATCTTGTTTTTCTGAACATGAATAGTTGCAGTGGGAGCACGAAAAGCGGTTTCCTCTAAAATGGGTAAGCATATGACGTTTTAAATGTCCCTTTTGAGAAAATGAATAAACACATTCGGAACATGAAAAAGGTTTTTCTTTAGAATGGGTAAGCTTGTGAACTTTTAATGTTCCCTTTAGAGAACATGAATAGTTACAGTCCGAACATGAATAAGGTTTTTCTCCAGTGTGAGTAAGCATGTGAAGTTTTAAAGATCCTCTTTGAGAACATAAATAGCTGCAAAAGGAACATGAAAAAGGTTTTTCTCCTGTATGCGTAAGCATGTGACGATTTAAATGTCCCTTTTGAGAACATGTATAGCTACAATTAGAACATGAATAAGGTTTTTCTCCAGTATGGGTAAGCTTGTGAAGTTTAAAAGTTCCTATTTGAGAACACGCATAGCTACAGTAAGAACATGCATAAGGTTTTTCTCCCGTATGAATGAGCATGTGACGGTTTAAATGTGCTTTTTGAGAAAAAAGTTTTTTACAGTTGGAACATGAAAAAGGTTTTTCTCCAGTATGGGTAAGCTTGTGAAGTTTAAACATTCCCATTTGAGAACATGCATAGCTACAGTAAGAACAATTATAAGGTTTTTCTTCCATATGAACGAGCATGTGACGGTTTAAATGTCCCTTTTGAGAAAACATTTTTTTACAGTCGAAACATGAATAAGGTTTTTCTCCAGTGTGGGTAAGCATGTGACGTTTTAAATGTCCCTTTTTAAAACACGAATATTTGCAATCGAAACACGAATAAGGTTTTTCTCCAGTATGGGTAAGCTTGTGACGTTTTAAATGTTTTTCTCCAGGATGCGTCTTCAATTCTATTAATAAATCTGAAAAGAAGGAGGAAAAAGCCCAATAAGTAGGTACCTATAATTAGACTGAAAATTATCAAAGAGAATTCACATTTTAAAAAACTATTTTACCTGATGTTGTCTGGGTAATACTTTCAGAGTGCTCGAAGCATTCCTTTTTAACATCCGGCAGTTCTATGTTTATTTCCGTATAAAGACTTTTCCCTCCTTCTTCTCTGGGTTCAGTCTCCGCATTAATGCTACCTGGAATAATAAAAGAACAATAGATACGCAGAATTTTAAAGTGAAATTATGATCGTCGGTGCTTTTGATGGACTATATAAAATAGCTTAACGAAGCTCCAATTGCAGTAGCCTAAGCGAATGTGAACTTTTATTTTGTAAAAAAGCATTCCAAAGGAAATAAGGCTTTCTTTTCTCTATCCGAGAGATATCACTTTTGATGTACAAAGAATTGTAAATTTTTTATCCGGTTTGTAATGACAAACTTCAACGTAAAATAGTTAATTTTTAAGTAAGAAACGATAAATGAGGTGGAATAATTAGAATTACAGATTTGTTGGAGCACAAAAATACAAGTTACATGCATTAACTTTTGATGTACAAAGAATTTTAAATTTTTTCCCGGTTTGTAATGACAAACTTAAACGTAATATAGTTAATGTTTAAGTAAGAAAAGATAAATGGGGTGGAATAATTAGAATTACAGATTTGTTGGAGCACAAAAATACAAGTTACATGCATTATCTTATAATCCAAAATAGTATTTGGAAAAGAGAAGTTGAAATAATTTATTTTTGTGATAAAATATGGTAAGAAGTAAGAATGTAATTTACTTCTTTCGACGTACTGCAAGCATTCCTTCTTTACATAAAGGGGGTCGAGTTTTAAATCCATATACGGCATTTCACCTGCGCTGCCATCCTGCGACACTGGTTCTATCTTTATGAAAACACTCTCTGTGTTGGAAAGATCCATTATCCTCTCTGTGGTGGTTTTTACCTGTGACAAAACATTTAAATTGATAAGTCCAATTAAGTAAAGGAGCTTCAAATATATCACTATTAGATAAATGAATTAATAATTATTATTATTAATTTATCACGGAATGCACTCCTAGGTGGTTTTTTCACGAAAACAGTTCTATAGAAATAATTTAATCACTTCTTTACCAATCTGCAAGCTCACAATTAACTAAATAAACTACAAAATAACGACTGCTCGGTTAGTTGCTTCAAACATGTAACCTGCGAGCTTATCGTAATGTTCAATTGTACAGGTTCAATTTAAATAAAAGTGATGTAATATTACAAATTTCCAATTTGACGTTGTGTAGTTTTGTGTCGGTCGAACTATTTGTCGCATTCACATGTACATGAATTTATCACTTAAATTTATTAATTAAAATTGTGAAACGAAGGGTGAAAAATAATACACGCTTTTTAATGCCTAATAGATGTTGACAGAAAAAAAGAAATTAATTACATAATATTAAATTGTTATAATGAAATATGGTTGATGTTAACTCTTTCGTTTAGAGTCAAGATAGAATATTTAAATAAGCTCTGCGTGTTAACCTGGTTGGTGTTGGGTAGCTCAATATATTATATCTCGAATATATTACATTTCGAAATTGATCAACCAGTAATATGTTCATAAATTGACAAGTACCAACTAAGAACTTTAGGTCAATAATCTACTTACACGTTCAAGGAAAAGCGGCGGTCAACTTTATTGCAAAGTGTTGAATTAACGTCTCTACCCATTTGATGGTTGTTAAAATAAATTTAACACGACTATTACGTCGTATTTAGGTAGCAGCAAGAGGCATAGATATGCCACTCACCAAAGGAGAATCTGTAAATGACATAAACCATAGACAGTAAAAAAAACCATAGAAACTAATCCCGAAGTAAGCACCGGGCAGGAAGTTCCTTTTTGATTTTCAGAATTAATGCACCAAATTTCCCAACATCGTACATTATTCAGGTGACTTAAAAAAACACAAAACGTTCTGTGAAACAAAAGATTTAAACTGTTTATCCGTGCCGTATCCATTATTTAACGATGGTACAACCACGGCCCTTACATGTAATAAGCCTTACAAATAAAAACACAGATCAAGAGATTGTTATAATAAACGAAAATACTTTTGAAGGTTTGCTAAATATCAAATATTATGTCATATTTTTAGTTTGAAGTCCACACTTTACGACGTTTGATATTCATCGACAAATATAAATATAGTCTATTGTACATACAAACTGGTAACTACTTTATTATTTGACAAGTTGACGTTTCACTTTTAGTCCAGTCTAAAAGTAAAATCAACAATTTATATTGCGCTGTTACTTAATCAGTTTTTTGTTGAAGAAAAACTCGTGCCTTCCAAACAACATTTGCGTAGGAATTGGGAATGGTGTGTTGTTTTAGAAAATTTACAAAAATAAATCACTAAGGGCGGCTTGCACCAACTATCGCAAATTTCATCTTAAATTTTATTTAACTAAACGAATTTAAGACTCTAAACATTTAACTTAAATGCGTTTAGTTGCGTCCTGCACAACGCAGTTGGGTAGCGATTTTAGTTAAACGTCATTAACGCGTCGGTAAAACAGTTACCGCGTGGTTACCGCCATTAACGCGTAAATAAAACAGCTACGATGTTTCATTTTTAAGTGTCAAAATATTCTGTGATTGTGTGTGTGGTTTAATAGTGTGTTCATTTATTTTATGAAGAAAAAGTTAAAGCAAATAGACATAATGATGAAATAAGACAAAAAGAGCTTCTGTTGTTGGAATTAAAAATAAAATAATTATCCGAGTAATTTTGTTTTTTATTTATTTTACATAATATATTGTTTTTAAGTATTATAAGAATGCTGTATGTATGATTAGAAGTTTACAACCTTGCAAAGTACTCCTCAATAAGGAGTGTTAGCTGCAAGTTACGAGCCCCTCATAATTTGGAGACGATACCTGTACTGAGACGAAATCTTCTTTGAAACTTCTTGGCACTGAGTGTTTCAAATAAATTTGTTCTTGTGTTTACTTCTCTGACTATAAACGGTCTACTTATATATATAAGTGTAATTTATTTATAATTTCCATAATTTTATAATTTCTATAGTATAATTTCTTCATCGTCGTGAGAAAACAAACATTTGTTGTCTCTTGTTGCCTTACGGGCCAGGTACCATAGGTGTTTGGCTCGAAAAGTCAGGTGTTCGGAAACGTAGACTTTCGAGCTAGTGCCAGCAATTCCCAGTTTTAGTGTATTTAATTTTTCGGCTGGACTGGATGTTTGCTTGTTGTATGTTTTGACATCGGAAAGAAATTGGTCGCGGTCCATGTTAGTTTTGAATTTGAAGATGATGGGTTTATGTTCCTTATTAGATTTTGAGAAATTCGGTAAGCTGCTTCAACTTCGTTTATATTTACATTAGACTTTGCAGTTTGATAAATGTTATAGAACACATTTTTTAAGTTCTCCTCCTTTAGTTCAGGGATTCCCCGAACTTCAATATTTTTAGACCTATTTGCACAGTCCATACTATCCATTTGCCCTTCCAAAAATTCAATTCGGGTTTCAAGTTTAGTGTTTTTATTTTTTAGCTCTTCATTTAGTTTTTCTAAATTATGAACTCTTATGAGTAGGTACATCTTCATATTGCTTATTCATATTCGATATCGTTTCTAGAATTTTATTATTTTGTTTAATAATAGCGTTTTGAGCTCGTTTGAATTATATACACTCAAATCGGTCGAGTTCTTGATGGTATCCTTGTGTTGTTTATTGGCTACTACTTCTAATGGTTTGCCATCACTGCCCGTCATCGAATTGATGCACTAAGCAGCAAAAATGCAAGCGCATTTTTGCTTAGCGCGCCGTTCTTTGATGAGGCGGCGGTATGTGATCTCTGTCACGCCACCACAGTGGAGGTGATATGTCCCTTTGCACTTTGAGCAAACGAACATAGAAACGTCGGAGAGAATGTTTTCTGGACAGGCACGGCACTCACTCATATTGAAGTTAGATGTATGACTTTTGGTGACTGATTATGAAATCTTTACTAGGGTTATTTTTAGTGTATTGCGCCTATGTGCTGTAATGTCCGCAATAGGGCTAACTTTCTTGGCATTCAGTGTTTTGAGCCTGTCTGCTGTAAAGTTCGCAATAGGGCTAACTTTCTTGGCTTGTTTGTTGTCAAATGAAATAGCAGCGATCCGTATCGAAATTTACACTTCTTATATTTCTATTAATTGGAAAATTTATACACTGTTTTTGTGTTGAATGTTCCACCTGTGTGGTTTATACACCGCTTCACTGATATTAATTAAGTGTTCACTCGGGTTTCAGAGATTCTTATGAATGTTTATATTCTTCGTTTAGTCAGAGGAGATGACAGTGGCACGACACTTTGTTTTGGTAGGTAGGTAGTTTGGTTTACTGAAATAGGTTGAATGAAATCTGGTAAGTTTTTAGATTCTCACGGCCAAAAGCATTTTTGTTGTTTGTTTTTGGGGTGTTATGCCGTGTTGCGCTAACTCCTTCTTTAGCCAAAAGAAGGCTAAAGAAGGAGTTAGCGCAACACGGCATAACACCCCAAAAACAAACAACATGAATGAAATCTGTATAATATTATTCTGTCTCCAGCGGTCCAGCCGTCGTGTTGACCCCAAACCTCCTCTAGCGTACGCGATTTATTTTTTTCGTAAAATTATTATAAGTGAGTTATGTTAAAATAAAAATAAAACTAAATTAGAATTATTTAGCTATCAATCCATTTAAACTGGCAATGATAACCAATCCTCCAAACAATGTCTTTTGTGTTGCGTTTACTCAATGGATAAATTTATTTTTTATGTTTTCATCTATTAAATCAATACTCTCATCAAAGATAATGATTCCATTCTGATAATTTCTTAAAAATTCAAAATATAATTTTTTTTCAAGACAGACAAATAATGTTTCATGTCTTAATGTCGCTTTTTTGCTTCCAGAATGCACCACTTCAACAATCACCAGGAACAGGATTACATGGAGATGAATGATGGACTTGCTGAACGTCACAGCAGTGCTACCAGGGTCTCTTATCTATGTGAGGTGTCAGCGCTTTGTTAGCAGCAGACACATATCTGGACGGATGACGAACCTCGTGCTGGCACTGTTTGTGAACGCGGTGAACTCTTTCGCTGCAGCAGCTGGACCAGTTTCTTAACCAACTAGGATTCTTGCTGCAGAGTCTCCATCTTCTATCTTCGTGTCACCTGTTCCGGTACTTCATTTTACTAAACTTAACTTTATTTTTGTAATATTTTTATTTTTTTTTAATCTGCATCAACTGTAAAGCGCCCCTGAGGTGATCTCACAAAAGTGGCGCTGTAAGAATTGTCAAATAAATAAATACATCCACTCTTAAAGGGCTACCCCAGGGATCTGTAATCAGTCCATTATTACTCAATATTTATATTAGTGGTTTAGACATTGTAATCCCTTAATCTGTATGTACAATCAACCACCACAACACGAGCATGTGCCTAGCTTGGTGGTTTTAACATTCCCAAAAACTGTAAAAACCAATAAAAAACACTGAATAAAGAAAAAAATCTATTAAGCGACTTTATTTTTATGACAGTTTTCTTAGAATGAAAATTGGTAACTTCTCTATTGAATCTCATTTCTTTAAAATTCGTTTACTCAAAAGTTCATTCTGCCAGTGCGGTGTGAAGGGATTCTTTACCATGTCTTCTTAAATTGTAAAACCATTCTTCTTTCAAAGCCGTGTATCGTTTGTGTGTCGGACATACTGCTCTTTCCGTATTATTTTAAATTTAAACATGTCGAAAATAAATGAAACGCCAGAGTTTGGCTGGAGGAGAACAGACAGAGAATTAAAGAGTTGTTAGATATAAAATAAAATATAGTAGAATTGTAATTATGAAATAGAGAAAACATAACGGCATGAAATAATGACCGGCGGTACGCCGTCATTACATTCCCCGCGGGCACGATTCTAAGATTCGTGCCTAAACAAAGGAAGGCAGTGGTAACGTTCTGACTGGCCGAGCGCCGGTAAAATGACCGGCGGTACGCCGTCATTACGTTCCACACGGGCACGATTCTGAGATTCGTGGGTCAATGGTAGCGTTCGACCACTGCACGCACCCTATAAAACAGGCACAAGGCCCTGAAAAAGGCAGATCGCCAGCAACCCTCATCAGCTCTACAACTCTCTGCATCTGCTCGCCTTCTTTTGCATCTGACCCTCGCCTCTTCCTGGTCCACGAACTTCCCTACCTCTTCGGACCAGACCCGGACTCATCGCCAAGGACAAGCTCTACAGCGGCTACAGAGACGGCTCGTTCTTCTCCCCCACGCCACTGTAAAGTACCGAAGGTCCCGCCTCCGGTACTTAACAGTCTTGTGTATCTCACCCCGTCTGATATAGTTTGCTTATTAACCTTTCGTTGTCTATGGTGTGTATTTAATACACATTGCTTCTAATAACTTTAATAACTCTATAAATATAATATTTTCTGGGTTCAAATTTTAGGTATTCCTCCGTTATACATTTATGCACTGAATTAAAAAATAATATTTTACATAGTTTTCAAATTTTTTGGTAAATTTTTTTTGTTAAAAATCGGGATCAAATACACCAATACAATCAACCGCGTGACACTGCTACGCGAAGGTTGTGCGAGGAAATTACACTCTATTGATGTCCCGCTTTAGTTCGCTATGCGGGAACATGAGAAATCCACACGTCCGCAGTTGTATTCAATTAAGAACATCGATACCTACAACCGCATAGCATCAAGCACAAGTCGGTCGCGGGCCGTAGTTAGATATGGACTCCTTGCACGTGTTTTTAGCATCTGCCGATGTTTTTTTTTCATGTTTTCAGCAATTAACTTACAATTATTATTACTTATGATATAAAATATAATAAACATAAGCGACAAGCTATGAATATTAATATTTTTCCGATGTTAAATTGCTTATTTTGAGATGTGTATTGACTACACAGCACCGGAACGCGTGGACTTTTTTAGCACACTAAGGGAAATGTTGAAATCACCCACCAGTCTCCCCTTTCGTAGTATTCCGTATCTGATGTCCCTTCATTTTTATAAAAGTTCATAGACTGGAGTGACTTCAGTATATGATTTGTCCTTTCCCCAGAAGATAATCCAGAAAAGTAATATAAACCATATATCTTTACTTAAGTTAAAAGAAATTTAACATTTCACTTTCTTAACTTAAATATGTACATATAACATTAAATAAGTAGTTTTCTAATATTGTTCTAATAACTTAACATTAAAGTTTTTTTTATATACATTTATACTCTCCGTTTTGAGTTTATCTGGAAGGAGATTGTATATTTGTACACCCTCGTGGCCAATGCCTCTTTTGCCACTTTCAGTCCTTACAGTATTTTATAATTTGTTATGTTGCCTAGTATAATGTTCGTGTACTTGAGACGTTTGTTTAAATGATGTGTTTGTGTGTATAAGTCCATTTTGGATTTTGTAGATAAGGAGGCATATGTTGTATTCGTACAATTTTCTTATTTTCAAAAGTTTCATTTCCTGATACAGTTTTTTTTGGGGGAGTGTCCGGGTTGTAATTGAAAAGTTTTTTTAATAACTTTGTTCTGTATTGTTTGTAAATCATATAGGTATGTAATGTATGTGTTTCCCCATATTTCGATTAAATAATTTAGATGGGACTAGATTAAACTAAAGTATAAGCCCCTCTTTACCTCTGTTGGTAGGAGATGGGCAATTCTAACAAATACACCAATTAGTGAGATGATTTTTGCTTTTAATTTGTCTACGTGTTGTTTAAATGTCAGATGTTTATCAATATGTAAGCCGAGGTATTTTTCTACGTGTTGTTTAAATGTCAGATGTTTATCAATATGTAAGCCAAGGTATTTGTCTACGTGTTGTTTAAATGTCAGATGTTTATCAATATGTAAGCCAAGGTATTTTTCTACGTGTTGTTTAAATGTCAGATGTTTATCAATATGTAAGCCAAGGTATTTGTCTACGTGTTGTTTAAATGTCGGATGTTTATCAATATGTAAGCCAAGGTATTTTTCTACGTGTTGTTTAAATGTCAGATGTTTATCAATATGTAAGCCAAGGTATTTGTCTACGTGTTGTTTAAATGTCAGATGTTTATCAATATGTAAGCCAAGGTATTTTTCTACGTGTTGTTTAAATGTCAGATGTTTATCAATATGTAAGCCAAGGTATTTGTCTACGTGTTGTTTAAATGTCAGATGTTTATCAATATGTAAGCCAAGGTATTTGTCTACGTGTTGTTTAAATGTCAGATGTTTATCAATATGTAAGCCAAGGTATTTTTCTACGTGTTGTTTAAATGTCAGATGTTTATCAATATGTAAGCCAAGGTATTTGTCTACGTGTTGTTTAAATGTCAGATGTTTATCAATATGTAAGCCAAGGTATTTTTCTACGTGTTGTTTAAATGTCAGATGTTTATCAATATGTAAGCCAAGGTATTTGTCTACGTGTTGTTTAAATGTCGGATGTTTATCAATATGTAAGCCAAGGTATTTTTCTACGTGTTGTTTAAATGTCAGATGTTTATCAATATGTAAGCCAAGGTATTTGTCTACGTGTTGTTTAAATGTCAGATGTTTATCAATATGTAAGCCAAGGTATTTTTCTACGTGTTGTTTAAATGTCAGATGTTTATCAATATGTAAGCCAAGGTATTTGTCTACGTGTTGTTTAAATGTCAGATGTTTATCAATATGTAAGCCAAGGTATTTTTCAATGTCTAGAATAAGCAAGTCCCTTTCTTCTATTTGTAAAGGTTTATGCGACGGTATTATTAACAGCACAAAGCACTCTTTTTATGGTGAATAGACTTATACAAAAAAAAACAATAATCTTACATTAAAGCAGCACTTTATTAAATTAAATTTTCAATTAAACAAATGTAATTATTATTTATTTTTATTATTATTTATTAAAGGAAAAATTACATAGGTATAAGTAATAAGGTTTACAAATATAATGAAAATATTTAATACTACTCTTCCAGAGAAGCATTAGCTTGTGGTTGGAAGAGGAGTGTACATTATATTATTGAACTTAAAGTATTTATTTTACGCTGAATGAGAGAAGTATAAAAAAATAGCTATAATGTATATATATATTTAAACATGATGTTATTAGTTTCTGGAATAAAGACAATTATTATTTTTATTATTTGTAATAATATTTATACACTATATTTGAAGAAGTTGCTTCTTAAGTAAAATATTTATTATTCGTTTTTTGATAATTAATATTTAAAATATTTTTTTTAAATGCTCAAAGCTGTGCTTTTGTCGTTTATGATTCTAATTTACTCAGGGAGTTGATTAAAAAATGTTCTTCCTTGGTATGTATAGTAATTTTGTGCAAAGGAAGTGTTTAATTTTGGACATAAGTTTAAGTTATAAGTTTAAGTACAATTATATTTCTCCCTTATTCCATTTTTATAGAAATTATTAGGGGAAACAGTTTAAAAAGCGAAAAAAATAGAGCAGGAACATAGAGACAAAGACACAACTAGGGGAGTTGTTATTTATACTTAAACATTTGACTGAAGATAATACCAACAACTCTACAAAATATATGAAACACAAACAGAATATAAAAAGGTAGCAAGTGGAATTTAAACCTGGATCGTCTCTGTTCTTACCGGGATTATATTATCACATACTTAATTACAATGATTACAATTCACATTTTTAGTAAAAAACTTATAATATTACATAAATATAAAATGTTTTAGTAATAAAAATATAATATAGCTCGGTTAGCAATATAACCTCGAATCGTACAAGCAAATTATTCGACCCTTGTCATTTAAAATAATAACTACAATTGTAATTGATAAGCCAAAAGTTTTCGCAACAAAAGTAATAATATTAAAATGGTAGCAATTAAGAAAAATAAAATACAATTACGACAATGTTTTCAAACTGCTTAGGTCTACTGAAGTATCATTGATTATTATAACTATGAATTTTCACTACCACTTCATTAAGCCAAATCGAAATCAGAACAAAGTCTTTGCTTTATAGCTAATACTTATAGTTTTGTTTGAGAGTTGTGGGGAACACGCTTTAAGTTATAGACAGATTATGTTTGTTAGAGGTCAATAAATTCTTTACAGGGATATTTTACTGCACTGGACGTGATTTAAGATCGCATCCGAAGATACATTTGAGTTTAGAGAAGTAAATGTGGTTTTAAATTAATAAACTGTAAATTGTTTGAACTCAAGCTTCTTTCCTTGCTCAGGAGGTCCATTGATTAGTATTGCTTCATCACATTGCTTAGCTTGCTTTACTATATAGGATCACATATTTTTGAGAAAAAAAAAACATTGAAGTATTCAAGATTTTTTTAAGGTCATTGTTTATACACAGTTGGTCAATTGATGAAACTTCAGCAGATAGAGAACTGGTTAACTAAATAATTATTCGCCAAATTTTTCGTGAATTTTGTAAACACAATTCATCGATTTTTTTTCTCATAGCATGTTTCGTTTGTATCTGTAAAAACTTTATGCAAATGTTTCCATATATTTAATACTTTCTTAAGACGAGTATATCGTATGGATTTCTTAACATAACAACAATCCGTGTTATCCATGGATTAAGGTGAACAATTTTATGTGTGATTTTCTTTACAATTTTTATGGAATTCGAAAAAACGTTATGCAGGATGAGATCTATGATATAATGCCAAGATTCATTTCTTTAGTGCCTACCGGCAGTTTTTTCCAATTGGTACATTGTAGATGATGTTTAGTGGCATTCCAGTTCCAGTGGCGACCTCAGATCTAAGATTCATAATCGCTAGTTTTGAGCAAGGTTTTCTGTGATGAGTCCGAATGTGTCTTATTATGGTACACTTTAGTGAAGATAAATACTTATTACACACTAAACGAAAATGATTTTTCTCTACTGTGCGTCAGCATATGTATATTCATATTTCCCTTAACAGAACATGTGTAGTTGCAGTCGGAACATGAAAAAGGTTTTTTATCCCTGTGAGTCAGCATATGTCTCGTTAGATGTGCCTTTAGAGAACATGAATAACGGCATTCGGAACATGAATAAGGTTTTACTCCACTGTGAGTCAGCATGTGTCTCATTAAACTTTCCTTTCGTGAACATGAAAATTCACAATCGAAACATGAAAATGGTTTTTCTCCACTGTGAGTCAGCATGTGTCTGGCCAAAATTCCCTTTTGAAAACATGAATAATTGCAGTCCGAACATGAAAAAGGTTTTTTTCTACTATGAATCATCATGTGTATCATCAAAGATCTCTTTTGAGAACAAGAATAACTGCAGTCGGAACATGAAAAAGGTTTTTCTCCACCGTGAGTCAGCATGTGTCTAGTCAAACTTTCCTTTCGCGAACATGAATAGTTACAGTCGAAACAAGAAAAGGGTTTTTGTGAACTATGAGTCAGCATGTGTTGCGTCAAATTACTCTTTACAGAACTTGAATAATTACAGTCAGAGCATGAAAAAGGTTTTTCTCCACTGTGCCTCATTATGTGTCTCATAAAATCTCCCCTTCGAGAAGATGTATAACGGCAGTCGGAACATGAAAAAGATTTTTGTCCACTGTGAGTCTGCATGTGTTTCAAATATTTCTTTCGAGAACATGTATAACCGCATTCGGAACATGAAATTGTGTTTTCTCTACTGTGAGTCAGCATATGTCTTTTCAAATTTCCCTTTAGAGAACAAGAAAAGTTGCAGACGGAACATGAAAAGGGTTTTACTCCACCGTGCGTCAGCATGTGCGTCGTCAAATGCGACTTTTGTGAACATATATAAATACAGAAGGAACATGAAAAGGGTTTTTCTCTACTGTGAATCATCATGTGTCTCGCCAAACGTCCCTTTTGAAAACATGAATAGTTGCAGTCGGAACATGAAAAAGGTGTTCTTCTAGTATGGGTGCGCCAGTGAAGTTGTCCTGGTTCCTCCTTGTTGGAAACTGTTTCCACGTTAATGCTACCTGTAAAACAACACAGCAAAATGTATATGAAATATATTCCTACATTTTACGCCCGTAGGGGTTTTATATAAAAAAGGTAGAATAATTTTAACTTGGGATTTAATTTTGAACACGACAAAGAAATAAAAAATACAAATTACAAGAGACAAAAATATACGCATAGTTCGGGTTGAATCTTGCAATCATACATAAAGATAGCTGCCAGTAAAATCGTGCGTTTCAAAAAACGAAGACCATGTTGGTAGATCTTATTCGAAGTATGATACTGTTAAATATGTGGTAGGGTCCAATTAGCTCAGTTGGTAGAGCGGTACCCCGGCAAGGCAAGGGTTCTGGGGTCGACCGTGACCGTTTCATTTTCTGTTTCAGATGTTCTTTTAGGAATGGCTAATTTTGTCGTCAATAATTAAATATCACATTTGATGTTTTCCTAATAAAGTTAATTGAAAAAATATAACAAAATCTTTGTCTACATCACTTAATTTATACAAAGTCTACATGTTTCGTGGGCGATGTCCTCTTCTACAGGAGTTAACTAATAATACTGTAATAATAAATGCAAAGATAGAATTGTGAGTAAAGTGAAAAGATTGCTATAGTTTGGCAGTTTCCTGTAAAGATACATTTAGGTAAATATCAAAGTCACACATGTAAACAGCATAATGTTGTGTATGCGCAATAATTCAAAGCAGACATGGATTCCGAACATAAATAATGTAGGTACAGTAAGACGAGACGTTATGAACAAGTATATTATGTCCTGTCTGCGCAATATTTCATAACGCACAAAACTTCCGAACAACAGAATTTAACAACCTTCATATCATAAATAATTTGCAACGCAACTTACTGGCTGTCCGAGTACTCTCCGCATTCTGCAAAAATTCCTTCTTTACATCTGGGAGGTCGAAATCCGTATCCGTATGCGCCATTTCACCTCCATTGTCTTCCCGGGGCACTGGTTCCGTCTTGATGGATACATTCTCTGGATTAAGTTGATCCATGGCTCTGTTGTGCACAAAACATATATCTGAAACTTACTAAAAGAGAACATGGTTTTAACGGAACTCCAATTTGTATGAGCTATGAATATTGTTCTTAGGTTTTAATATTTTGGCAAGCGATGGAGTCTACTATAAAAATATTTTCAAATAAGAATATAGTAGTGACATTGAAAATAAGAAGATTGAATTCGGTTGAGAGAATCGTCGTCAATCGTCGGAATATAGTAATCTAACGCTCTCTTCCACTATATCGCTATATTATTTTTTTATTATTATTGTAGAAAGCAATCACTTTGTGGTTTGACATATTTAATAAAATAAAATACTTTTTTGTTTTAAAACCACGATATTTATTAATTTAAGAACCGACCGGTTTCGCTTTACTTAAGCATCGTCAGGGTACAAATTAATACTCCAATAGTATTAATTTGTACCCTGATGATGCTTAAGTAAAGCGAAACCGGTCGGTTCTTAAATTAATAAATATCGTGGTTTTAAAACAAAAAAGTATTTTATTTTATTTTTTTATTATTTTAATTACATTACATAAGATACACGTAGATAGCAAAAATGATAACATAATAATATTGCAATAACTGCATAAGTATATTAAAAATAAGTACAAGTGTTATTATGAATTGTAGGTCGATATTAGTTCTAAGCCAGGCAGATTGCCCGTTCTAAGGAAAAATATAAAACGGTATAACCGCTTTTTGCACCATGAACATGAATTTTTTAGGATTAATGACAATTTCAATCAATGCCTTCGTAACACAATTCTTAAAAAGGAGACGTCAAATTGACATTTCAAACGTTCCTCAAACATAACGTCAAAAGTTAACTTAGGTCGCACCCAACGTTTTGAACCGCCGACTGAATTATTATTATTCCGACAACGGTGTATTAATAAGTCGGTAGGCGGTTTTGCCTATACATAATCCGGGTTCAGTAAGTCGCGGGCCTGACATTGCGCGTATAGACAACCTGTTTAACTGTGGGAAAGGAACAAACCAACTGCAAACGGCGGTTCGCGTGTTCGCATTGGTTCAGGTTCACATGTATACGCGCCAATGGACATATCACAGTTTTGCATTTGTAGATAATATCAGCATTAGAACTTACCAACAACTAACACAAGGGATGATACATTTAACTGCGTTAAGAAAGCAGCGCAAGGAATATTATATAGAATTAGAGTTTAAAAACAGGATGCAACGATTGGAAACGACAAGAGCATACGTCAGCGATAATTTTTAGGTTATACGGATTATTCATAGATAAAATTAAATTCATAGACTATAAACTTACATATTTTATCCAGTTTTATTTTATTTTTTTTAGCGCTTATGCATATAATATGCAAGGTTTGGTAACACGGGGTAATTTTGATGATGCTACTTTGCCCACGTGTTTAACATGTTCTATTGTTATACTGTTTCCGAACTAACTCTCTGGGAGAGCGACCCTGTAACTAAATAAAGTGGATGAAAAATAAACTATTTATCGAAGCCTACAAAGAGTTTACAAGCTTTTTGGCATGACACTGACCAAGAATATAAAAGGAAAGTTTATTCGATTATTGATCTACTCAACACAGCCAGGTTAGCGAGGACACACGAGAGTACATGGGCTTATTCATCTTTATTTCAAAGCAATAAATTAGATTAACAATTAAATCTGAGGCTCTCGCAAAATATGATTATTCTAATAGTTTATTTCTTAGTTTCGACGTTTTTTGTGTTGCATTTTTCTAATGATAATAGTGTAAATTGCTTGTAATGCATGAAGCCTCGAGAAAAATGGTATTTCAATTTGATAAGCCAATATGATAATTTCTTGAATATAGAGTATCATTATTTTTAAAGAATGACAAATAATGTATTTTGTATAGTAATGGAGATATTTTATCATTTTAAATATGTTATCACACCGAATAAAGTATGTACCGGCATAGGCACTCAAAAAAACACGCATCTGTTCGTCTTTTCTTTGTTCATCGTCAATCTGACATTTTCGAATGAATCAGACATTTGAAAACGATTGTCTCAGACTGTATTTTCGAAAGATTTTTGACATCAAGATGTGCGAGAAGTGATTGTTCAATCGAGCTAAGAGAACGAGAGAATCAATATTGTATATATGACAATGTATTTGTGACAATTTTGAACGGCAGATACTATGCCGTATTTAATATGAAAATAACATAAAAAGTGCCTTATGGGTCTGTTTGCCCAATTTGGGCCTTTATTTCCATGCAAAATCTTGTTTCACCATGATTACGAAATTCAAATGGGAAGACGATATACAAATACAGGCAAGTGCAAGAGAAAAAGACCGCGTGCTAAATTGTATAGAACTAAAAGGTACTAAGTCAGAGGCACATTTGTTTTATTTAAATTAATATAAATGACTCCTCTAGTTTTGCTCAAACTTACCCATTTCAATAAAGACTTCCGCACACACTAAACAAGACATAAAGAAAACACGAGACAAAAATAAATGAACAAAACATAAACAAAGAATTATCGTTAAAGACGTAATCTTCGTTAGGTTCCAAATGCAATGCACCTAGATTAAGTACTATTTCCTCTACAACGTGGAACAACACATTTATTAAGTACTCATAAACGTCGAATAGATTTCTGTGCAGTAACATTGCTGATGTTTAAAAATAATGCTTTAAATTTATAAGTTTACGTAAGTTACAAATCACGCTAGTGGAACTGTGTTATTTTCCATAGAAGTGACGGCCGTAATGTATGAATTTAACATTAATTTCCATTCGCTAAGCATCAGACTAAGAATTTGACAGTCGCTGGAGGCGTACACTGCGATCAGGATTAATTGACTGAACACGCTAAATGTCACCACATATT
The DNA here is from genome assembly GCF_061612785.1 of Hesperophylax consimilis. NCBI lineage: Eukaryota > Metazoa > Arthropoda > Insecta > Trichoptera > Limnephilidae > Hesperophylax > Hesperophylax consimilis. The sequence goes on from NC_142855.1 coordinate 354,510, forward strand.
TCAATCGGAAGGTTGTTGAAATACTTTATTCCTAAATAGACATAATTGTTTTGCATTAGTTTGGTGTTTTGATGTTGTATTGATATTTTTTTGATTGGTGGGTTTCAAAGTTTTTGATGTATTATCTTTGTAAATTTGGATAATTGCATTTTTCTTATTGCAAGCGTTGGCTAATGGAGATCTAGAATGTAAAAAATACATATTATATTCAATAAATATATTGAAGAATTACGAAAATATTTTTGAGTTATATTATATTGCCCGTAGTTGCTGCCAGTAATTTTTTCAAGCTGACGATAAATTTCGACAAAAATTCCGTGTAAATGTCAAAAAAAAAACGTTCGAAGAACGGGTGTTTCGTAAATTTTTCACTGTTTTTTTGTCGTGAAATAAATTAGATGGCCAAATAAAAAATAATGTTAATGATTCTGTCGGTATTCCAGATTTCTTTTTTACCGTCCCACATTTAGCATTACGTCAAATTTCAAATATTTTTGGTCACAGTGATTTGAAAAATTCTGGAAATATTATTATTGAATTTTATTTCAATTAAATGTTATTGATAAAAAAAAAACTGTTCTTAAAAAGAGATGAGACGTAATTCATCGGTCAACACGAGCTAGAAAAGTAGGTTGCAACAACTATTAACATTTTTTATTCTCCCGTGTATAAGTTATACGTTGAGCGTTGGCTAATGGAGATCTAGAATGTAAAAAATACATATTATATTCAATAAATATATTGAAGAATTACGAAAATATTTTTGAGTTATATTATATTGCCCTGCTAAATAAGACATGAGACTTTCCTGCAAATAAATATATTTGAAACGTTTCATTTTCATCTTTTGAACATCATCGTCATAAAGTTGTAAGTAGGTACCGTCATGGGCTCAATTAAAATAAAACTTGTGTGTCGTCTTTTGTCTATGGTTATGTCAGTCTGACGTTTCACTTTCTTCCTCGCTGTAATATTTTGGTTCCACGGCTTTCATTGTAATGTTGATAAACAGGAAGGACGCAATTCTGGTGTTATTTTAAAGTAACTAAATTAAGTTGGGATGACTCAGCTTTACCGAGAATGTGCCGTAATTTTAACGAGACGTATAAAAGTAATTCCATTGATTTGACAATGTCATCATTGGCCACTTTCAAATCATCTGTTACATAAAGCTCCCTATCGTGTTGTTTTAAAAACTTATTACTCTTATGTAATGCATATGTAAGTGTATGTTTGAATGTAATGCATATGTGAGTGTGCATGTCATCAATGTTGTGTTTGTCTGTAATTAGTTATAGTATCAACCAAATGTAATTATATTTGCGAGAGCTTTGGTATGAATCACTGTTGACACTCTTAAAAAAAATTGTTTGAGGTTATTTCAAAAACAAAATCTCTTTCAGTTTTTTTTAACTAACGTTTCTTTAACACATTTGGTAAGTACGTTAAACTGACTAAATTAGATCTTAGCTCCTTTTTGGTGCCAGTTTGTTAAGAGAATATGTCAACTTACAACTCACACTTTTCAAACCGTCAGCTTCTACAACAATCGCAATGTTATATATAGATTTACCAACGATTGTCTGTTAATTGTAGGTAATGTAGATTTTTTGTAGAGTTATTCCAACAATCCGGTTTCTACCTAAATTGCCCTCACCCTTGTTTTTATTCCATTACTTTATTTTCGATAAAAGCGAGCAAGAAGGTTTGAAAAATAGAAGGCCAAAGCAAATTCCGTCGTTGTCGCATATAGTTGCATATTTGTCACCCCCTCGTAATAAACATTATAAATCATCATCCCCAATCATCATACATTGAATAAAAATTGTATATTAATTATCGAAAGTTATTAAAAAAAACCGTTAATGTTTTGAAACAATAAATATTTGTGATAAAAAAAAAACCGTCCGTGTTGTGAAACAATACTAGATTTACATCTATAAACTATAGTGCGCACAGAACTGTAACCACTAACATCAGAACTTCCCAGTGTCCATAGAACAGTCACCACCAACATCAGAACTTCCCAGTGTCCACAGAACAGTCACCACCAACATCAGAACTTCCCAGTGTCCACAGAACAGTCACCACCAACATCAGAACTTCCTAGTACCCAGAGAACGGTCACAACCAACATCAGAACTTCCTAGTGCCCACAGAACAGTCACCACCAACATCACAACTTCCTATTCCTACTTTCCCACTCCTACTTTTTCTTGTAATAAACCCGATAGCTTAATCATAGATTTTTGTTAAAAATTGCAGTCCATTCATTGATTCGGTACGCAACAGCCTGTGTCACTTATTAAATCAGTAAATTCCATGAGTATAATATAATTTGTCTTGCGTTTACTCAATTTCAATATTGGATACCAAAAGGTAGTACTATTTTTCACAACTTGTTCGACCCACGCAAAGTACTTCGAATTAAATTTGAGATTTCTGCATTTTTTTAAAGTTGCTCTTAATATGAATCCTAACAAATTTAATGTTTTGAATTATTCATAACCTCGAGAATAACTCCCATTGAAAGGGTTCCACTGTCGATAATTTTGGTCGCTCATCTGCCACTTTATTATGGAAAGTTACCGTCAAATATTTTATTTTACTATTTTTTTCTTGATAAACTAACGAGTTCAAAAAACTGTTAAGATTTTTAATACTATATTCCAACTGCGTTCAAAACAATGCTTCTCTTAAAGCGTAGTTGATTGATTGAAACAATAAATATTGTTTTCCAATTCGTTACATTTTGTTCTGTGTTTTTTTGTCTCTTTTTTTTTTTTAGATTTATCTTCTTCTCAATGATTAATTCTACATGGATGGGTTTACCCTTCAAAAGTTATTCCAATTGAATTGAATTATTATTTTTCCTGTTACTACATAGTAAGGTTTTGCCGATAACATTCTATTATTATTCCCATATTTAAATTCATAATTTTTCGCTTACAAATAATGTTACTTTCGTTTTATTAATTTTTTATTGTATCTAAATTTTGAAGCACTATTTTTTGCCTACAAAACTTTCAAGTCATGTCAACGCGCTAGTCATCCCATCGGAAGTAAAAGAGCCCAAGCGCCGGTTGAGCTGTTCAGTGGCAAACTTTAATGAAACCGATTCATGAATCTGACAGGGCAGCCTAAATGCGATCCACGCAAATATCTACTTTACTGCAGAATTAAGAAAACATGCGTCAAATTCGCAGATGGTTAAATTTCAATTACGGCAATTCGGTGAAATTACACAGAATTATTATGAAGAGACGTTTTTTTGTATGCTGATTAAAATATTTATCTCCTTTAACCTTTCCCTTACTGTGCTAAAAAAATCCACGCGTTCCGGTGCTGTGTAGTCAATACACATCTCAAAATAAGCGATTTAATATCAGAAAAATATGAATATTCATAGCGAATCGCTTATGTTTATTATATTTTATATAAAAAGTGATAATAATTGTAATTTAATTGCTGAAAACATGAAAAAACCATCGGCAAATGATGAAAAAAATGTGCGAGGGGTCCAAATCTAACGACGGTCCGCGACCGACTGTCTGGCGGCTGACGGCTGGCGGCTGGCACACGCACAGCTATGTGGTCGTAGGTATCGATGATCTAAATCAAAATACAACTGTGGACGTGTGGATTTCTCATGTTCCCGCATAGCACGAACTAAAGCGGGACATCAATAGCGTGTCATTTCCTCGCACACTCTTCGCGTAGCAGTGTCACACGGTTGATTGTATTGGTGTATTTGTTTCCGATTTTTAACAAAAATCTGTGATTATTAATTGAATTTGAAAACTATTGAATATATTATCTTTTTAATTCACTGCCTAAATGTATAACGGAAGAATACCTAAAATCTGAACCCAGAATTTATTATATTTATAGAGTTATTAACGTTATTAGAAGCAATGTGTAGTAAATACACACCACAGATAAGGAAAGGTTAAAAAGACTTAATTATTTATTTAAAAATATGCTCACTATATAATGGCATAAAAGACAAATTTATTTATTGTTGCAGTACTTATGTAATTCAAACTGAAACCAATTATCATAACAAAACAAAACGCTAGACAGAAGGCCATGGATTTTCCCAACCCAGAGAGTGCTTCCATCAAGGTGGAACCAGAGTCCCAGGAAGAGGGTGGAGGTGAAATGCCGTATACGGTTATAGATTTCGACCTCCAGGATGTAAAGAAGGAATGCTTGCAGTGTTCTGTAAAAGGCAAAAGTAAGAAATTGTTAAATTGGTTTCAGATTCTTTGGAATGTTTCGAATTGAATTAGTTATTTTCAGTATTAACTTTAACCGTCATCGTGCCTTCAAATGTATTGGTCTACAAATTTATTTTACATGATAAATAATTGTATAAATCTTTCTCAAATCACGCATCTATAATCTTAACTACGTATAAGTAACTGAAAATGATTATTGTTTTTCTACGTCATACGCGAAATGAATTATCGTTGAACAGCTGATAAAACATTTCTCAATATCAACCAACATGATCCAAGCGGTAACGAGAGGTACTTATATCTGTTTGTGTTTGAATTTTATATTTGATTATTTGATATATACCTACGTTGATTTAATATGTATCTATGTATCAACTTATTTAATCTTAATGCAATCTTACCGTATTATTTTACTTTTAGACTTCGAAAATAAAGATCAATAATAATTATAAAAATTTAAAACACGAAACAACGTCGCAATATAACACTAGATGCAAATCTCATAAGAGAAACTTTTTCTTCTCTGTTATGAGCTCTTCGTTCTGAAGTTGCTCGATTGTAAATAGTTTTCCTGTTTTTTCAAAATTCCCGTTTCTACGCGGTTTTTAAGTAGGTATCATTTTTCATTCGTTATTTTTTATTTTATCGTTTTTTTATGAAAACATTTTGCTTTCTTAGATAAGCGCGACCTTAATTTTGGATGCTTTTTTTCAGGTAGTATTATTTTGGAGACTGTTACCATCAAGGTAGAACCTGGACCCCAGGATGAAAATGGAGGGAAAGATCCTTATACGGATATTGACATACACCTTCCGGATGTTAAAAAGGAATGTCTTGAGCGCTCTGAAAGAATTACAGCAGGTAAAACCGATTTTGTTTTGTCAAAGTTTATATTATTCGTGCCGTCCGAATATTCACGTTTTATTAATTTACTGTAATTACGCTTACTAATTTTTATTCGATTTTTTAGACTTATTGACAAACGCGAAGACGCCTCCAATGGTAAAAGGATTATCTTGTCCTCATTGCCACTACTCCTGTCCAGGCAAATCATCGTTCGAACTGCACGTGCGCACACACACTGTAGAAAGAAAAACATCATGTTCCGACTGCAACTATGCTAGTTCGCGAAAGAGAGATTTGGGGAGACACATGCTAACTCACAGTTGGGAAAAATCTTTTGTATGTTCCGACTGCAACTATTCATGTGGTCTTAAGGGAAATTTGATGAGACACATGATGAGTCATAGTGGAGAAAAACCTTTTTCATGTTCCGACTGCAACTATTCATGTGCTCTTAAAGGAAATTTGACGAGACACATGATGACCCACAGTGGAGATAAACCTTTTTCGTGTTCCAAATGTAGCTATTCAAGTTCCCAATGGGGACCTTTAAAGGCACACGTGCTGATTCACAGTGGAGAAAAACGTTTTGCATGTTCTGACTGCAGTTATTCAAGCTTTCGAAAGGGAGATTTGAAGAAGCACACGCATACTCATACCAGAGAAAAACCTTTTTCATGTTCCGACTGTAATTATTCGTGTACCCAAAAGAGAGATTTGACGAGACATATTTTGACTCACACTAGAGAAAAATCTTTTTCGTGTTCTAACTGCAACTTTACATGTTCTCTAATGAGAGATTTGAAGAAGCACACGCCTATTCATACTTGAGAAAAATCTTATCATGTTCGTAGGCCTTTCATATTATCGAAAGAGATCTTTAAAAAAATCACATTTTATTATTCATAGGGCAGCTTATCATGTTCCCAAAGGAAAGATTTAAAGAAACGCATCGGCGTCTGTTTCAGAGATGATTTGAGTTTGTTTTGTTTTTGGGTTGAGTCAGCTCTCACTCAGATGTTATGAATCTTAGGTCTGACAGCCACAGAGTTCCAGTATTCGAATTAACATAATTTAAGTTGTAAAAATGCGTAAGTTTTTCGTTTGTCTAAGAATTTTTCCTTTTTTTATCACATGGTAAACGTTTTGATTTGTTTAATTTTAATTCTAAAAAAACGATTTTTCAATATTCTTGCGTCTCATTTCTAATACGTATATATGTATTTTTATAATAATACAACTTTGTACATCTGAATTTATTGATTGTTCAAGTGAGTTTATGCGATGAAACCTAGGTTGGTAGTTTGTAAATTATGCGTTGGAAAAAAATACTACCAGAATGGGAACATTTATTTTTAATTAACATATCCCAACAACTTTTCAAAAGTATCATTGAAATCCATGTAAAAGTACGGGGTTTTTCAGAGAATTTGAACAATTCATCAAATTTCAAAGCTTATTTTCAAGATCTTTCGTTATTTTAGGTTTGGGAAACAACTGGTCAGTAATGATATAAAAACAGAACTTGAATGGAACATTTGCAGAGCTTGAAAATCAATACTGAAATTTGATGAATTATTCTAATTCTTTGATACATTTCATCTTTAATTTTCTAGTTCTGTTATTATTTCAGTTCTGTTAAGTAACTGTCCTATAATGATATTATAACAGAACTTGAAAAGGACTTTCACAGAACCCAAAAATGAATGTTGAAATTGGATGAGTTTTCCAAATTCTATGAAACCACCCATCCCAAGTGTATGTTATAAGTTTTTATGATTCCTTTTATAAATGTTATTAAAATATGTTTGTTTCCAAGATAGGTAGTAAAGGAAACAGTGTTTAATCTAAGTAGTCGCCTGTATGTAAAATAGTTTAAATGAATAAATTAATCATAACCAAAACATGCTCTTGGATTATACGGTGCGTTAACTATAAGTTATTATTCTACAAAGTGGGGCAACAGTAATTTCATTATGTAAATGTTCATTCCAATTCACATTACTTTTGCGCACGCCAATCGTAGGTATGGTTCGTAATGGTGCTGCTGTGTTCGCTTGCCACTTCAGCCCCCTCCGAGAATTCAAATCTGCTTTTTTTAGCTTTGGCACATGGTGATAAGAAATTACTTCGGAATGTCGCGGTGCCTTAGACATAAAGTCACTGTCCGCTATTTGACTTGTCTTACTTGTGGTTTCCAAACAGTGGGATGTATTTTTAAATAAAAAAAAATTATAAACAATCGCAGTACCTACTTTTCATTTTAACTTACAAGAATTATGCAATACAGATAAAATACCGGAAATCGGTATATATGCTAAAAAAAATAAAAATAAATTAATAAAGTTGATAAATAGCGTAAAATACAGCTAAAATTGTAAAAAAACACGATTTAACAGATTGCTTAAAGATGGTTAAAATTTTATTATTCAGTAACAAGTGATCAAACACGTTATTCAAACAGACGAAATACGGGTCCAAATGGGCAAAATGTCCGAACCGATCAAACACAAGTCCAATTATATAATGCTTTTCATTGATTTACAAAATTTTACCATGATTACAAGTTTAATGTGAATTTGTTTTCCTGTGTTTCTTTCACGTTTTATGTGATTTTACCTTATAATTATAATATGCCTTTACCAAGTTTTACCGAGTTTTAGTGTCGTTTACCAAGTTTACAATTTCTTGATTGTTTTTACCAAGTTTTATTATATTGAACATTGTATTAACGTCTTTTACCTCATATTATCATTTTTTTTCAATGTTTCATACCATTTTTTATCGTTCTTCCATGTTTGACCTGTCAACCGCCTCAATAACAATCTCCAGTACTTTCCAGTGGGATTTAAATCAAAATAATACCTTAACAATTACAGTACCCACTGAGCCTTGAGTTCATTTTCTCAGGCTAGCGCTTTGTCATATTGAACATTATTCTTCTTAGGAAACGTTTATACATCTGCATTCAATTTTTTTTTATAAAATGTCATTTTTTTGGGCTGATGAATGAACGGTGTTGTTTCTGTTTGAGTGCAATTATAATGTCTATGGTCGCACTTTTTATATGAGCTTGAGTTTTTTCTATCCTCGTCTATGGTCAACCATAGGACATAGGTTGAGGATAAACTTTCAGAGTGGAAGATACTACCAGTATCGCCCTGGTGTAAGACCACCATTCAGAATTGAAACGTTGCTCCAAATGGCTTTAGCCGTGTTTAGTGACTAGATCGGAATGGCCAAATACTTCCCCACCTTCCTCTTTCCCTTCCCCACTTACCTTCAGCCTCACAACATCCCCCAATTGGGGATGCCATAGTCTCACTGGCTCCAGACGGGAGCAGTTGGGACTCTTGTGAGGTATTCACTATAAAAAAAAAATAAAAAAAAACTTTCCTCATTCAAAAAGCCCGAAGACTAGCGAGTGGTATATGTATGGTACCGACTCACCACGCACACTTCTTGCCTCATTCACATTCATACATACGCAATCTTATAAATATATTATATTCGTGTTAGAACGTTAGTTAGTGTACTAACGTTTTAAAATAATCGTTTTTCAGTTTAAAAAGGGAAACAAATTAAGTATTATACCATACAATAAAAAACAACAACAAAATTCTAGAGAAACAAAAGTTAATCCGTTAGAAATAGTGAAGATGCAATTCTAATTTGTTAATAATTAGTGTTTTGTAATTGGCTTTTAATTAGTATTAACAGTTTTTAATAGTCTCCTGATGAAGGAAGGGCCCTTCCGAAACGGTAGAGTTAATAAAATTAAAGTGGTCAATAGCAAATGTATGTCTTTTTAAAAATGAATTAGTGAATTCTCGAGCTATTTTTAAATTAAGAATTTACCAGCGAGGTACGAATTTACCATTTTTAGGAAAGCGAGTGAATGGATTGAATATAATCTGATAACACTCAACATCTAAAAGATAAAAGACACGTGTTTTTCCTTCGACGATTGAGGACAACGGACTCCAAATCTTCGACACACATTCAAGATTGCACCCAAGGCTTTTTCTCTGTTCTGTGGTTATCTTAGTGTACAAAATAAAAGTCTCGTTTAATTCAGATGCAGCGTTTATTTATGAATTAAGAATCGTTTCACAATCACAATATCGTCGATTCAATATTCATAATCGCTAGTTTCGAACAATACTATTCTGTGATTGGGTCCGAATGCGTCTTGGTAAAGTTTAGTGAGGAGGTATGAAACACGTCTATTAAAATTTCCATTTGGAGAACGAATTCTTTCTATTTCAATTTAAATAATGAATAGTTGCACTCGGTACTTGAAAAAGAATTTTCACAACTGTGAGTAAGCATGTATGCCATCAACCGTCCTTTTTGAGAACATGAATAATTGCGTTTGGAACATGAAAACGGTTTTCTCAACTGTGAGTCAGCATGTGTCTCGTTAAATGTTCCTTTCGAGAACATGTATAGTTACAGCCGGAACATGAAAATGGTTTTTCTTCACTGTGAGTAAGCATATGTCTCGTCAAATGTCCCTTTCGATAGCATGAATAATTGCAGGCGGAACATGAAAAAGGTTTTTCTCCACTGTGAGTCAGCTTATGTACGGTCAACAATGCCTTTTGAGAACATGCATAACTACAGTCGGGACATGAAAAAGGTTTTTCTCCACTGTGGGTCAGCATGTGAACCGTCAATGATCCCTTTTGATAACATGAATAACTACACTCGGAACACGAAAAAGGTTTTCCTCCACTGTGACTCAGAATGTGTCTTGACAAATTACTCTTTAGAGAACATGAATAATTGCAGTCGGAACATAAAAATGGTTTTTCTCCACCGTGTGTCATTATGTGCCTCGTGAAATTTGCCACTTGAGTACAAGAATAGTTGCAGTCGGAACATGAAAAAGGTTTTTCAACACTGTGAGTCAGCATGTGTATCTTTAAATTTCCCTTTCGTGCACAAGTATAGTTGCAGTCGGAACATAAAAAAGGTTTTTCTCCACTGTGAGTAAGCATGTGTATCTTCAAATTTCCCTTTTTAGAACATAAATAACTGCAGTAGGAACATGAAAAAGGTTTTTCTCCAGTATGGGTGCGCAAGTGAACGTTTAACTTTGACTTAAAGAAGCAGGAGTAGTTACAATGGGGGCAGGAGAATCGTTTTTCCACAGAAAGCGTCTTCAGATCTGTCACTAAGTCTGAAAAAGATTAGGAATAAAACGTATTAAGTGTAAGCACAGTTAATTTATAGAAGTTAAAATTAGAAAGCAAGAATTCGTAATTCTAACAGAGAAAATCGGTTTCACCTGTTGTGTGGGTAATTCCCTCAAAGCGTACCGAGCATTCCTTTTTAATATCCGGCAGGTCTTTGTCAATGTCCATAGGAATTCCCCTTCCATATTCTTCTCGGGGTCCTGGTTCCGTCTTGATGGAAACAGTCTCCACTTTAATGCTACCTGAAAAGAAAAAACAAAATGTACGCAAATGTACAGACTTTGACAGAAATAAGGGTAGCATAATTTTAACTAGAGAAATAATTTTGGACACCAGAAAGAAATAATAAAAATAAAAACGCAATAGACAAGAACTTGTGATCAGACAGATTTGAAAGAGACAACCAAAAGTTCAAGAGTCGGGTAGGAATAGGTTTTTAATATTATCCACAAAATTCAACAAGCCAACATAAAATATGTCAATATTGGGTTACCACAGTGTGAAAACGCTGTGTGGGAGAATGGATAATGTACTTGCGCTTATACATACTGCAATGTGTAGGTTAGAAAGTTGAAGGAGTTCCGAGCAGTCTAATTTGGAGGTTAGTATTTTAAATGAGAAAGGCAAAACAGTTATTCTTCAATATAAGTTACACGACGAAATACAATATTCTACTGCAGCACACATAAGCGTAACTACATTGTCCACTCTCCGGTACAACGACTTCACAGCATGGAAAATCATTACTAGGGTGATATTCAATCCCAACTTGGCAAGTTTTGTGGATCATTTAAAACATTTATTTCAACAATACTCCTAAACACATCATGTAAACCTACAAATAGCAGTAATTTTCTGTTTTTGTTTCTTGTGTTTGTATGACTTGTTGCATAGCTTTTCTCAAATGTAATTGTATTCTTATTTTTTATGTTTCAAAGTATCTGTCAAATTAAAATGATAGTACCAATCATGTAAAAACCCTCTGGGCGTTAAATAAATAAATAAATAAGTTTAATAGCAAAGGATAATTTATGTATTCTAGCTAAATATTTTATTTAAAATATATGATGGTAAAATTATATTTGCTCAATTTTATTGATATGAATTATGTAAGAGGGAGACCAAACAACTATTCTCACTAGAAACAGTTTTTTTATGACTTTTTGGTCGTTTTTAATATGAAGACAATTTGGTATATGTTTCTAGCAAAGCTTAGTTTTTCATCCAAAATGATACTAAGATCTATCATTTCTGTGACTCTTTCAAATGTCGCGTTGTTACTGAAATATTCGAATACAATAGGAGAATTATTTTGATAGAATTCAAAGTTTTGCACTTTTCCGCAATTAAGAATAGATTTTTTTGTATGCCCCAATCTTAGTAATATTTCAATGTAGTTGTTTAATATTCAAACAGTTTTATTATCTCCACATTCCAGTTTCTCCCCAAATTGCCTTTTCCTTTGTTTTGTTACATTCCTATAGGTCTTACATTCGGAGAAAGGGAACTAGAAGAAGATTTGAAAAAGAAGCCCACAGCAAGTGTTATTTTGTTTTATGTTCGTATACTCGTCGTTGTTGATAGTTGCACATTATTTCGTTCCTCGTCACAATTAATCACATTTCAAAATGCGAAAAGTCCGTAAGAGAGTGTAAATCATTATACCCAATTTTAAAAGATTAAATATTGTTAAATGGTGATAGCAAAACAGTTCCTGTCGTGGAAACACCGGCGCTAGACGTATATCTATGAACTAATAATAGTGCCCACGAAATATTCCAGAAACCACCTGAACTTACAAATGTAACAAATATTAATATTATCAAATATCGGCGAGTGATTTCAAGTCACTTGAATGTTTGAAAAAATTGTACACTTCTTTAGTAAGAAGCCAGGTAGAGTATAATTCGCATTCAAAAAAAAAAAATTATATATTCAATAATATTATTAGATTTATAAAAAGAGGTTATTTTTAAACAAGTTCTGCTGTGTAATTATTATTACGCGTGACAGCTGTTTCGCCTTCTGAAGGCATTATCAAACTGTGGGTAGCCCACTTACAGACAATACATTTATGTTATTTCTAGATAGGTATTTTAATTTCAATTACTGATTTCGTAATGTATTTCTGAGGAAAATGTTAGAAATTATTAATGGTTATTACCCCAGTAAAGTTTCCCCAATTACTGTAATGTTTAAATTTGACTGAAAGTCTTTATATTAGTTATTCCCGAACGATGACTCATAGGGTTATTTTAATAGCATAATTAAGTATTTCATAATGCACTCATATTTGTACTAGGTTTGAAGATATCTAGTAGGGGTGAATGAATTATATTTGTTTGTTTATTTATCAAAATAGCTTTCGGATTATTAGAATTTTTGTTAATTTCTAACTTCTCTAAAACTCTTTATTTTGTAGGTGTAACGGAGTTGGTTTATTATTATCACTAAGTGAGTGATTTTTATCTAGGAGATGTTTGGCAAATTGTCATTTTATTTTATTATTATTTTTAAAAGATCTTATATGTTCTTTGAACCTAGTATTAAAGGACCGGCCAGTTTGTCCAACATAAACAGTGTTGCATTCGTCACACTGGAGTTTATAAATGTCGCTATTTTGTAATTTGAGTACTTTACTTTTTGAGGTTTTAAGAGATGATCCAAAGTTGTTATTTGTGCGGAAGGCAATACCTAAGCCACACTTTTTGAGGACTTTGGCAATTTTATTAGATGTCTGTCCGATGAATTCTAAACACCCGAATTTATTATTCGTCTTATTATTAGTCGCTGGGTAAATTAAATTAAGGTTATTTTTGTGTTTGTTATTATTAATTATCTTTTCAATGTCTCTACCCTTGAAGCCGTTATTTTTAGCAATAGTTAGAATTGTATTTTTTTCCTTCTCGTATGCTTTCTTGCCGAGCGGGATGTTAGTGGTATCATTGAATGGTAGGCAGATAATTTATGTGACCATGGGTGTAAAGATTTACAATTAATGGTCGTGTCTGTAAATGTAGGCTTACGGAAAATTTCAAACGTATGTTTATTATTTTCTCTACCAGAATGTCATCAACATAACGAATTTAGTGAATTATGTATTTGCTAAAGATTGAATTTAAAATATGTTTTTCAATGTAATCCATGAATATTTCAGGAAGTTATAGTATAGTTGCAGGAAGATTTACCATATTTAATCCATATACTGAGAGCTTATGCCAATCATATTGTATGTAAACGACTTAGCCTTGGAATTGCACACGTTATCAACACTATCATTGATTTGAGCCAAATTCCTGAAGAACTAATATGAAACATTGTAAGACCTATTTTTAAAAACTGAGATCATTCTTTAATAAATAATTACAAACCAAATTTCAAACTTCTTGGATTAGATTTCTTATGAAATATGGATCAATAAATTGTAAATAATTACAGACCAATTTTCAAACTTCCTGGATTAGATTTCTGAGGAAATATTAATCAATAAATTGTATATAATTAGAGACCAAATTTCAAACTTTCCGGATTAAATTTCTTATGAAATATGGATCAATAAATTGTAAATAATTACAGACCAAATTTCAAACTTCCTGGATTAGATTTCTTATGAAATATGGATCAATAAATTGTAAATAATTACAGACCGAATTTCAAACTTCCTGGATTAGATTTCTTATGAAATATGGATCAATAAATTGTAAATAATTACAGACCAAATTTCAAACTTCCTGGATTAGATTTCTTATGAAATATGGATCAATAAATTGAGAAAAATATTTAGGTACAATAAATGTTACCGATGAATGCCATAATAGCTTCAAAACAGTTGTGATTAACTACTCGAAAACTTTACCAATTTTATAAAATAATCAACTTAACCATCAAAAAGACAAGATCTTTTTATTGATTACTGAATAGCCTTTCATACTATTGAACTTAATTAACTACTAGTGAACTTCTTTTATACACTCGGGCATAAACAAATAATGAAGTCACTTGAAACCATCTGAATCTGTTGTAAACTTTTTTATAAAAACAGAAAATTCAAGTTAGATTTTTAGATGACTAAATCGAAGAAAGTCAGAATTACTGCTAGGGTCAATTTCGAGCCCAAAATTATTATTCTAACTGATTTTGGGCCAGTTTTGTGAGCAGTGTAAGTTAAAAGATTGCGGTACAGTGGCGGTTTTCATGTAAAGATACATTTTAAAGTAAATATCAAAGGCACTCATGTAAGTAGCATTATGTCCTGTCTGCGCAATAATTCAAAACTCACAAGGATTCTGAATATCAAATTTAACATAACACATTTTTAACATAATGTGCAACGCAACTTACTGGCTATCAGAGAACTCTCCGCATTCTGAAAATGTTCCTTCTTTACTTCTGGGAGGTCGAGTTCCATATCAGTAGAAGGCATTTCACCTCCGCCTTCTTCCTGGGGCCCTGGTTCCGTCTTGATGGAAACAGTATCTGGATGAAGAGGATCCATGGCTCTGTTGTGGCAGGTAAATGGTTCAAGCACAAAAAATATGAAAATTTCTGAAACAAAATATCTTTTTCAGGTTGGAATACTATATTAAACAATGAATTCTATTACACAAATATTTTAAAATAATAATGTACTAGTGTCCTTGGAGGTAAGGCAATTGAGAGAATCGTCGTCAATCATCGCATTACATTAATCTAACGGTGACTTCCATTGTCTCTATTTAAAACAGTATTACATCATGGTTACGCCATTCCGATTTCAACAAACTGTCGGTGAACCAAATTCTTAGAATTCTTTTGAAATACACTTCTTAAAAAGTTAGACGTCAAACTGACAGTTCAAACGTTCTTCAAACAAAACGTCATATGGTAGGTCGCGTTAACGGCCTTCGACTTTCAGAACCACCGACCGAACTATTATTATTCAGATATCCCGACAACGGTGTATTAATAATTCGGTCGGCGGTTTTGCCAACACACCATCCGGGTTTAGTAAGTCAGATCGTGCGGCGAACCTGTGTTCCCGCGCGAAAGGTACAAACCAACTGCAAATGGCGGTTCGCGTGTTCACAGGTTCAGGTTCACATGTATAGGCGTCAATAGAACATTAGAACTTACCAATAACTAACACCAGGGATGATTAATTTAACTGCGTGGGTTAAACAGTGTGAGGGATAGTATGTTGAATTAGAGGTTAGAAACAGGATGAAACTACAAAATCATGCGTCAGCAATAACTTTTAGGTTGTACTCAGTGTTGGTATGCCTATAAAATAAATCTCCCCATTTTTTTCCCAAAACATCCCAAATTTCATAAAAACTCCCTTGATTAAAAAAATCGATACTTAACCTTAAAAAATGAAACGGGGATAAAGCAGGCGCAACAGCTATTGGAGATTATGTATTATTTCGTAATATTTTAGCTTCCTTCTCATGATAAATAACAACTGTTATGTACAAGGAACAAAGTAAATGAACGACAGTTGGTAAAGATTGAATTATTTTTAATGGTTTCACTACGTTTATTTTTCTTGGCATGGCTCCTATCAGAGAACAATTTAACCTTTCCTTATATTTATTGTGTGTATTTACTACACATTGCTTCTAATTACTTTAATGACACTATAAATATAATAAATTCTGGGTTCAGATTTTAAGTCTTCCTCTGTTATACAGTTTTGCACTGAATTCAAAAATAATATTTTACAAAGTTTTCAAATTAAATTAAAATTCAGAGTGTTTTGTTAAAAATCAGGAACAAATACACCAATACAATCAACCGTGTGACACTGCTACGCAAAGAGTGTGCGAGGAAATGAAATGCTATTGATGTCCCGCTTTAGTTCGCTATGCGGGAACATGAGAAATCCACACGTCCGCAGTTGTATTTAGACTATCGATACCTACGACCGCATAGCTGTGTGTGTGCGTCCAGCACCCATCCAGCACCTGGTCGCGGGCCGTCGTTACATAAGCGATTAACTATGAATATTCATATTTTTCCGATATTAAATAGCTTATTTTGAGATTTGTTTTGACTACACAGTACCGGAACGCGTGGATTTTTTTAGCATAGTAATGGAAATGTTAACATACAAAATAGACAACAAACGTAAATATATCTCTCGCTTAGCTTAAAATACAACGGATATACCAGCCCGCTGTTAATATGATATAGTGTATAGAAACATGGGACATCCAACGTGTAATATTTCATAAGCACAATCCATTACAAACTACATTTCTTTACATCAACTTTTAACACACCACTCACAGACAGCCACTAAACAAAATGCATGATTACACCAAATTAAGCAGATTTCGTGCTCTTTTCAAAAAAACTCCCTTTCTCCCTTAAAAATTCATAATCCCCCAGTTCTGAGGACTTTTTTCCAGATATGCCAACATTGGTTGTACCGATTATTCATAGACAATATTAAAGTCATAGATTATTAAAAGCACCGAACACAAAAATTACATGAATTTCTATAAGTTTCTGACTTATCTATAATACTGAGATTACGGCATTCATTTTGTATGTAATACGAAGTTGTCTAATTTATATTAAAATTGCGTGAGTAATTTTCATCTCTGAGAAGTTCCAGAAATTCCAATGTGTAAAATGGTTTCACCACAGTTATAATGCCTCCAGAAGTCGAAACAGCTGTCACGCATAATAATAACTACGCGGCAGAAGCTACTAATAAATTAACCGCTTTATTGAATTGAAATATTAAATACGTAGAAAAAAACTTGATAAATGTTGCAATATTTGGTGAGTGGTGACTAGAACTTAATAACCACGTTCTTTCCAAATTCTTCCCATCTTTTTCCCTTTCTAATTCATTATGCACTTCATCATTCCTCAAATCATATTATTTAATAAGTATGGTGTGTTTTTGTTCAAAATTTCTATGCATTTAGTGTTGTAATTATTACCAGCTGGCAGTACTGTTGCAATATTAAATCTTACTGTTTTATTAATTGTGTTTTATATTGTGCACAGTGGTTAGAACATCGTTCATGCAAAAATAAACGTTACTATCAAAAGTTATACAGACTACATAGATATTAGTAATTACTTAAAAAAATAAAAACAAGTTTTATGAAACATAGATTTATAAAGTAGTACTTCATAAAAACTCTTCTGTCATTTTACGACGCACAGTCATGCCGCAACAGCAATGTCGTCAGGTTACAATTTGATGTAATTTTTATTTATTTCATTGTGTTAAAGTTACATATAATTACAGTAATGACGTATTGCCCATCTCACTAGGTGTGTAACGCCTGTGTTGAATTGGCAGTTTATAGATTGCTTGTTAGCTTGGTTTTTGTGTACACAATATTATAAAAATAATAGATAAAATAAAATCAAAATTTTTTTTAACTATAAAATCAATTATGAATGTAAAAAATGGGGACGAGGCTAGCATAATTTTTGAGGTAATTCAATTTCAGTTTGAGAAAAAGGCATGGTGAAAAATGATAACATAACAGCAGGTGAAACTACATCAAATGTACATGCTAGTAGTACATAGTGTATATATATATTCAAATAATTAAAACCAAATAGAGTAATCACACAAAAAAGCGTGCTCAACGAAACTTTAGTTCATTTGATGATTTTAGTGTGACGCACACAGTTTAATTTACACTAATCATCATTTCTTTAGATTTAACATTAAACAAAGCAAGTCTTTTATAATGCAATTCTGAACAATTTTCTGATAAATAAAAGCGACATGATATTCAATATGAAATCATATGACCGTGCCTATTCTGCGAATAAATTAACATGTGTTTCGTCAAATTTTCGTTTTCTGAAAATGAATAGTTATATTCAGAGAATGAAAAAGTTTTTTTCCTCAACAGAGTCAGCACGTGATTCCGAAAAGATGATTTATGTGAACAAGCTAAGTTAATGTCGGTACAAAAAAACCTATATTTCAAATGTGAGTCAGCATAAGTATTATCAAAGAACCCTTCTGAGAACATGAATAGCTGCATGAGGAACACGAAAAAGGTTTTGTACCACCGTGAGTCAGCATGTGTATCGTCAAATTTCCCCTTTGAATGCATGAATATATACAGTCAGAACATGAAAACGGTTTTTCTCCGCTGTGAGTCAGCCTGTGGCTCATCAAAGCACCCTTTTGAGAACATGAATGGCAGCACATGGAACATGAAAAAGGTTTTTCTCTTGTGTGAGTCATCTCATGTCTCATCAAATCTCCCTTTTGAGAACATTAATAGCTGCAGTCGGAACATGACAACCATTTTACTTCGCTGTGAGTCTGCATGTGACTCTTCAAAATACCCTTTTGAGAACATGAATAGCTACAGACGGAACGATTTTTCTCCTTCGTGAGTCAGCACGTGTCTTGTTAAATATACCCTTCGATAACATGAATAACTGCAATCGGAACAAGAAAAAGGTTTTACTCCACCGTGAATCAGCACGTGAATCATTAAATCTCTCTTTTGAGAACATGAATAACCGCAGTTGGAGCAAGTAAAACGTTTTTCTCCGCGGTGATTCTTCAGCAGGTGTCTCGTCAAGTATCCACTTCGAGAATATGAATAACTGCATTTGGAACATACAAAAGGCTTTTCTCCACCGTGAGTCAGCAAGTGATTCGTTAAATCACTCTTTTGAGAACATGGAAAAGGATATAAACCACTGTCAGCATGTGTGTCGTCAAATGTCCCCTTTGTGAACATGAATAATTACAGTCAGAACATGAAAAAGGTTATTCACCACTATGAGTCACCACATATTTCGTCAAATCTCCCATTCGAGAACATGAATAACTGCAGTCAGAACATGAAAAAGGTTTTTCTCCTTATGGGTGCGCAAGTGCAGTTCGAACTTCGACTTGTATAAGCAGGAGTAGTTACAGAACAGCAGTTAAGCATGGGTAAGCAGAACGCTGCTTTCGTTGGGGATACCATAAAGAAAAATAATATTATGGCTACAAAATGCGCGCGTGGTCACAAAAAAGAAAAAAATCAATACATATTATTTAGTTTATTTGTGCCCTGTGTGAGACACCTTCACACAGAAAATGCTGTATCAATTGTATGCGTTCCAGAAAATATAATGAGAGATCTGATGTCACATGTAAATGTGGTAAGTAGTGACAAGTTACAATGTGTTGAAAATTTAACAAAATATTATTATTTTTTCTGAAATGCAGTAAATTTTATCTACACAAACCAGATTTTATATTATATAATAAAAGATAAGAGATCCTTTGTTTCAAAATATACCTATATGATAACAAAATGAAATTTTATACCTTTGATTCTAAATAAGAGATTGTTAAAATATGATTTTTAGTTTGAGTAGAACCAATTTTATTGAACGACATAAATTAAACCGTCAAATAAAATTATTGAAACGAAATTGAGAGCACTTTTTTAAAAAAATAACATAAACGTCATGTTAGGGATAGAAAATAGTTTCTGACATGAATTAAATTTGGTGCTTGTGATACCTTTTTAAGAGGGATGGTATTAAAATATCAAAAGGTACCGAAAGTATCAACATCATTTACGAATTAATTTTATAATTAATTAAAAGATGAAAAAGCAACTTAACATGCAATATAATTAAGCAACCAATATGAAGAAAACTTCATATGGAATACAGAAGACATCTTCACAATTAGCGCAATATTTCATCCCAACGACAAAGCAGTCAATATACAGACAATTTCATCTGGAACACAGAAGACATCTTCACAATCAGCCCGAACTTCTGTCCCAACAACGAAGCAGACAATATACATACAACTCTATTTAGAACACAGGAGCCATCTGTACAAAAATGTACGACCTTTTCGAAAGCGAAGCCATTGACAAATTAAATAAATTATCAAATTGTGTAGAATCCAATTATGAACTGGCCCATTTAAGAAAATATATTGTAGGTGAATTAAAGAAGATGCCAGAATACGACATGATTATGTACCAGGAACGAATACACGCAGTGGTGAGGAATTGTCGTCTTAAGCTGCTGTTTAGATCATCTCATTCCTCGGTGTCAACCAAGCCGAGCGGCAGTAGGCCTCGAGTTTAAATTCACCATCTCAAAGCTCACCTACACAGTATGAGAATGACCATGTCAACTGTTTGTCGCAGCAAGGAACACTTTGTGAGCCTATACAAGAAATTCTTGTTGATTCCGATGATTCTAGTCAAGATTGATCGGCTGCACGAGAAAATTCAAATAATGATGGAGATATTTTATCCATACAACGGAATAAAAAATTGCATTAACCTAAGCAAAACGTTCTTCTTATTTATATTAATATTTACATATTTTATTGTAACAATAATATTTACATATTTTGCTGCGTATGTTGTAACAATTTAGCAACAGTTGCTAAATTGTTACAACATACGAAGCAAAATACAAATTGAAAGTATTATTTACAAACCTCAAGGATTGAGGACAAACATTGAGGATTCATTCGGTACAGAACTTTTATGTACGTCACAGTTTCAATATTTTTTGTTGAAAACTGTTCTACAAGTTCTCCACAACGCAAGCAAACTTTACACTCACAGTGATTGTAGCACTAGGAAATTTGTTGCTAAAAGGGAATGCTCAGAAGGGACAAACTAGTGAGGGGGGTTCTTGAACTTGTAAAGAAAATATTATGTGAATAAACGCAAACGCATTGTCGGGAGCGAAAATTAAATTAAACCATTACGCCCTTTCTCCGCAGGGGTAGGCGGATCGGATAGACAACCATACAACTCTGTCTCGGCACACACTCCACTATACATCGTCTCGTACACAATACTCTCGATCAGACTCTAGTACTTGATGGTTTTCTCGTGTTATCTTTTTATAAAATAAATTTTATAAAAAAATTCCGGTTAGATATTTCAGTACACGATAAAAATGTCTGTAGGTTAGCAGCGAAAATTTTGTTTTAGCTAAAATCAGGAAAAAATATTAAAAAATGTAAAGCGTAAGAGATTTTTAGTTTATTTTGGTAGTGCTGTCGGAACACTAAAATTTTTTTCTTCACTGTGAGTCAGCATGTGTCTCGTCAAATCTTCATTATGAGAACATGACCAACTACAGTCGGAACATAAGAATTGAGGTTTTTCTTCACTGTGAGTCAGCATGTGTCTAGTCAAATCTTCATTATGAGAACATGACCAACCACAGTCGGAACATAAGAATTGAGGTTTTTCTTCACTGTGAGTCAGCATGTGTCTAGTCAAATCTTCATTATGAGAACATGACCAACCACAGTCGGAACATAAGAATTGAGGTTTTTCTTCACCGTGAGTCAGCATGTGTCTAGTCAAATCTTCATTATGAGAACATGACCAACTACAGTCGGAACATAAGAATTGAGGTATTTCTTCACCGTGAGTCAGCATGTGTCTAGTCAAATCTTCATTATGAGAACATGACCAACTACAGTCGGAACATAAGAATTAAGGTATTTCTTCACTGTGAGTCAGCATGTGTCTCGTCAAATCTTCCATGAGAACATGACATGAAAAAAATCAGAAAAAGAAATAAAACACCTAGGACTTGAACCCAGGACAATTGCCTAACCGGGCAAGGCTTGCCTAACGGTAAACCTAGATACGACCGTATATTTTTATGTTTCATATTTTTGTTGAGGAATCGCTAATATTGTCTAATTTATAGTTAATATTGATATTACAATTTTAGGTTTAACTCATTTTTATTACAAAAAAAAAAAATTAAAAATTAAAACGATGTTTCTCCATTTGTTAATCAACATGAGTCTCTCCAAATTTCCCTTGAAGAGCATGAATAAGTACAAGCGGATTATGAAGAAGGTTTTTCTCCGCTGTGAGTCAGGATGTGTTTCTTATTTTTTTTTTTATTTTTTTTTTTTTTTTATTTATTTTTTTTTTTTTTTTTTTTTTTATAAATTTAATTTAGATTAAATTTGATAATATTATTATTAAGTTCTGCAAGTGTTTTAGTTTTTTATTATTGTGACAGCTGTTTCGGCTTACAAGGCCATTTTCAAACTGCCTTGTAAGCCGAAACAGCTGTCACAATAATAAAAAACTAAAACACTTGCAGAACTTAATAATAATATTATCAAATTTAATCTAAATTAAATTTATAAAAAAATTAAATGGAGTTCTACGAACTAAACACAAAAACAATAAATAATAGGATGTGTTTCATCAAATCGCCCGTTTGAGAATACGTATAGCTGCATTCAGAACATGAAAAGGTTTTTTCTCAACGGTGAGTCAGCATGTGTCTCGTCAAATGTCCTTTTCGAGAACATAAATAACTGCAGTCAGAACAAGAAAAAGGTTTTTCTCTACTATGAGTCATCATGTGTCTCTTAAAATCTCCCTTTTGAGAAAAAGAATGGCTGCATTCGGAACATGGAAAAGGTTTTTCCCCATTGTGAGTCAGCATGTGCATTGTCAAAGATCCCTTTCGAGAACATGAATAACTGCAGTCGGTACATGAAAACGGTTTTTCTCCACGATGAGTCAGAATGTGACTCTTCAAAGATCCCTTTAAAGAACATGAATAGCTGCACTCGGAACATGAAAAAGGTTTTTCGCCACTGTGAGTAAGCATGTGTCTCGTCAAATCTGTCTTTCTAGAACATGAATGATTGCAGCTCGAACATGAAAAAGGTTTTTCTCCACTGTGCGTCATCATGTGTGTCGTCAAATTACTTTTTTGAGAACCCGTGAAGTTGCAGATTGAACATGAAAAACGTTTTTCCCCACTGTGCGTCAGCATGTGTCTATTCATTGTTCCCTTTCTTGAACATGAATAACTGCAGTCGGAACATGAAAAAGGTTTTTCTCCTGTTTGGGTGCTTAAGTGAAGTCCAACCTTTGATTTATGAGAGGAGTTGTAATGGGTATAAGGTAATCGTTTTTTCACAGGATGTATCTTCAGATTTGTCAATAAGTCTGCAAAATATAACGTTTAAAACTTAATAAGTGTACAGTTTTTTTCATATAACGTTAAAATGAGATCAGGAATTCTTAATTCTAATAGACAAAATCGGTTTTACCTGCTGTTGGGGTAATTCTTTCAAAGCGTTCTAAGCAATCATTTGGAAAATGCGGGAGGTCTAGGTCAATTTCCCTATAAGGAATTGTCCCTCCGTCTTTGCCTTGGGATTCTGGTTCTGTCTCAATGGTAACAGTCTCCACAACAATTCTTCCTAGAAAAAAAATTCTGTGTTTTACATTCGAAATTTCAGCCTCCCCGAGAGTATTATAAGGAAGCAAAATATCTGCATTAAAAAGTTAAAATTATAATACGAACGATTAGAGATAGGACTGATAATGTAGTGATTTGTTTTTGGGGTATTATGGCGTGTTGCGCTACCTGCTACTTTAGCCAACGCTTCGGACAGCATTGCATCTGCCCTGATGATAGATACTGCAATGCTGTCCGAAACGTTGGCTAAAGTAGCAGGTAGCGCAACACGGCATCATACCCCAAAAAAATCACTACATTATCATTGCTATCTCTAATCGTTCATATTATAATTTAAACATTTTAATGCAGTTATGCATTGTCGCTTATTTCGTAAGCTCCCGGTTTCTAAGGTTTATAACAGTGAAATAGTTTGCAAATCAAAGAGATTTTGTTGTTGAGGTGCTGTATTCTTCACGGGCTATCACCCGGGGTGTTTGTCTTCCCGGTAATCCACCGGGAAATGCACAAAATGTGATTTTTATGAAAAATTCTACATTAAATGTAAGTACCTAGGATATTATGAACTGAATATTATGAAGTTTTTGTCAATTCGTGCAAAAGTTAATTCTAAACTAATTTTGATGTGAATTTCAAACAATTAAATCAGTGTCTTATTTGTGAATTAAGAACAGTTAAATTTTACTTATAAAAAATATCTACTACTAACTACCGCTACTCGTCAATAGATGGCAATAAGTGCTACTTTCTAAAACAGAATACTTTCTATAGCTACTAGTCACCAGATGGCAATTACGTGCAAAAATTAAAAAAAAAGTAAAATAAAAATCATTTAAAAAAATGAACCATTATTAAATAATTTACGTGAGTTAACAAAACAAAAAAATTCTAAATTAATGCATCCGTCAAAATAACGTCCGCTGGACACAAGGATGTTTCCTAATACTGAGGAACATGGAGGAAAGTGTGTACAAATTGAGGATGGAGAAGAGGACATATTATCCGATACGTCATCCCATTGCTCGGACAGCAATGAAACAAAGTTTCCAAGCGCCTCTGGAGTGGATGTGCTCAACGAAGCTCAAGCTCATCTGACAGCTCCTCAGGAAGTTTTAGCAGAGAAATAGTCGAAGGTCTCGAAGGAACAGCATTCGAGGATCCCACCACTTACCCGCCCCGGTATAGGTAACTTATGGTTACCCCTTCAGGGCACTAGCATGGACTCTAATTTTTTTTTCATGAACGACTCTACATTTAAAGAACGAAGCTAAACCTCGAATGTCCCCGCATACGTTGTTAGCAAGCAGTATGCAAGTGCTAGGTTATGTACAGGTTAGTATAGTGTTAGTAAATGCTTACCTTTTGATTAGTGGAAATAGGGATGAAGAATAAAACACAAAAGAGGACACTAGGTCCCCCAAAAACAGTTTTGTGTACATAATGCACTTGAAAGGAAAAGTCAGAACATTATATTCAAAATGGTATGAACTAAGGTACATCTGAGAGAGGAGCTAAGAACTTCCCTCTCGGCAGTCCAGAGTCGAAGGAACAGCAGTTGAAGATCTCCAGGAATGTCTCCGAAGTTTTCAGAACAATTTCCCAGCTTTTGATGGAGCGCGAGACGATGCGTGCTGATATAGCCACTGTGACTGCCCAACTAAAAATGGCGGAATTCAAAAATCACCACGAAAAAGAAGAAAAAAAGCACTTAAAACAGAAAATTACCAAACTGGAGTCTGACCTCGGACCTGTTGTGCGAGGAGTGGCTGTAGCAACGGAGACCAGCCTTTCATTTGCTGACATTGTCCGAAAGCAGTCAAATGATATGTTTCCCACCAACCCCCACCAATTACCCAATCTCACATTCTGGACAGCACCAAGGCCCGCCATCTGCATCTTCCCAAAAGACGCAGATGCCACCAAGGACAGCGAAGAAATATAGAAAATAATCCAGAACCTTATTCGGCCATATAAATTAGGAGTAAGAATTACAGGGATTAGAAAGATTCGGAATAAAGGTGTCCTGCTTATTACAGAAACAACAGCTGATCAGGATAAATTGCTAAAAGCACCGTGTTTTGACAATTCGGGTTCCCTTAAAGCTCGACTTCCCATAAAACGACTCCCGAGATTAATATTTTTTAATGTGCCGCGGGAATTGACGGACGATGAATTCTTGAGGATTGCCCTGACGGGTGTTCCTAAAGTACAAAACATCGAGGGATCTATATTGACCTGCAAGCTAAGTCACCTGGCTGGCGCTCGCACTGGAACTAGCTGTCATCGTGTTTACGAGATGCCTGCAACATTAAGGAAAATGCTGGTGGAACAAGAGAAAGTCTTCGTAAACTGGACTGTGTGCCGCGGCAGGGATTTTATCGGACTTACTGTCTGAACTAAGTGCCATATGATAGGACACTCTTACAAATATTGTAAAGATACGAAATCTACATGTGGTCACTGTGCTCAACAAAACCAAACCCGTGAGTCTTGCCAAAATGCCACCGTAAAACCAGTTTGCGCGACATGCACTAAATTTAGTAGACCTGCTGATCACTCAACTGGTGACAGGGATAACTGCCCGGCGTACATAGCGGCCTTCAAGAAAGACCTTGCTGCAATAAACTATGGGGTCTAATATACATGAACGAATCGAAAATGAAATGCATAATATTATTGACATAGACATACTTCATTTTTTCGACGCATCAAAAGTATTCACGCATTTTAAAGGCAAATTACTGCTTGAAAATACTAAATCAAAATATCAGAAGTTTTACCAAACATATTGATAATTTATTCGTTGCCTTAGAACAAATAAAAATAAATTTTGATGTCATCATCCTTACCGAATGCTGGATTAATAAGGACTTCATTGCGCCCTGCATACAAGGCTACGATGTTTTCTCATGAAAAAACCACAAAAACCGTAGTGATAGTTTACACAAAATATTCTATTTTTGGTTCAATGATTCCCACTACTATACTAGAAGCAAACAGTGTGTTCATACAATATCTTGATTCTATCGGTTTCCTTCATATAATAACATATCGAAATTCCTTATCTCTCTGAACGAAAACCTTCAAAAGAATAACAAATTCACTAACTGCATCATAATTACTGCATCATATATTAGTGGTAATATATAATAAAATAATTAAATACCGCCTATGGACAAAGACATTTTCATAATCTGGCCCCAAAAATTTTCAATTTAATGGAAAAAGATATTAAAGACGTGGCAACAAGTGTAAATATAAGACACAAAATCCACACATTTATAGTTGACAAAGGCATTGTATACTGCGGACAGAAAACATCTAAAATACTATAAATTATAGCACACTCCACGCCTGAATTTTTCTCTTTTGTTCTCATTCATTTATTTGTATTTTCATTATTTCTGATGTTTTAAAAAAAAAATTGTCCATCTAATTATTAATCTTTTTTATTTCAATGTTTCAAAGACCCAATCCTGTCTGATTACGTCTAAAGGGGATCCAAATGATAATCTAGTCTCCTTCAACGGAAGCAATCTTCCGAACAGGCCTTCCATTGATATGCTTGGTATAACTATAAGTGACCAGCTCAGGTACGGGGGCTCCATCGAAGCCAGAGTAAAGTTGGCCTCTCAGAAGCTGGGCGTACTGTACAGGGCCCGCAGATACTTTAATAGTACACAACTGCTGACCCTTGTACAAATCGCAAGTGCGCCCTACTGTCGAATTTGGCAGCCATCTCTGGTCCGGAGCCCCTAAATACCTGAAAAAAACCCTTGACTCTGTGCAAAAACGGGCGGTCCGTTTGATAGATTCCCCAATCTTAACAAACGGACTGCAATCTTTAGAGCACAGGCGTCAGGTAGGTGTACTGTCCTTGTTCTATCGGTATTACAATGGAAGATGCTCTGAGGAACTAGCGTCATTGATCCCTTCGGCAGCGGTGCGTAGTCGGGATACACGCCAAACGCGCGCCCAACATTTGTACTCAGTTGACACTTGTCACATGAGAACGGGTCGCTTCTACGATTCGTTCTTAATTTCAACAGCTCGGCTGTGGAACGAACTGCCGGCCTCTGTGTTTCCTCCCTCCTACAACATGGGGCTCTTCAAGACCCATGTTCACTCCTTCCTCTCCACAAAAAGACCCTCCACACAGCATCCCCAAAGATGACATAGGCCCGGAGGGAAATTATTTTCTTCAGGGCCTCCTGTGTGGAGTTAATATAAAAAAAATTATCTTTTCTATTTTATCTTTTTATTTATATGTTTGATTCTGTGCATATTCGCATTATCTAAAATTTGATCAAACTCCCACCACCTCGGAACAGGCTCAGTCTAGTGAGGTGGATTATACGAAAAAAAGTATTATAATTTATTTGTCAATAAATAATAAAAAATATGTAAAATCAAACTTTGGCATTTTATTACTTTTGAAATGCAACTTACTGACTGATGGAGTCATCTCGGCATACTGCTCCTTAACATCCTTGAACTCGATATCTATACCCGGATACGGCATCTCACCTCCATCCTGTTCCTGGGACCCTGGTTCCACCTTGATAGAAGCACTCTCTGGGTTAGGAAGATCCATCACGTGTCCTTCTGTGACAGCGTTCTGTTACACGATAATAAATGGTCCCAGTTCAAAATACATAACTGTTACAATTCTTGAATCAGTACTATTTGCTAGTGGCTATAAAAGAGGTGTGCATAGTTAGCATCAGTTTACTTTATTTACGTTTAATCAGTTTTCCGAGATGTTTTCACACTGAAGTAAGGTAGATATTTAGATGTATGGCGTGCCTGTTATTAAATAGCGTTATGGGCTTCCATTGAATTCTGATGAGATAACGCGATAAAGGAGAAAATGCGTTTTATTCACTACCGCGTTGAGTTGAGTTGAACGTTTTGTAGGCAAAAAATTGTGAATAAGAAATTAGGTTTACGG
The DNA here is from genome assembly GCF_061612785.1 of Hesperophylax consimilis. Lineage (NCBI taxonomy): Eukaryota > Metazoa > Arthropoda > Insecta > Trichoptera > Limnephilidae > Hesperophylax > Hesperophylax consimilis. The sequence continues at coordinate 382,949 of NC_142855.1, forward strand.
GATGAGAGAAGTATAAGTTGTCATATTTTGATAGTAAACTGGCACGTAAAAGGAGCCAAGATCTTATTTAGTCAGTTTAACATATTTACGTAAAACGAAGCGCGGCGGGCAGTTCTAACTTATTGAACGTTTATTAAAATAACCTAAACCTATATAAAAATAACACCAGACACGTATAGTTTTTGCTTTATATCACATAACTACCTAACGCCGTGCCCCCGAAATCGAAATAACTTAAGCTACATGAAAAAATAAACTAAATCGTATATTTTATGCTTTATATAACGCAACTTACCAACATTACGCCGTCTCAAGGGTAGGCCAAGAGGATAGACCGCCCAGATAATAATAACATTCCTTCAAAAAAGCCGTGGAACAATAAAATTGTGAAAAATGATTTAAGATTTTCACGGCCAAAAGTATTTTTGCTATTTGTTTTTGGGGTGTTATGCCGTGTTGCGCTAACTCCTTCTTTAGCCAACGTTTCGGACAGCATTGCAGTGTCCATCATCAGGGCAGATGTGTTATTTGAGGTTGTGTAAAAATGTGAGCTTATGTATGAGGTTGTGATACCGTGTTGCCAGCTCCAACCCTCTGAGCTAACATTAACGAATTATTTTTTATTTTTTTATTTAAAGTGGTTTTCTTCGTTTAGCTCTGGTGTATCCGTCAATTACCGGATACCAAGAACTATTGAGCTTAGCTCCATCGTCTCTATTAATGTTTACGGGATTTTTATGTATTTCAATGGCCTCCGTAATCAGCCGTGCTCTATAAGTTTTGGGTCTCCCCAGGATTTCAGGAACAAATCCAAAGTAATGCCCGGTGTCAATTAAATGCTCGGCAATTGCCGATTTGTCAGGGTGGCCGAGTTTACAGGCTCTGAAGTGTTCTGAAATCCTTTTGGAGATAGTCCGCTCTGTCTGGCCTACATAGACCTTGTCACATCCGGAACAGCTAAGTTTATATACTCCATCTGTTTCCAGAGGAAACTTAGTCTTTGCAGACCTCAGTAAGTCCTGTATCTTTGTTGTTGTTCCGAAGACAGTCTTGATATTTTCCTTTCTCAATAGCCTGGCAATTCTGTCTGTCACATTGTGCACATAAGGCAGGAAGGCACAGCCTTTCGACTCTTGTTCAATTCTGTCTTCGTTTGGTGCAGATTTGGCTCTTATGATTTGCCTTGTCTGATTTGCTGGGTAGCCGTTACGCTCCAGTGCATCGGTCAGCTTCGTAAGTTCCGCTCCGATTTTATGTTCTTCACATATTCTGGTCGCTCGGGTCACCAATGTATGGATAAGTCCTCTCTTCTGCGCTGGGTGGTGGTGCGAATCAGCGTGTAAGTACCGATTCGTATGGGTTGGTTTCCTATATACAGTATGCCCTAGGCTACCATCGCTTTTTCGTATCACCTCCACATCTAGAAAAGGCAGGATTTTATCTTCGTTTTCCAGTTCCATTGTGAATTTAATTTTGCTGTGGAGAGAATTAAGATGGTCCAGGAATTCGTTTAGTTTCTCCGTTCCATGAGGCCAAATGGCGAAGACATCGTCGACGTAGCGCCACCATACTTTAGGGACAGCCGAAGCTGTGTCGAAGAAGACTGGAGAAAAGTTGACAACATGACTTACCAACAAGCAGTAAGATCTAAGCAGTCAACAGATGCGAGACAGAAACAAAAGTTTGAAAGGCTCAACAGAGACAAAAAAGTTGATCGAAAACAACTCGATCAAAATAAAGTTGTCATCAACATCTCGACCCTTGCGTTGAGCCCAGACGCAACTTCTGTGCTGGCAAAGGGGATGAATTTTGCAGTGGCCCCCAAAAAGATACCTGTGGAATCCATCGTATGTGGTGTAGAGACTGCACTACATACAATGATGAAAGTACACAAAATGTCAGAGGTGCAAGCAGAGGACATCCGGCAAGAGACTTGCCATATTTTGAAAAGGGCTGAAATACCCCGCCCCAATATCACGAAAGGAGAGTTTGCGGCCCTAAAAGAACTACGCGCCAATGAGGAAATCTTGGTTCTGCCAGCCGATAAAGGAAATGCCACTGTTGTGATTAATACGGCAGACTACACAAAGAAGATGGAAGACCTCTTGTGCGATTCAGGCACCTATAAGAAGATTAAAAACAACCCCACCAACAAGATTGACATAAAGACAAGGGAACTAGTGAAAGCTTCTAGCATCAGGAAAGAGGATTGGCCTAAGCTTTTTGTAAAAGCCTCTAGAACTCCTGCCCTGTACGGTCTCCCGAAAATACATAAAAAGGAAATCCCAATGAGACCGATTGTCAGCGCTATTGGTGCTCCTACATACAAACTTTCCCAATACCTCTCAAGATTACTGCAGATACAAACTGGAAAAACCGAATCTTGGATTAAGGATTCTACAGATCTGATTAGTAAGCTCAAGAAAGTTAAGACTGAGGAAGGAGATATTCTGGTCAGCTTTGACGTCGTGTCACTTTTCACAAATGTGCCTCTAGAAGACTCCATGACAATGCTCAGGGAGATATATGAGGAAGACATTTGCAAACTTTTTGAACACTGCCTCAAAACGGGATATTTTGCGTTTCAGGGTGAACTATTTGAGCAATTGGAGGGAGTTGCGATGGGCAGTCCGTTATCGCCAGTACTAGCCAACTTTTTTATGGAGAAGTTTGAAGAAGTGGCACTCGACACAGCTTCGGCTGTCCCTAAAGTATGGTGGCGCTACGTCGACGATGTCTTCGCCATTTGGCCTCATGGAACGGAGAAACTAAACGAATTCCTGGACCATCTTAATTCTCTCCACAGCAAAATTAAATTCACAATGGAACTGGAAAACGAAGATAAAATCCTGCCTTTTCTAGATGTGGAGGTGATACGAAAAAGCGATGGTAGCCTAGGGCATACTGTATATAGGAAACCAACCCATGCGAATCGGTACTTACACGCTGATTCGCACCACCACCCAGCGCAGAAGAGAGGACTTATCCATACATTGGTGACCCGAGCGACCAGAATATGTGAAGAACATAAAATCGGAGCGGAACTTACGAAGCTGACCGATGCACTGGAGCGTAACGGCTACCCAGCAAATCAGACAAGGCAAATCATAAGAGCCAAATCTGCACCAAACGAAGACAGAATTGAACAAGAGTCGAAAGGCTGTGCCTTCCTGCCTTATGTGCACAATGTGACAGACAGAATTGCCAGGCTATTGAGAAAGGAAAATATCAAGACTGTCTTCGGAACAACAACAAAGATACAGGACTTACTGAGGTCTGCAAAGACTAAGTTTCCTCTGGAAACAGATGGAGTATATAAACTTAGCTGTTCCGGATGTGACAAGGTCTATGTAGGCCAGACAGAGCGGACTATCTCCAAAAGGATTTCAGAACACTTCAGAGCCTGTAAACTCGGCCACCCTGACAAATCGGCAATTGCCGAGCATTTAATTGACACCGGGCATTACTTTGGATTTGTTCCTGAAATCCTGGGGAGACCCAAAACTTATAGAGCACGGCTGATTACGGAGGCCATTGAAATACATAAAAATCCCGTAAACATTAATAGAGACGATGGAGCTAAGCTCAATAGTTCTTGGTATCCGGTAATTGACGGATACACCAGAGCTAAACGAAGAAAACCACTTTAAATAAAAAAATAAAAAATAATTCGTTAATGTTAGCTCAGAGGGTTGGAGCTGGCAACACGGTATCACAACCTCATACATAAGCTCACATTTTTACACAACCTCAAATAACACATCTGCCCTGATGATGGACACTGCAATGCTGTCCGAAACGTTGGCTAAAGAAGGAGTTAGCGCAACACGGCATAACACCCCAAAAACAAATAGCAAAAATAAAATTGTGATGCGTTAGCTAGCGAAACGTCAGAGTGATATAACCATAGACAAAAGACAAACATACCTTGCTTTTTAAGGTGAGCCTATGACGGTACCTAATCACAGCAGCATATATTTATTTTATCGATAGTGACTTTTTAACTATACCAGTATATGTTTTTACTGTTAAAGTATGTGTTTCTGCAAAGTTGATGACGTTAAAGAATGTGTTTCCAAGTGCAAACTGAGTCATATGGCTGGAGCTCAAACCGGACCGTCTTGCCACTAAAAATTGTTAACTTGAAGTACTAGAACACATTGAATTATTTAGCGGGTTGGAAATAAGCCGGCGTGGCTCAGTGGTTCAGAGCGTCTGACCGGACATCAGATTAGAAGGCGCTTGTTCAATTGAGATGATACTTGCAGATGATACTTGCATCATATGTGCTGACAGAAATCTACAGAAAATTGAGGAATTTTTACAAACAGACCTAAATAACATAATTAAATGGTCCCACGACAATGGAATTATTATTAACGCAAAAAAAAAACAAAATATATGCTTATACACTCTCCATATGCAAGGTGTCAGGATAAAGAACTGCATATAAAAAGTCATTCATACGATTGTTTTCACACAAAAAACCAATCTCTGCCATGTAAATGCCCAAACATAGAAAAAGTTTACCAATATACATACCTTGGTCTTACAATAGATGTCAATTTTAACTGGTCAAATCACATTGAAAATGTATGTAATAGATTAAGATCCATATTAGGGAAATTTTATCACCTAAAAAACTTTGTTAATAAAAATATATTATACTGTATATATAATGCATTAGCGGAATCAATTATAGGATACGGAGTAAATAGTTACGGATTAACGTATAAAATGTACTCAAATAAAATAGAACAATTACAAATCCGTTTCCTAAAATTGATATCAGGCAAAAAAAAATACAATTATGTGAAGGCGATGTTAAAAATTGGGGATGATCCTTTTTGAATAAAAACTGGTTTTCTTGATACCACTTTACATTTATTTCAAACTATTGAAACAGGTACAATATTTATAAGGAAACTGTGCGAATAACACTGCTACGATCGCTCTGACTTATGAGCTTGTTTATTATCGAGTTATTGTTGAGAAAAGAACGAAAAAATACATAATGCGAGCCTTTTTAAAGACTTCAAAACCCACTACATGTAAATAAAACACTTGTCATTGTGATTTCTAGCAGTAAAAATGAAACCTGCTATACCGACCAAATTGAAACTATTTTCTAAGCAAGGACTCACACCATTTTGGTTAAACGTAGTAACTTCAAATTTCTAGACTACAGATGTCGGTAGCCTGCAAAATTGAACATATTGCCAGGGGGCGGGATTCAAAAATTGCACTAAATTTTTGAATGATAATCTATTTAAAAATAAACTATAAACCAAACAGAATAAACTAAAAATTCTTAATCTAAATATACCACAAAAATACTAACAAAATAATTCAAAATAGCAGAAATTAACGAAATAAAACCCCCTTTTTTATGCCCTACTGGTAAACTTATAAATTTAACTGTATAAATGCTGTTGAATTACTCTATTAATAAACTAAAAATAACTAGAAAATTATTAATCCTATTAAATAACCAAAAAAAATTCAAAAATGACTAAATTACACACGTCTGCATACTAATTTTTACATATTTAAATAGTTCAATAACACAAATAATATAGTTTACACTGAACACAACACAATTATTGTTCCTTTTTTTTTCTTCTTTCTTCTCAGGTCTTCTGCTTGATCCATCCAAGGTGGAGTCGAGAAGATAAGCATCATAGTGTAATGTACATAATCAATCCTTGGTAAGGTCCGGGACGTCAATTACAGGTTTAGTGTCTGAATCCAGGGGCATCAGACATATCTTTGTGATGGGCCTCACAAAGACTCCTTGAGGTGTTTTTAGTGTAACAACTCGTACTACTCCATCCGCTCCAGGGTGTGTATGCAGAGTTCGGGCCATTTTCCATAAAGGTGGAGGTAAATGATCTTCCTTTAAAATCACCAGATCGTCTTTTTGCAGTGCCCGTTGAGTGCTGGTCTGCCATTTAGTTCTCTTTTGTAGTTCCATCAGGTAATCTTGCTTCCATCTAGACCAAAAAGATTGAATTAGCGAACTGATCCTCTGATATTGAGTTAGTCTGTTGTCCGGTATCGCCCGGACGTCTCTCTCAGGAATGATACAGGATTCAGTGCCTATAAGGAAATGGTTTGGGGTAAGAGGTTGGTAATCATGGATGTCGTCGGATAAGGAAGTTAATGGACGGGAGTTCAAACAGGCCTCAATCTGACAAATTAAGGTATATAAGAGTTCAAATGTTAATGAAGAATTGTTAGTGATTCTATATAAATGGAATTTTGCTGATTTTACTGCTGCTTCCCACAAACCTCCCTGATTAGGGGCTCGAGGGGTTATGAACTTCCACTCAATACCTCTGTTCACTAAATAATTTTGAATATTGTCGTTGTTTTCGCTCAAGCTGGTGTACAGCTCTTTGAGTCTGCTGCTAGCTCCTTTAAAATTACTAGCATTGTCGGAAAAGATCTTTTCAGGTTGTCCCCTACGGGATATAAACCTTTTTAAGCTGTTCAAAAAAGCATTGCTAGATAAATCCGAAACTAATTCCAAGTGAACGGCCTTGGTTGAGAAGCAAATAAAGATACATAAATACGATTTTGCGAGGGAAGCCTTCCTCAGCGTCCCACTTTTAATTAGAATTGGTCCGGCGTAATCTATTCCGGTGATAGCGAAAGGACGACTCGGCGTAATTCTTTCGGGTGGCAAATTTCCCATGATTTGATGACCGGTTCGGGGACGACATCTAAAACATACAACACATTTATGTAATATCTTTTTAATAGTATTTTTACCAAAGATGGGCCAAAATTTTAATCGTATTTCAGCTAACAAAGCTTGAGGTCCTGCGTGTAGGTTTACATAATGGTAGTGACGTATTATCAATTCAGTTAGCTTATGTTTAGCCGGCAAGATAACTGGGTGTTTTTGTTGGTAAGATAAATGTGTAGCCAAATTCAACCTACCGCCTACATATATTAGACCATCATGTAAGAAGGGATTAAGAGATTTTAAATTACTTTTCTTGTTGACGATGCCATGGTTTTTTAATTCTTTCAATTCCTTTTGAAAGGCGTGTATTTGAGCTGATCTCAATAGACATTTCAAGCCTGATTCCAATTCCGCCACACTTAAATTGTCTGAAATTTTACCCTTAACACTTCTGCAGTTATTGACAAATCGCAATACATACGCAGTAACTCTTTTCAATTTAATAAATGATGAGAATTTTTCAAATATCTCCCATTCTTGAATATCTGTGGATAATAGAATATTTTTGCCTTTGAGTTCAGGAGGGTTTGAACACGAAATATTTGATATAGGCCAAGCGTTGACTCCCTCGGTCAACCAACTTGGTCCATTCCACCATATTGCAGAATTTATCAATTTATCTGTAGTGGTTCCTTTTATTACAGCGTGATGAGGTAAAAAATAGGATTCACGATCTCCCTTTGACTGGTCACACACCTCCATATGACCTAATTCCTCATATTCACGCATGAATTGTATATATTGTGTCTTCAATTCGGGATTTGACACAAATTTTCTTTCTATATTTTTAAATCTTTTTTCAGCAGTGAGCAATGAACTTCCCAGCTGATCAATGCATGCTCGACGCGGTAAACTTACTACGTATCTACCGTCGTCTTGTCTAGTATGAGTACTAGCAAAACTGGCTTCACAAGCCTTTTCTTCATGATTTAGAATCTTAGTGGGATTAATCTCCTCCAATTTCCAAAATTTTTCTATTTGGTGACTTATTTTATTTATAGATAAATTACAACAATCTGATACAGGCCTTTGCTTTGGGTACATGTGGATTGGTCCTGATATGATCCATCCCAGTTGCGTACGTTGAAGTGTTGGTCCCGATTCGAGTTTCAATCTATCGTTGGTTAGGATTTCCCAAAAGCTCTCCGCGCCCAACAGGATGTCGATGGGTGCAGCTATATTGAAGTTCGGGTCAGCTAGCTCCAATCCTCGTGGTAACTTGAAGTCTTTTTTCGCCATTGTCACTTGTGGTAAATTTGTTGTAATCTCCTGTAAAATCAGACATGATATTTCACTTTTATAATCAGTATGAAGCGAATTCATCTCCACTGAAATTCTCTTTTTTATGTGAGTGATGTTATTATGGATCCCAGAAACGGGTTTGTTTATCAATTCACATGGTAAATTTAATTTATTAGCAAATTCTGCTCTCATAAAATTTGACTGGGCCCCTGAATCAATCAGAATGCGGGCTTTAAAAATTTTATTGTTACTACCCACAACTCCTATGTTGGCAGTTGACAATAATATTATTTTTTCTGCTTTATCCGATGCAGAAAAATTCGATACTGAAACCTCGTTATCAGCATCCATATTGGAGGCCTCCCGCAGAGGTACTTCATTGTGTAGTAAGGTGTTGTGATTATCTTTGCCACAACGCCTGCAAGAAAAGGTTGCCTTGCAACTCTGTGCCTGGTGACCCACCTTTAAACATTTAAAACAAGCTTGGATTGATTTCGTAGCATCAATCCTCTCATGTAATTTTAATTTCAGAAATTTTTTACAATAATAAATATGGTGACCTTTCTCGTTACAATAAATGCAGCTGTTAGCCTTTACCGCTAAAAATACTGATGAATCTTTTTTGCAATTATTGTTGCCTAGTTGTGTTTTATGTAAGCTAGAAATTTTTTTCTCAGAAGCGTTCATCAGTTCCAATACTTGGGCTCTAGCAGATAAACATTTTAAGAATTCCTTTAACGTCGGTAATTCGTCTTGTAATATATATTGTTCCCAATTTTTTCGGGTAGTTGTGTCTAATTTATTTGATATTATATAAATAACCAATGGATCCCATTGATCTACCTTGACCCCGATATTTTGTAATGCCTTTAAACTAACGTTTGTTTCATCAATTAGATACCTCAATGCTACAGGCTCTTCTTGTTTCATGTCTTTTAATGAAAATAGAGCTTGGATGTGTTTATGAACGGTAGTTCTTAAATTTGCATAACGTTCATTTAATAATTCCCAAGCGGAAATGTAATTTAATTCAGAAATTTCTAGATTAGCAATTATCTTTAATGCGTTTCCCTTTAAAGTTGATTGCAAATAAAAGAATTTTTGTACGTTGCTTAAATTACTATTGCTATGGACTAAAGTCTTGAAGGTTTCGACGAAATTAACCCAATTTTTCTGATCGCCATGAAATTCCCGTAATTGGAGGTTGGGTAGTTTAATTTCCACCTTACTTTGATCGACGGATTCGATCGCGCCTTTGGCCGTTGCCAAAACTGAGAAATATTGGTTTTCGAAAGCTTCTCGTTGACTATAATTTTCAATTTCGTCTGAATCCGGTAACATTTCAATTTTCTGTTGAACTGCTTCGAATTCATCTAACAATGATTTCACCCGCTCATATCTTAATTTAATTTCATTTACCGACAATGCATTTAAGGAATCCGCGAATCGGGTTAGTTTTCCTTTGATTACGCCGCGTTTGTTTATTAATGACTTCATATTTTCCATTTTTAATTATATTTTGTTAATATCGGTTGACAATTATTTTATTTTAGCAAACACCCGTTTGAAAGAATACCACGACAATCTTGACAATACTATTTGAGAACACTATTCAATAATATTATATTCTTATTTTCAAGTGGGTAGTGATTTTATTTATAATATTGACTCTATTTAAGATTAATCTCGTTTAAATTACATGAGACCTGAATAAACATAAAATGGATGATAGGAAGGAAAGCACTGAATACTTATCTCAGATTTGCGATGTGGTCCACTTTCCTTAATGATTTCCAGTTTCAATCAATTTTGTATCCTTTTGGCTGCTGGTTCTTTGTTTTTTTTTACATACAATCTCCTGATCGTAATCCGGTTGAAGGATCAAATGTTAAAAATTGGGGATGATCCTTTTTGAATAAAAACTGGTTTTCTTGATACCACTTTACATTTATTTCAAACTATTGAAACAGGTACAATATTTATAAGGAAACTGTGCGAATAACACTGCTACGATCGCTCTGACTTATGAGCTTGTTTATTATCGAGTTATTGTTGAGAAAAGAACGAAAAAATACATAATGCGAGCCTTTTTAAAGACTTCAAAACCCACTACATGTAAATAAAACACTTGTCATTGTGATTTCTAGCAGTAAAAATGAAACCTGCTATACCGACCAAATTGAAACTATTTTCTAAGCAAGGACTCACACCATTTTGGTTAAACGTAGTAACTTCAAATTTCTAGACTACAGATGTCGGTAGCCTGCAAAATTGAACAGGCGATTATAAAAAAATGTTTTCTTTGCGTAATGTGCTCTCTATACATAGTAGGATAGATTACCAACTAACGCTAGATGAATTCTGGAATACAGAATTCAAAAAACCTGTAAACCATAACTACCCTACTAGGCATAGAGAAGCACACATGTTCATTATTAAAATATCGCAAAATGTATACGGAGATAGAACAAAAAGAAATAAAATTCCGAAATTATTTAACTCATTACCAGAAGATATTAAAAATGAGACATGTTATTCAAAAATAAAAACGAAAATTAGATCGTTCTACCTCCGTCAAACATAAAAATAATTAATATTGTGGATCAAGATATCAAGTTGAAATTAAATATATTATTATAAGCTATTAAATAGAAAAAGTGAGAGATTTCTTACAATTAAACTGATTGATCAGTTTCGTAAGATAAGAGAAAATAATGTACAAATAAAAAAATAAAAAAATGAATAAACAGATATAAAAAAAAAAAAATTCCCGTCGGTTGCATTTATTTTTACTCCGAGATGTTTTCATTTTGCATTAATACTGCAGGCGACTAATTATCGCTTATAATTATTATAAGCCTTTATGCCATGCATAAAAAACTTGTGTTATAAACATTAACTTTATCATAAAAAAATAATAATATAATTTTACACTTAATTTCATTCAAAAGACTATGAAACTATTTGTAATGAGCGAAATCATTTTTTAAACTCTTAGTCAAAAGAAAAAAAAACAATATTAGCTATTTTTGCCGGTAATAACCTTTTGATATATTTTGTTCATAATAATGAACAAAATATATCAAAAGTTTTTACCCCCGTTTTTCGCTGACGTTGCGTTAATGCAACACTTAAATAAACTATGTAAAATGAGTACCTCCGGAATTTTTTTTTTAAATGTACATATTATTAAATAGGAATCGATTCTGTATTAAAAAAAGGCTAAAATATATTAAGAATTTTGGTCATATGTCATCGATAATAATTATTTAAAAATTGCTTATCTGAGCGTCGTATTTCGTCCGACTTTGGGGACGTCTACTTAGTTGCTGAAGCAAATATGTTTCTATATGTTGAATTCTAACGGTAAAGTCAAACTTTTTCCATAAGTAACTGAAAGAATAATGGTGAATCCTTATTAAGTTCTCAAAATATGACCCAGCAACCAAACTGTTGCGTTTTTGCAACGTCAGATATGGGTTAAGGAGATGAAAAAAACACTGTTTGCAAGCTATACGCAAGATTCAAGGACTTTATGGATCAATTAGAATCTATTTTAAAGTCAGTGAATTTTTTTTTCTCACAAATTTAAACTTTAAACACCAAGACGTTGATTTGATTCTCTGGAATGCGACGTTATTCATTTGAAGGAAGTTATAAATAACGTAAATGTGAAGATTAATCCACGAGAACAATTCGATAGACACTGTAATGTTGAAAATTACGGAGTTCCAATGTCAAGTAGTGAAAACCTTCCGGATATTATAGTGAATTTATCCCAGAAAGTTGGGTACCAACTACAGAAAGTTGGGTACCAACTACAAAAAGGGGACATTGACTTCATTCTATGAATGCGACCTGAAGAGTGTGGCCAACGGCATCTCCTAAAATCACATCAACACACATCTACATCATATATAATCATTCGTCTTCTTCGGCGAGATTGCAAGGACGCTTTCTTGGCAGCTGCTCGTCGGCACCGGACCATGACTTCAGCAAATATCGGCCTTGCAGGAGTAGCAAAACGTATGTTCGGACTCCTGTTATTCGAATTTCCTCTGAGGCAGATATAAACAAAATAGCATGACTTCTTCCAAAAACTCCAATCCAACAGAATCTTGGGACAGCAGGAAGTGAAATGTCGGATTGATTAAAGACAAAGAGACGAAAAGATTCGATTTTTCTTGAGTGCCTATTCCGGTAGATACTTTATTCGGTGTGATAACATATTTCAAATGTTAAACATCTCCATCACTACACAAAATACATTATTTGTAATTCTTTAAACAGAATTATGTTTTTAAAATTGATGAAACTATTGGATTGGCTTATCAAATTAAAAAAACGTTTTTCTCGAGGTTCCATGCATTCCCAACATTTTTCACTATTACAGTTGAAAAAATTCAACACAAACGACGTCAAAATTAAGTATTAAACTATTGTAATACGCGTCTACCGCGAAAGCTTCAGATTTAATGAACTAACTAATTGCTTGCTTTGTATGTATAACCAGAACCGTAAATAATCATAAATAAGCCCATGTAATCTCGTGTATCCTCGCTAACTTGGTTGTGTTGGGTAGATCAAGAATTAAATAAACATTCCGTATATATTAAATTGTTCAGTGTTGAGCTAAAAACCTTGTAAACTCTTTGTAGGTTTCGATGAATAGCTCATTTGTCATCTACCATATTTAGAGAGAGGGTCGCTCTCCCAGAGAGTTAGTTCTGAAACAGTTTAACAATAGAACATGTTAAACACGTGGGCAAAGTAGCATCGTCAAAATAACCTTGTGTTACCAAACCTTGCATATTGTATGCATAAGCGCTACAAAATAAAATAAAACTCGAGTGAAAATATAAATGATACTTTATAGTCTATGACTTTAATTTTGTCTATGTATTATCAGTATAACCTAAAAATTATCGCTGACGCATGTTTTTGTCGTTGCATCCTGTAGATAGCGTTAGATTATTGTATTCCGACGATTGACGACGATTCTCTCAACCGATTTCAATCGTCTTATCTTCAATGTCACTAGTATATCCTTATTTGAAAATATTTTTACAGTAGATTCCATTGCTTGGGAAAATATTGAAACCTAATGATAATATTCATATCTCATACAAATTGGAGTTCCGTGGAGTTACGTTCAGTTTTAGGAAGTTTTAGACATATGCTTTGTGCACAACAGAGCCATGGATCAACTTAATCCAGAGAATGTATCCATCAAGACGGAACCAGTGCCCCGGGAAGACAATGGAGGTGAAATGACTTATACGGATATGGATTTCGACCTCCCAGATGTAAAGAAGGAATGTTTGCAGAATGTGGAGAGTGCTCGGACATCCAGTAAGTTGCGTTGCACATTATTTTTGAAATGTAGGTTGTTAAATACTGATGTTCGGAATCCTTGTCCGTTTTTAAATATTGCACATACAGGACATAATATACTTGTTTATAACGTCCTCTCTTGCTGTACCTATATAAGTACTACAGAAATATTTTAACCTATACTCACAAATCTCATGGTGCAACCTTACCTTATTTGGGACATAATAAAGTTCAATTAATTACAATGCACTGAAAACACAATATTGATGCAATAAAGCATTATTCCATTGGCTGCAAACAACAAAACGCCGTACTGAAGGTGCTCAAGAGTAAACGTTTTATCCTTCTTGAAAGATCACTCTTGAAATTGATATCTGGGGTCCTTCATATTTCTTAAATATTTTTTTATTATTACAGTATTAGTAGTGTGCTCTTTTAGACGAGGGCATTGCCCACGAAACATGTAGATTGTTTTTATAAAAACTATGTGATGTAAACAAAGTTTTATGAACTTAAATGGCGTAGAGTTTTGTATACAAATAACTTTTCTTCTTCAAGCGTTTTAAAATTCCCATCTGAAATAAAACCCGCCTTTTACACTAAATAATTTAGGTAAATACTTAATTAATACTAAAGATAAAGACGACAAGCTAAGCCACTCGGGCATATATAAACTTAATTGTAATGATTGTTCTGCTTTTTATATCGGAAAACGGCCCGGAATGTCAACTTAAGAGTAAAAGAACATATACGATGTTTAAACAATAATGCCTTTTCAGAATTCGCGAATCATTTAATAGAATCTAATCATACATTCGATAAAATCTCTGGAACTAAAATATTGCATAAAAATTGATCTGGAATTAGATTAAACAACTTAGAAGCCCTTGAAATAAAAAAAAGCAGTTAATAATAATTTAAATATAATAAATAACTAAATTAATTTATCTGATAGTCCCATATTAAATTTATTCCGCCGCTGAAACTGTTCTTTCCTTCCACTCCCCCCCCCTTCCCCCTCCTCATCCTTAATAATTTGTCTCCACCTTTTCTATTTGCATCTCTTTCTATCGGTTTTGTATCTCTTTCACTCATTGTTTTCATTTACCTATGTATATGTGCCTGTATCTAATTAGCTTTAGTTGATATTTAGCCCTGATGAGGCTTGGGACAAGCGAAACCCGATTGGCTATCGTTATTGATTCAAAATTAAGTGGTGTCTTACTAAGTGTATGTTTTTTTTCATAACCAGTTTGACTTACGAGAGAATATGGGAACCGGTGATGAAGCATTACAAATGATCACCTCAGTCGTAGAAGCTCTAGATGTTGACAAAAAAGCAATGGCTGTGTTTTTAGACTTGTCCAGGTCATTTTACTATAAAAACTGAGTTCAATGGGTATTGTTAATAAAGCTATAGTGTATTGGGTCAGAACTTAGCTTGGAAGAAGATCACAGAGAGTAACGATAAATTGTCACATTAGTTCAAAAAAATCAATTTTATATGGTGTTCCTCAGGGTAGTGTTCTAGTTCCAATTTTCTTTTTGTTACATATTAAAGACATTTCAGCATTATTAAAGGCACTTCCCTTCAAACCTTATACAAGGTATCGTTATTCCTATACATAAAACAGAAAGCAAGACAGACATAAATAATTACCGACCAATAACCCTACTAACAAGCCTATCGAAAGTATTTGAAAAAGTCATCAACTCACAGCTGGTAAGATTCCTCGTGAGCCATAAACTGATCTTAGAAAATCAATACGGGTTTCAAGAACGTAAGAGTACCTCGGACGCTATTGCCGCTATCAAAGATTTTATTGTTAAAAGCCTAGATAAAAGAAAAAAAATATATTTCAATCTTCTTAGACCTTTCCAAAGCCTTTGATACAATAAATTAATGAACAAACTTGAACAAATCGGTATTACGGGAAACGAACTTAACTTTTTTAGAAGCTACCTTAATGGACGCCAGCAACAAGTTAAAATAAATAACAAACTTAGCAACACTTGTTCATCTAACTACGGTACACCACAAGGTAGCATTTTAGGTCCGTCTCTGTTCCTGTTGTATAAACGACTTATGCAACATTAATATTCAGGGGAAAATCGTTAGTTTTGCCGATGACACCGTCTTACTGTTTGAAGCTGACACCTGGCTAGCTGCTTATAAAAAAGCTGAAACGGACATAAGCATTAGGGTGGAACACTTTTATTTCGAAATTCGAATTTTAATACCAGGTAAAAGTTGCTTTATGTAATTGTCAATAACACTTCTCAATTTGGAAGTTCTAGCTCGACAGCTTGAGTTCCCGCCATAGACATTTTTTTAAGGTTTTATAGACGTTTTGTATTAAAAACTCTATAAACAAAATAATAAATAAATATAATATATTATGCATTAAATGATAAAATAAAAGGACATTTTAATTAATAAAATCATTTATTTAAAAAAATTAACACAGGTTCAGAAAGTTATGTTGGTATGAATAACATCATTTTTTATAGCAATAATCCTTTTTCGGCTCAAACTTTGGCATGAGTTTTCGAGATGCTAATTTAGATTTTATGAAGCTGCTTCTGTCGCAACTTTTACAGATCTTTCCACAGCCTGGGTTTGGTAAGGCAGTCTCATAAACTCCAACACTGTATCTTCTCCATTTTCAATAAGATCTTGTAACTGCTCATCGGAAATATTCATCAGTATTGGGGGTTCGTATATATATTTTGTTGCCAGTCAATCATGTATATGTAAGAACATGCATTTAATTCCACTTTTGGCACCTCAAACATGCGCGAAACAGAATTTTATTAACTTGACGAGCTGTTATCATACTGAACAACAAGTTTTCTGGATGAGCAAAGTAACTGTTTCGAATTAAAACAAGCTATCCTATCCACTATCGCTAACAACTCGTCGGACAAATATCTAGTGCTGAAAATGAGCTTCCATAAATGATTTGAACCATCTTTGCAGGATGAATGTGTTTTGTTAGCAAACTAGACAGGAGCGTATGATTATACGACAAACGATGCTAAAGTCACAAGATTTTGTTGTGGATTTTCTTTAGAAATATACAAATTCAGTATGCGATTTGCTCTTGTCAACCAGCGGGCATGGGGTAGTTTACCTGGGCTTCTCTGTAATAAATCAGGAGAGCAGGATCCATTTATGACAGCAGTAGTAATTTCTTGTAAATATTTCTGGTCTGTACTGAGATTTGTGGATATTTGTGGAGGTAGTTCACCTTCTATCTTCTCAAAGTTGGCCAACGGCAGCGTCTCGCATATCTCTAATGCTTTACCAATTTGACCTGCAAATTGACTGACCAATCTGACCTGCAAATTCAAACCTGTAGGGCGATCCAAATAGGTAAACAAATGCCTCATACTATTTCAAAAAATTTTCTACTTTGTACTCTGAACTCTTCTAACTTTTCTTCCTTAAGTTTCTTCAAACACTAACAATAACACTTCGAGTGATAACTTTTTATTAACTATAATATTCGTTTGTGTGTGACAGTTGAAATAGAAGATTTTATTCACAATTCTTCAATTTTCGTTCAAACTATTTCGGAAATTTCTAAATACGTAGGTTCTTCAGTTGTGTTATTCCTTATTTTTAAGTCTTGTCGAACCCATTCGTAGAATTTCATCACATTTTCATACGTAGGTAGGATATTCTCTTTCAACTCTGCACTTACACCAAATATCGGACATTTTAAATTTTGTCTTCTAGAATTCATGTTAATTCAATTAAAAAAGGTTTATCAACAAGTACTCGTGAATATAATTTACGCGCGACCTTTCACCTTGAGACAATTATCACACTAGTTTAAACAAAACACTGCATTTCGTAGATTGTCCCGCACTTTGCTCCTCTGTCACAGCGCCAAAGTATATTAAAAAAGAAATATTTAATTGCAACAGCTAGTAAACTATATTTGAATATGTTTTTAAATATTGTTATATGTTATTAAATGAGGTAATTGATGGCTATTGGCAACTTAATAAAACTATTCCAAATAAAAATAAGAAAAAAAAATCGTTCCGCCCTAATAAGCATGGTCAAAAAGTTGTTGGCTATAAATACGCTTACACTGAACACCGAGAAAACTAAATATGTCACATCAAGCATTAATATTACTGGTCAACTTCCTGACGATGCCTCCATTAGAATACACTCATGTTTGAATTCCGACGAATGTTGTCAGTGTCCCTACATTGAGCGCTCTACTCAGATGGAGTACCTCGGCCTCACCATTGACCCATATTTCAAATAGAATCTCCATACTCAAATAATTGCAAACAATATAAGAAAAACCATGCACTTCTTCAGAATCATACGAAACTTTCTAGGATTACAACACCTGAAAATGATTTATTTTGCAGTCTGCCAATCTATTATGCATAGCATTTTTGTACACCATTGCAATGCCATAAATGTATGTAAATGTAGTACCTTAGAATGTGTGGACAGTACTGATTATCTATGAATTATCATAGACAAATTTCTGAGGTGGGATAAACATATAGACTTAACTTCCTCAAAAGTCAGGAAACTTACACATCTTTTCAGGGCTATTAGAAATATTCTCTGCATTAACCTTTCCCTTACTGTCCTAAAAAAATACACCCGTTACGGTGCTGTGTAGTCAATACACATCTTAAAATAAGCGATTTTAAATCGGAAAAATATGAATATTCATAGCCAATCGCTTATGTTTATTATATTTTATGTCAAAAGTGATAATAATTGTAATTTAATAGCTGAAAACATGAAAAAACCATCGGCAGATGCTAAAAAAACGTGCGAGAAGTCCTTATCTAACGACGGTCCGTGACCGAATGGCGGCTGATGGGCGCTGGACTCACGCACACAGCTTTGCGTGTTTACGCTGCCAGTCTTGCAGGGGTTTCAAACTTTTTTTTTTTTAAATGAAATAAACAAATTTGTAAAAAGAAATATTATATTGAGAAACTAAACATTAAAAATTCTATATTCATTATATTTAAATATAACAGCAAAATTATGTAAGAACAAAACAATACAGCGAAATTAAAAATAATAAAAATTTTAAACCAAATATATTAAATTGTTAATCTAAATTGCATTGCAATTGTGGGAGGAAATATTTTTTTTTCTTTTCTGTGGCTTGTGCATACAGATTTTTGACAAATATGACAAACTATGGTGCTTCTTTTTTTTGTGTTGTATGGACAAAATCTGCAAGTTTTCGACGGTGCTCGGGACACTAGTACATTTCTTGAATCACTCGTAATATCATTCGTAACAGCAGTTGCGGGTGGTGTTTCTTGATAATATGACAAAACTGTCTCGAAAGCATCTTGTTGTTGTTTGTGAAATTTGACCGTGCTGTTTTTTCTTTTCATTACATTGGGCTTAGCCAACTCTAAACCTAGCTGTCTTATGAATAATTTCCTTTTACTTCTATTATTTTTTTTCCACTCCGGATACTTTTGAATCCATAATAAATATGTGTTCAGTGCAGCAATGTCTAACATTTCCATGAACAAGCGAAACGGCCATCTTCTTGTCGACCTTACACACGAATACTCGGAGGTCATTTTGTCCCCTGTGTCAACAGCACCTTTGGTTTTATTGTAATGTAAAATAATATCTGGTTTTTTTGTATCGGTTTGGCTTATTTCATTTCCAAGGAATTGAGTTGATAAGAGCAAAACTGCTTTATTTTGCTGAGGCACATATGATACAAGTGTTTTATTTGATATAAACCAAACTGGCTACTATGCAATGGCCTTTCTTTTGATGGCAAAAACTCTTTAGGGATTTCTCTCTTATTTTTGCGAAGAGTGCCAGTTATGGTCAGATTTTTAGACAAAAGATTGTCCGCCAGTGGTACTGACGTAAAAAAATTATCCGTGGTTATGCCTCTATTGGTGCCATATTGAGGTTCCACCAATTCCATAACGACACGATTGCCTTGATTTATTTCTCTTTTATTATTTATCATACCGGTGTATATTTGCATGTTACATATATATGCGGTTTTAGCATCTGCAGCGATCCATATTTTGATGCCATACCTGGCTGGCTTTGACTTCATATATACCCGAAATGGACATTTACCTCTAAACGCCGCCAAACGCTCATCCACGGTTATATCAAGCGATGGAGAGTAATTTGATTTACACGCATCTACCAATTTACTGAAAATCGACTTAATTGGCTCTAGCTTGTCTGAAGAAGCTTCAAATCTCTCTCGTCTTGTATCTCTATTATCAAAACGGATCTGACTTTAAATTTTTATGAACCTGTCTCGAGACATAGCTGCCGTGAAAAACGGCTGACAAAATGGACTTTCACTTGTCCACAACTCATTCAAACTTAGTTTTCGGGTGCGATTTCTGCCGGAAGCAAGCATTATACCGATGAAAGCATATAGTTCATCTTCGGATAATTGCTCAATCATATTCCCGGGTAAACGCCTCAATTGACGATTCGTTTCTTGGCATATTTCTGTCACCATATCTGCGCTTATAAATAAAGCAAACATTTCTCTTATTGTGTTAGATAATAAACTACCATTTTTCAGGCCGGAAGTTTCATTGACAATATTGCATTGCCGACGTCTCGATGATGATGGTGGTAATACACTCCATTCGAATCCGTGTTTTGAAACTAGTATTTCTCCCTCGTCTTCATTTTCACTAGTCGATTCCGAGTCCGATTCTTCTAAATGTTCAACCAAATCTTCAGTATCTGATATGTCATTGTTCATTTCAAACTCAATATCACTATCATAATCAAGTTCTTGCGCTATCTCTTCTTCTGTTAAATTTCTGTCAGTCATTATTCTTCCTGAAAATGGAAGGGTTTTTGTAAATAATGTAAAACGCAGTATTGCTTAACTGAATATTATAACGAATAAGAAAAAAAATGTGAAATAAATATTCAAAAATAAATCTTAGATCAATGATTAAATGACGAAAGCGCACGAATAAATAGTTACGTAATACACACTTTTCAATACTATAATATAAGGTATAACACAGTATTCGGAAATAAATGAAAAAGTACTTACAAAAAATTATTAATTTAATTATCGAACGGAAATAATGATTCACTTTAGTACCCCTGCACAAGTTGGTCACGAGACGAAGCTACACAATGCGGTCGTAGGTATCGATGGTCTAAATAGAAAAATAGAACTGGGGACAAGTGGATTTCTCATGTGCACGCATAGCGAAGTAAAGCGGGATATCAATAGCATGTCATTTCCTCGCACACTCTTCGCGTAGCAATGGCACACGGTTGAATGTATTGGTATATTTGCTCCCGATTTCTTACAAAAAACTCTAATTTTTAATTGAATTTGAAAACTATGTTAAATATATTTTTTTAATTCAGTGCATAAATGTATAACGGAGGAATACCTAAAATCTGAACCCATAATTTATTATATTTATAGAGTTATTAAAGATATTAGAAGCAATGTGTAGTAAATACACACCACAGATGAGGAAAGGTTAAAGACATGAAAAGAATTTACTTTGCCATGTGTAATTCCTTATTAGATTATGCTTCCTTAGGTTGGGGAGGTTGTACTAAAACAATACTTGATCCCTTAGCAAAAGCTCAGAAATCACTTCTTAAAGTTATACTTAAAAAACCGTTCAGATACCCCAGTGATTCATTGTTCGAAGAGTTTCGTGTTCTAGATGTAAGGCAATTATACATGAGGAAAATCATATTACATACCCAAAGAACGCGTCACCAATACACTTCCGTACTTCATTATCACGATACTAGACATGCTAAGAGGAACGCAGTTGTTCCTCCCACCACTTCTTCATCCTTAGCTCAAAGACAATTGTCATACTTAGGCCCTAAATTGCTTAATCTTATTCCCGATGCATGGAAATCAAAAAGTGCTAACATTCTCCGAAATCTGGTAAATAATTGGCTTCTGATCTTGGGGAGAGATGAATGCGAAAATATGCTAATTAGCAGTCATTAACTTGCTTTTCATAAATGTCGTTATTTCGAACTACCCTGTATTTTATTTTATATATATATATATATATGTATTACAGTAAATTTATGTGTTTACCACTGTAAAATCAAAATCTGCTTATAACCTTTCTTTACATCTTTTTATTTTATTTTTCCTTGTTTTAGTTTCTCAACTCTCTTTTAAATTTTTATTTTTATATAAATTGATTCTCTAGAGCATTAATTCAACAAAATCAAAACAAAATTTCATGGAATGGAGAAAAAGCAGACATGTTTTTTTTTCTTTTTTTAATATTAACTTATTTTTTAATCTTCTATCTATTTATACTCTTCCTTTCAATTTCTTTTCTTTTTTATATATTTTGGATTCTCTGGCGCATTAATTTCTCCACATTAAAAGTAAGATTTCAGGGAATGGTTGAAAAGCTTACATGCTTCTATTATTTTTTTAAATATTTATTTATACATATACTTTTTCTTTTTGCATATTTTTTAATTCCCTATTTGTATTTTTTGGCTCATTTTTATACTCTATTTTCTTCTAATCTCCTTTCTTTCTTTTATCTATTTTTGATTCTCTAGCTTATTAATTTCATCTAAATAAAAAGTAAAATTTCAATTTGATAAACTCACATGTCAATAATTTTTTACTAAATTGCTATTTTTGAATTATCATATTTGAATATTCTTTAAGTCTATTCTCTACATTTATATTATTTAAAATATATAGCTAGCAACTTCTTATATCAACCAAGAAAACTTTTCATATTATTTATAAAGTGCAATAACTAAGTAAAAGTCAATACACTAGACTAAACAAGAATCGCATTTAATAAATCTGCCTATTTCTGACTGTCCTAAAACAGGTAATCTCCTAGTTGGACAGCCAATGATCACTGTAATATGTAATATGTCATGTTTTTTAAAAATTAATAAATAATAATAATAAATGATTGAGTATGGTATCATAGCATGGGGAGGCGGCACTTCATCTGCACTAGACCCAATCATAAAGGCTCAGATTTTTTTTTAAAATAATGTTTAGTCTATCAATAATTTCAGACTTTAACCTAATTTTTAATATTATGAATGTGTTTGATGTTCGGCAGCTATATGCAAAAACTATCCTAATTTATATGTACTCAAATAAAAATAATTACTACGAAAAAAGTAAACTTTAAAAAACGAAACTTTAAATACTTTGCGACAAGACCCTACAACATTCTTCCAGATATTATAAAACAATGTGATTCACAAAAAAAAGATAATCTAAAAACTTGGATCAAAAATAAGAATAGGGCCTTTACCGGTGCATTCACCCAAATTCGTAGTTATTGAAGTCACCACTCTGTGGAGCGTATACATCCTAATACAAGTATGGGTATCCTCAACACAGGCGATCCTTGTGTCGCGGTATTTGAGAAACCTCAACTTACTGTACTTTTATTTTCTTTTTACTTTCATCATATTATTATGTTTGTATTTTTCTGTAAATTTTATAAACTTAGAAAAAAGTTACAAATCAATGTAGAATATACATCCTAATATGTATTTTTATTTGTAATGTGCAAACTTTCTTAAATAATTATATATATTATTGTTAATTATTATTTTTTTGGTAAACTAATGTTTAAGACTTTTCAATGAGTGGTAAATTTGGTATTCGGTAAACTAATGTTTAAGATTTTTCAATGTAGATGAGTGTTTCAGGCGAATAATTATTGCTTGTAAAATAATTGTTACCCTTTGTGCTATGCATAAAAAAATCTTGTCTTAAACATTAGTTTACCAAAAAATAATAATAAATATTTGACAAGTTCAAGTTTTTCACCTGAAAATGTAGACAATTTGTCTCGACGCCATCTAGTGAGAGAGTTAGTACTTACAATGCCTTTCTCATATAAAATAAAGTTGGTTGTTTTCAGGTGAAAAAATGTAACACGCAGTAATTGTTGAATGAAACACTAGTATATATTGAATTATTTCGCGGATAAGAGATAAGCCGCCATAGCTCAGTGGTCAGAGCTGTCGACCGGAAATCGAAGGGACACGGGTTCGAGTCCCGTTGGCGTCATGTATCTTTTATCAGGAGATTTTTCAATGTGGATGAGTGTTTCAGGCGAATAATTATTGCTTGTAAAATATATTCTTAATATTTGAAAGCTGCCGTTTTCGGGTACTACAGTTGTGTTTGCAGATGACACCGTTTTTGTATTTGCTGGTGATGCGTGGGATAAAACTTATGCTAAGTGCGAGGCGGGATTGAGTGCAGTCAAAATTTAGCTTGATCAAAACCTGTTAACCTTAAACATGACCAAAACAAAATTTATAACTTTTAGCTTTTCCTCTGTAAATCAGCCATCCTTGGACCGTTCCTGAAAAAAACATGGTTTTATGCAGGAGTGTAATTGTCAACCTCTGGAAAGTGTACACATTATCAAATATCTCGGCTTTATAATTGGCCATCTTAAATGGAACAATCAAAATAAGAAATATTCTATGTAAACCATCTATGTATGTGTTATGTACTTAACTTATTTGATTGAATATAATTGTAAAGCTGCTATTCTCGACGCAGGAATTCCCTGGTAAGATGAGCAGCGGAGGAATATTTATTCTTATCTTACACCAATGTAAGTCTATATCTCTGTCTAGAATAATGCGATGGCAATGATAATGCTCATGAATAGTCTCATGCGCTTTGACCACATTATTCTAGATAGGGATATAAACTTACATTTTTCCGGTTTTATTCCTCATTTTCATCAACGATATGACAAATTGCTCCGACGATGTCGAGGTATTGCTATTCGCTAGTGACATCACAACACAATACTCGGCGGTTTCACACATGGAAAACTAATACTTGGGTGATACTGACATGTTTTACCTTTGGTACTTGTTTTTTTTTATAACTTATTCTTTATAATTAACTTAACTTTATATTAAACTTTACACTTTACACCGTAAATTATACTTATCTTTACAGTTTATACTTAACTTTATATTTTATCCATAAACTTTATATGCTGTATATTTTGTACATTGTAGCTTTAAGTACTTTACTTCCTTATACTTTTAACTATATTTTTATATTTATGTTTATGGCATATGTCGTGCCGTTTGTATTTCAATAAATAAATAAATGTTCTATGTTAGCTCAGTGAATTTCGTGGGTTATATTGTAGACCTTCTTTTTAAATCTGACTGATCATAATTTTTTTGTCTCTTGCAATTTTATTTTTATTATTTCTTTCTCATGTTCAAAATTAATTCTCATTTTAAAATTTGAGTTCCCCGTAAAAAGCCCCGCGGGCGTTAAATTGTTGTATAAATATATCACGTACAAATTGATTTTTTGTTTTTACAGGTAGCATTTATGTGAAAAATGTTTCAAACAAGGCAGAACTAGAACAACAAGAAGAATATGGTGGGGGGATTCCATATATGGAAATTGAAATTGACCTGCCAGATATTAAAAAGGAATGCTTAGGTCACTTTGATAAAATTACCCAGACAACAGGTAAAACCGATTTTCTCTGTTACAATGAAAAATTCGTGCTTTTTATTTATTTAGACGTTTTATGATTTAACTTTGATTACACTTAAAACGTTGTATTCCTAATCTTTTTCTGATTTATTGACAGAACTGAAGATGCAACCCGTAAAAAAACGATTCTCCTGTTCCCATTGTAACTACTCCTGCTTTTACAAATCAAACTTAGGACTTCACTTGCGAACCCATACTGGAGAAAAACCCTTTTCTTGTGCTCATTGCAGTTATTCATGTTCAAAAAAGGGATCTTTGAAGGTACACATGATGACCCACAGTGGAAAAAAACCGTTTTTATGTCCCGAATGTAGTTATTCATGTTATCAAAAGGGATGTTTGAAGGTACACATGATGACTCACAGTGGAGAAAAACCCTTTTCATGCTATGACTGTAGTTATTCATGTTCTGTAAAAGGTAGTTTGACGAGACACATGATGACTCACAGTGGAG
Source organism: Hesperophylax consimilis (assembly GCF_061612785.1). Taxonomy (NCBI): domain Eukaryota; kingdom Metazoa; phylum Arthropoda; class Insecta; order Trichoptera; family Limnephilidae; genus Hesperophylax; species Hesperophylax consimilis. The sequence goes on from NC_142855.1 coordinate 408,282, forward strand.
AAAAACCTTTTTCATGCTCTGACTGTACTTATTCATGTTATAAAAAGAGTAAATTGACGAGACACATGATGACTCATAGTGGAGAAAAACCTTTTTCATGCTCTGACTGTAATAAATCATTTTCTCAAAAAAGTAATTTAATGGTACACAAGATGACTCACAGTGGAGAAAAACCTTTTTCATGCTCTGACTGTAGTTATTCATGTGTGCAAAAGGGATCTTTGCCAAGACACATGCTGACTCATACTGGAAAAAAACCTTTTTCATGCTCCGACTGTAATTATTCATGTTCTCAAAAGCGATTTTTGAACTTACACATGATGACTCACAGTATAGAAAAACATTTTTCATGCTCTGATTGTACTTATTCATGTTATAAAAAGAGTAAATTGACGAGACACATGATGACTCATAGTGGAGAAAAACCTTTTTCATGCTCTGACTGTAATAAATCATTTTCTCAAAAAAGTAATTTAATGGTACACAAGATGACTCACAGTGGAGAAAAACCCTTTTCATGCTCTGACTGTAGTTATTCATCTTCTGTTAAGAGTAGTTTGACGAGACACATAATGACTCATAGTGGAGAAAAACCTTTTTCACGCTCTGACTGTAATAAATCGTTTTCTCCAAAAAGTTATTAAACGGTACACAAGATGACTCACAGTGGAGAAAAACCCTTTTCATGCTCTGACTGTAGTTATTCATGTTATGAAAAGAGTAAATTGAAGAGACACATGATGACTCATAGTGGAGAAAAACCTTTTTCATGCTCTGACTGTAGTTATTCATTTTATGAAAAGAGTAAATTGACGAGCCACATGCTGATTCATAGTGGAAAAAAACCGTTTTCTTGCTCGGACTGTAATTATTCATGTTCTCAAAAAAGATATTTGAAGGTACACAAGATGACTCACCGTGGAGAAAAACCTTTTTGGTGCTCTGACTATAGTTATTCATCTTCTGTTAAGAGTAGTTTGACGAGACACATAATGACTCATAGTGTGTTATATCTGGGATTATTAAAAATTAAAGACTGTTGACTCAGACCTATGACGTTTATTGACACTCCGCACACTCGTTATAATCTCCCACGTGACGCATCAGGACTGCCAACATAGCAATACATATAAGAGTGGAGAAAAACCTTTTTCATACTCTTACTGTAGTTATTCATCTTCTGTTAAGATTAGTGTTAAATTTTAATTATTATTTTTTTTTTGGTAAACTAATGTTTAAGACAAGATTTTTTTTATGCATAGCACAAAGGGTAACAATTATTTTACGAGCAATAATTATTCGCCTGAAACACTCATCCACATTGAAAAATCTCCTGATAAAAGATACATGACGCCAACGGGACCGGTCCGGTCCGACAGCTCTGACCACTGAGCTATGGCGGCTTATCTCTTATCCGCGAAATAATTCAATATATACTAGTTTTTCATTCAACAATTACTGCTTTTTACATTTTTGCACCTGAAAACAACCAACTTTATTTTATATGAGAAAGGCATTGTAAGTGCTAACTCTCTCACTAGATGGCGTCGAGACAAATTGTCTACATTTTTAGGTGAAATACTTGAACTTGTCAAATATTAATTATTATTTTTTTGGTAAACTAATGTTTAACGGCCCTCGCTACTAAATGTTTCTAGCGCGAATTCGAATATCTAACTCGCTGCACCTGGCAGCTGGCCGGTGCGTTCCATTCAATACAAGACACGCACAGAGCAAAACAAATTATTATTATTTAAAGATATTGTGATTATGAAAATTATGTTAAAATATATTTTAGAATGTAATGCAATATTACAATAGCTTGATTCATGGAGGAGGTTCTCAGTAACAACATTTAATATAACTTTTTATTTGGATTTTTTTTTGATAAATACAATTATAAAGAGTTACAAAAGGCTTCCCTTTGTTCCAGCCTGGTTTCGCAGTGCGGCGGGGCACTGTTAATACTAAATTGTATAGTTTAATTTGAGGTCACGGGTTCAAAAGCCGGCGAGGACAAAACAAATTTAATTTAATTTATATAAGTATGTCATATTATAGAATTAAAATAAATTTTATATAGTTACATATAATGAATCTGTACCTCGTTCAAAAGTGGAAGATACGTTCAGTATCACCCTGGTGAGAGACCATAATTCAGGATTGAAAGTTGCTTGAGAACGGCGTAGATATGTTTAGTGACTAGATCTGAATAGCCTGGAACTTTCCAACCCCCATCTTCCCTATCTCTAAAAATGTAGACCACATACATAAGGAATATAAATGAAATTTCTTTTCAGGACACTTCAATGAAAATGTTATTGATCTTCTTAAAAATTCTTACATGTTTTGGTTTTAACTGAAACCAATTTTACTTTACTTCTTTTCGGTATTATGCACTTTGAATTACTCAGGATTTATAATAGGCATGCAGCGATTATGTCCAGGATCAATTAATTCGGGTAGCATGCAAAAATTGTAAAAGCGATTCAGCTGTTCAACCATATTAGTCTGCCGAAATTCGTCATCCCGTAAATTTTTTTCGATTTTTATCCGAGTTCAGTCCAAACAACAAACATACAAATAGCTTTTTTGTTACATGTAATTGGCCCTGAACCTGGTAAAACCAATCGTGAGATGTATTTACCAGAATTTCTCCATTTTTGCTAACATATTTTTTTTGGATTTTACTGCTTCTTATATGAGCATGCTGCGTGCTGCGAAAGGACATTTAATTTCAATCATGGTGTATTCAGAAGAAATTCCATCTGGTGTCGCACCCATATACGGATACTCTTCATGTATGAAAAGACCACACTTTTCTATGGTAATGCTTTCTAGTTCTGCAAGCTCCTTCAGGACATTGTATTCATGTTTGACTTTGACTTTGGACAATACCTTTACTCAACACTACATCACTTGTTCCTGTATTCTCTCTGAAACCAAACTGATTGCTAGAGAGTATATTATATGTTTCTAAGAATGATACCAATCTCGACATAGCTAATCTCTCTATTACTTTTGAAAGAGTTTTGAGTAAGAATATAGGTCTGTAATTATTAACATCTAGACGATCTCCATATTTAAAAAGGGGAATTACTTTAGCTTTCTTACAATGAGAAGGGAACATCCCACTCTCGAAGCTAATACAGTGTTTTCCAATAAGAGGTGTTATTTTGAATAGCCCGCTATTTCGGTAGATGTTACTTTTGAAGCTGTCATTTTTTGACATTTGACAAGTAGAAACAACGCCATTAATAAAATGGAACGATACACGCTTCAACAACGCATTGAACTTATTAAAATTCACTTGAGTGAATCAAATGCAAATCATTTTGAGTGATGAGGCCCATTTCCACCTCGGTGGCTTCGTCAACACGCAAAATCGTCGCATCTGAGGCTCGAAAAACCCAAGATTTATTGTTAAAAAGCCTCTTTACACTCAACGTGTGACTGTTTGGTGCGGTTTATGGTCCGGCGGAGTCATTGGACCTTACTTTTTTGAAAATGAGGCTGGAGCAACAGAATGGACAACAGTGAATGGACTGCGCTACTGAAAAAAATAATGATGTTTTATGGCCGGAATCGGATGGTATTAATCTGGACAACGTTTACTTTCAACAAGACGGCGCTACGTGCCACACAAGCAACGAAACCATTGATATTTTACGATTAAATATCAAAATTACACCTCTTATTGGAAAACTCCTGTATTTACAAGGTGAGATATGAGACAAGCTAATTCGGATACATGCATTTTATACACCATAACACTTAAAGAATCAATACCGCACGAGAAATACATTTTTAAATCATTTATCACATTTGTGACTTCAGAAATGCTAGTTGGTTTAAAATAAAAATTGTCCCCTGTAACGTGAAGTTCAGATTTAAAATCATTCACCAGACACATCTCAATAGTTTTATTAGCACTGCACAAATTACTAGCGAAGCTTGGACCAATGTCACTGAAGAAGTAATTTATATGATTAGTAATTATATTTGGACTCTCTTCTATTGAAGTAATAATACTATTAATTTTCAATTTTTAAGGTAGTTTGTTTCTTTAGTTGTTTAGTGACTAGATCTGAATAGCCAGGAACTTTCCAACCCTCCTTTTCCCTATTTCTAAAAATGTGGACTGCATACATTAGGAATATAAATGAAATTTCTTCTGAAGACACTTCAATGAAATAAAATGTTCCGTAACGCCGATCGCTTTTGACAGGCTGTGTACTAACCAATCGTATCGTCAGAATTTGAACTGTATAGTTTAAATTTCGCACATGTCAGCTGGATCCACGGAGGCCGTGGGCCGAGCTGTCGCACAAAAACCGTTCGTCCCGTCATAACAACATTGCCGGTTCCTTATCGAAATAATTATCTTACGTATTTTTTATCGCAATTTAATCTAAAATAACGAGTGCTACCAACCACGCTAAACGTTCCAGTGCTGACAGATGATGCTCACTATGCAGATTTCACCATCTCCTCCCGGTAAGTTGATTGTGAATTAACGTTATGCATTGTGTTCTCGCATCGCCTGTCACAAGCTATATAATTAATTTATACTTTATCTGTGTGGAATAGCCCTGTAAAGGGTGGCTATTCCAACCCCTGTTCGTTTTTCGAACATTTTTGGTGCCGAAACCAGGGAACTTTAAGATTATAATCTATCTATGCCAAAACGGATAATGCTGTGGAATGTTTCTTAAATATTGAATAATAATCAATTCGAACAGTAATTAGGTAGGTACCTAGCGCTTGAGTATTTACGACCTACCGCGCATATAATTATAATAGATTAAATTATTATTATTTATTTTCGTTTCGTTTTTGGGTACGTTTCCAATCGTGTTTATTCAACATGGCCCCAGCAATTCAAATATTGCGCCGGAAACGGACATTAGCGAATAATAGATTACTCAAGACACATGAAATAGCAAAAAGCGCTTTGCACGATGCAACTAAGTGCAACTTACTGTTAGCGCATTATACTACTCTGGAAAAGATAGTTCTTGAATTTGAAACGTCTCACGCGGAAATATTAGCTTTAGATGACACAAACGAAATTGATGAGGATAAAATTCGCGAAACCTTTGACGAGATGTATTATCAAATTGTCGAAATTTACCAGGAGTTAACCAGCCAGCCTCTCGATTGTAAGACCGCGAATGCGTGCACAAACGTTAAATTACCAAAAATAAACATTCCAATATTTTCTGGAAATGTCAAGCAATAGCCCGAATTTTACGACATGTTAAACGCTCTGATTCATGAAAACAAATCTTTATCCAACATCGAACGCATGCAGTATTTGTTCTCATGTTTATCTGGAGAAGCTTTAGGGTTAATTCGGACATTTCCAGTACAAGGAGCTCACTACGTTGAAGCATATCAAAGATTAATCGCGCGCTATCGTAACGCGCGTGAACTCGCATTTACGTGTTGGCGGGAAATGCTAAATTTAAATTTTCCGCCCAACGATCCTTTTGAATTCCGTCGCGTGTTCGATGTATTTAATGAGGATTTAACAATTTTAAAAGAATTGGATCTCCCAACAGATAATTGGGACTTCGTGCTTTGTTATTTAATTCTGTCGAAATTAGATTCACCTACAAGATGCGCATTCGAACAACTTCAGTCTCCTACCAAGCTGCCTTCATATTTGAAACTCAAAGAGTTTCTTTATAACAAATGCGAAGCTCTTGTACGAGACTTACATTTTTCAACTCGCGATAGCAGTACTATTGACAAACCTCTTGCACGGAACTTTAATCAGGCTGCCAAAAAACTCACTTCAGCGCTTCTTTGCGATCTTAAGAAAGGACAGCCTAAAACAAATAGGTCCTCGAACTCCACCACTTATCTGAAATGCTCCTGTTGCGGGGAAGACCACTCCATTTCCAAGTGCAAGGTGTTTGCACTCAAGTCAGTTCAGGATCGCGTACAGTTTGTTCAATCACACCGTTGGTGTTTCAATTGTCTTCATTCTTCTCATTATCTTAAAGATTGTAAATCTTTGTTTGCATGTCAAAAATGTCAGCAAAAACATCATACTTTGCTTCATCGAGACGAAAACGCTTCTTTGGAAGATCAGCATCAACACTCCACGACGTCTACGGACCAGGAGACGTCTTCCGACTCTAAAATTCAGGTCCTCACCAACTTAGGAGACAAGTCCATAGTACTATTGTCAACAGCCAATGTTGGCATTCGCGATTCATCCGGCCGTTTCCAAACCTTTCGCGCATTGATCGATTCGGGCAGTCAAGCTCACTTCATCACCGATCGTGCTGCGGAGCTCGTAGGCATCCCTCGTCAAGCCAGTTCTCAGAGAGTTAGCGGCTTAGGCCAATCTTCCGCAACCACGTCGGGAGTCATTCAATTAGAGATCGGTGTTAAGGGACGGGTTCTCTTCAACATCAAGGCACTTACGCTGCCTAGTATCTGCGGCAACATGCCAACTGTTCGTCTAGATAAGTCATCGTGGCATCAGTTGAGAAACTTGCCTCTTGCCGATCCTGACTGTCACAAACCGGGACCGATTGATGTTCTTCTGGGTGCTGAGGTTTTCTCTTCTCTTCTGAGACCTGGTAATGTGAATGGTGGTCCACGTCAGCCATCAGCTTTCAATTCTGCATTTGGTTGGCTTCTTCTAGGTTCAGTTAGTTCGAACACTGCTCACGAAACGAAATCTTTCATCGTTACTAACGAGGACCGGCTTCACGAAGAGGTCCAGCAACTGTGGGAGTTAGACACCGTTCCCCAATCTTCACACCTTACTCCTGAGGAACAACTTTGTGAACAAATGTACTGCACTGATCACTCACGGGACGGATCTTCGGGAAGATACATCGTATCCTTGCCTTTCCGAGAAAGGGGAAGGGATATCTCTTTCCCAGGGTCGCGTGAGATCGCTTTACGCAGATTCCATTCACTCGAGCGCAAACTCATAGCAAATCCAACCTTACGTGAACAACATTCTGCTTTCATGACTGATTATTTACACAGTGGTCACATGACTCGTGTTCCTGGAAAAGATTTGCACAAGGGAAAGTATCACACACCTCATCATTGCATTCTTCGTCCAGGCAGCGCTAGCACTTACCTAAGAATGGTTTTTGACGCCTCAGCGACGGATGTGAACGGATCCTCGTTAAATGATACCTTGCTTATCGGTCCAAAGCTTCAAAAGAACCTGCTGGAGCTTTTGCTAAAATTCCGTATACTATCGGTAGTGTTTACGGCTGATGTACGACAAATGTATCGCCAAATATTGGTTCAAGAACCAGATCGTGCTTTCCAAAGAATATTTTGGCGTTTTCATTCGTCGGAACCCATCCAAGAGTACCAACTAAATACTGTAACCTATGGTGTCTCCTCCGCCCCATTTTTAGCCTGTCGTACTGTCAAACAGTTGACCAAATATGAAGGTTATGATTTACCGCTAGCGCGTCGTGTGCTAACTTCGGATATTTACATAGATGACATCGTCACCGGTTGTAACAGCTTGGAACAAGCTCAACAAACGAAAACCGAAGTTATCGAGCTGTTCAAACGAGGTCAATTCGAATTGCGGAAGTGGGCTAGTAACAAACCAGAATTCCTCGCCGATCTGCCTCCGGAATACTGCCTCAATTACTTGCGAATCATGGATGTTGACGATAAAGTCCAAATATATTTGGTTTGCGCCAAGTCTCGAGTCGCCCCCACAAAAAAGATTTCATTGCCTCGCCTTGAACTGTGTGCGGCAGTTCTTCTAGCAGATCTATTAAAATTCGTCAAAGATTTATACGTACCATTGCTTCCGATCTCCAATACCTTTGCGTGGTCGGATTCAACCATCGTGCTCGCCTGGTTACGTTCTCTTTCGTGTCGCTGGAAGACTTTCGTGGCTAACCGTGTCAGTTACATTCAAGATGCCCTCGAAGGGACTTCCTGGCATCACGTGTCATCTGGAGATAATCCAGCGGATGTCGCTTATTGTGGTCAATCCTCAGCCGATCTGATCGATCACACGTTATGGTGGGCGGGGCCTTCGTGGCTGATCCAGTCATCCGATTCTTGGCCGTTGTTCGATGGCAATTTCGACGAAATTGAACTTCACTCTGAGGAACGAGTTCGATCTTTATTTGTCCAACAGGACGAAAATCTGGTGGACCTATTACTAGTTAAATTTTCTTCGATTCGGAAGATCCAACGCATTCTCGGTTACTGTCTTAGATTCATCTACAACCTACAGAATAAAGAATCTCGTCGTTTGTATCTTCCATTAAACCGTGCCGAAATTCACACTTCACTTTTGACAGTAGTTAAACGCACTCAACATGTACATTTTAATGATGATATCACGCGCTTGAAAGAGGGCAACCTTATGTCGAAACAAATGCGGAAGCTTAATCCCTTCATTGACGACCACGGTGTGCTCAGGGTGGGTGGCAGGTTATCTCGATCCGGGCTCGAATTCGAGTATAAACATCCTGCCCTACTTCCTCGCGAATCTAAGCTTACTTCTCTTGTGATAGACGCTCTACATCGAGGACATTGTCACTCAGGCCCCGACGGCGTTGTTCGTATCTCTATGGTTCGTACATCGAATGGTTCTCTTCTCACGAGACCATTAACCAAATTATGTCCATTGCCTAGTCAATGTGACTAATCATCTTCGCTTCCGCGGCGCATTCTTTCTTATCATTTTCATTATTATTATTAATATATATATTTTTTCTTTTCTTTTTCTTCTCTTTTTCACTGTTTCTTCGTTCACGCAACGTTCCACAGCATTGCCCGTTTCGTTTTCTAAATTTTCTTTAAAATACACGTTGTTGTATTTTGGTGGGCGGAATGTTCCGTAACGCCGATCGCTTTTGACAGGCTGTGTACTAACCAATCGTATCGTCAGAATTTGAACTGTATAGTTTAAATTTCGCACATGTCAGCTGGATCCACGGAGGCCGTGGGCCGAGCTGTCGCACAAAAACCGTTCGTCCCGTCATAACAACATTGCCGGTTCCTTATCGAAATAATTATCTTACGTATTTTTTATCGCAATTTAATCTAAAATAACGAGTGCTACCAACCACGCTAAACGTTCCAGTGCTGACAGATGATGCTCACTATGCAGATTTCACCATCTCCTCCCGGTAAGTTGATTGTGAATTAACGTTATGCATTGTGTTCTCGCATCGCCTGTCACAAGCTATATAATTAATTTATACTTTATCTGTGTGGAATAGCCCTGTAAAGGGTGGCTATTCCAACCCCTGTTCGTTTTTCGAACATAAAATGTTATTGATTTCTTCGAAACAATTCCTTTTTACTTGTTTTGGTTTTAGCTGAAACCAATTTTACTTTGTTTCTTTTCGCTATTATGCACTTTTCTAAATACTCAGGATTTCTAATAGGCATGCAGCGATTGTGTCGAGGATCAATTAATTCGGGTAGCATGCAAAAATTGTAAAAGCGTTTCTTGACATTATCAAGCTCGAAGTCATATTGGGTACGTAATTAGTGTCGCCAGTATCCCGTTTGCAAAAGTATGCCCGTTCCTTGCATAGTGAGTGGTCTCCAAATACATGTTTTGGACCATTCAATATATCCAAATAAAACTGTTTTATTTTTCCTAATTCAAAGTCTTCCGGTACGTTATTGCACAACGTACAGCCGTTCTCAGGCGTAAAATACGGCTTGACACAATCTTCCTCAATGCTAAGGGATACTTCTAACGGTGATTTAAGTTTTTTGCAATAATTTCGAAGTAAGTGATTTCGGCATTCGATCTTTTCGACTGAAACATTTTTATACGATGTGCTTCTTTTATTTTATTGTAAGTGCTGGAATATTTTATATACTTTTATATTTTAAAAACATCAAATTGTTTATTACTATATTTATTAGAAACCCGAAAAAAAGTTAACAATAAATTAATTCTTAATAATATGAAATTGTTTATTACCTAGAAACCCGAAAAAATGTTAACAATATATTAATTCTTAATAATATTAAATTGTTTATTACCTAGAAACCCAAAAAAATGTTAACAATAAATTGATTCTTAATAATACTATTTGACACTACACAGCTTCGACGGAAACGCACAGATGAAACATAAAAAAAGGCGACACACTATTATAGTCCCTACGCGCAACGCATAGAGTGGAATATTGTTGAAACGTCTCATGGAAGTGTAATAATTAGGCGGAATTTCGAACTTTGAAAAAATATTGACACGACGGACCGTAGAAAGCGTGCATTCACGGCCACCTCATAGAGCCGAATGAGTAGGAGAATTCTTCGATGTTCATTATATAGTATTTAACGAAAATAAATTGTTAGTAAAAACATATATCTCGACAGAAAAATGTATTTATGATAGCCTAGCGTGGCTACATTATCGATATTTTGACGATTAATAACTTAGATTGTCGTTTGAATCTGACAATTCATGATTCTTCATACAACGATTGAGATCGCTAGTAAGGAAGGCCCTTAAGACAAGATTTTTTTTTATGCATAGCACAAAGGGTAACAATTATTTTACAAGCAATAATTATTCGCCTGAAACACTCATCCACATTGAAAAATCTCCTAATAAAAGATACATGACGCCAACGGGACCGGTCCGGTCGACAGCTCTGACCACTGAGCTATGGCGGCTTATCTCTTATCCGCGAAATAATTCAATATATACTAGTGTTTCATTCAACAATTACTGCTTGTTACATTTTTTCACCTGAAAACAACCAACTTTATTTTATATGAGAAAGGCATTGTAAGTGCTAACTCTCTCACTACATGGCGTCGAGACAAATTGTCTACATTTTTAGGTGAAATCCTTTTTTTTTTTTTTAACATTATTTGTGGCTTTCACCCTTCAAGGGTGTTCTTGGCCATCATTTAAAATTATTGAGAAATGAAAGGTGAATTTAAATATTAATTTTATTTAAATGGGCAAATTTCAAAATTATAATGAAAATTGGAGTCGAGTTCAGACATAGAAGAGATGAGATGTTGAATGGAGGGGAGGCAATTTTAGATAAGGCTTGATAGAAGAGAGGATATTTGTTTAGAGAGGGACAACCAAAAAATATGTGATCTAAAGTTCCCACTTCTAGACCACAGAATGTACAATCTGAGGAGTCAACGACGTGAATTTTAAAAAGATGGGAAGGAACGGACCAATGTCCGATCCTCATTCGAATGAGTGAGGAAATTTCTTTTTTGGAAAAAATGAGGGAATTGCTGAAACCACGGTTTTGATGGAATAGTCCTTTGTATTGAGGCATAGCAGGCTCCCTTGGATTGACTAGCAATGTGCCAATACTCTGTCCAAACATTGCGGGATCTATCTTTGATGATGGAAAAATGTCAGATAGGGGAATGTGGTTTACGAGGGTAACAACAGGGTTGGACGCTCCTTGTTTTGCCAAGGCATCCTCAATATCATTACCCATGATACCAACATGTCCAGGAATCCAAATCAGAGTTACAGTTTTACCAGAGCTTTGAATGGATGCTATCATCTCTCGAATAAGGCATACAAAGTGATCATCAGGATGAAGAAGAGGACTGGATTTAAGTTTTTGGAGGGAACTGAGAGAGTCAGAGAGAACGAGGGAATGTTCGAAATTATTTTTGATTATATATTTGAGAGATTCTATTATTGCAATGCACTCGGCTGAAAATATAGAAAATTGATTTGAAATTGAATGAAATATTCTGTCATTAGTATTTTTGTGGTAAACGTTAATACCTATACCACAGTTAGGAGAGTCGGGAGATTTGGATCCATCAGTAAATAAAAGAGAAAAGTTGGGCCATTTAGATGAAATAATATCATTGAAAATATTATTGACAGTTCGGGCCGGGAGATTGGAATGACTTTTAAGGATTCCGATCCCTTCAAATATTGTTGGGGATAGGGTGACGTGACTATATTTTAATTTGTATAAGGGAAGTAGATCATTTTGGATGATGTGAAGCTCTGAGAGAGACTTAAAATTTTTACAGATGTCAGGAAGAGGTTTAGTTGAAGCTCTGATTGTAGATGAATGGGTTGAGTCAATGAACAACGAGACGCTGGGGATAACCTGATGACATTTAGAATTTAAACATTTAAGAACAAATTTGTCAGCAAATAGTTGACGCCTTAAATAAAGAGGAGGATCGGAACATTCTACTTGAAGGGAATTGATGGGTGACGATTGCATCGCTCCAGTTATAATTCGCAAAGATTTAGATTGAATTTTGTCTAATTTATCAAGTAAATTTTTTGAGGCAGTACTTAAAAGTGGGCAGGCATAATCGAGATGGCTTCGAATAAGTGCGTTGTAAAGCAACTTAATGCAAGTAGGGTGAGCTCCCCACCAAACGCCAGATAATGATCTGATGATATTTAAATTTTTTCACATTTAGTAACTAAATTATTAATATGGGAAGACCATTTAAGTTTCCTATCAAATGTTACTCCCAAAAATTTTACTTCAGAAGCGTTGGGGATTGGAAAATTTTTAAATAAAATTTGAACGGGGGGGTTTTTATGGCGGTTTGAGAAGGTGACACACTGAGTCTTTTGGATTGAAAGTTCAAAACCATTTAAGGTGAGCCATGTGCAAAGGGCATTCATGGCTTCGTTAAGATATTTGACGGCGAGAGGGATGATTTTGGATGATAAGAAGAAAGCTATGTCATCTGCGAACTCAATAACTTTTACTTGTGGGGGAATAGTGACATGCATATCATATGTGTATATATTATACAGTAAGGGGGACAATACATCGCCTTGTGGTAAACCCTTCCAAACAGACCTACTTTGAGGAGAAATATCTAGAAGTTCAATGAAAATTTTTCTATCTAGAAATAGATTAATAATAGATTGGACAAACATGGGGGGGAGGCCAAGGCCTAGAAGTTTTTTTTCAGGATTGGGATGGAAACATGTCAAAGGCGCCTTCTATATCTATAAAGACGGCAAGACAAACTTCCTGTTTAGAAATTGATAAATTAATATCAGTGCTGATGATGGCAAGGTTATCTTGAGTGGATTTTTTTTCCTAAATCCAAATTGAGATGGAGAGAGAAGCTGTTTACTCTCGACAAAAAATTCTAATCGGTTTTTAATTAATTTTTCATAAAGTTTACTGAGGGTGGATGAAAGAGCGATTGGCCTGTAGTTGGATCCAGAATTTGGTGATTTGTTTGTTTTTAAAATAGGGATGATTATTTGACAACTCCAGTCATCAGGCATTATACCAGTCTGGAAGATTTTGTTTAAGATGCTTAAGAAGTGGTTTAGAACATTATCATTACTATTTTTGATTATGCTGTAAGGTATACCATCTCTGCCTGGAGATGAGTCCTTGACTATTGATAAACAATTTTTAAGCTCAATTAAGGTGAATGAAGAGTCTAGCCAATGATTAGACATAGGAGTATTATAGATCGGCGTTATTTCATCTAAGTTAGGTACAGAAGGGGGGGCAATTTTGTCCAAGAATTCATCTATCCATTTAGAATGAGACGCTCGAGGAGATGGTGAACTGAAGGAGGATCGAAATCTTCGGATCATAGTCCAAAATTCCGAAATTGGAGTGTTCGGAGATACTGAACTGCAGAAGTTGTACCACCCAGATCTTTTTTTTGACCTCAATACCCTTTTGGCATTGGATTCAGCGTTTTTGTATATAAGATAGTTCTCCATAGTCATATTGTAACGATAGGAAAGAGATTTAGCTTTCCGAGTTCTTACTACTTTGGAACATTCCTCATCCCACCAGGGATGGAGTTGAGTTGGAGGGAGTTTTTTTAAAAGAGATTTAGTTTTAGGGGGAGGATTTGATTTATTTATTGCAGTTATGAGCATTGATTTGAAGTTATTATAGTCATCTTTGACAGAAAATATATTGGTGTCGGGTAAATTTAGTAGGAACTTGTCCATATGAGAGTTAAATTCATCCCGTTTGGTGTGTTTCGTTTTAATCTTTGTCGAAATATGAGACTTGTCCGATTGGAAAGAAGTTTGATAAGTAATGGTGATCGGGAAATGATCACTGGAGCAAGGGTCGGGGGACACCACCCACGAGGAGAGAGAGGCCAGACTAGTATAACATATCGAGAGATCCACTGCACTGGGGTTTGTGCTGGGGCGTGAGATCTTAGTAGGAGATCCGTCATTCAAAAGGAAAAGGTTGGATTGATCTAGGAAATCCATCACACTTTGACCATCTCGGTCGGAGAAAGCAGAACCCCAGGCGGGGGAATGGGCATTAATCGCCTAATATAAAGAAAGGAGGGCTTAGTTGACTTACAATTTGCAACCAAATTTGTTTATTGAAGTGGGCTGTTGGGGGAAGATAGACTGAAATAAAGGATGTGTCCTTTATTTTAGCTGCAACCATTTGGAAGTCAGCATTGGGGGGTTTGATATTATTTATTGGGGAAAATGATATGGATTTCTTAATAAAAAGGGCAGCACCGCCGCCCGAACCTTCCGGGCGGTCGTCGCGGAGACAGGAATACCCTCCCACATTAAAGTGGGTGGATGGAGTAAACCAAGTCTCCGAGATAGCAGCCAAAGAAATAAAGTTGGAATTTAATTGGTTAAGGAGATCAGATTTGTTAGAAATAGCACTTCGGCTAGTATTTTGAAGTATTGGCCACTGAAGTATTTTGACATCTTGAAGAGTCATTTTGAATAAATGATTTTAATGTGGAAATAATAGTAGCAGCGTTGGACGGTAGATTAGTTTGAGAAGAAATAAGGTCAATTAGAAGCATAATGAGAGTTTGGATAAATGAAGAATTGGGAGAGTTTTTCAGAAAGTTTTAGAGAGTTCATTGAGGACGGATTATAATTATTTGCACACCCATTTGTGGCATTTGAAAGAGGTGAACCATTGGGATTTAAGAGCAGTGAGTTGTGTTGTTGCTGATCGTATCCAGGAACCGGTTTAGAGATAGCGTTTTTGTATGTGAATTTAGTTTAACGAGAAGAAGTTGTTGTAGAAGAGGGAAGAGGGTTGGATGAGGAGTTGCTGGATAAAGCCTCAGCAAATGATTTTTTGACAGGCGGGAATAGTTTAGAAGCCTGCAGAAAAGACAAGTTCTGAGAGGCCATAGAAATTTTAATATTTTTTTGGCGAGATTGTTCTGGGCAAGAAGTGTTGATAGCTGTATGTGAGCCTGAGCAGTTAAAACATTTGGGTGAGGAGGAAGAAGGACATTGGTCAGCTGCGTGGTTTTCTCCACATTTAAAACATCTGGGTTGAGATCTGCATGCAGCTTTGGTATGACCAAAACGGCAGCAATTGAAACATTGAGTGGTGGGATAAGTATATATTTCAACTGGTAATGAGTTGAAGAATAAATATATATGGGAGGGAAGAGATTGACCTTCAAAGGTGATAACTACAGATTGGGAGGGCTTCCAGGAAATTATACCCTCTAAGGAGTCCTTGTAATTTAGCCTCCTGGCTTTTATGGGATTGCCAATGTGTTGGGGGGTTGAAAGTGAAGACAGAATTTCTTCGATGGACAGATCGGTCGAGATACCTCTGACCAGGCCCATGCGAGTGACATTGAAAGTAGGGATATATGCCTTGAACTTTGAATTAGATAAAATGAAGATATTTTTGATGAAACTGTTGGCAGCTGACCCTGAGAGGAATTCGACGGAGATTCGGAAGCGACCCTCGGCTTTTACACCTCCAGGCTTGAATGAAAGGTTCTTGCTATTTGATATGAATTTGCCAAATTCAAGAGGGTGGATGGTTTTTCCTTGCTCAGTTTTTTGGCCGTATACTATGAATGGGCCACGGGAATGAGGAGAATAAAAGTTTGTTGGAGGAAGTTGAGAAAGTGCTGGTGGGGACTGTGAAGTCGAAGGAGAGTCAAGTTTTATTGGGGAAGAAGGAGTAAATTTCCTTTTTTTGGTAGAAGTCAAAATGACAGAATCACTGTCAGAAATTTCTCCATTTTCCCCGTCTGGGGGGTCTGGAGAGAGATCTGGGGGCTTTGTGGGGAATCCAGGAGGAAAATCTTCCTCCATTATTCACAACAGTAAACAACTACAATAATAGTATGGAAAATGACAGACGTAAAAAAAGTTTATAAATATCTGGAAATCAGCAGCGAAAAGTGACTCCTGGATGATCAGGAGGGAGAAGAAACCTCAAGGCACAACACACTACACTTTTTTTTGCCAGAAAACAAAAAAGAATGGTAAAAAATTAATTTTAGATGGAGCAAAACAAAACAACGGATGACAGCCAAATGTTATTGTTGCAATGGAGGTGAAATACTTGAACTTGTCAAATATTAATTATTATTTTTTAACCATTTAAGGGGAGTACCTTTATTCCTACCTGAAGGAGTTTCTTCAAAAGTATGCGGTTAGAGACAGTATCAAAGGCTTTGGCTAGATCCAAGAAAACAGCAAGGGTTTATCAAGGTTATCAGAGACTACTTTTGTAAAATTTGCAATTGCATCTGCGGCACTACGACCTTTGCGGAAGCCATATTGATTTCCTGACAGAATGTCATTGTCTTCAAGAAATTTGTATAGCCTTCGTTTTACCGTTTTTTCAATTATTTTTGATATCTGACTCAGCAAGGATATTGGTCTATAGTTATTCAATGATGATCTATCCCCTGATTTATAGATAGGAATAATTGTTGAGTGTTTTAAAGAATTTGGGAAGAGGCCAGTTTGAAAGATAGATTAATTACATGTTCAAGGGGCTTAGTGATGATTGGTTTGAGGTGTTTGATCAATTTAGTGGATATATTGTCGATTCCAGTTGAATGTGTGTTTTTGAGTGATGAAATAATTACAGTGATTTCTTGTTCTGTGGTAGGAGTGAGATTAAATGGATCATAACAAAGATTATCAATCAATATATTATTTGCAAATTTATATTCTGTCTTTCCGTTTTTTCCGTTCGGACTGTGGAGAAGAATTTATTGAAATGATTTGTGATTTTTTATGAATGATTTGTTGTATCTAGTGTTTGGTCTGCAGCGGTTATTTTATTTATAAGTGCGGTAGTTTTGTTGGTATAGCAAATCTCTTTGACAATATTCCAGATTTGTTTATTGTCATTGGCAGCTTCCTTGATCTGTTTCCTATAATATTCGTCTCTAGCTCTGCAGATTATTTTTTTACAAGCATTTCTGTATCGTTTGTAAGATATGAGAGATTCGTGATTATTGGGGTTGTTTTTACAAAATTTGTGAAGTTTATTACGCTTGTGAATACAGTGTAGGATGCCATTTGTTATCCAAGGCTTAAGTTTAATTTTGCGACTAATTTGTTTGTCGTTAGTGTTGGATGTGGAACTTTTCAAATGTTTATGTATGGTGTCGATAAGAAATTCGCACGCGATGTTTGGGTCGGTGAGTTTATAGAAATTGGACCAGTTTTCCTTGGAAACCAGTTTTAATAGAGTGTCATAGCAAATTTTCTTCGTCGGTATTTTCGATGCAGGTAATTTTTCAATAACTTGTGAAAGGGAGGTGATGATAATATGGACTCCTTGCACGTGTTTTCAGCATCTGCCGATGTTTTTTTCATGTTTTCAGCAATTAAATTACAATTATTATCACTAATGATGTAAAATATAATAAACATAAGCGATTAGCTATGAATATTCATATTTTTCCGATATTAAATCGCTTATTTTGAGATGTGTATTGACTACACAGCACCGGAACGTGTGGACTTTTTTAGCACAGGTTTTAGGAAAGGTTGAAATCACCCACCAGTCTCCCCTTAGTATTTCGTATCTGATGTCCCTTCATTTTTATAAAAGTTCATAGACTGGAGTGACTTCAGTATATGATTTATCCTGTCCCCAGAAGATAATCCAGAAAAGTAATATAAACCATTTATCTTTACTTAAGTTAAAAGAAGTTATACATTTCACTTTCTTAACATAAGTACATATGACATTAAATCAGTAGTTTTCTAATATTTTTCTAATAACTTAACACTAAAAAGTTTTTTTAAAATACATTTATACTCTCCGTTTTGAGTTTATCTGGAAGGAGATTGTATATTTGTACACCCTCGTGGCCAATGCCTCTTTTGCCACTTTCAGTCCTTACAGCATGTGTGTACAATTTGTTATGTTGCCTAGTATAATGTTCGTGTACTTGTGACGTTTGTTTAAATGTTGTGTTTGTGTGTATAAGTCAATTTTGGATTTTGTAGATTAGGAGGCATATGTTGTATTCGTACAATTTTCTTATTTTCAAAAGTTTCATTTCCTGATACAGTTTTTTTGTGGGAGTGTCCGGGTTATAATTGAAGAGTTTTTTAATAACTTTGTTCTGTATTGTTTGTAAATCATTTAGGTATGTAATGTATGTGTTTCCCCATATTTCTATTAAATAATTTAGATGGGACTAGATTAAACTAAAGTATAAGCCCCTCTTTACCTCTGTTGGTAGGAGATGGGCAATTCTACCAAATACACCAATTAGTGGGATGATTTTTGCTTTTAATTTTTCTACGTGTTGTTTAAATGTCAGATGTTTATCAATATGTAAGCCAAGGTATTTTTCGCTGTCTAGAATAAGCAAGTCCCTTTCTTCTATTTGTAAAGGTTTATGCGACGGTATTATTAACAGCACAAAGCACTCTTTTTATGGTGAATAGTCTTATACAAAAAATAATAATCTTACATTAAAGCAGCACTTTATTAAATTAAATTTTCAATTAGACAAATGTAATTATTATTTGTTTTTATTATTATTTATTAAAGGAAAAATTACATATAAGTAATAAGGTTTACTAATATAATGAAAATATTTAATACTACTCTTCCAGAGAAGCATTAGCTTGTGGTTGGAAGAGGAGTGTACATAATATTATTGAACTTACATTATGTATTTTACGCTGAATGAGAGAAGTATAAAAAAATAGATATAATGTATATATATTTAAACATGATGTAATTAGTTTCTGGAATAAAGACAGTTATTATTATTTGTAATAATATTTATACACTATATTTGAAGAAGTTGCTTCTTAAGTAAAATATTTATTATTCGTTTTTTGATAATTAATCTTTAAAATATATTTTTTTAAATGCTCAAAGCTTTGCTTTTGTCGTTTATGATTCTAATTTACTCAGGGAGTTGATTAAAAAATGTTCTTCCTTGGTATGAATAGTAATTTTGTGCAAAGGAAGTGTTTAATTTTGGACATAAGTTTAAGTACAATTATATTTCTCCCTTATTCCATTTTTATAGAAATTATTAGGGGAAACAGTTTAAAAAGCGAAAAAAATATAGCAGGAACATAGAAACAAAGACACAACTAGGGGAGTTGTTATTTATACTTAAACATTTGACTGAAGATAATATCAACAACTCTACAAAATATATGAAACACAAACAGAATATAAAAAGGTAGCAAGTGGAATTCAAACCTGGCTCGTCTCTGTTCTTACCGGGATTATATTATCACATACTTAATTATAATGATTACAATTCACATTTTTAGGAAAAAACTTATAATATTACATAAATAAAAAATGTTTTAATAATAAAAGTATAATATAACTCGGTTAGCAATATAACCTCGAATCGTACAAGCAAATTATTCGACCCTTGTCATTTAAAACAAACTACAATAAATTGTAATTGATAAGCCAAAAGTTTTCGGAACAAAAGTAATAATATTAAAATGGTAACAATAAAGAAAAATCAAATACAATTACGACAATGTTTTCAAACTACTTAAGTCTAATGAAGTATCATTGATTATTATAACTATGAATTTTCACCACCACTTCATTAAGCCAAATCGAAATCAGAACAAAGTCTTTGCTTTATACCTAATACTTATAGCTTTGTTTGAGAGCTGTGGGGAACACGCTTTAAGTTATAGACAAATTGACTATGTTTGTTAGAGGTCAATAAATTCTTTACAGGGATATTTTACTGCACTGGACGTGATTTAAGATCGCATCCGAAGATACATTTGAGTTTAGAGAAGTAAATGTGGTTTTAAATTGATAAACTGTAAATTGTTTAAACTCAAACTTCTTTCATTGCTCAGGAGGTCCATCGATTAGTATTGCTTCATCACATTGCTTAGCTTGCTTTACTATATAGGATCACATATTTTTGAGAAAAAAAAACATTGAAGTATTAAAGATTTTTTTAAGGTCATTGTTTATACACAGTTGGTCAATTGATGAAACTACAGCAGATAGAGAACTGGTTAACTAAATAATTATTCGCCAAATTTTTCGTGAATTTTGTAAACACAATTCATCGATTTTTTTCTCATAGCATGTTTCGTTTGTATCTGTAATAACTTTATGCAAATGTTTCCATATATTTAATACTTTCTTAAGACGAGTATATCGTATGGATTTCTTAACATAACAACAATCCGTGTGATCCATGGATTAAGGTGAACAATTTTATGTGTGATTTTCTTTACAATTTTTATGGAATTCGAAAAAACGTTATGCAGGATGAGATCTATGATATAATGCCAAGATTCATTTCTTTAGTGCCTACCGGCAGTTTTTTCCAATTGGTATATTGTAGATGATGTTTAGTGGCATTCCAGTTCCAGTGGCGACCTCAGATCTAAGATTCATAATCGCTAGTTTTGAGCAAGGATTTCTGTGATGAGTCCGAATGTGTCTTATTATGGTACACTTTAGTGAAGATAAAAACTTACACACTAAACGAAAATGATTTTTCTCTACTGTGCGTCAGCATATGTATATTCATATTTCCCTTAACAGAACATGTGTAGTTGCAGTCGGAACATGAAAAAGGTTTTTTATCCCTGTGAGTCAGCATATGTCTCGTTAAATGTGCCTTTAGAGAACATGAATAACGGCAGTCGGAACATGAATAAGGTTTTACTCCACTGTGAGTCAGCATGTGTCTCATTAAACTTTCCTTTCGTGAACATGAAAATTCACAATCGAAACATGAAAATGGTTTTTCTCCACTGTGAGTCAGCATGTGTCTGGCCAATATTCCCTTTTGAAAACATGAATAGTTGCAGTCCGAACATGAAAAAGGTTTTTTTCTACTGTGAATCATCATGTGTATCATCAAAGATCTCTTTTGAGAACAAGAATAAATGCAGTCGGAGCATGAAAAAGGTTTTTCTCCACCGTGAGTCAGCATGTGTCTAGCCAAACTTTCCTTTCGCGAACATGAATAGTTACAGTCGAAACAAGAAAAGGGTTTTTGTGAACTATGAGTCAGCATGTGTTGCGTCAAATTACTCTTTACAGAACTTGAATAATTACAGTCAGAGCATGAAAAAGGTTTTTCTCCACTGTGCCTCATTATGTGTCTCATAAAATCTCCCCTTCGAGAAGATGTATAACGGCAGTCGGAACATGAAAAAGATTTTTGTCCACTGTGAGTCTGCATGTGTTTCAAATATTTCTTTTGAGAACATGTATAACCGCAGTCGGGACATGAAATTGTGTTTTCTCTACTGTGAGTCAGCATATGTCTTTTCAAATTTCCCTTTAGAGAACAAGAAAAGTTGCAGTCGGAACATGAAAAGGGTTTTACTCCACCGTGCGTCAGCATGTGCGTCGTCAAATGCGACTTTTGTGAACATATATAAATACAGAAGGAACATGAAAAAGGTTTTTCTCTACTGTGAATCATCATGTGTCTCGCCAAACGTCCCTTTTGAAAACATGAATAGTTGCAGTCGGAACATGAAAAAGGTGTTCTTCTAGTATGGGTGCGCCAGTGAAGTTGTCCTGGTTCCTCCTTGTTGGAAACTGTTTCCACGTTAATGCTACCTGTAAAACACCACAGCAAAATGTATATAAAATAGATTCCTAAATTTTACGCCCGTAGGGGTTTTATATAAAAAAAGGTAGAATAATTTTAACTTGGGATTTAATTTTGAACACGACAAAGAAATAAAAAATAAAAATTACAAGAGAGAAAAATATACACATAGTTCGGGTTGAATCTTGCAATCATACATAAAGATAGCTGCCAGTAAAAATGTGCGGATCGAAAAACGAAGACCATGTTGGTAGATCTTATTCGAAGTATGATACTGTTAAATATGAGGTAGGGTCCAATTAGCTCAGTTGGTAGAGCGGTACCCCGGCAAGGCAAGGGTTCTGGGGTCGACCGTGACCGTTTCATTTTCTGTTTCAGATGTTCTTTTAGGAATGGCTAATTTTGTCGTCAATAATTAAATATCACAATTTGATGTTTTACTAATAAGGTTAATTGAAAAAATATAACAAAATCTTTGTCTACATCACTTAATTTATACAAAAACAATCAACATTTTTCGTGGGCGATGTCCTCTTCTACAGGAGTTAACAAATAATACTGTAATAATAAATGCAAAGATAGATTTGTGAGTAAAGTGAAAAGATTGCTATAGTTTGGCAGTTTCCTGTAAAGATACATTTAGGTAAATATCAAAGTCACTCATGTAAGCAGCATAATGTCGTGTCTGCCCAGGAATTCAAAGCAGACATGGATTCCGAACATAAATAATGTAGGTACAGTAAGACGGGACGTTATGAACAAGTATATTATGTCCTGTCTGCGCAATATTTCATAACGCACAAGAATTCCGAACAACAGAATTTAACAACCTATATAATATCATAAATAATTTGCAACGCAACTTACTGGCTGTCGGAGCACTCTCCGCATTCTGCGAAAATTCCTTTTTTACGTCTGGGAGGTCGAAATCCATATCCGTATGCGCCATTTCACCTCCATTGTCTTCCCGGGGCACTGGTTCCGTCTTGATGGATACATTCTCTGGATTAAGTTGATCCATGGCTCTGTTGTGCACAAAACATATATCTGAAACTTACTAAAAGAGAACATGGTTTTAACGGAACTCCAATTTGTATGAGCTATGAATATTGTTCTTAGGTTTTAATATTTTGGCAAGCGATGGAGTCTACTGTAAAAATATTTTCAAATCAGGATATACTAGTGACATTGAAAATAAGACGATTGAAATCGGTTGAGAGAATCGTCGTCAATCGTCGGAATATAGTAATCTAACCCTCTCTTCCACTATATCGCTATATTATTTTTTTAATTTTTTTAATTACATTACATAAGATACATGTAGATAGCAAAAATGATAACATAATAATATTGCAATAACTGCATAAGTATATTAAAAATAAGTACAAGTGTTATTATGAATTGTAGGTCGATATTAGTTCTAAGCCAGGCAGATTGCCCGTTCTAAGGAAAAAATATAAAACGGTATAACTGCTTATTGCACCATGAACCTGGAATTTTTTAGAATTAATGACAATTTCAATCAATGCCTTCGTAACACAATTCTTAAAAAGGAGACGTCAAATTGACAGTTCAAACGTTCCTCAAACATAACGTCAAAAGTTAACTTAGGTCGCACCCAACGTTTTGAACCGCCGACTGAATTATTATTATTCCGACAACGGTGTATGGCTACCTTTACACTTGTAAGTTTTTTCCTGTAAGTTGCTCACGTAAGCGACTTACGACAAATTTACCAATGTAAACGACACCATAAGTCACTTACCGTAATTTATACCAAGTTACGGAAGTTTTTTTTACGTAAGTTTTTGACAGGTCTAATCGCTCACGCGGGAATTTACAGCTCTCTCACAGCTTATCAAAACAGATTGATAAGTTGAGACGCTTACAGTAAGTTTTGACGTCACTGTCGGGATGGTAAAACAGAAATCTGCAACACTGACAGGTCTTTCTGCCGTTGCTCCTCGGGACTTGTTTATTTGTCGCCATGAACAGCTTTATGAAATAATACACTGCAATAATCTATGGAGACTAACATAACATTATTTATCATTAACACAATGTCATCTTTAAAAAATGCCTGCGTAAATGTGTGATAATGATTCTAGTATTCGACTTCACGAACTGACGGATCAGCTATCAAACTTCACAACAAATTAATATCTCCAATGAATGCATACAAAAATGCAATACAAGAATACATAGAAAACATTACCTGACGCCAAAAATTAGTAAGATTCAATATTAGTAATTTTTATGCCTCTGCCTATGAACATTTAAGCAACCAACTAACCATCACGCCGTTTCCCCGCAGGGGTAGGCTGAGAGGACGGACCGCCAAACAACTCGGTCTTGGCACACACTTCTTGCCTCATTCACATTCATACATCGTCTAATACATAGGTACTCTTCTATTATTCTGACTCTTGACATGGCCCGACTCGAGTATCTGATTCACTTGGTCGTGCCATGTCTTCCTCGGGCGTCCCCGACTTCTGCTACCATTCACATTTGCATCGTATATTCTCCTTACACTCCTTTCTTTGCTCATTCGCTCTACATGCCCAAACCATCTAAGCGTCCCTTTCTTGATCTTACTCATTACGCTTACATCAGCCTTGTACTCTTTGCTGATCTCCGCATTTCTCACACGATCGTACATGGTGTTACACACATACGCCTCAGGAATCTCATTAATTTTTCAGCTGGTGAAATAGCATTCCGAAAACGAGTATCATTCTTTTTAATTAGCGGTCCAACCATTTCCAATATGTATTAGAAGTCAGTTTCTCTAATTTGGATAAAATTAAAGAATTTTCGTTGTTCCTCAATTATTAATTCTGCCGTTAAACGAACGAAATCCCCATCAGTACTTTTTCTTTGAAGCCAACTCCTAATCCAACGCACTCTGCGGGCCCTTACGTTTTTGTTTGACAAAATTGTGCATATTATCGCAGCGGCAATCCGTTGTGTGCGGAAATGGGTATTATATGGGGATCCATGATCTAACCGTACATAAACAAATTTAATCCCTTATCAAATATTACTAACTGACAGCTGTCAAAGTCGGCGGCAACGCGTTGTTGCATGTTGTCAGGAAGCCATCTTACGAAAAATAGAATTACTGGTGTAGCGGTCTCTGTGAGAAGTTCGTAAGTTAAACTTCCAAACAACTTCCGTGAGCATTATTTACGATAAGTTGGATGCATATGTAATCGCTCCTGTGAGTAACTTATCAAAAATTTACGAAAGTCGTAAATTTTACTTACAAGTGTAAACCCAGCCTAAGGCAGCCCAGCTGGGTTTACACTTGTAAGTAAAATTTACGACTTTCGTAAATTTTTGATAAGTTACTCACAGGAGCGATTACATATGCATCCAACTTATCGTAAATAATGCTCACGGAAGTTGTTTGGAAGTTTAACTTACGAACTTCTCACAGAGACCGCTACATCAGTAATTCTATTTTTCGTAAGATGGCTTCCTGACAACATGCAACAACGCGTTGCCGCCGACTTTGACAGCTGTCAGTTAGTAATATTTGATAAGGGATTAAATTTGTTTATGTACGGTTAGATCATGGATCCCCATATAATACCCATTTCCGCACACAACGGATTGCCGCTGCGATAATATGCACAATTTTGTCAAACAAAAACGTAAGGGCCCGCAGAGTGCGTTGGATTAGGAGTTGGATTCAAAGAAAAAGTACTGATGGGGATTTCGTTCGTTTAACGGCAGAATTAATAATTGAGGAACAACGAAAATTCTTTAATTTTATCCAAATTAGAGAAACTGACTTCTAATACATATTGGAAATGGTTGGACCGCTAATTAAAAAGAATGATACTCGTTTTCGGAATGCTATTTCACCAGCTGAAAAATTAATGAGATTCCTGAGGCGTATGTGTGTAACACCATGTACGATCGTGTGAGAAATGCGGAGATCAGCAAAGAGTACAAGGCTGATGTAAGCGTAATGAGTAAGATCAAGAAAGGGACGCTTAGATGGTTTGGGCATGTAGAGCGAATGAGCAAAGAAAGGAGTGTAAGGAGAATATACGATGCAAATGTGAATGGTAGCAGAAGTCGGGGACGCCCGAGGAAGACATGGCACGACCAAGTGAATCAGATACTCGAGTCGGGCCATGTCAAGAGACAGAATAATAGAAGAGTACCTATGTATTAGACGATGTATGAATGTGAATGAGGCAAGAAGTGTGTGCCAAGACCGAGTTGTTTGGCGGTCCGTCCTCTCAGCCTACCCCTGCGGGGAAACGGCGTGATGGTTAGTTAGTTAGAAAAAATAATGGTGACTCTTCGATTTTTGGCGTCAGGTAATGTTTTCTATGTATTCTTGTATTGCATTTTTGTATGCATTCATTGGAGATATTAATTTGTTGTGAAGTTTGATAGCTGATCCGTCAGTTCGTGAAGTCGAATACTACGATCATTATCACACATTTACGCAGGCATTTTTTAAAGATGGCATTGTGTTAATGATAAATAATGTTATGTTAGTCTCCATAGATTATTGCAGTGTATTATTTCATAAAGCTGTTCATGGCGACAAATAAACAAGTCCCGAGGAGCAACGGCAGAAAGACCTGTCAGTGTTGCAGATTTCTGTTTTACCATCCCGACAGTGACGTCAAAACTTACTGTAAGCGTCTCAACTTATCAATCTGTTTTGATAAGCTGTGAGAGAGCCGTAAATTCCCGCGTGAGCGATTAGACCTGTCAAAAACTTACGTAAAAAAAACTTCCGTAACTTGGTATAAATTACGGTAAGTGACTTATGGTGTCGTTTACATTGGTAAATTTGTCGTAAGTCGCTTACGTGAGCAACTTACAGGAAAAAACTTACAAGTGTAAAGGTAGCCTATTAATAAGTCGGTAGGCGGTTTTGCCTATAAATAATCCGGGTTCGTCGCGGGCCTGACCCCGCGCGTATACACAACCTGTGTAGTTACACTTAGTTGTGGGAAAGGAAAAAACCAACTGCAAACGGCGGTTCGCGTGTTCGCATTGGTTCAGGTTCACATGTATACGCGCCAATGGACATATCACAGTTTTGCATTTGTAGAAAATATCAGCATTAGAACTTACCAATAACTAACACAAGGGATGATACATTTAACTGCGTTAAGAAAGCAGTGCAAGGAATATTATACAGAATTAGAGTTTAAAAACAGGATGCAACGATTGGAAACGACAAGAGCATACGTCCGCGATAATTTTTAGGTTATACGGATTATTCATAGACAAAATTAAATTCATAGACTATAAACTGACATATTTTATCCCGTTTTATTTTATTTTTTTAGCGCTTAAGCATATAATATGCAAGGTTTGGTAACACGGGGTAATTTTGACGATGCTACTTTGCCCACGTGTTTAACATGTTCTATTGTTATACTGTTTCCGAACTAACTCTCTGGGAGAGCGACCCTGTAACTTAATAAAGTGGATGAAAAATAAACTATTTATCGAAGCCTACAAAGAGTTTACAAGCTTTTTGGCATGACACTGACCAAGAATATAAAAGGGAAGTTTATTCGATTATTGATCTACTCAACACAGCCAGGTTAGCGAGGACACACGAGAGTACATGGGCTTATTCATCTATATTTCAAAGCAATAAATTAGATAAACAATTAAATCTGAGGCTATCTCAAAAGATGATTATTCTAATAGTTTATTTCTTAGTTTCGACGTTTTTCGTGTTGCATTTTTCTAATGATAATAGTGTAAATTGCTTGTAATGCATGAAGCCTCGAGAAAAATGGTATTTCAATTTGATAAGCCAATATGATAATTTCTTAAATATTCAGTATCATTATTATTAAAGAATGACAAATAATGTAATTTGTGTAGTAATGGAGATATTTTATCATTTGAAATATGTTATCACACTGAATAAAGTATGTACCGGCATAGGCACTCAAAAAACACGCGTCTGTTCGTCTTTTCTTTGTTCATCGTCAATCTGACATTTTCGAATGAATCAGACATTTGAAAACGATTGTCTCAGACTGTATTTTCGAAAGAATTTTGACATCATGATGTACGAGAAGTGATTGTTCAATCGAGCTAAGAGAACGAGAGAATCAATTTGTATATATGACAATGTATTTGTGACAATTGTAAACGGCAGATACTTTGCCGTATTTAATGCCAAAATAACATAAGAAGTGCCTTATGGGTCTGTTTGCCCAATTTGGACCTTTATTTCCATACAAAACCTTGTTTCACCATGATTACGAAATTCAAATGGGAAGACGATATACAAATACAGGCAAGTGCAAGAGAAAAAGACCGCGTGCTAAATTCTATAGAACTAAAAGGTACTAAGTTAGAGGCACATTTGTTTTATTTAAATTAATATAAATGACTCCTCTAGTTTAGCTCCAACTTACCCATTTCAATAAAGACTTCCAAACACACTAAACAAGACATAAAGAAAACACGAGACAAAAATAAATGAACAAAACATAAACACAGAATTATCGTTAAAGACGTAATCTTCGTTAGGTTCCAAATGCAATGCACCTAGATTAAGTACTATTTCCTCTACAACGTGGAACAACACATTTATTAAGTACTCATTAACGTCGAATACATTTCTGTGCAGTAAGATTGCTGATGTTTAAAAATAATGCTTTAAATTTATAAGTTTACGTAAGTTACAAATCACGCTTGTGGAACTGTGTTAATTTCCATAGAAGTGACGGCCGTAATGTAAGAATTTAACATTAATTTCCATTCGCTAAGCATTAGACAGTCAACAATTCGACAATCAATTTCGTCACAATTGTCAACAAATTGTCACAATTTGACAGTCGCTGGAGGCGTACACTGCGATCAGGATTAATTGACTGAACACGCTAAATGTCACCTTATATTTCATCGGAAGGTTGTTAAAATACTTTATTCCTAAATAGATATAATTGTTTTGCATTAGTTTGGTGTTTTGATGTTATATTGATATCTTTTTGATAGGTGGGTTTTAAATTTTTTGATGTATTATCTTTGTAACTTTGAATTGTTGCATTTTCCTTATTGCAAGATATTTGTTGCTGCCAGTAATTGTTTCAAGCTGACGATAAATTCTGGCAAATGTTCCGTGTAAACGTTAAAAAAAATGTTCGAAGAACGGGTGTTTCGTAAATTTTTCACTGTTTTTTTTGTCGTGAAATAACATAGATGGCCAAATAAAAAAATAATGTTAATGATTCTGTCGGTATTCTAGATTTTTTTTACCGTTCCACATTTAGCATTACGTCAAATTTAAAATATTTTTTTTCACAGTGATTTGAAAAATTCTGGAAATATTATTACAGAATTTTATCTCAATTAAATGTTATTGAAAAAAAACTATTCTTAAAAAGATATGAGACGTAATTCATCGGTCAACACGAACTAGGAAAGTAGGTTGCAACAAATGACTAAATAAACTATTAACATTTTTTATTCTCCCGTGTATAAGTTACACGTTGAGCGTTGTCTAATGGAGATCTCGAATGTAAAAAATACAAATTATATTAAATAGATATATTGAAGAACTACGAAAATATTCTTGAGTATTATTAAATTATCCTGCTAAATAAACAATACATGAGACTTTCCTGCAAATAAATATATTTAAAACGTTTCATTTTCATCTTTTGAACATCATCGTAATAAAGTTGTAAGTAGGTACCGTCATTGGCTCAATTAAAATAAAACTTGTGTGTCGTCTATTGTCTATGGTTATGTCAGTCTGACGTTTCACTTTCTTCCTCGCCGTAATATTTTTTTTCCACGGCTTTTATTGCAATGTTGATAAACAGAAATTACGCAATTCTGGTGTTATTCTAAACTAACTAAACTAAGCTGGGGTATGACTCACCTTTACCGAGATTGTGCCGTAATTTTAACGAGACGTATAAAAGTCATTCCATGAATTGACAATGTCATCATTGGCCACTTTCAAATCATCTGTTACATAAAGCTCGCTATCGTGTTGTTCTAAAAACTTATTACTCTTATGTAATGTATATGTAAGTGTATGTATGAATTTAATGCATATGTGAGTGTGTATGTCATCAATGTTGTGTTTGTCTGTAATTAGTGATAGTATCAACCATATTAAATGTAATTGTATTTGCGAGAGCTTTGGTATGAATCACTGTTGACACTCTTAAAAAAAATGTTTGAGGTTATTTCAATAAACAAAATCTCTTTAATTTTTTTTTACCAGCGTTTCTTTAACACATTTGGTAAGTACGTTAAACTGACTATATTAGATCTTAGCTCCTTTTTGGTGCCAGTTTGTTATCAGAATATGTCAACTTACAACTTACACTTTTCAAACCGTCAGCTTCTACAAAAATCGCAATGTTATATATAGATTTACCAACAATTGTCTGTTGATTGTAGGTAATGTAGATTTTCTTAGAGTTATTCCATCAATCCGGTTTCTACCTAAATTTCCCTCTCCCTTGGTTTTATTCCATTACTTTATCTTCGAAAAAGGCAAGCAAGAAGGTTTAAAAAAATAGAAGGCCAAAGCAAATTTCGTCGTTGTCACATAGTTGCATATTTGTCGCCCCCTCGTAATAAACATTATAAATTATTACCCCCAATCATCATACATTGAATAAAAATTGTCGAAAGTGATAAAAAAACCGTTAATGTTTTGAAACAATAAATATTTGTGATAAAAAAAACCGTCCGTGTTGTGAAACAATACTAGATTTACATCTATAAACTATAGTGCCCACAGAACTGTCACCACTAACATAATAACTTCCCAGTGTCCACAGAACAGTCACCACCAACATCAGAACTTCCCAGTGTCCACAGAACAGTCACCACCAACATCAGAACTTCCTAGTGCCCACAGAACGGTCACAACCAACATCAGAACTTCCTATTCCTACTTTCCCACTCCTACTTTTTCTTGTAATAAACACGATAGTTTAATCATAGATTTTTGTTAAAAATTACAGTGCATTCATAGATTCCGTACGCAACAGCCTGTGTCACTTATTAAATCAGTTAATTCCATTAGTATAATATAATTTGTCTTGCGTGTACTCAATTTCAATATTGGATACCAAAAGGTAGTACTATTTTTCACAACTTGTTCGACCCACGCAAAGTACTTCGAATTAAATTTGAGATTTCTGCACTTTTTTAAAGTTGCTCTTAATATGAATCCTAACAAATTTAATGTTTTGAATTATTCATAACCTCGAGAATAACTCCCATTGAAAGGGTTCCACTGTCGATAATTTTGGTCGCTCATCTGCCACTTTATTATGGAAAGTTACCGTCAAATATTTTATTTTACAATTTTTTTCTTGATAAACTAACGAGTTCAAAAAATTGTCAAGATTTTTAATACTATATTCCAACTGCGTTCAAAACAATGCTTCTCTTAAAGCGTAGTTGATTGATTGAAACAATAAATATTGTTTTCCAATTCGTTACATTTTGTTCTGTGTTTTTTTGTCTCATTTTTTTTTTAGATTTATCTTCTCAATGATTAATTCTACATGGATGGGTTTACCTTTCAAAAGTTATTTTAATTGAATTGACTTATTATTTTTCCTGTTACTACATACTAAGGTTTCCGATAACATTCTATTGTTATTCCCATATTTAAATTCATAATTTTTCGCTTACAGATAATGTTACTTTATTTTTATTTATTTTTTATTGTATCTAAATTTTGAAGCACTATTTTTTGCCTACAAAACTTTCTAGTCATCTCAACGCGCTAGTCATCCCATCGGAAGTAAAAGAGCCCAAGCGCCGGTTGCGCTGTTCAATGGCAAACTTTAATGAAACCGATTCATGAATCTGACAGGGCAGCTTAAATGCGATCCACGCAAATATCTACTTTACTGCAGAATTAAGGAAAACATGCGTCAAATTCGCAGATGGTTAAATTTTAATTACGGCAATTCGGTGAAATTACACAGAATTATTATGAAGAGACGCTTTTTTGTATGCTGAATAAAATATTTATCTCCTTTAAAAAGACTTAATTAATTGTTAAAAAAAATATGCTCACTATATAAAGCTCTTTTACGGGAAATGGCATAAAAGACAAATTTATTAATTGTTGCAGTACTTATGTATTTCAAACTGAAACCAATTATCATAACATAACAAATCGCTAGACAGAAGCCCATGGATTTTCCCAACCCAGAGAGTGCTTCCATCAAGGTGGAACCAGGGTCCCAGGAAGAGGGGGGAGGTGAGATGCAGTATACGGGTATAGATTTCGACCTCCAGGATGTAAAGAAGGAATGCTTGCGGTATTCTGTAAAAGGCAAATGTAAGAAATTGTTAAATTGGTTTCAAATTATTTGGAATGTTTCGAATTGAATTAGTTATTTTCAGTATTTACTTTAACCGTCATCGTGCCTTCAAATGTATTCAAACAATGTATTTAAAGCACGCATCTATAATCTTAACTTCGTATAAGTAACTGAAAATGATTATTGTTTTGCTACGTCATACGCGAAACGAATTATCGTTGAACAGCTGATAAAACATTTCTCAATATCAACCAACATGATCCAAGCGGTAACGAGAGGTACTTACATCTGTTTGTGTTTGAATTTTATATCTGATTATTTGATATATACGTTGATTTAATATGTATGTATGTATCAACTTATTTAATCTTAATGCAATCTTACCGTGTTATTTTACTTTTAGACTTCGAAAATAAAGGTCAATAATAATTATAAAAATATTAAACACGAAACAACGTCACTAGATGCAAATCTCTAAGAGAAACGTTTTCTTTTCTGTTATGAGCTCTTCGTTCTGAAGTTGCTCGATCGTAAATAGTTTTCCTGTTTTTATCAAAATTCCCGTTTCTACGCGGTTTTTAAGTATAATTTTTTATTCGTAATTTTTTTATTTTATCGTTTTTTTTAAAACATTTTTCTTTCTAATAGAACTTTTTTGGAGAAGCACAACCTTAATTTTGAATGCTTTTTTTTCAGGTAGTATTATTTTGGAGACTGTTACCATCAAGGTAGAACCTGGACCCCAGGATGAAAATGGAGGGAAAGATCCTTATACGGATATTGACATACACCTTCCGGATGTTAAAAAGGAATGTCTTGAGCGCTCTGAAAGAATTACAGCAGGTAAAACCGATTTTGTTTTGTCAAAGTTTATATTATTCGTGCCGTCCGAATATTCACGTTTTATTAATTTACTGTAATTACGCTTACTAATTTTTATTCGATTTTTTAGACTTAATGACAAACGCGAAGACGCCTCCAATGGAAAAAGAATTATCTTGTCCTCATTGCCACTACTCCTGTCCAGGCAAATCATCGTTCGAACTGCACGTGCGCATACACACTGTAGAAAGAAAAACATCATGTTCCGACTGCAACTATGCTAGTTCGCGAAAGAGAGATTTGGGGAGACATATGCTAACTCACAGTGGGGAAAAATCTTTTGTATGTTCCGACTGCAACTATTCATGTGGTCTTAAGGGAAATTTGATGAGACACATGATGAGTCATAGTGGAGAAAAACCTTTTTCATGTTCCGACTGCAACTATTCATGTGCTCTTAAAGGAAATTTGACGAGACACATGATGACCCACAGTGGAGATAAACCTTTTTCGTGTTCCAAATGTAGCTATTCAAGTTCCCAATGGGGACCTTTAAAGGCACACGTGCTGATTCACAGTGGAGAAAAACGTTTTGCATGTTCTGACTGCAGTTATTCAAGCTTTCGAAAGGGAGATTTGAAGAAGCACACGCATACTCATACCAGAGAAAAACCTTTTTCATGTTCCGACTGTAATTATTCGTGTACCCAAAAGAGAGATTTGACGAGACATATTTTGACTCACACTAGAGAAAAATCTTTTTCGTGTTCTAACTGCAACTTTACATGTTCTCTAATGAGAGATTTGAAGAAGCACACGCCTATTCATACTTGAGAAAAATCTTATCATGTTCGTAGGCCTTTCATATTATCGAAAGAGATCTTTAAAGAGACATGTGCTCCCGGTGAAAAAATCACATTTTATTATTCATAGGGCAGCTTATCATGTTCCCAAAGGAAAGATTTAAAGAAACGTATCGGCGTCTGTTTCAGAGATGATTTGAGTTTGTTTTGTTTTTGGGTTGAGTCAGCTCTCACTCAGATGTTATGAATCTTAGGTCTGACAGCCACAGAGTTCCAGTATTCGAATTAACATAATTTAAGTTGTAAAAATGCGTAAGTTTTTCGTTTGTCTAAGAATTTTTCCTTTTTTTATCACATGGTAAACGTTTTGATTTGTTTAATTTTAATTCTAAAAAAACGATTTTTCAATATTCTTGCGTCTCATTTCTAATACGTATATATGTATTTTTATAATAATACAACTTTGTACATCTGAATTTATTGATTGTTCAAGTGAGTTTATGCGATGAAACCTAGGTTGGTAGTTTGTAAATTATGCGTTGGAAAAAAATACTACCAGAATGGGAACATTTATTTTTAATTAACATATCCCAACAACTTTTCAAAAGTATCATTGAAATCCATGTAAAAGTACGGGGTTTTTCAGAGAATTTGAACAATTCATCAAATTTCAAAGCTTATTTTCAAGATCTTTCATTATTTTAGGTTTGGGAAACAACTGGTCAGTAATGATATAAAAACAGAACTTGAATGGAACATTTGCAGAGCTTGAAAATCAATACTGAAATTTGATGAATTGTTCTAATTCTTTGATACATTTCATCTTTAATTTTCTAGTTCTGTTATTATTTCAGTTCTGTTAAGTAACTGTCCTATAATGATATTATAACAGAACTTGAAAGGGACTTTCACAGAACCCGAAAATGAATGTTGAAATTGGATGAGTTTTCCAAATTCTATGAAACCACCCATCCCAAGTGTATGTTATAAGTTTTTATGATTCCTTTTATAAATGTTATTAAAATATGTTTCTTTCCAAGATAGGTAGTAAAGGAAACAGTGTTTAATCTAAGTAGTCGCCTGTATGTAAAATAGTTTAAATGAATAAATTAATCATAACCAAAACATGCTCTTGGATTATACGATGCGTTAACTATAAGTTATTATTCTACAAAGTGGGGCAAAAGTAATTTCATTATGTAAATGTTCATTCCAATTCACATTACTTTTGCGCACGCCAATCGTAGGTATGGTTCGTAATGGTGCTGCTGTGTTCGCCTGCCACTTCAGCCCCCTCCGAGAATTCAAATCTGCTTTTTTTAGCTTTGGCACATGGTGATAAGAAATTACTTC
The DNA here is from genome assembly GCF_061612785.1 of Hesperophylax consimilis. NCBI lineage: Eukaryota > Metazoa > Arthropoda > Insecta > Trichoptera > Limnephilidae > Hesperophylax > Hesperophylax consimilis. The sequence continues at coordinate 443,365 of NC_142855.1, forward strand.
GGAATGTCGCGGTGCCTTAGACATAAAGTCACTGTCCGCTATTCGACTTGACTTAGGTACTTGTGATTTCCAAACAGTGGGATGTATTTTTAAATAAAAAAATTATAAACAATATTTACAGTACTTACTTTTCATTTAAACTTACAAGAATTATGCAATACTGATAAAATGCCTGAAAACGGCATATATGCTAAAAAAAATAAAAATAAATTAATAAAGTTGATAAATAGCGTAAAATACAGCTAAAATTGTAAAAAAACACGATTTAACAGATTGCTAAAAGATGGTTAAAATTTTATATTTCAGTAACAAGTGATCAAACACGTTATGTCCAAATGTACAAATGAAGGACCAAATTAGTGTTCAAACAGACGAAATACTTGTCCAAATGGACAAAATGACTGTCCGAACTGATCAAACACAAGTCCAATTATATAATGCTTTTTATTGATTTACAAAATTTTACCATGATTACATGTTTAGTGTGAATTTGTTTTCCTGTTTTTCTTTCACGTTTTATATGATTTTACCATAACTATATAATACCTTTACCAAGTTTTACCCTAATTATAATATTCTTTTACAAAGTTTTAGCGAGTTTTAGTGTCGTTTACCAAGTTCACAATTTCTTGATTGGTTTTACCAAGTTTTTTTTTTTTTTTTATGCTTCCGATTTTGTTGTCCGGGTTAAATCTTCCCCATAGGAAAAACTAAACCCTTCCACTCACTTTTCCACAAATGATCAGCTACTCAATCAACACTATGCAAGTGCATTATATAAGTAAAATAAATACAAAACAATACAAGAACAACATCACGTCAACTCACCAGATATCAAATGGGAAAAAAAATTCACCGTCTCCAGATATTTTCATATCAGAGGGTTCGGCTCGGTAGAACTTCTAACAGGGCCTATAAATCCTACTGATCCCTCAACATAAATATTTAAAAAATCTTTTGTTAACCTACATGTATTCAAAATGACCGACTTTTGCATCTTTATATATAAATTTTTTGATAGATCTAATACGCCTAAATTTTTAATTAGAGAGCTAGGTATAATGCCAGTAGCCGAAAAAACGAATGGTAATATTTTTATAGTCTGAGAATGCCAAATTCTTTTTATTTCATTTCCTAAATCTGTGTATTTTCTTATTTTTTCGCTAACAGATTTTTGAATATTAGAGGAATTTGGAATAGCGACATTAATGATATAAGTAATTTTTTTTAAATTTTGTCTAGTAAAACTATATCGGGTCTATTATGACTAATCGCTCGGTCTGTTAGTATAGTTTTATCATAATATATTTTATAAAATTCGTTTTCTATAAATGAATTTGGTTCGTATTCATAATATGGTACTATATTACGGCAGTCAATCAAGTTATGTTTAGTTACCAAATTTTGGTGAATTATTTTTAAAACTTGAATGTGCCTAAATGTATACTCGGACGGTGCTAATATAGAACATCCCGATATAATATGTTCTATTGTTTCCGGAAAAGCCAAACATTTTCTACACAAATCATCAATTTGATTTGTATCTTTGATTATATGCTTTCTATAATTTTTAGTATTAATGACTCTATCCTGAATGGCAAGCATAAATCGTTCTATTTCTGCGCTCAACTCTCCAATACTCAACCATTTGTTTGACGAAAATTTGTCAACATACGTTTGGTTGAGATAATTGAAGTGTTTTGCGTGTAAAATTTTATTTTACCAGGAATCTAATAATTCCTGGTTGGGATTTATAAAAATTTTGGCATTCTCATCGTATAAATTTAAAGGTGTAATATTTCTATCTGCCTTGCAAATTATTTTGTGCATTTCTGAGCTATGAGCTTTCCTATGGAAAAAAGTTCTTAGCATTTCTACCTGATTATGTTTCACAGAAGTTATTTTGACTATACCTCTACCTCCTAAATTTCTAGGTAAATTAACTCTTTCCATAGCTGAATTTGGATGATGGCAATTAAACTTTGTTAGCGTAGTTCTAATTAATCTTTCTAAGTTATCTAAATCTGTATTAGACCATTTAGTTATGCCAAATGAGTACGTTAATAGAGGTATTGCCCAAGTATTTATTGCTTTTACTAAATTTTTAGCAGATAGATTGCATTTTAAAATTTTCCTGATCCTAGTTTGAAATTTAATCCAAATATCATTTTTAATACTAGTATGGTCTAATCTATTTGATTGTGGGTATCCTAAATACTTATAAACCTCATCCCTTTTCATCCTAGTAATTTGAAAATTTCTAAATATACTCTCGTCCCCATCTACAATTTTTCCTTTCTCTATATGGATCGTTCTACATTTATCTAAACCAAAAGTCATTTTGATATCATCTGAAAAGTTTTTAACTACCTCGATCATTTTCTCTAAATTTTGTTCAGAATTCGAAAATAATTTTATGTCATCCATATATAATAAATGCGAAATTGTACTACTCTCCCTTGTATTACCCTTAACTTTTATTCCAAACTTGCTTTTAATTAACATTTTAGATAGAGGATTCAATGCTAAACAAAACCAAAGAGGACTCAATGAGTCTCATTGAAAAATTCCTCTTTTAATTGAAATGCCCGGTATTACTATTTTCTTACCTTTTAAATTGATAAGTAAATTGGTATTCCAAAAGGACATAATATTTTCCAAAAAGCTAATAATAATGGGGTTAATTTTATATATATTTAATACTTTGATCAGCCACGAGTGCGGGACACTATCGAAAGCCTTTTGGTAGTCTATATAGCAAGTATGTAAATTACGTTTGCGAGTTTGAATCTGTTTTAGAATTACAGAATCAATAACTAATTGTTCTTTACATCCCATATGTTTTCTGCGACAACCTTTTTGTTGTTCAGATAAAATATTTTTTTCATCTAAATGAGTATATATTAAATCTGTCAAGCAAGAGGTTAATATTTTGTATATTGTCGGTAAACATGTAATGGGTCTGTACTGAGAGGGATTATTAATATTTTCGCTTTTGGGCAACATATTATAAGTAATGCCCTTAGTTAGAAAATTTGGAAAATTTTGTGGTTGACTCACAAATTTTGAAAGATTTTTTGCCAAAAGAGGATGTAAAGTAGTTAGACGTTTGTACCAAAAATTATGTATCCAATCGTAACCCGTGGCTTTCCAATTATGAGTATTTTTAATAATTTTGGTTAACAATTCAACCGATATATTAGAAAAACTCATTTGTTCAATGCCTGAAAAATTGAGTTCTTCATTTTCTATCCAGGGACTTGATTCGTTATGTTTTATATCGTTACTCCAAATTTTAGTCCAAAAATCGCGCATATCTGATTCAGATGGCAACGGAATATTATTATTCGAAATAATATTTTGTTTATCGTCAAGTTTGGAATAAAATATTTTTTCATTTTTCTGGAATAATCTGTTATTATTTTTTTTATTATACGTATAATTATATCTTTTTAATCTACTAGCTTTTACGCCTAATTTTTGTTTTAATAAATCCAATAAATCATTGATTATATTTTCATTATTATGACTATCTATGTTATAACCAAATTTTCTCCCTATTTCATCTACATGTCTCAAAATTTTCCTACTTCTATTACCATTTTTATATTCTATTACTCTAGCTATGTTACTTCTTAAAAATACTACATCATTTTCTAATCTGATCTGCCATTCTTGTTTACTATAACTATATGATCTATCATCAGAGGATGATAATTTGATTCCTAATTTATTACAAACAGTAACAGCACTAGCATATACTATTGTATGAAGATCTAAAAAACTAATTTCGTCAAAAATGATTTTTTGGTAAATTTATGTTATTTAATTAAAAAATGAATTTAGATAATTTCTTTGACGTATGCAATTTTGGTCTAACTGTTGGTTCTACATCTATATATATCTGTTCATATTATTATGAAGTAAGTTAGCTAATTCTATTATATTATCATCAACAAAGTTTAAATTTGCAATTTTGATTTCCCTAAGATTATAAATAACGTCTAAGTTATTTGAATCTACTGTAATATCATTGGACATTTCGACTAGAATATTATCCAAACTATCTACATTCAATGTATCTGATATGACATTACTTATCTATCTGCTACTTCTCTTTTAATCTGTTCTCATGTTACTACAGGAATTAAATTATTTTTGAAAATTGCTCGCTTTTAGTCTGCTAATCTTTGTTCGTTTACTTGGGCAATCGGATAATTTTGTGAGAAAAGTGAATGTAGTTTTTTCCTATATAACAACATATCTGTTTCTAGTTTGGTTACATAGAGTGGAAGATACTACCAGTATCGCCCTGGTGTAAGACCACCATTCAGAATTGAAACGTTGCTCCAAATGGCTTTAGCCGTGTTTAGTGACTAGATCTGAATAGCCAGGTACTTCCTCACCTTCCCCTTTCCCTTCCCCACTTACCTTCAGCCTCGCAACATCCCCCAATCGGGAATGCTATAGTCTCACTGGCTCCAGACGGGAGCAGTTGGGACTCTTGTGAGGTATTCACTATAAAAATAAAAAAATAAAAAAAATATGAACGAAAAATGAACATATTGACATCGTTCGTCCATTTCATACGCTGTCTAGGAATACCTGCTTTTGTTTTTTGGGGTCTTAGACTATCCATGTTCATCTGTACAGATGACATAATAATCCCCTGTTCATCTACGTTGGTTGCAAATGACATTGTTGTCATTTTGCAAAACAACTAGGAGATGATTGTATCGTTACTGCTACATTCCAGTAACCAAATTAACAAATAATTTTCAATATGACCAAATTAAATATTCTAATCAAACTACCTTTCGACATAACAAATCTATAATTTCCAATTAAACTACCTTTCAACATTACCAATCTATGATATATTATTATATGAAGACGGTAATGCTCAATAAAATTGAAACAGAGCTGCAAGAAATAAAAAACTTCACGAACTTCATCAATGACAAATATGATGACATTATACAAAAACTTCAACAAATCATGGACATTCCAAACACCGTCAACAAAATCAAGGAGGAACTAGCGGATAAAGAAATCAGATTATCTACGGTAGAAATCCACCTGGCGGATATAGAACAAGCAGCCCTGCTGAACTCCATAGAGATAAACGGCCTAAAATTACAGGACAACATATCCCCAGTCCACGCTGTTACACGGATCGCTGAACTCGCAGGAGTTACGATGTCCCCAGAGGATACATACAAAGTCACAACAAACAAAACAAATGATCAAACAAAAATAACTATTAATTTTAAGGATACCACAAAAGCACAAACCATGTTAGCATCCAAACACAGTGACCCGATAAAAAAATTCAACGGAGAAGGAGCCAAATATGTTTATCTTATTGCGGCATTAACCCAATATTACAAAAATCTGCACTGGAACACCAGAAAAAGAGCCCAAGAAAAAGACTACAAATATGTTTGGGTAAAATCAGGAAAAATTCTCGTCAGAAAATCCAAAGACTCAAAGGTTATGGAAATAAAAAACACCTAAACGATATATCTAATAAACTGACATAAACACGACTGTACATCTAACACAACCTCACATCACATACTTACACAAATACACACCAACATGGCAGATTACATGGAATATATAGATTCGGACAATCAACACTACTGTGAAAGTACAAATGATATTAACCTCTGGACCAAATTCACAAAAGAAAAACATAGAATCAATATAGTACACCAAAACATTAGATCGATCAATAAAAATTTTGATGAATTTTTTATATACCTCCAGCAGCTTGAAAATAATTTTGATGTCATTGTGCTGACAGAATGTTGGTTGAATGACAACTACATACCAAAAACAATCAAAAACTATAATACACACCATACAAAAATACACAAAAACCAAAATGATGGTATAGTTATATACGTCAGTGATAAAAATAACACAACCATTCAAGAAATAAACATCATCGACTCCAACTGCATACAAATTACATATGAAAAAGAAACATGTATCCTAGCTATGTACAGATCTCCATCCAAAAACAACATCACAAATTTCTTAACTGATCTTAACAATACATTAAATGATCTCAAGAAATACAAAAATATCATCATCATAGGAGATCTTAATATAAACACTCTACATAACGGACACCCACAAAACATAGAATACCTAGCAATACTAGCCCAACACGGACTGGAGCCAATAATAAATGTCCCAATACGGGTCACACAAAACACTAAAAGCTGCATAGACCATATAATGATCAAGACAAAACTAAAAACCAAAACAGTAGTACTTGAAAGCACAATCACTGATCACTACATGAATATGATAGCAATAGACACCGAAAACACTACTTCGAAACAACATAAAATATTTACAAAAAAAATAATTGACTACTCAAACTTAAAAGAAAATCTCCAAAAAATAAACTGGAATACATTATACCAAATAGATAATTTCGAGGAAGCCTGGAATACATTTACAAATACGCTAACGCAAGAAATAAATAATTACAGTACAATAAAACATATAAAACTTACACACAAAGCAAAAAAATAAACTATGGATAACACAAGGAATATTAAACTGTATTCGTAAACGAGACAAAATTCACAAACAAATTAAACAAACACCGTATGACATGGAACAACTTAATTACTATAAAAAGATATAGAAACATATGCACGAAAATTATTAGAGTAGCTAAGGAGATGTACTACAAAGAAAAACTTAAAAAAGCAAACAATTACCCAAAGGAAATATGGAGAATATTAAAGAAGTTACATACACACAAAAATACAAACAAAAAAATACTATCGAACATCTAAATATTAACTCGAAAAAAATAGATGCCAAAACAAATATAGAAATGATGGCAAACCACGCAAATAACTTTTTTGCAACTATAGGGAAAGTTTTAGCGAATCGTAAAAAACACAGCACAAACACACTAACACAAACAAACAGATCAAACATCGATACCCAACCAACACAACACAGATTTATATTAAAAACAAGTTCGGAAATGGAAATTAACAAAATAATAAATACATTAAAAAACCGGATTGCTCCTAGATTAGATGAGATAACAACGGATTGCATTCAAATAGTAAAAAATGAAATATTAAAACCTATAACACACCTAATCAACCTTAGCATAACACATGCCTGCTTTCCTAATACTCTTAAAAAGGACTGGTAATCCCTATGTATAAATCCGGAGATAAAATGGAAATAACTAACTATAGACCAATCACTTCGTTAAACTCTCTATCAAAGATTTTCGAAAGACTATTAAAAAACCAAATAATAAAATACCTGGAAGAAAACAAATTAATCTCGGACAAACAATATGGATTTAGAGAAAAAAGAAGCACAAAAGAAGCTTTAGCAAGTACAATAGATTATATACATAGCAACTTAGATCAAGGGTTTAAATGCATAGCGATATATTTAGATTTGGATAAAGCCTTTGATTCAATATGCCACAAAACACTTTTTAAAAAATTAGAAAATATGGGTATCAAAGACAAAGAACTACAACTATTAAAAAGTTACATGAGCGACAGAACACAACAAGTCAAAATTAATAACTATACTAGCAAACCACTGCCGATTACACACGGAGTTCCACAAGGAAGCATACTAGGGCCCGTTCTTTTCATAATTTACATAAATGAACTTTGTAGCATGGAAATAGATGGAGAAATAATTAGTTACGCAGACGACACAGTTTTACTATTTAAATCTAAGGATTGGAATAAGGTTTATAACATAGCGAATCTAGGAATCACGCAAGTGAAAAAATGGTTGGACTCAAATACACTCACACTAAACATATCGAAAACAAAATTCACAACGTACAGCATAACTAACACAGGACAGCCAAAAAACAATACAAACAGCATAAAAATACACGAATGCATAAACACCAACATCTGCGATTGCCCCCCTCTAGAAAAAACAGAACAAATAAAGTTTCTAGGAATCGTAATTGACCATAATCTTAGATGGACACATCACATCAAACAAATCACAAATAGACTCCTCAGAACAATACACATTTTCCTAAACATAAGAAACATATATAAAATAAAACAATTGAAAACAATATATTATGCACTATGCCAATCAATAATAGAATATGGAATAATTGCTTGGGGAGGAGCAACAAACGCAGCTATCGCTCAAATAGAAATCGCACAGAAAACGATATTAAAGGTAATACTCAAAAAACATAAACTAACCGACACAGACCAAATATTTAAAAGCTGTGACGTACTTGATATACGCCAATTATATGTTAAAACACTACTAAACTACATTTTCGACCAAAAAAACAAACCCAACAAACACAAAATATCACTAATAGACCGGTCAGACAAGCGTACAAAGAAAACATAAAAACTCCGACGGTAAACACTACCTTTGGACAAAGACACCATAAATACCACGCTATTAAAGCATTCAACAGTCTTCCACTTGAAACAAAAATTGAGGAAAATAAAAATAAATTCAAACACAAAATAAAAAAATGGATTAAAGAACAAAAAAGACAATATTACCAAAATTCTATAACATAAAAGATTAAAACATATACACTCAACACAAAAAAATATATAAAACACGCAACACACACAAACACATAAATCATTATAAATGCCGATTTCCATTCTCTTTTAATATTTTTCTTTTAGTGTGATAATTATATTTTAATTTGTAATCTTTATTTTTAGTTTAAATTTATCTTTATTTTAATGTTGTTTTATTTTTAAATGTATAAATTCTTATATTATAAAATGGGGGCCTCAGCACGGGTAAACAACCCAGTGAGGCCAACATTACTGAATTAGAATATAAATATTGTAAAATAATGTAGCAACAATAAAAAAAAAAAAAAAAAATTATGTTCCAGAAAAACGTCAACATAAAAATATACCTTTAAAATGTTTTTTTTTTTTCAAATGAATGTCAAATATTGTTGTTTACCTTGGTTACTGGGGTCCTCAAATAATTTTTTTTTAAAATCCTATTTATTTACCTAAATATTCTATGGCTTACTGGCAGTTTATTTATTGCGTTATCTGATAATATCAGATATACTCTTCTTTAAATATTTTTATGTTTTGGGATCAAAGCTAATTCTTTTTTATATGATATTACAAAAATTAATCAGAGAGAAAATGTAAAGCATATGCCTTAACTAGCGTTGCTAAGCAACACATTATATTGAACATTGTATTAACGTCTTTTACCTCATATTATCATTTTTTTCAATGTTTCATACCATTTTCGAACGTTCTTCCATGTTTGACCTGTCGACCGCCTCAATAACAATCTCCAGTACTTTCTAAACAGTGGGATTTAAATCAAAATAATACCTTAACAATTACAGTACCAACTGAGCCTTGAGTTCATTTTCTCAGGCTAGCGCTTTGTCATATTGAACATTATTATTCTTAGGAAACGTTTATACATCTGCATTCAATTTTTATTTATAAAATATCATTTTTTTGGGCTGATGAATGAACGGTGTTGTTTGAGTGCAATTATAATTTCTATGGTCGCACTTTTTTATATGAGCTTGAGTTTTTTCTATCCTCGTCTATGGTCAACCATAGGACATAGGTTGATGATAAACTTTCCTCATTCAAAAAGCCCGAAGACTCGCGAGTGGTATATGTATGGTACTGACTCACCACACACACTTCTTGCCTCATTCACATTCATACATCGTCTCATACATACGCAATCTTATAAATATATTATATTCGTATTAGAACGTTAGTTAGTGTACTAACGTTTTAAAATAATCGTTTTTCAGTTTAAAAGGGAAAAAAATTAAGTATTATACCATACAATAAAAAAACAACAACAAAATTCTAGAGAAACAAAAGTTAATCCATTAGAAATACTGAAGATGCAATTCTAATTTGTTAATAATTAGTGTTTTGTAATTGGCTTTTAATTAGTATTAACAGTTTTTAATATTCTCCTGATGAAGGAAGGGCTCTTCCGAAACCGGTAGAGTTAATAAAATTAAAGTGGTCAATAGCAAATGTATGTCTTTTTTAAAATGAATTAGTGAATTCTCCGGCTATTATTAAATTAAGAATTTACCAGCGAGGTACGAATTTACCATTTAGGAAAGCGAGTGAATAGATTGAAAATAATCTGATAACACTCAACATCTAAAAGATAAAAGACACGTGTTTTTCCTTCGACGATTGAGGACAACGGACTCCAAATCTTCGACACACATTCAAGATTGCACCCAAGGCTTTTTCTCTGTTCTGTGGTTATCTTAGTGTACAAAATAAAAGTCTCGTTTAATTCAGATGCAGCGTTTATTTACGAATTAAGAATCGTTTCACAATCACAATATCGTCGATTCAATATTCATAATCGCTAGTTTCGAACAATACTATTCTGTGATTGGGTCCGAATGCGTCTTGGTAAAGTTTAGTGAGGACGTATGAAACACGTCTATTAAAATTTCCATTTGGAGAACGAATTCTTTCTATTTCAATTTAAATAATGAATAGTTGCACTCGGTACTTGAAAAAGAATTTTCACAACTGTGAGTAAGCATGTATGCCATCAACCGTCCTTTTTGAGAACATGAATAATTGCGTTTGGAACATGAAAACGGTTTTCTCAACTGTGAGTCAGCATGTGTCTCGTTAAATGTTCCTTTCGAGAACATGTATAGTTACAGCCGGAACATGAAAATGGTTTTTCTTCACTGTGAGTAAGCATATGTCTCGTCAAATGTCCCTTTCGATAGCATGAATAATTGCAGGCGGAACATGAAAAAGGTTTTTCTCCACTGTGAGTCAACTTATGTACGGTCAACAATGCCTTTTGAGAACATGCATAACTACAGTCGGGACATGAAAAAGGTTTTTCTCCACTGTGGGTCAGCATGTGAACCGTCAATGATCCCTTTTGATAACATGAATAACTACACTCGGAACACGAAAAAGGTTTTCCTCCCCTGTGAGTCAGAATGTGTTTTGTCAAATTTCTCTTTAGAGAACATGAATAATTGCAGTCGGAACATAAAAATGGTTTTTCTCCACCGTGTGTCATTATGTGCCTCGTAAAATTTGCCACTTGAGTACAAGAATAGTTGCAGTCGGAACATGAAAAAGGTTTTTCAACACTGTGAGTCAGCATGTGTATCTTCAAATTTCCCTTTCGTGCACAAGTATAGTTGCACTCGAAACATAAAAAAGGTTTTTCTCCACTGTGAGTAAGCATGTGTATCTTCAAATTTCCCTTTTTAGAACATAAATAACTGCAGTAGGAACATGAAAAAGGTTTTTCTCCAGTATGGGTGCGCAAGTGAACGTTTAACTTTGACTTAAAAAAACAGGAGTAGTTACAATGGGGGCAGGAGAATCGTTTTTCCACAGAAAGCGTCTTCAGATCTGTCAATAAGTCTGAAAAAGATTAGGAATGAAACGTATTAAGTGTAAGCACAGTTAATTTATAGAAGTTAAAATTAGAAAGCAAGAATTCTTAATTCTAACGGAGAAAATCGGTTTCACCTGTTGTGTGGGTAATTACTTCAAAGCGTACCGAGCATTCCTTTTTAATATACGGCAGGTCTTTGTCAATTTCCCTATAAGGAATTATCCTTCCATATTCTTCTCGGGGTCCTGGTTCAACCTTGATGGAAACAGTCTCCACTTTAATGCTACCTGAAAAGAAAAAAACAAAATGTACGCAAATGTACAGACTTTGACAGAAATAAGGGTAAGATAATTTTAACTAGAGAAATAAATTTGGACAACAGAAAGAAATAATAAAAATAAAAATGCAATAGACAAAAACTTGTGATCAGACAGATTTGAAAGAGACAACCAAAAGTTCAAGAGTCGGGTAGGAATAGGTTTTTAATATTATCCACAAAATTCAACAAGCCAACATAAAACATGTCAATATTGGGTTACCACAGTGTAAAAACGCTGTGTTGGAGAATGGATAATGTACTTGCGCTTATACATACTGCAATATAATAATTGCCGAGTAAGAGTATTGTGCCGTGTTGTTCTTGTGGGTATGTAAGAAAGTTGAAGGAGTTCGGAGCAGTCTAATTTGGAGGTTAGCATTTTAAATGAGAAAGGCAAAGCAGTTATTCTGTAATATAAGTTAGTATTTAATATGAAAGGATAATTTATGTATTCTAGCTAAATATTTTATTTAAAATATATGAATGGTAAAATTATATTCGCTCAATGTTATTAATATGAATTACGTAAGAGGGAGACCAAACAACTATTCTCACTAGAAACAGTTTTTTATGACTTTTTGGTCGTTTTTAATATGAAGACAATTTGGTAGATGTTTCTAGCAAAGCTTAGTTTTTCATCCAAAATGATACTAAGATCTATCATTTCTGTGACTCTTTCAAATGCCGCGTTGTTAATGGAATATTCGAATTCAATAGGAGAATTATTTTTATAGAATTCAAAGTTTTGCACTTTTCAGCAATTAAGAATAGATTTGTTTGTACGCCCCAATCTTAGTAATATTTCAATGTAGTTGTTTAATATTCAAACAGTTTTATTATCTCCACATTCCAGTTTATCACCAAATTGCCTTTTCCTTTGTTTTGTTCCATTCCTATAGGTCTTATTACATTGGGAGAAAGCGAACTAGAAGAAGATTTGAAAAAGAAGCCCACAACAAGTGTTTTTTTGTTTTATGTTCGTATACTCGTCGTTGTTGATAGTTGCACATTATTTCGTTCCTCGTCACAATTAATCACAGTTCAAAATGCGAAAAGTCCGTAAAAGAGTGTAAATTATTATACCCAATTTTAAAAGATTAAATATTGTTAAATGGTGATAGCAAAACAGTTCCTGTCGTGGAAACAACGGCGCTAGACGTATATCTATGAACTAATAATAGTGCCCACGAAATATTCCAGAAACCACCTGAACTTACAAATGTAACAAATATTAATATTATTATTATTTAATATCGGCGAGTGATTTCAAGTCACTTGAATGTTTGAAAACATTGTACACTACTTTAGTAAGAAGCTAGGTAGAGTATAATTCGCATTTTTTTTTTTTTTGTTATATATTCAATAATATTAGATTTATAAAAACAGTTTATTTTTAAACAAGTTCTGCTGTGTAATTATTACTAGGCGTGACAGCTGTTTCGCCCTCTGAAGGCAGTATCAAACTGTGGGTAGTCCACTTACAGACGACACATTTATGTTATTTCTAGATAGGTATTTTAATTTCAATTACTGATTTCCTAATTGATTTCTGAGGAAAATGTTAGAAATTATTAATGGTTATTACCCCAGTAAAGTTTCCCCAATTACTGTAATGTTTAAATTTGACTGAAGGTCTTTATGTTAGTTATTCCCGAACGATGACTCATAGGGTTATTTTAATAGCATAATTAAGTACTTCATAATGCACTCATATTTGCACTAGGTTTGAAGATATCTAGTAGGGGTGAACGAATTATATTTGTTTGTTTATTTATCAAAATAGCTTTCGGATTATTAGAATTTTTGTTAATTTCTAACTTCTCTAAAACTCTTTATTTTGTATGTGTAACGGAGTTGGTTTATTATTATCACTGAGTGAGTGATTTTTATCTAGGAGATGTTTGGCAAATGAAAAAAAGTGATTTTTTTTTTTTTTTTAAAGATCTTATATGTTCTTTGAACCTAGTATTAAAGGACCGGCCAGTTTATCCAACATAAACAGCGTTGCAGTCGTCACACTGGAGTTTATAAATGTCGCTATTTTGTAATTTGAGTACTTTACTTTTTGAGTTTTTCAGAGATGATCCTAAGTTGTTATTTGTGCGGAAGGCAATATCTAAGCCACACTTTTTGAGGACTTTAGCAATTTTATGAGATGTCGGTCCGATGAATTCTAAACACCCAAATTTATTATTAGTCTTATTATTAGTCGCTGGGTAAATTAATTTAAGGTTATTTTTGTGTTTGTAAATATTAATTATTTTTCAATGTCTCTACCCTTGAAGCTGTTATTTAAAGCAATAGTTAGAATTGTATTTTTTTCCTTCTCGTATGCTTTCTTGTCGAGCGGGATGTTAGTGGGCCTATGTATCATTGACTGATTAGGCAGATAATTTATGTGACCATGGGTGTAAAGATTAATAATTAATGGTCGTGTCTGTAAATGTAGGCTTACGAAAAATTTCAAACGTATGTTTATTATTTTCTCTACCGATTGTTGAGTCTAAAAAATTAATTTTCTTATTACACTATCTTTCAACCGTAAAGCAGATTTTACGGTTGATGGAGTTAGCTAATGTGACAAAAAGATCTAATTGTCTGTTGGTACCTTTCCAACAGACCAGAATGTCATCAACATAACGAACATAGTGAATTATGTATTTGCTAAAGACTGAATTTATAATTTGTATTTCAATGTAATCCATGAATATTTCTGGAAGTTATAGTATAGCTGCAGGAAGATTTACCATATTCAATCTACATACTGAGAGCTTATGCCAATCAAATTGTATGTAAACTACTTTTAAGCCTTGTAATTGCAAAAGTTATCAACATTATCATTGATTCGAGCCAAATTCCTGAAGAACTAAAATGAAACATTGTAAGACCTATTTTTAAAAACGGAGATCACTCTATAATAAATAATTACAAACCAAATTTCAAACTTCTTGGATTAGATTTCTCATGAAATATGGATCAATAAATTGTAAATAATTACAGACCAATTTTCAAACTTCCTGGATTAGATTTCTAAGGAAATATGAATCAATAAATTGTAAATAATTGCAGACCAAATTTCAAACTTTCTGGATTAGATTTCTTATGAAATATGGATCAATAAATTGAGAAAAATATTTAGGTAAAATAAATGTTACCGATGAATGCCATAATAGCTTCAAAACAAAGTTGTGATTAACTACTCGAAAACTTTACCTATTTTATAAAATGTTCTACTTAACCATCAAAAAGACAAGATCTTTTTATTGATTACTGAAGAGCCTTTCATACTATTGAACTTAATTAACTACTAGTGAACTTCTTTTATATACTCGGTCATAAACAAATATTCAAGTCACTTGAAACCATCTGAATCCGTTGTGAACGTATTTTATACACTCGGTCATAAACAAATAATCAAGTCACTTGAAACCATCTGAATCTGTTGTAAACTTTTTTATAAAAACAGAAAATTCAAGTAATTCATATATAAAATAAATTATTTAGATGACTAAATCGAAAAAAGTCAGAATTACTGCTAGGGTCAATTTCGAGCCCAAAATTATTATTCTAACTGATTTTGGGCCAGTTTTGTGAGCAGTGTAAGTTAAAAGATTGCTGTACAGTGGCGGTTTTCATGTAAAGATACATTTTAAAGTAAATATCAAAGGCACTCTTGTAAGTAGCATTATGTCCTGTCTGCGCAAATAATTCAAACGCACAAGGATTCTGAATATCAAATTTAACATAACACATTTTTAACATAATGATCAACGCAACTTACTGGCTGTCAGAGAACTCTCCGCATTCTGCAAATGTTCCTTCTTTACTTCTGGGAGGTCGAATTCCATATCGGTAGAAGGCATTCCACCTCCGCCTTCTTCCTGGGGCCCTGGTTCCGTCTTGATGGAAACAGTCTCTGGATGAAGAGGATCCATGGCTCTGTTGTGGCAGGTAAATGGTTCAAGCACAAAAAATATGAAAATTTCTGAAACAAAATATCTTTTTCAGGTTGGAATATTATATTAAACAATGAATTCTATTACACAAATATTTTAAAATAATAATGTACTAGTGTCCTTGGAGGTAAGGCAATTGAGAGAATCGTCGTCAATCATCGCATTACATTAATCTAACGGTGACTTCCATTGTCTCTATTTAAAACAGTATTACATCATGGTTACGCCATTCCGATTTCAACAAACTGTCGGTGAACCAAATTCTTAGAATTCTTTTGAAATACATTTCTTAAAAAGTTAGACGTCAAACTGACAGTTCAAACGTTCTTCAAACAAAACGTCATTTGGTAGGTCGCTTTAACGGCCTTCGACTTACAGAATCACCGACCCAACTATTATTATTTCGATTTCCCGACAACGGTGTATTAATAATTCGGTCGGCGGTTTTGCCAACACACCATCCGGGTTCAGTAAGTCAGATCGTGCGGCGAACCTGTGTTCCCGCACGAAAGGTACAAACCAACTGCAAATGGCGGTTTACGTGTTCACACAGGTTCAGGTTCACATGCATAGGCGTCAATAGAACATTAGAACTTACCAATAACTAACACCAGGGATGATTAATTTAACTGCGTGGGTTAAACAGTGTGAGGGATAGTATGTTCAATTAGAGGTTAGAAACAGGATGAAACGACAAAATCATGCGTCAGTAATAACTCTTAGGTTGTACTCAGTGTTGGTATGTCTATAAAATAAATCTCCCTATTTTTCCCCAAAACTTCCCAGATTTCATAAAACTCCCTTGATTCAAAAAAATCGATACTTAACCTTAAAAAATGAAACGGGGATAAAGCAGGCGCAACAGCTATTGGAGATTATGTTTTATTTCGTAATATTTTAGCTTCCTTCTCATGATAAATAAAAACTGTTATGTAAAAGGAACAAAGTAAATGAATGACAGTCGGTAAAGATAGATTTTCTTCAAATCGTTTCACTACGTTTACTTTTCTTGGCATGGCTCTTATCAGAGAAAAATTAAACCTTTCCTTATATGTGGTGTGTCTTTACTACACATTGCTTCTAAATACTTTAATAACACTATAAATATAATAAATTCTGGGTTCAGATTTTAGGTATTCCTCTGTTATACATTTTTCCACTGAATTAAAAAATAATATTTTACAAAGTTTTCAAATTTAATTAAAATCAGAGAATTTTTTTAAAAATCGGGAACAAATACACCAATACAATCAACCGTGTGATACTGCTACGCAAATAGTGTGCGAGGAAATGACACGCTATTGATGTCCCGCTTTAGTTCGCTATGCGGGAACATGAGAAATCCACACGTCCGCAATTGTATTTAGACCATCGATACCTACGACCGCATAGCTGTGTGTGTGCGTCCAGTACCCATCCAGCACCTGGTCGCGGGCCGTCGTTAGATACGGACTCCTCACACGTTTGTTTAGCATCTGCCGATAGTTTTTTTTATGTTTTCAGCAATTAATTCACAATTATTATCATTTTTGATACAAAATATAATAAACATAAGCGATTAACTATGAATATTCATATTTTTCCGATATTAAATAGCTTATTTTGAGATTTGTTTTGACTACACAGCACCGGAACGCGTAGATTTTTTTAGCATAGTAATGGAAATGTTAACATACAAAATAGACAACAAACGTAAATATATCTCTCGCTTAGCTTAAAATACAACTGATATACCAGCCCGCTGTTAATATGATATAGTGTATAGAAACATGGGACATCCAACGTGTAATATTTCATAAGCACAATCCATTACAAACTACGTTTCTTTACATCAACTTTTTACACATCACTCACAGACAGCCACTAAACAAAATGCATGATTACACGAAATTAAGCAGATTTCGTGCTCTTTTCAAAAAAACTCCTTTTCTCCCTTTAAAATTCATAATCCCCCAGTTCTGAGGACTTTTTCCCAGATATGCCACCATTGGTGTACCGATTATTCATAGACAATATTAAAGTCATAGATTATTAAAAGCACCGAACACAAAAATTACTTGAATTTCTTTAAGTTTCTGACTTATCTATAATACTGAGATTACGGCATTCATTTTGTATGTAATACGAAGTTGGCTAATTTATATTAAAATTGCGTGAGTAATTTTCATCTTTGAGAAGTTCCAGAAATTCCAATGTGTAAAATGGTTTCACCACAGTTTTATAATGCCTCCAGAAGTCGAAACAGCTGTCACGCATAATAATAATTACGCGGCAGAAGCTACTAATAAATTAACCGCTTTATTGAATTGAAATATTAAATACGTAGAAAAAAACTTGATAAATGTTGCAATATTTGGTGAGTGGTGACTAGAACTTAATAACCACACGTTCTTCCCAAATTCTTCCCATCTTCTTCCATTTCTAATTCATTATGCACTTCATCATTCCTCAAATCATATTATTTTAAGTATGGTGTGTTTTTGTTCAACATTCCTATGCATTTAGTGTTGTAATTATTACCAGCTTGCAGTACTGCAGCAATATTAAATCTTACTGTTTTATTCATTGTGTTTTATATTGTGCACAGTGGTTAGAACATCGTTCATGTAAAAATGAACCTTAGTATCAAAAGTTATATAGACTACATAGATATTAGTAATTACTTAAAAAAAATAAAAACAAGTTTTATGAAACATAGATTTACAAAGTAGTACTTCATAAAAACTCTGATCTTCTGTCATTTTACGACGCACAGTCATGCCGCAACAGCAATGTTGTCAGGTTACAATTTGATGTAATTTTTATTTATTTCATTGTCTTAAAATTACATATAATTACAGTAATGACGTATTGCCCATCTCACTAGGTGTGTAACGCCTGTGTTGAATTGGCAGTTTATATATTGCTTGTTAGCTTCGTTTTTGTGTACACAATATTATAAAAATAAAAGATAAAATAAAATCAATATTTTTTATTTAAGGCGATGCCATACGTAGTAATGCAAAATCATTTGTTTTGGGTTTGAAAATTTGTCGCCAAGAAATGTTTCAGATGCTTTAATTAAATACTGCGAGTAGAATACATCTTGGCCTTTGAAATAATCGAGTATTTTTTAAGTCTTTTATAAGCCCACAAAAAAATAATGTAAAGGCCTTTGAAAACTGCTTTAGTTAAAAATCTCCTACTTACGAACCCATTTTCGGTTATGATTTTTTTGTATAATGTGGCAAATTAAGTTATTTATAAAATGATCGAAAAAAAATTAAATATTTATGCCTGAACATCCACAAAATAAAATAAAAGGCACTTTTTGGCCATGGTTTTTTCTTGCATAAATCAAAACAGGGGGATGGGTTATGCGGGAATTTAAACCTTATCGCCATCTGCGTAAGGGTTGTTATTGATAGCGGCTCAATTTAAAATATTACATGACGTAGTGCATCGCCTTAACTATAAAATTCAAGTATGAATGTAAAAAATGGGGACGAGGCGAGCATAATTTTTGATATACCTAATTAAATTTCAGTTTGAGAAAAAGGCATGGTGAAAAATGATAACAAAAAAGCGGGTAAAACTACATCAAATGTACATGCTAGTAGTACATAGTGTATATATATACAAATAATTAAAACCAAATAGAGTAATCACACAAAAAAGCGTGCACAACGAAACATTAGTTCATTTGATGATTTTAGTGTGACGCACACAGTTTAATTTACACTAATCACCATTTCTTTAGATTTAACATTAAACAAAGCAAGTCTTTTATAATGCAATTCTGAACAATTTCCTGAGAAATAAAAGCGACATGATATTCAATATGAAATCGTATGACCGTGCCTATTCTGCGAATAATTCAACATGTGTTTCGTCAAATTTTCGTTTTCTGAACATGAATAGTTACATTCAGAGTATGAAATTTTTTTTTTTACTCAGCAGAGTCAGCACGTGATGCCTAAAAGATGATTTATGTGAACAAGCTTAGTTAATGTCGGTACAAAAAGAACTATATTTCAAATGTGAGTCAGCATAAGTATAATCAAAGAACCCTTCTAAGAACATGAATAGCTGCATGAGGAACACGAAAAAGGTTTTGTACCGCTTTGAGTCTGCATGTGTATCGTCAAATTTCCCCTTTGAATGCATGAATATATACAGGCAGAACATGAAAACGGTTTTTCTCCGCTGTGAGTCAGCATGTGGCTCATCAAAGCACCCTTTTGAGAACATGAATGGCTGCACATGGAACATGAAAAAGGTTTTACTCCACTGTGAGTCATCACGTGTGCCGTCAAATGCCCCTTTCGTGAGCATGCATAGTTACAGTTGGAACACGAAAAAGTTTTTTTTTCACTGTGAGTCAGAATGTGTCTCTGAAAGAGAATGTATCTCTTCAAATGTCGCTTTTGAGAACATGAATAAGTGCAGTTGGAACAAGAGAAAGGTTTTTTACCACTGTGAGTTAGCATGTGTATCGTCAAATTTCCCTTCTGAGAACTTGAATAGCTACAGGCAAAACATGAAAAAGGTTTTTCTCTGCTGTGAGTCAGCATATAACTCTTCAGAGCACTCTTTTGAGAACATGAATGGCTGCACATGGAACATGAAAAAGGTGTTTTCCTAGTGTGAGTCAGCTCATGTCTCGTCAAATCTCCCTTTTCAGAACATGAATAGCAGCAGTCGGAACATGAAAACCGTTTTACTCCGCTGTGAGTCAGCATGTGACTCTTCAAAATACCTTTTTGAGAACATGAATAGCTACAGACGGAACATTTGAAATGATTGAAACAAATGATTTTTCTCCACCGTTAGTCAGCACGTGTCTTGTCAAATATCTCCTTCGAGAACATGAATAACTGCAATCGGAACAGGAAAAAGGTTTTACTCCACCGTGAATCAGCATGTGATTCATTAAATCTCTCTTTTGAGAACATGAATAACCGCAGTTGGAGCAAGTAAAACGTTTTTCTCCGCGGTGATTCTTCAGCAGGTGTCTCATCAAGTATCCACTTCGAGAACATGAATAACTGCATTTGGAACATACAAAAGGCTTTTCTCCACCGTGAGTCAGCAATTGATTCGTAAAATCACTCTTTTGAGAACATGAAAAAGGATTTAATCCACTGTGAGTCAGCATGTGTGTCGTCAAATATCCCCTTTGTGAACATGAGTAATTACAGTCAGAACATGAAAAAGGTTTTTCTCCACTATGAGTCACCACATATTTCGTCAAATCTCCCATTTGAGAACATGAATAACTGCAGTCGGAACACGAAAAAGGTTTTTCTCCTTATGGGTGCGCAAGTGCAGTTCGAACTTCGACTTATAAAGGTAAGCAGGAGTAGTTACAGAACAGCGAAACGAAATTGAGAGCACTTTATTTAAAAAATAACATAAACGTCATGTTAGGGATAGAAAATGGTTTCTGACATGAATTAAATTTGGTGCTTGTGATATCTTTTTGAGAGAGATAGTATTACAATATCAAAAGGTACCGAAAGTATCAAAATCATTTACATACAAACACATATCAAATTGTGTAGAATCCAATTATGAACTGGCTCATTTAGGAAAATATATTGTAGGTGAATTAAAGAAGATGCCAGAATATGACATGATTATGTACCAGGAACGAATACACGCTGTGGTGAGGAATTGTTGTCGTAAGCTGCTGTTGGGATCATCTCATTACTTGGTGTCAACCAAGCCGAGCGGCAGTAGGCCTCTAGTTTAAATTCACCATCTCACCGCTCACCTACGCAGTATGATGATGACCATGTCAACTGTTTGTCACAGCAAGGAACACTTACAAGAAATTCTTGTTGATTCCGATGATTCTTGTCAAGATTGATCGGCTGCACGAGAAAATTCAAATAATGATGGGGATATTTTATCCATACCATGGAATAAAAAATTGCATTAACCTAAGCAAAACGTTCTTCTAATTTATATTAATATTTAAATATTGTATTGTTGCTAAATTGTTACAACATACGCAGAAAAATATAAATTGAAAGTATTATTTACAAACCTCAAGGATTGAGGACAAACATTGAGCATTCATTCGGTAGAGAACTTTTATGTACTTCACAGTTTCAATATTTGTTGAAAACTGTTCTCCAAGTTCTCCACGACGCAATCAAACTTTACACTCACAGTGATGGTAGCACTAGGAAATTTGTTTCTAAAAGGGAATGCTCAGAAGGGACAAACTAGTGAGGGGGGGTTCCTGAACTTGTAAAGAAAATATTATGTGAATAAACGCAAACGCATTGTCGGGGGCGAAAATTAAATTAAGCCATCACGCCATAGACTAAATACAACTAGACAAGCCGTGTAACCATTGGAAAATAACCTCGACACAATTTTGGTTTGGTTCACGTGCGCATTTATGAAAAGGCGCACGCATTGTGTCGCAATGCGAAATGGGCACTGTGCATTGCGTTTTACCTTTTGTTGGTCTAGAGTTAAGCTATTTTGCTTGTCAGCTATGCTGGGCAAGTTCATTTTTTCAATCACAAAAATAACCCAGTTCCAAATATTTTAGATTGTACCTATGGCGGACTTTATTTTAAAAAATGTAATCAGCTATCTGAATAAAAAAAAATATAAGTACCTTACCGATAGATTTAAGGCAACGCATTAACAAATATCAGAAATTAATAGAATTTCACTAACGAAAAGTACATTTTCTGACATCATCTTTCAAACTAGTCACAATCATGACGTCATGCAGTGTGTTATACGCTTTTAACGAATACATATAAACAATAGTACATGATACGAGCTTGCCACATGATAATTATTGACGTGTTGGTTAAAACCACGCGATTTTACTTGATGCGCGCAAAAAACTTTAGAAGTATTGGTTATTTTTTAGTCTTGTCTCTTTCAGGGTTGTATTAAGTCCACAATTATTTGCATGTTAAATTATATGAAAAAATCGGGTCGTTGAGTAATTTATTTTGTGTTCTTCGTTCATTATTTGCATGTTCATTGAAAAAATACATATTACAAAGTATTTATATATGTATATTACACTTATCTTTTTTATTATAACTATTGCTGTAGAGGTGATGAAGGTGGTGGAAGATATGTTACATGAAAAGGAACGTTCATGTAGGCTTAAAATGTTAGGTACAGGAATAAATATTTTCTATATACATTCCGATAATTATTCTTAAAATGTCTTATTTTCGCTTAGGTTTCCCCACAAACCAAGAAAAAATTGAAAAATGGATATAAGCAATCCGGATTCAATTTTGTGAAAATAACTAGGTAATATTTATTAAATATAACATTTATTATATAATAAATTCCTCGTATATGTGCACAATCTAATACAAAATTTTACAGCTTTGCCATTTTTGGTAATAACCTAAAGAAATATCGATATGAAGTAATGCGTACGATCGATTATTAATAGAGTATGGAATGTATCGGGAGCATCTCCTATCCTCTTCCTATTTTCCTCTTCCTCTCCCCTTCCTTTAACACCAAATTAATTTTAAGATATTAAAACTTCATTTCTAATGAACATTAACATGAGAAACTTCTGTGGCTTGACTTCAGTTAACTTGTATATTTATATCTATCATTGTATATTATATAAAAGCTGTTTGTTTCTTACAAAATAAGTAAATAAATATTTAAAAAAGAGTGTTTGCTTATTTATTTAAAAAAAAGCGGATTGCAGGCCTTTAACGAACGAATGAACAGGTTTCTGGTTGAACTTTTAGTAAATTTCGAATACATTCATTATCACGATGTCGGAATAGAGTTTTTCTAATTTATTTAAAAAAGGGATTGCAGGCCTTTAACGAATGGAAAAACAGGTTTCCTGTCAAATTGTTAGTAAATTTCGAATACATTAATTATCACGATATCGCAACACGTTGACCGTACCATCATCAAGAAGCCATTTGTGCTCAAATTATTTTCATCCCAAACGTTTAGACTGCAATTTCCTTCAGGTCCTTTATAATCTTTGAGCATTATGTGTGGAGGAGAGAATGTAATATACCCACAAATTAGGTATCGTTGCTTAATCTGAGAAAGGTTATTTTAATTACTGGTTGTTATTGTCTAGCTTTGATTAAGCACCATCTATATATTTCACAAAAATGGTACTACAAAAATAAACCGAATAGGCATTTCTCTGAAATCGTATGACATTACAGCAGTTAATATACAAAATAAATGTCGGTCCGATCGGCATGCATTTGGAAAGGTTGTTGGCGCGGTTCACTCCAATCCTTGGGAAGATACAATCATAATTTTTTCGTAGATATGTAAAGTTGTGCCTATATTAAAAAAAGGAGACAAACACAATGTAAAAATGTAAAAGCTTATTTAATGGGCATAAATAAATTGATATTATTACCATGTAACCCCCACCCTCCCTTGTACAACCCCACCACATCCTCTCTGAAGCTCTGTCCTCGTCTAATATGATTTCTCTCGCTTTATTTTGATATTATATTTTATACATTATTAATAAGTACCTATACTAGTTTTTTATAATGCTGTCATATAAACCTAACGAAGCGGTTAAAAACAAAATAACTTTTCATTTGATTAAAGTGTCAAGCCACAAAGTAAACTCTTTCTTTGATAATTATATACTATTTTATTAAAATAATTTTGTAAATTCATAAAACTTCTACTCAATAGTAAATATGTGTACGTTTCCCGTTTTGGTTCAATATGTAGTATACAGAATCCAAAACTTAAAATGTGAAAATAAAAATCATTTTGTGTTATTTATTAGTCCTTTACCTGATTCAGACCTGGTTAAGCAAAAAAATGTTATTTTGGTGACGGTTTTGTATTCAAATTACAACAACAACTCGGTAACAAAATGAACGCTGTTCCTTGGTTTCGCTTACGAGTTTGAACGTTTGTACAAGGAGTTTAAACAGAGTTGGGTTGTTAAGTTCATCTCCATATTTGTGACGTACGCTATGTGGTGTCATTTTTAAAATGGATTTAAATAGACAAGGCTAATCTAGTATAATACATCAATGCATCACGCCCTTTCTCCGCAGGGGTAGGCGGATGGGATAGACAACATACAACTCTGTCTCGGCACACACTCCACTATACATCGTCTCGTACACAATACTCTCGATCAGACTCTAGTACTTGATGGTTTTCTCGTGTTATCTTTTTATAAAATAAATTTAATAAAAAAATTCCGGTTAGATATTTCAGTACACTTTAAAAATGTCTGTAGGTTAGCAGCGAAAATTTGTTTTAGCTAAAATCAGGAAAAAAATATTAAAAAATAAAAAGCGTAAAAGATTTTTAGTTTATTTTGGTAGTGCTGTCGGAACACTAAAATTTTTTTCTTCACTGTGAGTCAGCATGTGTCTCGTCAAATCTTCCTTATGAGAACATGACCAACTACAGTCGGAACATAAGAATTGAGGTTTTTCTTCACTGTGAGTCAGCATGTGTCTAGTCAAATCTTCATTATGAGAACATGACCAACTACAGTCGGAACATAAGAATTGAGGTATTTCTTCACTGTGAGTCAGCATGTGTCTCGTCAAATCTTCCTTATGAGAACATGACCAACTACAGTCGGAACATAAGAATTGAGATTTTTCTTCACTGTGAGTCAGCATGTGTCTAGTCAAATCTTCCTTATGAGAACATGACCAACTACAGTCGGAACATAAGAATTGAGGTATTTCTTCACTGTGAGTCAGCATGTGTCTCGTCAAATCTTCCATGAGAACATGACATGACAAAAATCAGAAAAAGATACGGTCACACCTAGGACTTGAACCCAGGACAATTGCCTAACCGGGCAAGGCTTGCCTAACGGTAAACCTAGATGCGACCGTATATTTTTCTGTTTCATATTTTTGTTTAGGAATCGCTAATATTGTCTTCAATAATTAGATATTACAATTTTAGGTTAAACTAATTTATATTACAAAAAAAAAATTAAAAATTAAAACGATGTTTCTCCATTTGTTAATCAACATGAGTCTCTCCAAATTTCCTTTGAAGAGCATGAATAAGGACAGTCGGATTATGAAGAAGGTTATTCTCCGCTGTGAGTCAGGATGTGTTTCATCAAATCGCCCGTTTGAGAATATGTATAGCTGCATTCAGAACATGAAAAGGTTATTTCTCAACGGTGAGTCAGCATGTGTCTCGTCAAATGTCCTTTTCGAGAACATAAATAACTGCAGTCAGAACAAGAAAAAGGTTTTTCTCTACTATGAGTCATCATGTGTCTCTTGAAATCTCCCTTTTGAGAAAAAGAATGGCTGCATTCGGAACATGGAAAAGGTTTTTCTCCATTGTGAGTCAGCATGTGCATTGTCAAAGATCCCTTTCGAGAACATGAATAACTGCAGTCGGTACATGAAAACGGTTTTTCTCCACGATGAGTCAGAATGTGACTCTTCAAAGATCCCTTTAAAGAACATGAATAGCTGCACTCGGAACATGAAAAAGGTTTTTCGCCACTGTGAGTAAGCATGTGTCTCGTCAAATCTGTCTTTCTAGAACATGAATGATTGCAGCTCGGACATGAAAAAGGTTTTTCTCCACTGTGCGTCATCATGTGTGTCGTCAAATTACTTTTTTGAGAACCCGTGAAGTTGCAGATTGAACATGAAAAACGTTTTTCCCCACTGTGCGTCAGCATGTGTCTATTCATTGTTCCCTTTCTTGAACATGAATAACTGCAGTCGGAACATGAAAAGGGTTTTTCTCCTGTTTGGGTGCTTAAGTGAAGTCCAACCTTTGATTTATGAGAGGAGTTGTAATGGGTATAAGGTAATCGTTTTTTCACAGGATGTGTCTTCAGATTTGTCAATAAGTCTGCAAAATATAACGTTTAAAACTTAATAAGTGTACAGTTTTTTTCATATAACGTTAAAATGAGATCAGGAATTCTTAATTCTAATAGACAAATTCGGTTTTACCTGCTGTTGGGATAATTCTTTTAAAGCGTTCTAAGCAATCTTTTTGAAAATGCGGGAGGTCTAGGTGAATTTCCGTATATGGAATTGTCCCTCCGTCTTTGCCTTGGGATTCTGGTTCTGTATCAATGGTAACAGTCTCCACAACAATTCTTCCTAGAAAAAAAATTCTGTGTTTTACATTCAAAATTTCAGCCTCCCCGAGAGTATTATAAGGAAGCAAAATATCTGCATTAAAAAGTTAAAATTATAATACGAACGATTAGAGATAGGACTGATAATGTAGTGATTTGTTTTTGGGGTATTATGGCGTGTTGCGCTACCTGCTACTTTAGCCAACGCTTCGGACAGCATTGCATCTGCCCTGATGATAGATACTGCAATGCTGTCCGAAACGTTGGCTAAAGTAGCAGGTAGCGCAACACGGCATCATACCCCAAAAAAATCACTACATTATCAGTGCTATCTCTAATCGTTCATATTATAATTTAAACATTTTAATGCAGATATACATTTTCGTTTATTTCGTAAGCTCCCGGTTTCTAAGGTTTATAACAGTGAAATAGTTTGCAAATCGAAGACATTTTGTTGTTGAGGTGCTGTATTCTTCACGGGCTATCGCCCGGGGTGTTTGTCTTCCCGGTACTCAACCGGGAAATGCACAAAAAGTGTTTTTTATGAAAAATTTGACATTAAGTGTACCTAGGATATTATGAACTGAAAAACTGAATATTATGAAGTTTTTATCGATTCGTACAAAAGTTAATTCTAAACTAATTTTAATGTGGATTTCAAACAATGAAATCAGTGTTTTATTTGTGAAATTATAACAGTTAAATTTTACTATTAACAAATATCAACTACATACAAATATCATCTACTAGTTACCGCTACTCGTCAATAGATGGCAATAAGTGCTAATTTCTAAAACAGAATACTTTCTATAGCTACTAGTCACCAGATGGCAATTAAGTGCAAAAATTAAAAAAAAAGTTAAATAAAAATCATATAAATAAAATGAACCATTATTAAATAATTTACGTGAGTTAACAAAACAAAAAATTCTAAATTAATGCATCCGTCAAAAGAACATCCGCTGGACAAAACGATGTTTCTTAATACTGAGGAACATGGAGGAAAGTGTGTACAAATTGAGGATGGAGAAGAGGACATATTATCTGGTACGTCATCCCATTGCTCGGACAGCAATGAAACAAAGTTTCCAAGCGCCTCTGGAGTGGATGTGCTCAACGAAGCTCAAGCTCATCTGACAGCTCTTCAGGAAGTTTTAGCAGAGAAATAGTCGAAGGTCTCGAAGGAACAGCAGTTGAAGATCTCCAGGAATGTCTCCAAAGTTTTCAGAACAATTTCCCAGCTTTTGATGGAGCGCGAGACGATGCGTGGGGATTTAGCCAGTGACTGCCCAACTAAAAATGTCGGAATTCAAAAATCGCCACGAAAAAGAAGAAAAAACGCACTTAAAACAGAAAATTACTAAACTGGAGTCTGACCTCGGACCTGTCGTGCGAGGAGTGGCTGTAGCAACGGAGACCAGCCTTTCATTTGCTGACATTGTCCGAAAGCAGTCAAATGACATGTTTCCCACCAACCCCCGCCAATCACACAATCTGGACAGCACCAACGCCCGCCATCTGCATCTTCCCAAAAGACGCAGATGCCAGCAAGGACAGCGAAGAAATAAAGAAAATAATACAGAACCTTATTCGGCCATATAAATTAGGAGTACGAATTACAGGGATTAGAAAGATTCGGAATAAAGGTATCCTGCTTATTACAGAAAGAACAGCTGATCAGGATACATTGTTAAAAGCACCGTGTTTTGACAATTCGGGTTCCCTTAAAGCTCGACTTCCCATAAAACGACTCCCGAGATTAATATTTTTTAATGTGCCGCGGGAATTGACGGACGATGAATTCTTGAGGATTGCCCTGACGGGTGTTCCTAATGTACAAGACATCGAGGGATCTATATTGACCTGCAAGCTAAGTCACCTGGCTGGCGCTCGCACTGGAACTAGCTGTCATCGTGTTAACGAGATGCCCGCAACATTAAGGAAAATGCTGATGGAACAAGAGAAAGTCTTCGTAAACTGGACTGTGTGCCGCGGCAGGGATTTTATTGGACTTACTGTCTGTACTAAGTGCCACATGATAGGGCACTCTTACAAATATTGTAAAGATACGAAATCTACATGTGGTCACTGTGCTCAACAAAACCACACCCGTGAGTCTTGCCCAAATGCCACCGTAAAACCAGTTTGCGCGACATGCAGTAAATTTGGTAGACCTCCTGAACACTCAACTGCTGACAGGGATAACTGCCCGGCGTACATAGCGGCCCTCAAGTGGGGTGTAATATACATGAACGAATCGAAAATGAAATGCAAAATATTATTGACTTAGACTCACTTCATTTTCTCGACGCCTCAAAAGTATCCACGCATTTTAAAGGCAAATTACTGCTTAAAAATACTTAATCAAAATATCAGAAGTGTTACCAAAAATATTGATAATTTATTCGTTGCCTTAGAACAAATAAAAAAAAAAATTTGATGTAATCATCCTTACCGAATGCTGGATTAATGACGACTTCATTGCGCCCAGAAAACAAGGCTACGATGTTTTCTCATCAAAAAACCACAAAAACCGTAGTGATAGTTTACACAAAAAATTCTATTTTTGGTTCAATGATTCTCACTACTATACTAGAAGCAAACAGTGTGTTCATACAATATCTTGATTCTGTTGTCATCATCGCTATCTATCGATCTCCTTCATATAATAACATATCGAAATTCCTTATCTCTCTAAACGAAAACCTTCAAAAGAATAAAAAATTCACTAACTGCATCATATATTAGTGGTAATATATAATATAATAATTAAATACCGCCTATGGACAAAGACATTTTCATAATCTGGCCCCAAAAATTTTCAATTTAATGGAAAAAGATATCAAAGACCTGGCAACAAGTGTAAATATAAGACACAAAATCCACACATTTATAGTTGACAAAGGCATTGTATACTGCGGACAGATAACATCTAAAATACTATAAATTATAGCACACTCCACGCCTGAATTTTTCCATTTTGTTCTCATTCATTTATTTGTATTTTCATTATTTCTGATGTTTTAAAAAAAAATTTTGTCCAACTAATTATTAATCTTTTTTATTTCAATGTTTCAAAGACCCAATCCTGTCTGATTACGTCTAAAAGGGATCCAAATCATAATCTAGTCTCCTTCAACGGAAGCAATCTTCCAAACAGGCCTTCCATTGATATGCTTGGTATAACTATAAATGACCAGCTCAGGTACGGGGGCTCCATCGAAGCCAGAGTAAAGTTGGCCTCTCAGAAGCTGGGCGTACTGTACAGGGCCCGCAAATACTTTAATAGTACACAACTGCTGACCCTGTACAAATCGCAAGTGCGCCCTACTGTCGAATTTGGCAGCCATCTCTGGTCCGGAGCCCCTAAATACCTGAAAAAAACCCTTGACTCTGTGCAAAAACGGGCGGTCCGTTTGATAGATTCCCCAATCTTAACAAACGGACTGCAATCTTTAGAGCACAGGCGTCAGGTAGGTATGCTGTCCTTGTTCTATCGGTATTACAATGGAAGATGCTCTGAGGAACTAGCGTCATTGATCCCTTCGGCACCGGTGCGTAGTCGGGATACACGCCAAACGCGCTCCCAACATTGACACTTGTCACATGAGAACGGGTCGCTTCTACGATTCGTTCTTAAGTTCAACAGCTCGGCTGTGGAACGAACTGCCGGCCTCTGTGTTTCCTCCCTCCTACAACATGGGATTCTTCAAGACCCATGTTCACTCCTTCCTCTCCACAAAAAGACCCTCCACACAGCATCCCCAAAGATGACATAGGCCCTGATGGAAATTATTTTCTTCAGGGCCTCCTGTGTGGAGTTAATATAAAAAAATTTAAAAAAAATTATCTTTTCTATTTTATCTTTTTATTTATATGTTTGATTCTGTGCATATTCGCATTATCTAAAATTTGATCAAACTCCCACCACCTCGGAACAGGCTCAGCCTAGTGAGGTGGATTATACAAAAAAAGTATTATAATTTATTTGTTAATAAATAATAAAAAAATCTAAAATCAACCTTTGGCATTTTATTACTTTTGAAATGCAACTTACTGACTGATGGAGTCATCTCGGCATACTGCTTCTTAACATCCTTGAACTCGATATCTATACCCGGATACGGCATCTCACCTCCATTCTCTTCCTGGGACCCTGGTTCCACCTTGATGGAAGCACTCTCTGGGTTAGGAAGATCCATCATGTGTCCTTCTGTGACAGCGTTCTGTTACACGATAATAAATGGTCCCAGTTCAAAATACATAACTGTTACAATTCTTGAATCAGTACTATTTGCTAGTGGCTATAAAAGAGGTTTGCATAGTTAGCATCAGTTTACTTTATTTACGTTTTATCAGTTTTCCGAGATGTTTTCACACTGCAGTAAGGTAGATATTTAGATGTATAGCGTGCCTGTTATTAAATAGCGTTATGGGCTTCGATTGAATTCTGATGAGATAACGCGATAAAGGAAAAAATGCGTTTTATCCACTACCGCGTTGAGTTGAGTTGAAAGTTTTGTAAGCAAAAAATTGTGAATAAAAAATTAGGTTTACGGGATGAGAGAAGTATAAGTTGTCATATTTTGATAATAAACTGGCACGTAAAAAGAGCCAAGATCTTATTTAGTCAGTTTAACATATTTACGTAAAACGAAGCGCGGCGGCAGTTCAAACTTATTGAACGTTTATTAAAATAACCTAAAACTACTTAAAAATAACACCAGACTCGTACAGTTTTTGCTTTATATCACATAACTACCTAACGCCGTGCCCCCGAAATCGAAATAACCTAAACTACATGAAAAAATAAACTAAATCGTATATTTTATGCTTTATATAACGCAACTTACCAACATTACGCCGTCTCAAGGGTAGGCCAAGAGGATTGACCGCCCAGATAATAATAACATTCCTTCAAAAAAGCCGTGGAACAATAAAATTGTGATGCGTTAGCGAGCGAAACGTCAGATTAATATAACCATAGACAAAAGACAAACATACCTTGCTTTTTAAGGTGAGCCTATGACGGTACCTAATCACAGCAGCATATATTTATTTTATCGATAGTGACTTTTTAACTATACCAGTATATGTTTTTACTGTTAAAGTATGTGTTTCTGCAAAGTTGATGACGTTAAAGAATGTGTTTCCAAGTGCAAACTGAGTCATATGGCTGAAGCTCAAACCGGACCGTCTTGCCACAAAAAATTGTTATTTTTATTTATTAATCTTAAGTTAGCTCACATCTTCGTGTGTGCTAATAGTTTTATAAACATATAAACATGTTAACTTGAAGAACTAGAACACATTGAAGTATTTGGCGGGTTGGAAATAAGCCGACGTGGCTCAGTGGTTCAGAGCGTCTGACCGGACATCAGAAGGCGCTTGTTCAATAATTCCCGCCGGCGGCATTTATTTTTACTCCGGAGATGTTTTCATTTTGTATAAATACTGCAGGCGACTAATTATCGCTTATAATTACTATAAGCAATATCCTTTATGCCATGCATAAAAAACATGTGTTATAAACATTAACTTTATCATAAAAAAATAATAATATAATTTTACACTTAATTTCACTCAATAGCCTATGAAACTATTTGTAATAAGCGAAATCATTTTTCAAACTCTTAGTCAAAAGAAAAAACACAATAATAGCTATTTTTGCCGGTTATTATGAACAAAATATATCAAAAGTTTTTACCCCCGTTTTTCGCTGACGTTGCGTTAATGCACAAACACTTAAATAAACTATGTAAAATGAGTACCTCCGGAAAAAATATATTTTTTTAATGTACATATTTTTAAATAGGAATCGATTCTGTATTAAAAAAGGCAAAAATATATTAAGAATTTTGGTCATATGTATAATAATTATTTAAAAATTGCTTATCTGAGCGTCGTATTTCGTCCGACTTTGGGGACGTCTACTTAGTCGCTGAAGCAAATATGTTTCTATATGTTGAATTCTAACGGTAAAGTCAAACTTTTTCTATAAGTAACTGAAAGAATAATGGTGAATCCGTATTAAGTTCTCAAAATATGACCCAGCAACCAAACTGTTGCGTTTTCGCAACGTCAGATATGGGTTAAGGAGATGGACAAAACACTGTTTGCAAGCTAGGCGCAAGATTCAAGGACTTTATGGATCAATTAGAATCTATTTTAAAGTCAGTGAAATTTTTTTTTCACAAATTTAAACTTTAAACATCAAGACGTTGATTTTGATTCTCTGGAATGCGACGTTATTCATTTGAAGGAAGTTATAAATAACGTAAATATGAAGATGAATCAACGAGAACAATTCGATAGACACTGTAATGTTGAAAATTACGGAGTTCCAATGTCAAGCAGTGAAAACCTTCCGGATATTATAGTGAATTTATCCCAGAAAGTTGGGTACCAACTACAGAAAGTTGGGTACCAACTACAAAAAGGGGACATTGACTTCATTCTATGAATGCGACCTGAAGAGTGTGGCCAACGGCAGCTCCTAAAATCACATCCACACACACATCTACATCATATATAATCATTCTTCTTCTTCGGCGAGATTGCAAGGACGCTTTCTTGGCAGCTGCTCGTCGGCACCGGACCATGACTTCAGCAAATATCGGCCTTGCAAGAGTAGCAAGCCTTAAGCAGTGGCGTAGCTAGGTAACCAAGGGCCCTGGGGCAAATTAAAAAATGGGGCCCCACTGCTATGTAAACTGATTAGGTTTTATCAAATAAAAATATGAAATATACAAACACTTTAAAAATGAGCTACTTAAGTTTTTTTCTGTGCACTGCAGACTGCAGGGCAGGTAATACAAATATTAGGTAAACAGTATAAACATAAATTACAATTAATACTTGGTGTAGGTTTGGCTAATAAAACGAAATAGAGAAGATTCAAGGGTTTATTATATAAAGGTCGGGCCTACCAACTGACTAAATAACAATTATAGGTATTTACAATTTTTTCCTAGCTTTAGTTCTCGCAAAAGTATCAATGACTTCGTTTAAATCCAGGCTTGATGCGGTTTTGTTTTCAATTGCTATTAGCGATAAATGTCGGAGTCGAGTTTGGCCCATCTTATTTCTTAAATATTTTTTATTATTTTTAATTTGCTAAATGTCCTTTCAGCTGCTGCAGAAGTGACAGGAATTGTAAAGAATAATAAAATTCCATATTTGCTCATTATTTCCTTACATAATTGGTGAACAGTCCATGCTTGAGTTAGTTGAGGTAAAACTAGATGGTAAATATTAATAAATTGAAGTGAAAAACTAGGGTCTATTATATCTGAATATTTTCTTTGGAATTCGTCACACTTTTGTAATAAAGTTGCTGGAGTAGCAAAATATCGATATTTCTGTCAGTGAGTCCCATAGCCGCTGTGCCCACATGATGCACAGATGGGGCCTTAAAGAGTCGGCGATGTGTGAATGTGGTGCGGTGCAGACTACCGAACATGTGGTCAACGAATGCCCGCTCCATTCATTCCCCGGCCGGATTGATGAGGTTCACATGGCGACGCCTGAGGCCCTAAAATGGCTCGCAGATCTAGATGTCCCCCTCTGACCCCCCACCATACGAAAGAAGAAGAATAAAGTTGCTTCATCAACATGTAATAAAAATGTTGGTGTTGGAAAATCGAATATATGACAGACTGCACTCATACCAATAAAACGTGTATCTAATTGAGATATTACTGTGTCTAGTACATTATTGAAAATCTCAATTTTAAATGTTTTTTCTCGGTTTGGAAATCGGTGATCAGGAGCTAATTCATCAAAATGTTTTAAAACTTTTCTTTGCCTTTTTTTTTTGAAAATGGGTATCGATTCCATATTTTTTTGCAGTTTCACTGGCTTTGCACTTGAATAATTCGAAATCATTTCTATAAATTTGCAACTTTGCTTTGGTCTTTGCTAAAACTTTACTCGCCTCACCCAAATTGATGTTGCATTTTTGTAAAGTTTTGGATGCATAATTGATGTCGTTCAATACACTGTGCATGAATTCGCAAAGCAACATGAACTCACTGCGCTCATCTTTATTAGGACTCTTTAGAACTATTTCTGATAATAACTAACTAACTAACTAACCATCACGCCGTTTCCCCGCAGGGGTAGGCAGAGAGGACGGACCGCCAAACAACTCGGTCTCGGCACACACTCCTTGCCTCATTCACATTCATACATCGTCTCATACATACTCTTCTATTATTCTGACTCTTGACATGGCCCGACTCGAGTATCTGATTCACTTGATCGTGCCATGTCTTCCTCGGGCGTCCCCGACTTCTGCTACCATTCACATTTGCATCATATATCCTCCTTACACTCCTATCTTCGCTCATTCGCTCTACATGCCCAAACCATCTAAGCGTCCCTTTCTTAATCTTACTCATTACGCTTACATCAGCCTTGCACTCTTTGCGGATCTCCACATTCCTCACACGATCAAACATGGTTTTACCACACATACGCCTCAGGGATCTCATTTCAACAGCATTTAATCTACTTTCATCCTTTCTTTGCCAGTTCCATGCCTCACTTCCATACATCAAGGTAGGTACCAGCACTCCGTTGTGGACTGCTAACTTCGCTTCTTTGGACAATTTTTTGTTAGCGCCTACGGCGTTTAGTCCTCCATTAACGGAATTACCTGCATTTACCCTTCTTTCGATATCTCTGTCAGCCTTCCCATCTCTCGTAAACATACTTCCTAAATACACAAACTCATCCACCTGCTCCAAGTATTCCCCATTCACAATTATATTGCACACTGTTTTCGTACTCTCTCTTTCAAACACCATTACTTTAGACTTACTTACATTCATCATTAACTCATTCTTCATGCATACTTCGTTCATCCTAGACACGAGAGACTGTAGATCATCTATACTATTAGCAATCAGCACCGCATCATCAGCATACAACAGGCAACATACTTTCAAATTATTCAAATTCGCGCCCAATCCCACCTCTTTCAATTCTTGCATACAATTATCCATGTATAGATTGAATAACCACGGTGACATTACGCAGCCTTGTTTAACACCTTTTGTGATATCAAACCACCCCGTAAAACCACCGTTTACCCTAACACATGCAACGCTTCCCTCATACAGAGACGCAATTGCCTGAATCAGATTCGTATTCACTCCATACTTGGACAACACCTTCCATAGCTTTTTCCTGTCGACTCGGTCGTATGCTTTTTGTAAATCTACAAAGGCACAGAAAAGTTTCTGGTTTTTTGCCAGAAACTTCTCAGTGAGCATACGCAATGAGAAGATCTGGTCCATGCACCCCCTTCCACTCATGAAAGCACCTTGCACATCCCATATTTTATCCTTTGTTTCCTTTCTTACTCTTTCAATCAAAATTCTACCATACAGCTTGCCAACTGAACTAAGCAGGCTAATAGCCCTATGATTCCCACATTCCATACGTGACCCTTTACCTTTGTATAATGGCATGATCACAGCCCTTCTCCAATCTAAAGGCGTGTAACCTTCCTTTAAACATTGGTTAAAAAGATTGCACAACCATGTGAGAATTACACGGCTACCTCCTTTAAAATATTCAGCAGCAATATTGTCAAACCCAACAGCCTTACCATTCTTCATACATTTAATCGAGCTTTCTATCTCATCCATGCTAATTTCGGTAACATTCACTCCATCGTCATTCATAACTGATTCGCCACTGGAATCACTGTCATTCACTTCGCTTTCGAAGACTTCCTCGAAATAATTCATCCATCTCTCTTTTATTTTTTCCTCATTCGTCAACATTTTTCCATCTTTTGATTTTATCACTTTCATGCTTCCGTTTTCTGGGCCACTCCGGGACCTTTTGACTTCTTTCCAAAACAACTTAATGTTTTCTTGGAAATGGTTTGTCATTTTCATTCCTTCTTCCTCTTCCAGGCGTTTCTTTCGTTCTTTCACTCCAACTCTTACTTTTTTCTTACATTCCTTATATACTTCTTTCGCTCGATACTTCTCTTCGCTGGAAGCACTGCCAGCCGCAATCAGACACAACCATGCTTTCTTCTTTTCTGAGACCAGTGCTTTAATCTCATCATCCCACCATGCATCACCTTTCTTCCTACCTTGCGTACTTATTCCACAAACCTCCCTAGCAGATTCACAAAGACACACTTTTATGTGGTTCCATGTTTCGTCTATGCTTAGACCATCCATTTCCTTCGCATTCAATCTTATCTCTGCACAATTCACATACTTACTTCTCACATTATCGTTTTGCAGTTTTTCTATTTTGACTCTTGTCGGAGCTGGTACCGTTTTCACTTTAGAGCGCCAACCGCGAAAGAGGTTTACTCTCGACACTACAAGAAAGTGGTCAGTTTCGACCTCAGCCCCTCTGAAAACTCTTGTGTCCTCGGTAACAGCTCTCAACCTAGAGTCAATTACTACAAAATCAATAATTGACCTCTCATTTCCTCTTTCCCACGTATATTGGTGGATACCTTTATGATCGAAGAAAGTATTCGACACAAACAGGTTCCACTCTAAACATACTTCAAGCATTCTGTTCCCGTTGTCATTCGTTCTTTTATCCCCAAACATACCTAAGACCGAATCAAATCCGTCACGTCTAATTCCCACCCACCCATTCAAATCGCCTGCCATTATAATCCTTTCGTTCATATTTTTTAGTCTCATTACAACATTCACACCAGTCCAAAAATCATCTTTCACTTCATCGCTTTCAGAATTAACAGGGGCGTAGCAAATAACAAGAAACACCCTTGTCAAACCGATTTTAAATCTGATCCACATTATTCTCGGACTTACACATTCATACTGCAACATACATTCAATCATTCTGGGAGACAGTAGCGCTGCAACACCTTGACAAGCCCTCTCCGTATCTGGTCTCCCAGACCAAATGACGAGCCTATCATTATGCTGCATTGTACCGCTACCTTTTTTCATACTCTCTGTTATACAAAGTACGTCCAAACATTTGCTCACCATAGTATCACACAGTTCGTTCATCTTTCTTTCCATTCCTCCTCTAATGTTCCATGTACCAATTCGACATTGATCACGTTCCGTCCTCCTCTTTGCGCCACCGAAGGGTTGGCGATGTGATGGATAGCGAACCTCATCGACATCTTTGTCGGCCATTCCCTTCCAAGTACTACTTAAACATCTTAATTATACAACTTATCATATCGTTACACACATAAAACAAATAATACATATTTATACGCTTAATATAACATTTAACTTAACAAATAAACTACCACTAAAAATAGTTATTTTATCACTATATAATTGTTTTAAAACACTCCATGTAGACAGCAAACCAAAGAGCGCGGGTTCATTCCGATTTCATCCTTCATTTCCGATGTCATTATTCCACGCGCGGAAGGGCACGAGCGGTGGGGAGCGGAGGTTGCGGCAGGGGTTGCATGAGTCGCCAAATGACTCTTTTCTTGTGCGGGTTCAGGGTAGATTCCGAGAAACGATGATTCTGTGGCCTAAGCAATGTCATATGGCCCACATTCTATAACGGCACTGAATAAGCACTGTATGCGTCGGACAGCGGGGTTTGCAGTATTGGTGCGGGTGGACGAGGGGCAAGGGGCAAGGGCCGAAGGGATGATCACATCTGGTGAATATTCAAAGCACTGATCTCGTATTATAGGCACAGGAATTCACACATCTTAGGATTAACAAAATTATTTGTCACCTTTTCTTAAAGTCGTTATACGTCCACACTGGTCACAGTAAAATTAGTTTTTAGTACACTTAAGCAACTTAAATACAGTAAGGAACATTTATTGACACTTTTAAGGGCGGAATATATGAAATTTCACTTGTAATTGTCGAAGAAAGACGAGACCGACCAAAACGCGTCAGGCTGCTCCGAGAGCCCCATGTTATAAATTATGTTATAAATTATGCCCCATGTTCTGATAATGCTTTGATAATATCAAAATAACGAAGTTTTATTGCAGATATCGTATTGACCCAAGGGAGTTCAACAGGTTGGTAACGATTTTAAATAAATAAAATAGGTCAAAACAAATTCTTCTTTCTTTTAATGTATCGAGTCCCAATAATTGTAACAGAGAGGGGTAATTAATGTTTTCGATGAATATTCCCAATTTAAAATTAATATAACGTAAAAATTTATGTTGGACTCGCTCAAGGGAATTCTCATGTACACTGTAGTAAGGACTCCAAATGGTGGTGTTAAATTCTAGTTGGCTTCTAACAAGTGAAGTGTAAAGTAATTCGACAGTTTTTAAATTTTTAAAATCCTTTGAAATCCGTAAGACAAATCCTAACATTTGCATTGCTTTACTGGTTATATTATTAATATGTTTAATGAATGTTAATTTAGTGTCAAAGGTTATACCAAGGTCTCTTATTTCATCAACAGATAATAAGGTGTGATTATTGAGAAAGTAGGTGAACAACAATGGGTTTTTTTTCTGTGGAATCTCATGAGTTGACATTTTTTTACATTAAGTGTTAATTTGTTTTTATGAAACCAATCGTTAAAGCTAATAATATTAGATTGAAGTGTTAGACAGTCCTCTATATTGTCAATAATTCTATATATCTTCATATCATCAGCGAACATTAGAATGAGAACACGGGTGAATATATTTGTTACGTCGTATTAAAAAGTATAGGACCAAGATGCGAACCCTGGGGTACGCCACTGGTAGCTTCGAACATGTAGGATAAGTGATCATTAATACAGACAGTTAACTGACGCCTAAGTAAGTAACTCTTAAACCAAGATAAAAGGTTTCCATTAATTCCGAGTTTCAAAAGTTTATTAATGAGGATTTTATGACAGACCTTATCAAACGCCTTACTGAAGTCGGTATATATAGAATCAACTTGTTGTTTGTTGGCAAGTGCATTGGAAATAAAATTTTCATATAATGTTAGGTTAGTCAAAGTTGATCTGCCGGAGATAAAGCCGTGTTGACAAGTTGCGATACAAGAGTTTACAAAGAAGCTGATTTTCTTAAGAATCAATTTCTCAAAAAGTTTAGGTATAGACGATTGAATACAGATAGGCCGATAATTTTCAACAAAGGATTTATCACCACTTTTAAATACAGGAGTTAGGTAGCTAAGTTTCCATATTTGTGGAAAGTGTCCTGTGGAGAGTGACTTATTAAACAGTATATTAAGCGGAACAGATAAACTTTGGACACAATTCTTAAGTAAGATGGAAGGAATCTTATCAGGTCCCGAGCTTGTTTTAGGTTCAAGTGATTTAATACAGACTATAATGTCTTCAATATCAATGTGTATTTGCGATAAGTGTAAATTTATATCCGAATTGAAGTGAAGAATTAAGTCATCTGGAATATCAGGTTCATACACGTCCTTAAAGTAATCAGCAAACATGTTAACAATTTCATAAATTTTACTGGAGCTATTTTGTCTGTAATGTATATTACCAGAAATACCAGCATCATTGTTTTTCATTGATTTTGTGTATTTCCAAAAGTATTTTACATCATGAAGTATCGTGTTCTCAACCGAATTAATGTAATTTTTATAACATCTTTTTGTCATTTTTTTGCAATCTCTTCTAATATTGTTGAAAGCCATATAGTTGGGAATTGTTCTGTGTTCTTTATATTTTTTATGTGTTTCTTTTTTAATAACAATTAACTGAATTAATTCTTTGCTGAACCATATCGGATACTTTCGTACTTTATGATGAATTAGAGGAATTGTGTCGGAAATGATACTATTCAGTTGAGAGTAAAATAGTTCTACGCTATAGTTGAGATCACCTTCCTTGAGAACAGACCAATTTACTTTGTTAAGTGCATGATTAATGTCCTGGTAATTAGCATTAATGAAATTACGACTACAATTTTTAATTAGGGGGTCACAATCTATTGTAATAGGTACTAGTATTGTAAGTGGAGGGTGGTGATTATCAATTGGGTCAAAGGATTCGGCTGACTCATAGACTTTTATATCCTCATCAGTAGAGAAAATTAAATCAAGTGTCCGATTACTACAATTCGGCACATTGTTACATTGAAATAGACCTAAATAGTTCGACATGTCTAAGATTTCTCTCTCGCACGCCGTTATTGGTAAGTAATCCAAATCATTAAATTTACAATTAGGTAGGTTATAATCAGTCTAGGGTGAATCGCCATTGTATGGAAAAAAATTTTTTTTTATAAATTTGTTTTCGCGGGGTGCGGAATAGATGCTCTAGGTACATACAATTAAGCATACAAAATATCAATTTAAAATTTTGATAGCAAGTACTGCCCCAAAGCAGTTGAATTATTTAAAATCTGGTAAAAAATTGTCCCTTTATAAAACAGTTTTGTGTCAATATTAATACTTTAATTTTTACTTTTACATTTCATAATGAATAAAAATTGCCGCGCCTTATTTAATAATATTAAAAAAATGTGATAATATTTATTTTCCCGCGAAAATTTGACAAATTGCCGAGTCCACTTTCTCGCGCCTCGCTCGCGCACCGCGCATCTTTAGATCAACCGTCCATATCTCGCAGTACAGTTTCAAGTTTTACTAACGTTGATCTTCCAACTGACCAACATTACTTTGCTTCATCTACTCCTTCTTCTTATGTTATAAATCCAACAGACAGTGGACTATCTGTTGTATCCAGAACATTGGATCGATACAGTATTTCTGATCAGGTAGGTGCTGCCATCGTCTGCGCTACATTGCAAGATATTGGATTAGTGACAACAGATAATCTAACAAACGTGATCGATCGTAATAAGATTCGAAGTGCTCGTGCCAAAACTAGGACCACACTGACTGCCATCAACCAGCCCCATTTTGATTTGTGCATTTGCATATCGTTTGACGGTCAAAGGATAAAACATTAATCATGGAGGATGGACGCAGAAAAGTTGTGATAGAAGAACATATCAGTCTTTTGAAAGAACCTAGCTCACAATACATTGGCCACATGGGCGTTAAGTTCGGCGATGCTAAAACAATAGCTCACAAATTTTTTGCATATTTTGTGGCAAAATCCATTGATTTAGCGTGCATCGTGGCTATCGGATGTGACGGAACAGCAGTTAATAATGGAACTAAGTCTGGCATTATTCGACTTGTTGAAGGAAAACTCCATCGTCCACTTCAGTGGTTGGTCTGTCAGTTACATGCTAATGAGTTAAGTTTGAGACACCTTTTCGAATACCTTGATGGAACGACAACAGGTCCTAGAAGCTTTAGCGGCCAACTAGGAAAGTTACTCAAGAACTGTGAATATCTTCCTGTGATAGAATTTCAAGCAATAGAATGCAACTTACCTATGAACCTTACTTATGAAATTACAAAATCCCGTGACGACCTTAGCACAGACCAGCTTTATTTATTGGAAATGTGCCGAGCAATCG
The DNA here is from genome assembly GCF_061612785.1 of Hesperophylax consimilis. Classification (NCBI taxonomy): domain Eukaryota; kingdom Metazoa; phylum Arthropoda; class Insecta; order Trichoptera; family Limnephilidae; genus Hesperophylax; species Hesperophylax consimilis. The sequence goes on from NC_142855.1 coordinate 485,544, forward strand.
CCGAAGGACAATGCAATGAAAACTTTACGAAAAGAAACCCGGGTAAAATCTGTCATTCGCGTTGGTTAACAACAGCCAATACTATTCTCCAACTTTACACATCAGCCAAGAATCCGACAGAAATCAGGTGATATTGACTGAATTTGTGCTAAGAGTGTATGTTCCGATGTGGTTTAAAATAAAAACACAGCCTTTTAGACAACCAAGAGCAGACTTCAACCGGCGAGACACCTCCACGAAACCATAAAATTGTCTCGTTACCTTCCAGAGCATTTGAAAAAGGTGGTTGATCCCGTAATTCAACGCAACGGGTATTTTGGCCAATCGAAAATATACTTATTAGTATGTTAAACGACGAACGAAGACAGATTAGAGAGTTGGCTCTCAGACGGATTCTAAGTATCCAAGAACGTTGGGGTTCTCTCCAATAAGAGTATTTAAGCTACCTACTTTTAATTTCAACGCAGAAGACTAAATACTATATTGACTTGATCTACTGGGAAAAAACATCAGAAGCACCTCTTACAAAAGTGATATCTAGCGAGATAATAATTGATGCCATTGCAGACCACGAAATTATCGAATCCAACATTTTGTGTAAGTTCCGATTGATGCCCTGTCACACGCAAGCCACGGAAAGATGCATCAAAGTGGTAACGGCATCATGTTCTGCTGTTTGCGGCCCTGAAAGACGTGAAGGGTGTATACAAAATAAGCTAGAATCTTGTCGTATAATGCCAGTATTGAATTCGAAGAAGGACTATAAAATACAATAACTTTTATGATTTTCGACTATATTTTTAAACAGTGTTTGTGATTTTTTTGTGTAGCAATGGTACTTTTATTGTTTATTGATTAGTAAATAATATTATTAGTAAATGAAAAGTTAATTTTTTTATATTTTAACTACTTTTATTGAGCAAAGATTAAACCCTTCTTTTTCTAGTTTCACGCTATTTTTAAAAAATTTGAATCGATTTGGGGCAGTACTTGCACTCGAAATATCTTAATGTTGTCATAATGACGTTTAAAGGTATCCCCATAGAGCATCCATTCCACACCCCGCTGCTAAGAAAAACATAAAAACAAAAAATCGATCCACCCTAAAATCACCGCAAATTATAATATTGTGATTAGGGTGGTTAGATTTGAGTAGCTCGACATCTTCACAATGATTTTTATACATTATTATATTAGAATTTGGTGGAATATATACACATCCGATGATAGTTTTTTTGGATTTATCGTTTAACATTACAAAAATTTGCTCAACATCATTGTTTTTGTTTTTTAATAATTTCGATGAAATTGTAGACGGTACCTACCAGCGACCTGCCAGCGAACAGCACAAAATAATTATTAAGTTAATTTCCTTATTATGGCAACATTCTGTGTTCAACACAACGGTCCGCCAGTGAGCCGACCGAATTATTCTTGATTTCCCGCTGGACCCGACTGGTTGTGCCTTTTAGATAACCGTCTACATTCTAGAATCGTCCATGTAAATTTTACTGTCGCGTATAACAACGTGTTCAAATAAACTCAGTGAATTTCAATATTCTTTTATTAAAAACAACCTTCTGATATTGAGAGTCCTTTAGGATCTGTTTTAACCCAAAACACATAAGTAAGTAAGTAATCCTAAATTGGTGACCCCCGACGTTTCAAGCGTATCATTATTGTCATCCGTCATCATAAATTGGTGACCCGAAGTTTCACACGTATTAACATTATTGTCATTCTAAATTACGCGTATTTATCATGATTATTATCTGCCATCCAGTCGAGACAGCGTGGAATCAAGGATCCTGAGATAGCATACCCCTCCGTAAGTAACTTTAACTATTATTTTCTCATAATTAACGAAAATAAATGTTCTCAGTATCGTTTAAGATAAAGCGCATCGCGCGATCTGCTATTTAGCAGCCCAACCATGGTGTTTACAAGCATTAATATGCAGTACGAGTTGTCAATTTAACGAAATACCTACAAATGATTAAAGTCTTTTAACTTTTTAATAAAATGTCCCAACTAATCATATAATATACTTGTTTCTTCGAGCATTAAGTGCGTTTTAAACTTAATTCCAGGAAAGATCGACCAGCTACATCCATCGGAAGACGGATTGCGTCATGACAACCACTTCAAGCAGTTGCAAATACGACGTCACGATACATTTCATCAGCGGGGCGAGATTTCGCCACATTACATCGGTCCATATGCAGAAAGACGATCTGCTGGGCGAATTCCAGTTTTCCTGAGTCATCCTGGGATTACAAGTTCCAGAAAGAAAGAAGAAATCATATTCACGTCACGTAAATGTTTAAACAGTTTTTACATACTATTAAATATACATATTAAAGTTAATATGTTGCATTGATTTGACGTAAATAATAATGCATTTCAAATAATATGTTGCATTGATTTGACGTAAATAATAATGCATTTCAAATAATATGTTGCATTGATTAGACGTAAATAATAATGAATTTTAAATAATATGTTGCAAATCAGCACATGTTTGAATAAAAAAATCTTCTAGAACTTTTGAAATATTATAACTGCAATATTAGAGTCATACCTACAGTTGATTAACATGAAACTACATAATAATATAAAAAAAATTAATAATTTTATGCAGTTCCAAAAAATATTTTATGAATAACGTTGAATGTTTCTTTAAAAATAAATTCATATTTTGCAAATATTTCTAATGATTTTACAATTCTTGCAATTTTCACAAATCAGTTATCAATTTTAAAATAATGTGCATGAATCTGAAAAACATCTTAACAAAAACATGTATGATTCTTGAATTTCATTATATTATTAATTATTTGACATTATTGATTTAACATTATTATTCGAAATCTTTGAAAACTATTTAGTGTAGACTACTTCCATTCAAATTTTTGGTTTGCGTCTTTGATTATCCACGCAGTATTTACAAACATTTTCAACACAAATACATAGATGGTTCTAAACATATGTATTAAAGTTTTCCTGATTTTTTTACTTGATAGTGAATGGTTAAAGATAATCTTATGTTAACTAATTACATTTTGCTTAAATACGTATTTAAATCTTAAGCCTTACATGCATTAAACTTGTCCATTTAAATACTACGAAAATGTCAGAATGATATCGGATGAAGAAATTCCCAACTTGAAGAAAACATTTGAACCAACTACGAATAAACTCTTCTTCTTCTTCCTAGCACTATCCCAACTCATTGCCTAGGTAGGCTGTTGGGGTCGGCTCTTCTCGTTCTCAGGTTATAACTTCTTCGGTTCTGAGTGTCGCTTTCATCTAGGCCGTTTCTTTGTAGGATTTTGGAGCATTGGGTCATCCAGGAGTTCTTTGGTCTACCTCTGGATGACTGTCTTTGAAGCTCTATAGACATTGCCTGCTTCACTGTGTGGTCTGGTGGTCTCCGTCTTATGTGCCCATACCATCTTAACTGTCGTTCCTCTAGCTTACTGTTTATGTCAGTGACACCCAGGCTACCACGAATGCGTGAGCTTTTAATTTTATCTTTTAATGATACTCCTGCGGTCCATCTAAGCATTCGCATTTCTGCTGATTCGAGTTGCCTAGAGTAGGAGTTGTACATAGTCCAGCATTCGGAGCCATACATTATCGCGGGTCTAACAATAGTCTGGTATGTCTTTCCTTTAAGTTTTATTGGCATTTTCGTGTCGCACAAAATTCCTGTTACGGATCTAAATTTCATCCATCCCACTCCTATCCTATGGTTGACAGATAGGGTAGTGCATCTTTGCATATGTTTTTCCATGAAGCTTTGGTTGATTGACTGTGGTTTTTATCCACCGATGGTCGTCAGACGTGGAACCAGAGTGACCCAACTAACTAGGGCTGGATCCGCTATCATTGCCCGTTTATGGTCAATTATCGGATTAAACTAATGAGCCTGGATACCCATTAGATATGGTGTATGCGACTGGTACCCGAATATGTCGAGTTGCCACACCCACCATTTGTGAGCCGCCACTAACATGCGGAACAGACGCTCACTGCTTCTCACTTTAGCCGTACTTTTGGGGTCCCCCGACGGATTGGTTACCATCAACTTCACCCTCCAGTCCGTTGCCCGTTGGTCACCGCGTGAAGGTATGAGAAGCGAGGGTGGGAGAAGCTATGTCGGTCCAGGCCCTAGGACCAATGTATTGCGCTATAACCACCCGGCCAACAACTACGAATAAACTGGATACAAAGAAAACCGAAAACATGGAATCGTCAAACGGAACTAATCCCGATTCAAATATCAATTATGTAACAGTCAGGTTACCACCATGCTGGAGAGAAAGTATATCGCTTTGGCTAGTACAGGCGGAAGCGCAATTTGCTAATTCACGTGTTAAGGACGACTTTACTAAATATAACATAATTATTGCAGCGCTAGATTCTCAAACTCTACAATGCGTTAGCGATATTGTCACAAAACCACCCGCAACTGACAAATATTTAAGCCTCAAAGCGGCACTTATTGACAGACTGCAAGATTCGTCTGAGAAGCGACTCACCCGACTACTTACTGGAATCCAGCTGGAAGATCGGAAACCAACCGGACTCCTCCGACACATGATGGAACTTGCCGGACCAGCTTTAGCGGACAGTGCTATAGTGAGAACACTCTGGTTGCAGCGTTTACCGCAACACGTCCAAGCAATCCTGTCAGCTTTAACCGACAATGACACGAATCAGCTCGCGTTGGCGGCTGATAAAATAATAAACGTCTACCAGTCATCCGAATGCAGTGCTGTAGACCATCAAAATAAACCGGGTACCTCAAGAAAGGAAAATACGGAAAATTCTATATTATTACAACTTCAACAGCAAATTTCCGACCTTACACATGAAGTGTCACGTTTAAAAATGTCTCAAAATAACAACTTTACAAACTTCCGTGGACGACAAAACCAGAGCCCACGTCGAAATTACTCTTACAACAATTCATCACAACAGAATCCCGCTGGAAGGCCGAGGTCCAGGTCTCGCGGTAGATCACCCAAGAGGAATCCTGATGGATTATGTCATTTCCATAGACGTTATGGCGAAAAATCCTTCAGATGTTACCAACCATGTAATTTCAAAAACAAAAATTCGAGAAACGACAACGACAACCTCTCAGTAGGGACGTGCGAGATCCCGAGTAACACATGTCGTCTCTTTGTTTGTGATCTACAAACTAGACAAAAATTCCTAGTGGACACTGGGGCGGACGTTTCTGTCATTCCTAGAAACCCGTCATACAACAAAAATAACATCACTTCTGACAACTGTCCAGCTACACTATATGGTGCCAACGGAAATCCCATCAAGACATACGGCACAAGAACTGTAGAACTCGATTTTGGCCTACGTCGAGCACTAAAATGGCGATTTATTGTGGCTGATGTATCAAGACCAATCCTAGGTGCAGACTTTCTTCATCATTTCAACCTAACGGTGAATTTAAAAAAGTCAACATTCGCAGACCAGTCAACAGGATTAGTCATAAAAGGAATAACTCATAAGGGACCTACATCCGGTATTTCCACAATTTCTTCATCGCAAAAATACCGTGATATTCTAAACAAATTCCCAAACTTAACAAGACCTATCATGAAGACATCAGATACCAAAAAACACTCAGTGACCCACTGCATCGAAACCCGAGGACCACCCGTTACCGAACGAGCCCGCAGGCTAGCACCAGCCCTACTGGAAGCGGCGAAGAAAGAATTCAAATATCTGATGGAACAAGGGATCTGCAGGCCTTCTAAAAGCAATTGGGCCAGCCCGTTACATATGGTAAAAAAACCCAACGGCGAGTGGCGTCCTTGCGGCGATTACCGTCGTCTCAATGCTAAAACGATCCCGGATAAATTTCCAATACCTCAACTTCATGATTTTGCACACAAACTTGCAGATGCAACCCATATTCAGCACAATTGACTTGACCAGGGCTTATCATCAAATACCAGTGGAACCTGAAGACATTCCGAAGACTGCCATCGTCACACCATTTGGATTATTCGAATTCACATCCATGCAATTTGGTTTATCAAACGCAGCGCAAAGCTTTCAACGTTTTATGTATGCTGTGACAAGAGATTTGGACTTTTGTTTCGTATACCTTGATGACATCCTGATTGCTTCTAAAAATGAAGAAGAACATAGAAAACACTTGGAAATATTACTCAAACGCCTTGCTGAATATGATCTAGTAATCAACATTAACAAATGCCAATTTGGCGTACCTACAGTCAACTTCCTGGGTCACACAATAACACAAAAAGGAATGTCGCCTATCAAAGAAAAGGTGAATGCCGTCATAAATTTTCCATTACCTAAAACAGCAAAAGACTTGCGACGTTTTTTAGGCATGTTGAACTATTATAGAAGATTCCTCCCTAAGGCTATCAACACTCAAACTAAATTATTTGATTGCATTGCCGGTTATAAGAAAAATGACAAGAGGGAAATAACTTGGAATCAAGAACTGACGGACGCATTCAAGGAATGCAAACAACTCTTAGCTGACGCAGCATTACTCGCACACCCAAATACCAACGCTAAAATAGCTATAATGGTTGATGCTAGCGACATAGCTATGGGTGCGTCATTACAACAGTCAAATGGCGATTCTTGGGAACCTTTAGCATTCTTTTCCAAGAAATTTTCACCAGCACAGCGAAAATACAGTACCTTCGATCGAGAACTTACTGGTGTTTTCGAAGCGGTAAAATATTTTAGAAGTCATATTGAAGGTCGAAATTTCACCATCTATACAGATCACAAGCCAATCACCTTTGCTTTTTGCAAGAAGCGAGCCTCTAGCTCTCCACGTCAAGAGAGACAGTTGGATTACATTGCCCAATTTTCAACGGACATCAGGCATATCTCTGGAGAACAAAATATAGTAGCGGACGCACTATCTCGAATCGAAGAGATTAACAGCCCTACTTCTATTGACTACAGGCAGATGGAGAAAGCGCAGTGTCAAGACGACGGACTTATGAAGGCAAAAGATGACACCGCCCTCGCCTTATGTCAAATGGTGATTCCAGGCTCGGAAGCTTCAATATGGTGTGACGTATCAACGGGCCACATCAGACCATTCGTACCCGCTTGCATGCGAATGCAGGTAATCGAAAGTGTACACAATGTTTGCCATCCTGGCATCCTGGGAACGACAAAGACCATAAAACAAAGATTTGTTTGGCCTAACATGGCGACAGACATAAAAAACTTTGTCAAACAATGCATAGCTTGCCAAAAAGCTAAGGTCTCTCGACATACGGCTGCACCATTAGCAACGTATTTACTACCAGAGGATCGATTCCGTAATATTCATATCGACCTGGTTGGACCTCTCCCAGCGTGTAATGAGTACCAATATATACTCACTATGATTGACAGGTACACACGATGGCCCGAAGCAATCCCTTTGAAAGATATGACTGCAGAAACCGTCGCTACTGCACTGACAACACATTGGATTGCCCGTCACGGAACCCCAGATACCATCAGTTCGGATCAGGGCAGACAATTTGAGTCCTGCCTCTTCAAAAAACTAACCGAAAAGTTTGGAATAAAACATTCTAGGACCACCGCGTACCACCCACAAGCTAACGGTATGATCGAGAGATGGCACCGCACCTTAAAAGCCTCTCTCATGGCTTGTGGCGATCGAAATTGGGTCGAAAGCCTCCCACTAGTTCTACTTGGTTATATATCGGACGGCTACAAAATACGTTCGAAGCCATTAAACCAACCCCTGCCAGTGTTCATGGTACAGAAAAGTTTTTTGTCCACAAAGACCTACCTAGCGCGACACATGTGTTCCTCAGAACTGACGGTGGAAGAAGACCACTGCAGAATCCGTACGAAGGCCCGTACAAGGTGGAAGAACGGAATGAAAAAACATTCCTAATTACTGTAAAAGGAAAACCTAAGCGTGTCACAATAGACCGCCTCAAACCTGCTTTTGTTCCTGCAGAAGAAAATGTATCTGTTCCTACATCTGTTCCAGTATTACCAGAAATAATCAGAACCACAAAATCTGGTCGAAGAGTTCATTTCCCAGACAGATTAGGACAGTTTAAAGCATAAAAAGGCATTTCTTTTCCTAAAAAAAATAAATAAATGATCTAACTAACCTATGTACTTAGTTATGTATAAGCAAATCTTATATACCTATACTTAGAAATGTCACACCACGCTAATGTCCTAAATATATAATAGCTTAATAATATGTCTTATATTGTTCATGTAAAACAATGTATCACATATTACCAAAATATATAACTGTACAAACATGTTTTTTATAATTTTAAAAATATTCCGCAAGCGTTAATAGTTTTTAAGTTTTTTTTATATACTTTCACCATTCCGCAAATAGCGAAGAAATTGCAACTTGCATTGAAAATAATTACGCTTTACGCGTTGAAGCCTTGTATAATTTTAAGCTATAATTTTAAGCACTTTTAGGCTATATTTTTTAATATCAAATTCACAGATGATAAAATTTTTTAATGTAGTAATATAATATAACATGTGATAATTTATGCGATAATTCTATCCAAATGTTTATGTAAACATGTAAATGTTATTTGGCATTCCATATGTAATAACAATAGTTTACAATGGAAATAAAAATGGAATATGCCAGACTGGATGAGGACACTGCCCAGTTTCATTTTTGTTTAATATTACTATCTCCATTAATATGTAGAGATAATAAATAACATATTTCGATATACAGTTGAAAATAATTTTAAAAAATAATTCCTGTTGTATTAAATTTAAAAATGTACAATTGTGTGTTATAATCACTGACAAGTTCTCAACTTTATAATTTTTTTTTCTTTTTAAATCATGTATACTACTATATGTTTCTTACTTTATATATCGTTTAACAACTGGGGGCGAAGTATGTAGACGGTACCTACCAGCGACCTGACAGCGAACTGCACAAAATAATTATTAATTTAATTTCCTGATTATGGCAACATTCTGTGTTCAACACAACGGTCCGCCAGTGAGCCGACCGAATCATTCTTGATTTCCCGCTGGACCCGACTGGTTGTGCCTTCTACATTACCGTCTACATTCTAGAATCGTCCATGTAAATTTTATTGTCGCGTATTACAATGTGTTCAAATAAACTCAGTGAATTTCAATATTCTTTTATTAAAAACAACCTTCTGATATTGAGAGTCCTTTAGGATCTGTTTTAACCCAAAACACATAAGTAAGTAAAATCCTAAAATAGAATGGGAAAACTTGATATGTCCCTAGGTATCCATGTGACTTGAATTCACAGAAAGGCCAAAGCAACCACGTGCGCCTGCATCTGTCTCTGTGATTTTACACGCAGATGGAGGCGGCAGTCGGATATTATTAGACCTAAATATTTAGTCAATAGCGTGGCCGGAAATCGCAATAAAAAATTAGAAAGCTAACTTGGAAATACACCCATTAGTCGGCAGATTTATCTCTAGACCCTCATTAAGTAGTAATTCTGAAATGGGAACGTTAAGCCAGCAACCCGGCAATAAAACAAACCTTCGCCCAAGGCTAGGCTAAATTGTAATTGTTTGAAGGTCATATTTAAAAACGTAATTTTAAAATATTGAACATTAAGTATAAATCTAGATGTAAGAGTAATTGTCGACTTAGATTAGAAATTTAATTGCAACCAGATATTAATTAAGTGTATGCATGCATAATGTTAAGATACTTAAATATATATTAAGATTTTGAACCGTAAGTTAGTACGAATCAGCCAGACAGCGCAATCTAGCGGTGAGAATGGCGATGCCAGCGCCACGGACTCAGCCAACGCACCGAAGTGGTGTAAAGCGGAACCACTATAGTTCAGCACCCCACCACAGGCGCGCTACGGTCACCAGATTGCGCGGGTGAATACCACTGATTCAGCTCTCGACAGTCACGCTCTCGCCTCTCAGGAGTCACCATCTCGCGTCCACCGAGAAACCTCTTGCCCTCCCCCTTGGAGCGGTCACCGAGGCTCCTCCCGTAACCCCGCGAACTTCCGCCCAGGAAGCCAGAGTGGTCGCCAGACTTCCGCCCAGGAAGCTGCCCTCTCAGAAATCGCTGCCTGCCGACTCCGCCCTCCGGAGCCTTGGCCCAGGCTGAACTGATTCCGCCCTTCGGAACCAACCCAAGTTGCCGCTTTTGTGTATCAGTGATAAGTGCAAACGTGGAGTACGTGGTTCCAGAATCATCGTAAAGGGAAGTGCCTAAACAATTTTTGCATATTTATCTTGTAACGTGACCCAACTTTTAAGACATTGAATGAACAATAATTTAGGATTAAGAAAAGGGACAATTAATTTTAAGAATTACAATTTAAAACTATCACTAAGCTAGATTAAGACTAACCCTTCTTTATACATTTTTTTAAATAAATTTTAGTCGTGTTCGAACTGAAGTAACTTCTTTTTTTTGTACTCGTTCCTCCTTATCTTTTACCTGAATAATATTAATTATTAACTTCCCTTAAGTATAATTGTAACAAACTCACATATACCGATTTTTTAGTTTTGTTGTACTATTAAGAACCATTAAAATTAATAATAAATTAAATCAATTGGCGTCTTTCAAACATGTATTTGAAAATATTATGTTATTCGTTGCTTCAGTACCTACCGTAAGGCGAATGTCATAGACTAACCATCTGTTTTTTTACAAACATCTATGGCCTAGCTGTCAAAAAAGAATCCAGATAATGAAGCTCGATTTGTCGAAAATTTAATCAAGGTGAATATCATTGTTCACACTTGTTCCTGAAATAAAAACTTGACGTGGAACATTACGGTCAGTAAGTACTTGCATGAATAAATATTTTTCATATTATTGTAGAAAGCAATCACTTTGTGGTTTGACATATTTATTAAAAATAATAATATTTAGAACCGACCGGTTTAGCTTTACTCAAGCATCTTCAGGGTAAAAATTATTACTAAACAAGAAGTACAGAGTGTGAGCTTATATAAAATAATTAAACAGATGGAGACAACAAAATATTTTTTGTGTATGGACAGGGACAGAGCGTCAACTGAATTCCTTCCTCAATCTTATTAACTCTTATCATAATCAGATTAAATTCACATTAGAAATATAGAATAATTCAACCTTATTTTTTTAGACCTTACCTTATCGATCGTCAATAACAAAATTGATTTTAACATATTTCGTAAACCCTCCTTTACTGATATTGTAATCCACAGTACATCGAATCATCCATTTACACTTAAGCACTCCACATTCCATTCAATGGTCCATCGTTTGGTCACAATTCCAATGTCAGATAATAATTTTGCTAATGAACTAAAAATAATTAAAAAAAAAATAGCGGAAAATAATGGCCACGAATCATCTTTTATACTAACTAGTAATTATAAACTAAGCTTACACTTCTCAAATTATACCGAATCCATTAAATTTCATAATTTTAACTCCCTCCAAACACGACGTCTAATTTTTGATCAAATCTTATTATTTAAAATCCTAACTAATGGTCTGGACTCACCAGAACTTACCAATTTAATAAATCTTCATATTCCGTCTAGATCAACCCGACAATCTGATTTATTTTATCTACCCTCTTGTAGAACAAACATTCGAAAAATTCCCCAATTCCTCGTATATGTGCACAATATAATACAAAATTATACAGCATTGACGTTTTTGGTAATAACCTAAATAAATATCGATATAAAGTAATGCGTACGATCGATTATTAATATAAGAGTATGGAATGTATCGGAAGCATCTCCTATCCTTTTCCTATTTTCCCCTTCCTCTCCCTTTCCTAACACCAAATTAATTTTAAGATACTAAAACTTCATTTTTTATGCACTTTAACATAAGAAACTTCTGTGGCTTGACTTCAGTTAACTTGTATATTTATATCTTTCGTTGTATATTATATAAAATCTGTTTGTTTCTTACAAAATAAATAAATAAATTAATTAATTAAATAATTTTTTCAAACCATTTTGGCAGACCGCCTTTATTAGAGTTTTATGTCGCCTCCACTAACCCAATAAGTACACTAAATTAGGGAATACATTTGCTAATATTAATCTTGACTAAGCGAGTGTGGCGACTACGTCACATCTCGCATACCCAGTGACCACTAGCAACCTCAGTCAATATATGAACGAGCTCCTTAACAGACGCGTCATTATTATTACTCCCCATTTTGTATTGACTCCCACACACATCAACTTAATGCATACCTGAAATGGAGACCCTGACGCGATTACAAAGAGTGTTTGCGAACCATGGAGTGATAATCTTTCGTCAAAACGTGCACATTTCTTCGATATTGTTATCGAACTGAAGTCGCTAGTGGTAACTGGTTAGTTGCTGTACAGACAATGTTTATGTAGGTGTAGCGAGATGTGACATAACCGCCACACGAGAAATGATTGATCTCATTTTCACTTATGAAGATACGGAATAACGTCTTGGGGAAACTCGTGCAAGACAAGTATAGGTTACATTCAACTATTCCAAAACTACGACTAAGCTTTTGGTAAGCAAAGTATTTTGCACAAAGCAGAGATATAAAATTATTTAGTTTTTTATTTAGTTATAAAGAAATCCGTTTTATATCTTTTATAAACCATTAAGAATTACTTGTTGATACCATTTACTTCTATTGCGTTTAGGCACACTTAACACTTAATGTAAAACTTATTGTTTTTACCATTAAGGCATAATCCAAGAAAAGCTGCAAAGCTTAAAGGTTCTTTAACATCCGTCGGAAGTGCATTGAATATCTTGAACCTTTGAAATAGAGAAAGTTTTGGGTTCTCAACAAATTTGTTTGCGGAAGTCGAAAATCTCCACAATTTTTCTTTATTTCGAAATTAAAATTTACTATATAACTATATTTTTGAACTTAATTATAATTATTCAGCTCAAAAATAATGGTCTCACATTTAACAAGGGATTTTAGCAACTGTTTGTATTTTGGTAAGCAATTTATTGGTCTACAACCTTCAAATTGTTTTTCGTGTATGATTTTGAGAATTGGCGATGTTAAAGCAGTGTGCAGTTTGCCAAGAGTACTGTTCGAATGGTCCCGATGGTCTTGGATGCGGACAGATGCATATAAACGACACGACCTCTTGTCATTTATTGGTTAATGTTTTAGTTCGATTAAGTAGATATTCCATTGACCATTACACCGTGAGCTCGTTTGTAAATCTGTTCGAGAATCAAAGGTTTTTTTCGCCGGTGAATACATCGATACCAGAAACGGGCATCTGGACTCCTTTTTATTAAAAATATTAAACCTTTGTTAACTTTCCATAAACCTTATATATCGTTTGTTATTACAGGTAGCACTGACTTGGAGACTGTTCCCATGAAGGAAGAACCAGGACAAGATGAAGGGGGAACTTCTTATACGGAAATAGACATAGATCTGCCGGATGTTAAAAAAGAATGCTTAGAGCACTCTGAAATAATTGCCCAAATAGCAGGTAATTCGACTTTCAAACGAATCTTTGTAAATTCACAATTTGTGTCCTTCATTTAATGTCTTCTGTTATGATTTGATTTTTTTAACATTTGTAAAACTTTGTCCGGAATCTTTTTTAGACTTAGTACCAAACCTGAAGAGGCATCCCGGGATAGAACGATTCTCTTGTAGCTATTGTAACTACTCTTGCTCACGTAAGTCAGTGGCAGAATGGCACTTGCGTACCCATACTGGAGAAAAACCATTTTCATGTTCCGACTGCAAGAAATCATTTTTACAAAAGGAAAATTTGACAAAACAAATGTTGATTCACAGTGGAGAAAAACCTTTTTCATGTTTCGACTGCAAGAAATCATTTTCTCTAAAGGGAAATTTGACTAAACACATGTTGATTCACAGTGGAGAAAAACCTTTTTCATGTTCCGACTGCCGCTCTTCATTTAATCAAAAGGTATCTTTGAAGAGGCACATGCTGACTCACAGTGGAGAAAAGCCTTTTTCATGTTCCGACTGCAAGAAATCATATTCTCAAAAGGAAAATTTGACTAAACACATGTTGATTCACAGTGGAGAAAAACCTTTTGCTTGTGTTCCATGTACATATTCATTTTCTCGAAAGCAAGGTTTGATGAGGCATATGCTGACTCACAGTGGAGAAAAACCTTTTGCTTGCGTTGAATGTACATATTCATGTTCTCGAAAGCAAAGTTTGATGAGGCACATGCTGACTCACAGTGGAGAAAAACCTTTTGCTTGTGTTGAATGTACATATTCATGTTCTCAAAAGGAATGTTTGAAGAGGCACATGCTGACTCACATTGGAGAAAAACCTTTTGCTTGCGTTTACTGTACATATTCAAGTTTTAGAAAGCAATGTTTGAAGACGCACATGCTGTCTCACAGTGGAGAAAAACCTTTTGCTTGCGTTGAATGTACATTTTCATGTTCTCGAAAGCAAGGTTTGAAGAGGCACATGCTAACTCACAGTGGAGAAAAACCTTTTGCTTGCGTTGAATGTACATTTTCATGTTCTCGAAAGCAAGGTTTGATGAGGCACATGCTAACTCACAGTGGAGAAAAACCTTTTGCTTGCGTTGAATGTACATATTCATGTTCTCGAAAGGAAAGTTTGAAGACGCACATGCTGACTCATAGTAGAGAAAAACCTTTTGCTTGCGTTTACTGTACATATTCATTTTCTGAAAAGCAACGTTTGAAGTGCCACATGCTGACTCACAGTGGAGAAAAACCTTTTGCTTGCGTTTACTGTACATATTCAAGTTCAAGAAAGCAATGTTTGAAGTCGCACATGCTGACTCACAGTGGAGAAAAACTTTTCGCTTGTGTTGACTGAACATATTCATGTTCTGGAAAGCGAGGTATGAAAAGGCACATGCTAACTCACAGTGGAGAAAAACCTTTTGGTTGTATCGACTGTGCATATTCATGTTCTGAGAAGGGACAGTTGAAGGAACATATGATGACTCACAGTCGAGAAAAGCCTTTTACATGTTCCGACTGCAAAAATTCATTTTCTCATAATAAAAATTTGACTAAACACATGTTGATTCACAGGGAATAAAATCCTTTTGCTTGTGTTGAATGTACATATTCATGTTCTCGAAAAAAAGTTTGAAGACGCACATGCTGACTTACACTGGAGAAAAACCTTTTGCTTGTGTTCACTAAACATATTTATGTTCTGGAAAGCGAGGTTTGAATAGGCACATGCTAACTCACAGTGGAGAAAAACCTTTTGCTTGCGCTTTTGCTTGCATTTAATGATCTTATCCGAAAAAAAATAATAATTCAAATAATAAAAGAAAAACAAAATCACAGTTTTTCAACTGAAAGACGTACTCGTCAAAAACATATATTTCCAATACAAAAATGTAACACCTCATTCGCACAACATCATTTCACATTCGTAGGCAAAAAAAACTTTAATAACCTACCTGATTATATCAGAAAAATCGAAGACGACAAAACCCTACTCACTGCGATTAAAGAACATTCAACGTAAAAAAATCAAAATAACGAAATTCGTCAAATAAATAATGTAACGTTGTAAATCGTTAAATTGTGCATTGTTGATATACATTTATATTTTTAATTTTATTAACTCCTTAAATTATTAATAAGAATACTGTTCATCTCGATACTCAGCATCTCTTTTAAAGACAAGCGTCTGCTTCCATAAAAGAGTAACATCAAA
This sequence comes from Hesperophylax consimilis, assembly GCF_061612785.1. Classification (NCBI taxonomy): domain Eukaryota; kingdom Metazoa; phylum Arthropoda; class Insecta; order Trichoptera; family Limnephilidae; genus Hesperophylax; species Hesperophylax consimilis. The sequence continues at coordinate 501,287 of NC_142855.1, forward strand.
AAATTAAAAAAAAAATTGTGAAAATTTATATTTTATGTATCATTATTGTAAGCAAATATTATTATACATGGTAAACTGTTTAATTATAAAATAATTAAAAAAAAATTTAAAAAAAAAAATTATTTAACACTGCAAATTATATTAATTTGCATACTTATATATGTATTTTTTCATTATTATTCTAGTACTCCATAAGTTGAGCTCCAGGAGCTCGTGTTTATGGGAGGAGTATTTACCTTTAGAGGAAAAATAATGATTTTTGAAACATTAATCAAAAATTTATGAAATAAATACAAACATAATATTAACATAGGTACACAAATAAGAAAAGTGTTTTTTAAAGACAATTAAAATAATATATCTTTATACAGATAAGTTAGTGTAAGGAAATTAAGGGTTGAATATATCAGGTACACAAATAAGAACAATAGTGTTTCAAAGAATATTAAAATTATATATCTTAATATTTGGCTAATTTAAATACCTAGCGCCATTTTTGTGAAAAAAAAACAACTCAAGGTTACAGATTAAGTAAATGCAAGCAAAATTAATGGTACAATATATCTTGAATTAGTTTTGTATGGGAGATACTATCAAATGCCTTACGTAAATCAATAAAATGCCCAGGCATTTGTGTTTTTATCTAATGCACTGTATATATTTGAAGTTCTGCAATGGCATCATGAGTGCCTAGTTTCACTCTAAATCCAAATTGGCTTCGACTTATTATTTTCAATATAGAACAAGAGTTGCTTTTTTACGATCTTTTCGTAAATTTTCGCAATGTTTGAGACAAGAGATATAGGTCGATAATTCGATATCTCTTCAGGGCTGCCATATTTAAAAACGGGTTTTACAATAGATTTATTATAAACGGAGGGGAATATTCCTCTATTCAAACTCATGTGTGTAATTGGAAGCTTAATAACTCATTGTATTTTTTCAATATTTCTACTGTGACTCCATCAAACCCTGGTGCAGATCCACCTTTTAATTCACTAGTAATATTTTTTATGTCATCTGTTATTACCGGCTGAAAAACTGACAGATTATTTTGTTTAAGACAGTCCTTAGCGAAATTATCTATTTTATAATTTTCATCATTCATTGTAGCTAAATTTTGACCGACGTTAGTGAAATATTGATTGAAGGCATTAGCACATTTTGTTGGTTCCATCAATAGAATTTTTTCCGATATTAATTTTTGTATTTGATTTTGTTTGATTTTCTACTATTTATTTCATTTGTTGTTTTCCATATATGTTTTACACCAGAGGTTCCCAAACTTTTTTGTGTCGTGGACCCCCATGTTCATTTCATGGACCCCCATTTTTTTTTCGCTGACGTAGACCCTTTGCAGGTTGTCATAGACCCCTGGGGGTCGATATAGACCACTTTGGGAATCACTGTTTTACTCTATGTTTAGCCGCATCAATTTCATTTTTGTAAAAGTTTTCTTTAGTTGTTTTTAGAAAAACAGGTTAATTTGTTCCTAATTTTTTTTAATATTAAGTTTATATTATTTTATCTAAGGGAAATTTCTTTGTTTAGCGATATAACTCTTCTTTTTTTCTAATAGACACGACTAAGAAAAATAATAATATCGAAAGAGAGGATCAATATTGGATTCACAAGAGCACACGTAGAAGACTGTGACCCACTGATCCAATGCTATCATTGCCTTGGTTACGGACACACCTCACTGAGATGCCTCGAAAACTTAAAGAATCCCAGATGCCTCAACTGTGCAGAAGAGCACAAAATACATCACAAAAAACAAGAGCCTGCCAAATGCCACAACAATGATCATGCAGCTAACAGTCCCGATGTGGATTCCACAAGAAAATGTTACAAAATGCGAAATTTCACTGAGAAATACGATAAAATAATATTTCGGAATATTTTTGTCATACTTTAACACTAGAAAGACCGAAGCGGTCATTTTGACCGCTTCGGTCAAAATGACCGCTGTTTTTGTCATTAATTTTACATATTTGGCTCTACAAAAGTCCGGGAACCTCGGAGCATAGTGAATCTTTCCTCTTTCGGAGCGCTATGTTACTAGAAACCTCGGAAAAATACTGTCCAAACATTTTTAAACATTTGATCGCTCAAGATCAAATTTACAATTTTTATATACAAACATTTCTTATTTTTTGTCGTATCTTGACAAACTAATAATCTAGTTGTCAAGATACAAATTGTATTAACTATAATGTCATTAACTATATGTAAATGTAATACAGACGAGCTTGCAAAATCTTTTGCAAATCTCAAATTTAAGCGTCCACCTTCGGCAAGCCCACCGCGAAAATGAATAAGCAACATTATTCGGTGGCTTATGTACTCTCATGTAAAATCCCTTTTCGGTCGGCAGTTACATGTCGCATGAGCGTCAACCGAATAAGATGTAAGCAGCGACATAATCTACAATAAATCAGTTCATCTTTATACACAAAAAGCGTTTTATTACCTTTCTACAAGTGACTCCTGCCCTTCACCTGCCTCGCCTTGCCAAGTCTTCTGATCCAAATCTTCTGGTGTTTACCGCCTCAAGATAAGTCGGCCCTGTTAGGCGACCGCAAAACGCGAGCAGAGACAACAGCACACTCAGTGCCCACTATACACCGAGCACCGGGTAAGGGAGGCAGACAGCAATAAAGTTCATTAACCTTTTTTTTAATATTATATTTGATCAAGAAAAAATTTTACAATGTGTGATATACATATATATTTCAGTAGTAATAAGATAAAAGATATTATGATACGATTATTATTTTACAACGTTCTCACATAATAAGCAATTGCTTGTGTGTATGGGATGAGGTATTATTTGTTTAGTTTCTAACATTTTTTTATTGTGTTTTGAATTCTTTGAATCTATCATTAAGTGATCTTATATTTTCTGGCAATTTATTAAAGAAATTTTTTCCTAAGTATTTGTAGTTTTGTTTACCCAAAGATTTTTACAAATCGGAATTGGTAGCATGTATTTTTGCGTGAGATTTGCTGTGTTTTTCAATGGTACGGTTTTGTTTAGGATATCATATTTGTAAACTTGTAAGGTTGAGTGATACAGGAAAAGAGTATTTAATTTTCTGACTTTAAATTCTTTGAAAATGAGTTCAGATGAAAATAAAAATGATTTCTTTAATATTATTTTAATTATTAGTTTTTGCGCAATGTGAAGAGGTTGTGTGTGAGTTTTATAGGCGCCCCCCATTCAACTTTTACAACAATCATCATCATCGACCGAAGGGAGCATCACCATCGGATGAATACACGGTTTAGATCCGGCGCCTAAATCTACTGTCTTGTGCGGAATCCTGTCCAGTACATATTGGATGACAACCATGTCTTACCATTTCTGTAGATGAGGGATGAGAATGTGTGCGAAAGTTAAGTGGTTACTGTATATTGTGTTGGGATTTCTAATTGATTCGAAAAGAAAAGTAACCTAAAAATAGTACCTAAACCTAACGCTGTTTTACTCTGACAGCCGGTATTATCGTATATCTGATCCGAAATCCCGATTTTATCTTTTACGTGGCATTATTCAAGAATATCTGAGAAAAACAAATATAAAATTAGGTAGACGTGACAGTGTCAGTTTAAACCTTCCTATGTTAGTGTACTTATTGCGTTAGTCGTTGAGTTTGATTACGAACTGAGTGATTTGCTGGGATAGAAAATATCAGCACTAGAACGTACACATAACTATGGCAAACTTTGAATAATTTAGTTAACTGCGTGGGTGAAACAGTGTGAGACATATTGTGTGGAAATAAAGGAATGTTTAACAGAGACGAAAGAAAGCTTCAATAAAAGTAAGGATATACTTAGAAAATACGGTGTCAGATTAAGAAAGCCGGATAAATATATTTCTATTGAGGCAGGTACATACTGATTGCAATATTCCACAGCATAGGTTATTTCAGGAACGCGTGTGAACAATGATATACACCTTCTTTATGTTTGCAAATTTAAATTTCCAGCAAATCCGGCTGTATTGGGGGTCCAATGACTAAGTAAAACTTTGACAGCTAGGCCATAGATGTGTATTAAAAAGAGATATTTAGTCGACGACTTTTACTTCACGGTAGGTACTGGTTCAACAAATATTTCAAAATATGTTTCGGTCGCGCCATTTCAACAGTACATAATATTATTCCATTTACTTTAATAATATTAATTTAATTACATAATAAATCCATCAACTCCAATGTTCACTCTTTTCTGCCGATGGCAGTTCCTATTTAATATATATATATATATATATATTTTTTTTATGTTAACCAAGAACCGATTTCGCACGATTTTTGCCGCAAAGTACCGTATTGCGAAAGACGGTCCCCTTAGGATGGAATAACTGTCAAATCGCATACGCTTTCCACGCCATTTCAGACGACTTAAAGTTTTGTCATAAATCGTCCCATATTAATGCCGTCGACTCGTTATTGTATCCCAATAATAGGCGTGAACACGTGTTTCAGCAAGATAAATATTTGAAGATGAAATAGTGGATTAATTGCATCATACATTTGAAATGAATAACCCAAGATGAATTTATCTTAGAATGGAACCAATCGTCCTTTCTTGTCTGTAATTCCCATTTACCCATAGTTGAATCGCCAGTATAAATTAAAAGAATAACATTATAATAACATTTTTTTGATTATTCCAACAAACCGGTTCTTATCAAAATTGTGCTCTCCCTTGTTATTAATCAACTTCTTAAATTCATTCCTTCGAAGAAAGTTTTATGTTTGTATTTTTGGCTCTTAATCATTTATTTATATATACGCCTAAAAAGGCTTTTACATAAAAGTGATGCATGATGTAGTGTACATAGGAGAATATCTGTATTATACAGGAGATACTGACAGTAAATAGATGTTAAGTTAACACAATTGTGAAACTATTATTACAAGTATAATGAGAAATCATTAAAAGAAATAATTTTAAAATAAGAAAACTAAATATGAAGCAATATTAGTAAAACGTAAGAGTAACCTAAAGTAAACAAGAAATTACAACAACACTTAATTAATAATAATAACAATTTGCAAATATAGACATTCGTGCTGACATATTCACTGCTAGTTACTATCACTACATAATTTCATTGTATCACATTCTAACTCATATTAACGACTGTTAAATTGATTGTACCTAATATTTTAATATAACTTGCGTGGCAACTTTTCCTTATCCCTCTCCTCCCCTTTCCCGTTCCAACCCAAGTCTATTTAAGTATAGTTAAAATCACTTTTATTTATTGCTGTTTATGGTAGGCATATTATAGGTTTATCGTTTGTTGAATTTACACTCGTATTATTCATGTTATTGATTAGTGTATCCTGTATTATCTTATTGTTTGATGATCGAACCATGAGTTCAAAATAAGCAGAAAAATATCGTAATTCTCTGTCTTATTGTCGCACAATCATGTTTTGAATTTTCATCAGTGTTTTTTTTAAATTTATTTAAATTTCTTGTTTCTTTCATAAAGAAATTCAATTTTCAAGTACTTTTGGGTTTTTTATTCACATATTAACAAGTTTCACTGACAAAGTTTCATCTTTAGTAAATAAGCTGTAAAAGTTCATTTTCTTAGTCCCTCGAGAAATATTTCGATATTTTTCTGCTGGACATTTTAACCCTGTGGTGTGTATTTACTACACTTTGCTTCTAATAACTTTAATAACTTTATAAATACAATAAATTCTGGGTTCAGATTTTAGATATTTCTTCGTTGTACATTTTTGCACTGAATTAAAAAATAATATTTTACATAGTTTTCAAATTCAATTAAAAAACAGAGATCAAATACACCAATACAATCAACCGTGTGACACTACTACGCGAAGAGTGAGCGAGGAAATGACACGCTATTGATGTCCAGCTTTAGTTCGCTATTCGGGAACATGAGAAATCCACAGGTCTACAGTTGTATTTTGACTTATAACATCAATACCTACGACCGCATAGCTGTGTGTGTGCGTCCAGCGCCTATCCAGCGCCTGTTGTGCCAGACGGCAGCCAGTCGGTCGCGGGCCGTCGTTAGATATGGACTCCTCTCACGTTTGTTTAGCATCTGCCGATGTTTTTTTATGTTTTCAGCAATTGAATTACAATTATTATCACTTTTGAAATATAATATAATAAACGTAAGCGATTAGCTATGAATATTCATATTTTTCCAATATTAAATCGCTTATTTTGAGATGTGACTACACAGCACTGGAACGCGTGGATTTTTTTAGCACGGTAAGGGAAAGGTTTAGTTTTTTGGGTTAAATAATGAATTGCTGAGTGCAATTATACTGTCTATGGTAGAACCATTTTTTTAAATGGCCTTAAATTTCTCAACCTCATCTTTCATCACCGCTCCGACAGCTATATCTGTGGTTAAGTAGTGTACAAACTTTTTCCATACAAAAAGTCCAAAGATGTCGATCTAGTGAGTTTTTTATGAGTAGATGATAAGTACTCAAGTAGTGACTTCTGGGTTCAGCAAACGGTCGTGTTTTCGAAGTGATAACAGTGCTATCAACGAGCTTAACAACAGACAAAGGTAACTAAATATATATTTTAAAAAATAAACACACACAGACTATGTTGTGATCTTTATGCCTTATATCACAAGAAATATAGGCAATAGAAATAAAAATTGCTTGGCAAACGGAGTATAGAAACCGTCGATCTTTATTTATTTTGTGAATAATTTTATAAGTTAATCAGAGGAAACTGTTACAGATTATCTCAGCTATTAATTTTGTATTTATTTTATATATTTAAACACCATAAAATGGCTTTTACAAGATTATTAATAGAGTGATTACAGAACAAGTAATGTGTTCACAAAAATATTATTGCAAGTGATATTGCAGTTGTTAATAGAAGTGCAGTGAGACAATACATAATTAAAAGAAGTATCTACTAGTGTAGTAATAGTTGAATGAATACTAGGTTTGTATAAGACATGACATAAATCGAGGTATGAGGTGCTTATGATAATGGATAGGAATTTAAATAAAATCAATTCTATTAAGGTGTAGAATGATTTAATAACAGATAATATTTTATTCTAACAGAACATTAATATGCATAAAAAAAAAGTGACTTGTTAACATGTATAATCTAGAAAAATATATCATGTTGTTTCTTGTATGCGTTCACATTTGTAATTTAAAAATACATTTTCTAGTAGTTTACAGTAATTTTTTTTATTAAGTAATTAAAGATTTTATTTAAATTCTATTAAAACGAAACGATAGGAAAAACTTCAACTTATCGATAGTATATTTTTTTTGTTTTCAAAATGTAAACCGATTCGTGGTAAAAATTAATCGAAAATAATAAAAGTTTAATTTTTATTATTTTCAACAAACTACTCACTTATTATAAACTAAAAATGTGTGTGCTCGCAAAACTCGAAAAGTAGTCGACCGATATCGCAGAAAATTTCAAATTTTGTTCTTATTAGTGCCAAAAGTGTTTAGAGAGTGTTTTTAATGGTAGAAAAAGTCGGGGACGTCTGAGTACCTCTGCACAAATGCGATACGGAGTGGAATTAAAGTCGATGTAATGTAGTTTTTTGACAGTAACATTGTGGTATACAGTAGTGGGTCCACTAATAAGTCATTAAATGTCGGGGACGCCTGAGGAGTACCTCTGCACCTAAATGATATACGGAGTGGAATTAAAGTCGATGTAATGTAGTCTATTGACAGTAAAATTGTGGTATACAGTAGTGGGTCCACTAATAAGTCATTAAATGTCGGGGACGCCTGAGGAGTACCTCTGCACCTAACTGATATACGGAGTGGAATTAAAGTCGATGTAATGTAGTCTGTTGACAGTAACATTGTGGTATACAGTAGTGGGTCCACTAATAAGTCATTAAATGTCGGGGACGCCTGAGGAGTACCTCTGCACCTAACTGATATACGGAGTGGAATTAAAGTCGATGTAATGTAGTCTGTTGACAGTAACATTGTGGTATACAGTAGTGGGTCCACTAATAAGTCATTAAATGTCGGGGACGCCTGAGGAGTACCTCTGCACCTAACTGATATACGGAGTGGAATTAAAGTCGATGTAATGTAGTTTTTTGACAGTAACATTGTGGTATACAGTAGTGGGTCCACTAATAAGTCATTAAATGTCGGGGACGCCTGAGGAGTACCTCTGCACCTAAATGATATACGGAGTGGAATTAAAGTCGATGTAATGTAGTCTGTTGACAGTAAAATTGTGGTATACAGTAGTGGGTCCACTAATAAGTCATTAAATGTCGGGGACGCCTGAGGAGTACCTCTGCACCTAACTGATATACGGAGTGGAATTAAAGTCGATGTAATGTAGTCTGTTGACAGTAACATTGTGGTATACAGTAGTGGGTCCACTAATAAGTCATTAAATGTCGGGGACGCCTGAGGAGTACCTCTGCACCTAACTGATATACGGAGTGGAATTAAAGTCGATGTAATGTAGTTTTTTGACAGTAACATTGTGGTATACAGTAGTGGGTCCACTAATAAGTCATTAAATGTCGGGGACGCCTGAGGAGTACCTCTGCACCTAAATGATATACGGAGTGGAATTAAAGTCGATGTAATGTAGTCTGTTGACAGTAAAATTGTGGTATACAGTAGTGGGTCCACTAATAAGTCATTAAATGTCGGGGACGCCTGAGGAGTACCTCTGCACCTAACTGATATACGGAGTGGAATTAAAGTCGATGTAATGTAGTCTGTTGACAGTAACATTGTGGTATACAGTAGTGGGTCCACTAATAAGTCATTAAATGTCGGGGACGCCTGAGGAGTACCTCTGCACCTAACTGATATACGGAGTGGAATTAAAGTCGATGTAATGTAGTCTGTTGACAGTAACATTGTGGTATACAGTAGTGGGTCCACTAATAAGTCATTAAATGTCGGGGACGCCTGAGGAGTACCTCTGCACCTAACTGATATACGGAGTGGAATTAAAGTCGATGTAATGTAGTCTGTTGACAGTAAAATTGTGGTATACAGTAGTGGGTCCACTAATAAGTCATTAAATGTCGGGGACGCCTGAGGAGTACCTCTGCACCTAACTGATATACGGAGTGGAATTAAAGTCGATGTAATGTAGTTTTTTGACAGTAACATTGTGGTATACAGTAGTGGGTCCACTAATAAGTCATTAAATGTCGGGGACGCCTGAGGAGTACCTCTGCACCTAAATGATATACGGAGTGGAATTAAAGTCGATGTAATGTAGTCTGTTGACAGTAAAATTGTGGTATACAGTAGTGGGTCCACTAATAAGTCATTAAATGTCGGGGACGCCTGAGGAGTACCTCTGCACCTAACTGATATACGGAGTGGAATTAAAGTCGATGTAATGTAGTCTGTTGACAGTAACATTGTGGTATACAGTAGTGGGTCCACTAATAAGTCATTAAATGTCGGGGACGCCTGAGGAGTACCTCTGCACCTAACTGATATACGGAGTGGAATTAAAGTCGATGTAATGTAGTCTGTTGACAGTAACATTGTGGTATACAGTAGTGGGTCCACTAATAAGTCATTAAATGTCGGGGACGCCTGAGGAGTACCTCTGCACCTAACTGATATACGGAGTGGAATTAAAGTCGATGTAATGTAGTCTGTTGACAGTAACATTGTGGTATACAGTAGTGGGTCCACTAATAAGTCATTAAATGTCGGGGACGCCTGAGGAGTACCTCTGCACCTAACTGATATACGGAGTGGAATTAAAGTCGATGTAATGTAGTCTGTTGACAGTAACATTGTGGTATACAGTAGTGGGTCCACTAATAAGTCATTAAATGTCGGGGACGCCTGAGGAGTACCTCTGCACCTAAATGATATACGGAGTGGAATTAAAGTCAATGTAATGTAGTCTGTTGACAGTAACATTGTGGTATACAGTAGTGGGTCCACTAATAAGTCATTAAATGTCGGGGACGCCTGAGGAGTACCTCTGCACCTAACTGATATACGGAGTGGAATTAAAGTCGATGTAATGTAGTCTGTTGACAGTAACATTGTGGTATACAGTAGTGGGTCCACTAATAAGTCATTAAATGTCGGGGACGCCTGAGGAGTACCTCTGCACCTAACTGATATACGGAGTGGAATTAAAGTCGATGTAATGTAGTCTGTTGACAGTAACATTGTGGTATACAGTAGTGGGTCCACTAATAAGTCATTAAATGTCGGGGACGCCTGAGGAGTACCTCTGCACCTAACTGATATACGGAGTGGAATTAAAGTCGATGTAATGTAGTCTGTTGACAGTAACATTGTGGTATACAGTAGTGGGTCCACTAATAAGTCATTAAATGTCGGGGACGCCTGAGGAGTACCTCTGCACCTAACTGATATACGGAGTGGAATTAAAGTCGATGTAATGTAGTCTGTTGACAGTAACATTGTGGTATACAGTAGTGGGTCCACTAATAAGTCATTAAATGTCGGGGACGCCTGAGGAGTACCTCTGCACCTAACTGATATACGGAGTGGAATTAAAGTCGATGTAATGTAGTCTGTTGACAGTAACATTGTGGTATACAGTAGTGGGTCCACTAATAAGTCATTAAATGTCGGGGACGCCTGAGGAGTACCTCTGCACCTAACTGATATACGGAGTGGAATTAAAGTCGATGTAATGTAGTCTGTTGACAGTAACATTGTGGTATACAGTAGTGGGTCCACTAATAAGTCATTAAATGTCGGGGACGCCTGAGGAGTACCTCTGCACCTAACTGATATACGGAGTGGAATTAAAGTCGATGTAATGTAGTCTGTTGACAGTAACATTGTGGTATACAGTAGTGGGTCCACTAATAAGTCATTAAATGTCGGGGACGCCTGAGGAGTACCTCTGCACCTAACTGATATACGGAGTGGAATTAAAGTCGATGTAATGTAGTCTGTTGACAGTAACATTGTGGTATACAGTAGTGGGTCCACTAATAAGTCATTAAATGTCGGGGACGCCTGAGGAGTACCTCTGCACCTAACTGATATACGGAGTGGAATTAAAGTCGATGTAATGTAGTCTGTTGACAGTAACATTGTGGTATACAGTAGTGGGTCCACTAATAAGTCATTAAATGTCGGGGACGCCTGAGGAGTACCTCTGCACCTAAATGATATACGGAGTGGAATTAAAGTCAATGTAATGTAGTCTGTTGACAGTAACATTGTGGTATACAGTAGTGGGTCCACTAATAAGTCATTAAATGTCGGGGACGCCTGAGGAGTACCTCTGCACCTAACTGATATACGGAGTGGAATTAAAGTCGATGTAATGTAGTCTGTTGACAGTAACATTGTGGTATACAGTAGTGGGTCCACTAATAAGTCATTAAATGTCGGGGACGCCTGAGGAGTACCTCTGCACCTAACTGATATACGGAGTGGAATTAAAGTCGATGTAATGTAGTCTGTTGACAGTAACATTGTGGTATACAGTAGTGGGTCCACTAATAAGTCATTAAATGTCGGGGACGCCTGAGGAGTACCTCTGCACCTAACTGATATACGGAGTGGAATTAAAGTCGATGTAATGTAGTCTGTTGACAGTAACATTGTGGTATACAGTAGTGGGTCCACTAATAAGTCATTAAATGTCGGGGACGCCTGAGGAGTACCTCTGCACCTAACTGATATACGGAGTGGAATTAAAGTCGATGTAATGTAGTCTGTTGACAGTAACATTGTGGTATACAGTAGTGGGTCCACTAATAAGTCATTAAATGTCGGGGACGCCTGAGGAGTACCTCTGCACCTAACTGATATACGGAGTGGAATTAAAGTCGATGTAATGTAGTCTGTTGACAGTAACATTGTGGTATACAGTAGTGGGTCCACTAATAAGTCATTAAATGTCGGGGACGCCTGAGGAGTACCTCTGCACCTAAATGATATACGGAGTGGAATTAAAGTCGATGTAATGTAGTCTGTTGACAGTAACATTGTGGTATACAGTAGTGGGTCCACTAATAAGTCATTAAATGACGGGGACGCCTGAGGAGTACCTCTGCACCTAACTGATATACGGAGTGGAATTAAAGTCGATGTAATGTAGTTTTTTGACAGTAACATTGTGGTATACAGTAGTGGGTCCACTAATAAGTCATTAAATGTCGGGGACGCCTGAGGAGTACCTCTGCACCTAAATGATATACGGAGTGGAATTAAAGTCGATGTAATGTAGTCTGTTGACAGTAACATTGTGGTATACAGTAGTGGGTCCACTAATAAGTCATTAAATGTCGGGGACGCCTGAGGAGTACCTCTGCACCTAAATGATATACGGAGTGGAATTAAAGTCGATGTAATGTAGTCTGTTGACAGTAACATTGTGGTATACAGTAGTGGGTCCACTAATAAGTCATTAAATGTCGGGGACGCCTGAGGAGTACCTCTGCACCCAACTGATATACGGAGTGGAATTAAAGTCGATGTAATGTAGTCTGTTGACAGTAACATTGTGGTATACAGTAGTGGGTCCACTAATAAGTCATTAAATGTCGGGGACGCCTGAGGAGTACCTCTGCACTTAAATAAGATACGGAGTGGAATTAAAGTCCATGTAATGTAGTCTGTTGACAGTAACATTGTGGTATACAGTAGTGGGTCCACTAATAAGTCATTAAATGTCCGTTTTTGTTTATTTTTTTAAGTAAATTGGTCAGAAATGGCTACTTCTATGTTTTAAATTAAATACTTTTAACAATATTTTAAGTCAACACCAAATATAAGAATTTTTATGTACGTTATGTTATGTTAAAAATAAATAACGATTTGAAAATTCTAAGATCAATATTATTCCTTTGTAAATTTGTCGTGAAAACCTAAATATTTTTTTGGTAAATATCTCACTAACCTTAATGCTAAATCAATATTTTGATTAATCTTTATAACGAATTGGTGTACATTATGAATACTAAAAAATATTCTTTAAATAAATTGAAGGTTTTCCTATTGTTTCGCTTAAGTAGAATACAAATAAAATAATAATTTACTTAATAAAAAATATAAATGTAAACTACTAAAAAATTTTTTTTTTCAATATAAATGTATGAACGCGTAAAGGAAACAACTTTTTAAAAAATACAGTATTATAGCTAAGATTATCTGTGACTATTTCACTTGATCAACTTTTTTGCTTTCTTATAAAATTAACTAAAAAATAAATAAAAACCTGTTTTTTGCTTGAAATCGAACGTTTCTAGACTCCGTTTGTCAAGTGATTTGAATGCCTATTACCTACAATATAAGGTATACCAAGAATATACACATTTTTGGCTTGTAGCATCCTCTTAATACGCACAGATTATGTAAATTACACTTCGTTTCAACTTAATTACTTTCTTATATGAATACCGTACAAGAGTCCCACACATCTGGAGCCAGTGAGACTATGGCATCCTAATTGGGGTATTTAGTGAGGCTGAAAGTAGTGGGGAGGGGAGAGATGGAAGAGTACCTGGATATTCAGATCTGGTCACCAAACACAGCTAAAGCCATTTCATTCAACGTTTCAAATCTGAATGTTGAATGGTACATCAAGGCGATACTGCGAGTATCTTCCATTCTGGGAATGCATTTTAAGAAAATAATATAAAACAGAACAAGACACAGAAAAATACAAATATAACGGTCTCAATTTGGAATCAAACCCAGGATATCTATTTTAACGGGACAACGTATTTAATCATTCGACCATCAGGACCTAATTATTATACGTGATTTTTGTCAATCTCATATTTCAAAATATTTTTTTATTTTTATTTTTTTTTATATTAACTCCACACAGGAGGCCCTGAAGAAAATAATTTCCCTCAGGGCCTATGTCATCTTTGGGGATGCTGTGTGGAGGGTCTTTTTGTGGAGAGGAAGGAGTGAACATGGGTCTTGAAGAGTCCCATGTTGTAGGAGGGATGAAACACAGAAGCCGGCAGTTCGTTCCACAGCCGAGCTGTTGAACTTAAGAACGAATCGTAGAAGCGACCCGTTCTCATGTGGCAAGTGTCAACTGTGTACAAATGTTGGGCGCGCGTTTGGTGTGTATCCCGACTACGCACCGGTGCCGAAGGGATCAATGACGTTAGTTCCTACAGTAAAATGACGTTAGTTCCTAAATTGTTAAAATCGAGTGTAATTTCCACTATCTGTGCTTTAAAGTGCACCGGTGGAACTTAATAATGAACGTGTATTAAAATTTAAACAACCGTTTACCAATCAATAGTGGTTGGTTATCGGTTGTGTAAAGTTTGAGCAGCGTTTATTAGTAAGGGGACAATGTAAATCCGAACAATAAAAGATGTCAATAACACTTTTGTAATAACATGTATTATTACTGATAAACATTCCTTATTGATATAAGTTGATTCTAAACAGTTTCTTGCTGATGCAAATAAAAATATGTACTTTGTCGTGTGACAGAAATATTTTTACGTTTTCTTAAAATAAATGATCACATGGTTAACCAAAAAAGTTTCGCTCAGTTGAAAGACTACCGTTAACTAACTCACTCACTAACCATCACGCCTTTCCCCCCCCAGGGGTAGGCAGAGAGAACGGACCGCCACACAACTCGGTCACACCACACACTGCTTGCCTCATTCACATTCATACATTCTCTTCTATTATTCTGACTCTTGACATGGCCCGACTCAAGTATCTGATTCACTTGGTCGTGCCATGTCTTCCTCGGGCGTCCCCGACTTCTGCTACACATTTTAACTTTTTCATCTTATATTGTCATTACCCTACTTTCTTTGCTCATTCGCTCTACATGCCCAAACCATCTAAGCGTCCCTTTCTTGATCTTACTCATTACGCTTACATCAACATTGCACTCTTTGCGGATCTCCACATTCCTCACACGATCACACATGGTTTTACCACACATACGCCTCAGGAATCTCATTTCAACGGCATTCAATCTACTTTCATCCTTTCTTTGCCAGTTCCATGCTTCACTTCCATATATCAGGGTAGGTACCAGCACTCCATTGTGGACTGCTTACTTCGCTTCTTTGGACATTTTTTTTTTGTTAGCGCCAAAACTCTACCCCCATCAAATTCTTTCACTTTCCCTTCAATTTCCAAACTCCCTTCAACATCCTTATCATTTCTCCTCTACTTATTAACTTCCCCCTAACACCCTCTTAACATTCAATTCACTGTATGTACCATACTTCACTTCCCCTTCAATTCCCTCTAATCTCATCACTTTCCTTTAACTTTCTTTTCACTTAAATTACATCTACTGGAATTACACACGTCAAAAATCTTAATCCCAACTTAACATATTTTTTCAACACTTTGAAATGAATTTGAGAGATTTGTGTAATTATTCTGCGAGTGCCATAATGATATATTGTGGTAATTCTGTCTGTGTTTTGTAATTTTGTCCTGAAACAAAACTAAATGTTCAAGGTCAACAATTGTTGTAGTATTTAGAAATTATCACAATCATTTTGTTCATAAAGCGGACAATCACGTGCATTACAAATTACTGCAAATACCGTATATAATATTATTAATAACTAGCTGTACCGCGTTTCTGTGGCTCAGTCTAACCGTGCAGATAGAGAAACAATATCGCGTGTTTCTTTTACGTCAAGTAAGCATGTTTTTATGTGTCACAGGTTACATCTATCTAATATAGGTATATAAAAACACACGCGTATTGGAATGCAACGTTGTGTCAACATTTCAAAGCAATTGCTGAAGAACTTTCGGAGATTTGAGGTTTTGAACAAACTAATATTTTTATATATTTGGATATGTAACTCCACCTTCTGACATTTCCCTTACATTCTGATGGCAACATACTACACTAGCGCCTAGACTCGTGCGCCTTGCTTTTCTTTTATATCTTTTAATAGATTTTATGAGAAACTATTGTTTTGTCGGGCGTCTCTGACTTCTAACACCATTCACTACTGTATACCACAATTTAACTGTTAAAACAGTACATTACATCGACTTTAACCCGACTCAGTAATTCATTCCTTTAAGTATTCCTAAGGCGTACCCGACTTCTTTTACCATTCAAACCACTGTCAAAACACTCCTGGCACTGTCTTCTCTGATTTAGAAAAAACTTTGCGCAAAATCCCGAGCAACTCCGGAGACTTCAGCTAATCATTGACCATAATCCCGAGCAACTCCGGAGACTTCAGCTAATCATTGACCATAATCCCGATCAACTCCGGAGACTTAGCTAATCATTGACCATAATCCCGATCAACTCCGGAGACTTCAGCTAATCATTGACCATAATCCCGAGCAACTCCGGAGACTTCAGCTAATCATTGACCATAATCCCGATCAACTCCGGAGACTTAGCTAATCATTGACCATAATCCCGATCAACTCCGGAGACTTCAGCTAATCATTGACTATAATCCCGAGCAACTCCGGAGACTTCAGCTAATCATTGACCATAATCCCGAGCAACTCCGGAGACTTCAGCTAATCATTGACCATAATCCCGATCAACTCCGGAGACTTCAGCTAATCATTGACCATAATCCCGAGCAACTCCGGAGACTTCAGCTAATCATTGACCATAATGAAGCACTTGTTCGCAGTATCTTGGAATATAGCTCCATTATTTGGGCCCCTTCTGAGCAAAACCATATTCTCGAAATAGAAAAAGTACAAAAGAGATTCATGCGTTACCTATATATGAGGGAATATATGTACTACCCTTTCCTGTATCCATCCTTATTCTTAGCAGGAATGCTCGATCTTAATACATTAGAAGCCCGCCGAAAAATATTTTTAGGAAAACATTTTTTTAAGATAATCTCTGGAACTATACATAATCCACCTATTTTGAAAGAGATTAACTTATATGTCCCAGACAAGTATACTCGTGGAAGGTCCCATACCCTTTTTTATGCTCCAAAAGCGAGGATTTCTGCCTATCAGAACGCCCCAGTCAACAGAGCGACTGAACTGCTCAACGAGTCTGCATTGACCATCGACATTTTTAACGTAACCTACAGGCAGTTTAACAATTATCTTTTGACGTATGTCACAAAGTAGTGAAACTGACCTTTTTATGTGTTTTGCTATACTTTTTGTCTAATTTGTAATCTTCTCCATAATGTATTGGTGAATAACCGTTTTACGGAGAACATGAAAAATAAATAAATAAATAAATAAATAAATAAATAATCCCGAGCAACTCCGGAGACTTCAGCTAATCATTGACCATAATCCCGATCAACTCCGGAGACTTCAGCTAATCATTGACCATAATCCCGAGCAACTCCGGAGACTTCAGCTAATCATTGACCATAATCCCGAGCAACTCCGGAGACTTCAGCTAATCATTGACCATAATCCCGATCAACTCCGGAGACTTCAGCTAATCATTGACCATAATCCCGAGCAACTCCGGAGACTTCAGCTAATCATTGACCATAATCCCGAGCAACTCCGGAGACTTCAGCTAATCATTGACCATAATCCCGATCAACTCCGGAGACTTCAGCTAATCATTGACCATAATCCCGAGCAACTCCGGAGACTTCAGCTAATCATTGACCATAATCCCGATCAACTCCGGAGGCTTCAGCTAATCATTGACCATAATCCCGAGCAACTCCGGAGACTTCAGCTAATCATTGACCATAATCCCGAGCAACTCCGGAGACTTCAGCTAATCATTGACCATATTATTTTGTAATATATTCGGTTAGGTTAGTTTATGTCTTGAACTGTTTTGGCAGAACAACACTTATTTATAGAGATCCATGGTGAGGTCAATCGGGTGAATAAACCAATTAAATTATAGATGACTTTACTAAAATAATCACAAGCTATTTCTCAGAACTCAAACATTACACAGTGATTATTCCGACACGAATTATGTTAATCAATGTTCAGTTTTCTAGATATTCTGCTGAGAGACCTCAATTATGATTCCATGACGCTTGATCTACCGATAGTTGAACCCTCGACAGTTTTTCCCCTGGACAATTGATCCCCTGAAAGTTTATCCCCGGGACAATTAAAACCCCGGACAGTTCATCCCTCGGACAGTCGATCCATGGGAAATATTATTTTCTGAACAGTTGGTCGGTCCCCCGATAGTTGATCCTCCGGATAGTTTATCCCCCAATAGTTTACCCCTCGAAAGTTGATCCCCCGTCAGTTGATCACATGGACAGTTATTCCCCTAGACCAGAGGTTCCCAAACTTTTTTGTCCCGTAGACCACTTGCCAAAAAAAAATTCCGTTTCCTGCCTGCCGAATATTGAATTTTCCTAAAACTGTTAACGTCCCATGTGATAATCATTTATTTTTTTCGTTAAAGTATTCCCTTACTGACACATCGCGGTCTCAATCATCTGCCAGCTAAATCCTCCATCATTGCACAAGCAACACAGGGTGATGTAATCCTAAGCATTATTATAAGATTTGCTAAAGGACTTGTTTTTAAAGTTTATAATATTATTTATTACTAATTTAATCTTGTTTACAGATGAAGCATTTTCTGACAGTACTGGTGGTAGTGTGCGTCACAGGCGGAAATTTAGCTAATAGCAAGAAAAGCGATAAGGTGAGTGTAATCAGAAACATATTTATCTTAGCTTCTTATAACTGGCAAGGGCGGATCCAGCTTTGGCGCCAGGGGGGGGTCACGTAGTCGTGGTCAAGTTTTTTTTTTTTTTTAAGAAAGACAAACATTCCCGGGTTACGAATAACCCAACAATAACTCCTACCACCACCACAGAAAGCCGAAAATGCTTGCTTGTGTTGTGATGGAGGACTTAGGTCCGGTCATTTACAGTTACAAGAAGTTATAATTTAATTTTGATAATAATATATACTAGTAAAAAGTAGGTATTGTTGGATATGGTAACACTAGGTATATCATTAAGATTGTCTTTTGCTCCGCAAGCCCGGGCGGCGTAGGCTCGTGTAATGTCAATTGTCAACCAATACAGTACAGATTACAATTATTAATCGTGTTCTTATTTCACCACAATATAACATGGTGTCAGGTGTGTCTTCAACATAGTATTGTGTGTAGGAATCTTGCAACTTTTTGAATTTCCTTTTCCTCGTTGTAGTTATTCGCCATCATATATAAAAGAAATGATTGCTTAAAACGTTTCCACTCGCCAACCATATCGGTAGCATTCTGCATTTGCAGAATTTGACTCGACATTATTATTGTAACACTTTGCTTGTCAGGACAAAATAGACAAATAATAACAGCTTGTTGACCGTTATTTATTTGCTTCCTGGTAAAGAATTTGAATCGTTCCAAATTAAGGGAACATAATCGGAGACGGAACATTTTCATGTAAATCATTCAAAATCCATCATTAAAAATAATACTATGCATTTCTAAAAAAAATTACTAACGTTTTCGTAATCTTAGTAAAAAAATCTATCCACACTTTTAGCCTTCATTTTAATTGATTCTGAAGAATTTGTTACAAATATTAAAAATGTGTCCACTTCCGAAGTTATTAATTCATCATCTAGAAAAATAAAATCTGGTACTTACCGCTAAGTCCGCTAACTTTATAGTTATACACGGGTTATAAAGTTTTAAAATCGTTGAACGTAAAATATATTAATTGTAAGGTATTGCTTTATTAATCTAAAATATAAATAACTTGCATCCCTCGTGCGGCATAATTTTATTTTTTTTAAATTCAATTATAAATTCGCCGAAATAAATTAAAATGTTAGCCTTGGGCAAAACCTCGATGAACGAGGTTGTGTCTCGCCTTAAGAATTGCTTTAGGAAGTATAGGAAGGCTGGTAATTCGCGCGGGCGCGTTAGACCTGTCAAAAAACTTCCGAAAGAATAAGTTCTGTAACTTACTAAAATTACGTTAAGTGACTTTTGGTGTCGTTTACATTGGGAATTTGGCCAAACTCGCCTTCAAGAGCGATTTACAGGAAAAAAACTAACGAGTCTAACCCCAGCCTTAGAACATTAACAAATAACATTTGAGTTTAAACACACATACACTGGCATAATGAAGAAACTGATTAGATTACTTACCATTTCTTGTAATGAATTGAATTTGCAGCAACAATTTTTAAGAACACTATTACTTATATTGGAACTTATTTTTTTTAACTTAGTAAACAAATAAAAGTAAACATTTTAGGCCAGTGCAATTAGCGATTCGCGATCGAAGTAATTCCGGTAGTCCCAATTTTTTTATATGTTATATAAACTGATGCCCTGATGTAAAATCTGAGTTTCCGACCTTGGCGCACCTGTGCTCGCGCCGCCATTTTGAAAAAACTGGCCGAAATCGGGCCAAAATCTAGTTTTTCCCAAATACCTCATTTCCAATGCAAATTTCGGCTAAAGTATGTTAACAAGTATAATAGAACATAAAAGAACCTACAACTTTTCTAAATACAAATACCAACGATTATGACTACATCATGAGATGACAACGAATTTGCTCTGTTCACTATGAGAACGTCATCATCCTCTTCAGCTTGTACTGTCGTTGTGCGGGATCGTGCAAATGAGGTTCTGAGTAGGGAAATAAAACGAGACTTGTTCTTCTCATTTCCCAGAAACTTTTCCTGTGGCGCTTGTGGGTGCATGCTTTCAAAAAACAAAACTTCAGCAAAAGTTGTAACTCTGGCACGCCGTGCTCTTTCCACCCCTTTAATGCTTTTCTTTTCCATAGAATCTGGGTATCCATCGATAACCACTACTGCATTGGATCCATAATGATTTTGTACATACCTGACATATTGATGGAAAATTACTGAAAAAGGTTGAGCATGACCCCATACAACTTTGTGCAGTAAATATCCTCCATCAATTACGTGTATTTTACTGCTTCCCAGTTCTGTATTATTTGGTAGAGGGTTGAATGATGAATAAAATATAGACTTCGTTCCTTTGCGCATGCCTTCCTCTGAGAAAAGAGACAATGGTACAGGAGAGAGTTCATATTGAAAATATTCTTTAAGTTCACTTTCAGACCTTTTGGCAATACACATATGATGGAATAGCATTAATGGATCTATTGCCATAGTCACACCCTGATTTTTGACACTGCTGGTCACCGCCGCAAGAAAAACGTAGGTTTCCAAAGTTCTTGTTGATAACTTTAGACATAGCTAATTTCCCCATCTTTTCAGCCACGTGACAAGTGACTTTGCTATCCCCGATTGTGCCACTGCTAATAGACATAATCACGTTTGTTTTAGGAAATGGTTCATGGCAAGCAAACCAATCAATGAGAGTTTGAACGTCTCGATCATCCCTCTTAATTCTTGTAGGCCTCATCTCTACATGTTGCTCTGACGTTCCTGATTCAATCCCACAGAATGCCTCGATACCCTCACAAATGTTATGCAGATAAACCAATCCAGGAGGGGAGGAGTAGAAGGGTGGAGGGGTAGCCCTCCCCGTACCAAAGTGCCCTCTAATAAATTTATAGATGTATGTATTTAAAAATGCAAACAAAAATCTAATAACGTGATAATAAACCGTGATAGATTTTCTGTGCGTACCTTACTAGATTTGTTTATTCTTTATATCGGTAAAAAAACTATATAAACATAAAAATTACACAGCTTTTTTTGAAATTTTATGTTCTACATAATTGGTATCAATAAAATTTTCATGAAATTCCACTGGAAACGAGGTATTTATAAAAAACCAAATCTAGTCGCGCAAAAAACTTGTTTTTTCAAAAATATACGCACCTTTACGACTTTCTACCTCGGTACCTATTAGAGATAGAAGAAATTTGTTCCAACAAAAGTTGTAGATTATTTTATGTTCTATTATACTTGTTAACATACTTTAGCCGAAATTTGCATTGGAAATGAGGTATTTGGGAAAAACTAGATTTTGGCCCGATTTCGGCCAGTTTTTTCAAAATGGCGGCGCGAGCACAGGTGCGCCAAGGTCGGAAACTCAGATTTTACATCAGGGCATCAGTTTATATAACATATAAAAAAATTGGGACTACCGGAATTACTTCGATCGCGACCACCTTTTTGGCGCTAATTGCACTGGCCTATTTATTAATAAAGTTTAGTCGTTCCGATTGAGGTTAGGTTTTGCTAGACGCTAGACGTCAGTCGAAACAAAGCGCGCGCAAGCGTCACACGTGGTTACACGAAATGTGTCATAATAATATGAAAGGTGGCGGCCGAAGCGCGCGCCGGTGGCGGTGCGCGGTGACGCGGTAACATTCGAATTTTCGATGCGTTCGTTCCCGAATAATGCGTTTGCCGTCAAACAAAGTATTATATTAAATTAATTAAATATTGAAAGTACTTAAATAAAATTTATATTGTGACAAAAAATATATAAAAACATTATGTTTAACAATTTTAATTAGTGGTCCACCTAGGTCCTGGATGGGCCCAGGACCTAGGTAGTCATGACCCCCCCTGGGCCCCAGCCCAGGGGGGGGTCATGACCACCGTGACCCCCCCCCTGGATCCGCCACTGATAACTGGTCGCAAAAATACCACACTATTGTTATCACTAGACTGATTGGGATAAATATAATGGATAATTAATGAAGTTGACAAATAATTTGACATTGAATTACTTAATAATTTATTTATTGACGCCCTATTGGGCTTTTAAGTACATAACAAATTTAATTTTTAACAACAGTATAAAACAAACAATAGAAAATCGAAATACAATATAATTATTTCTCATACATTATTTACATTTAAAAAGTGGTGGACTATTTTGGCTTTAAATGTATTGAAGATTAAATTAAATATGTCAGCGACATCACTTAGTTCATTGCCCAACCTATGTATTCTTTCTAACACAGAATTCGTAGCGAAGTTATTGTTGTAGAATAAAATATTCCGTCTAGTATATTTTGGAGGTATATGTAAAGATAGCAAGTTTATAGTGTCAGGGCAGTCCAACCTTGAATGAACAATTTTATATAATAAAAGGAGATCAAACATTTTTCGCCTTTCAGATAATTTCGATATGTTAAGTTTACTGCGTAAATTGACATAATTGATTTCAATAATAGAAATTCCAATATTGAAATATATTTAATAATCAATTGATGTATTTATTTATAAGTAAATTCATTTAATCGTTTATTTATTTCATAGTTAATTAGTTCATTCAATGATGAATTTACTTGTATAATTAAATTAACACACTTTGTAAACACCACCTTTAATTATTATTTTTTAGGTGACACATCACAAGAACGCCCCCCACTGTAAAATATAAATACAGTGGAGCTCTGTCTCCACCAGGTTAGGCAGTGTTTATTTCACCAATTAATCAATTAATGTACCTATTTAATTTAGTAAATGACTTATTTAATAATCGATTATTTTTTTACTAATATTAAGAAAACTTAATCATAATTGCAGAGGACGGGTGAAAGTAGACTGAATGCTGTAGAAATGAGATCCCTGAGGCGTATGTGTGAGATTGATGCGAAGCTTAATGCCTAATCACTATTTTGATTAATGTTTAGAACGAATTGGTGTACATTATGAATACAAAAAAATATGCTTTAGATAAATTGAAGGTTTTCCTATCGTTTCGCTTGAGTAGAATACAAATAAAAAAATTAATTACCAACAAAAAATATAAATGTAAACTAATAATTTTTTTTTCGATAGAAATGTATGAACGCGTAAAGGAAACAACTTTAAAAAAATACAGAATTATAGCTAAAATTATCTGTGACAGTTTCACTTGATTACATTTTTTGCTTTCTTATAACATTATTTACAAAATAAATAAAAACCAGTTTTTTGCTTGAAATCGAACATTTCTAGACTCCGTTTGTCAAGCGATTTGAATGCTTTTTACCTACAATCTAAGGTATACCAAGAATATACACATTTTTGGCTTGTAGCTTCCTCTTGAGATTGAGAAAAGGAAGCCAACGTTTTCCAACCAATGTTTATTCCCTTACTATCACAGATAGAAATATGAACTAAACGGTGGGTGTCAGAAAGAGAAAACACCAAGCTTTATATTCAAATATAGAATAATTCAAATGACCACCTCTACGAAGCTTATATATGAATAATCTTTCATAAATTATTTTTTATATTGTACGACAAAAATTGAAGTGGCAGTAATGTTTATAATACATTTGTCTAATAAATTGCGTAATATTTTGTTGTTATCAGTTATTTTAATCAGTTATGTAAGTTATTTTACGTTCAGAAATAATCCTATTACTTAAATACACACAAATTCTCAGCCGACTTTCTGAAAAAATATAACGGTAAATACGCCAGAGGTCCAATTTGAGGAAATATATTTCTTCTCTGAGCACAGTTTTACACAGCAAGTGGTTTAATCGCTTATCAATAGATTACTAACTGTACACGTTCACAAGATTTCCTGTAATTATTACAATTTTAAACCATTTTTGTTAACAATCGGACAAATTTCACGCGTTTATGAATTTAATATTATTTTATAAAACCTACAAACTAATGATAAAATATTAAATGTAGGTAAATTCACTGGAGCAAGTCAGACTATGGCATCCTCAATTGGGGTATGTTGTGAGGCTGAAGGTAGTGAGGAGGGAAAAGGAGATGGGGAAGAGGAAGGCTGGGAAGTATATGGCTATTCAGACCTGATCACTAAACACGGCTTAGAGTGAGAGAGAGACCTTGACACTGAGAGTACCTTTCACTTTGGAATGTGCCACAAATATACTATATATTATTTTTAATTATTAAATTTTGAATTTGTACCTTTTAGATTGCTTGCTCTTTTGGTTTGATTGGTTTATTTGATTTGTCCATCTGATGCATTTAGTATATTTGGCAAGAATGGTTAATTTGATATTCTTGGTCTGTTTGGTATGTTGTGTCTATGTTATCTATTTGATGTGTCGTCTATTGGATTTGTTTGGCCTATGTTAGAAGCCATTAACGTTAGTTTGTCTGTTTCAGCTGAAGGTGGCGGTGTACTACGAGGCGCTCTGCCCCTACTGCCAATCTTTCATAACCCGGCAGGTGTACCCGTCTTGGCAGAGTCTAAAAGATGGGATCCTCGTCAAGCTAGTTCCCTACGGCAAGGCCACAGTGAGTAGTCAACCAAAACAATACCCACTCTGAACAGTAAGGAACTGTGCTCCATTTTAACTCTTAAATCCTACCACTCTGGGAATGTAATTATTCCTACCACGGGGTACTGAAGTAGCCCGCGCAAAAAAAAATATAATAAAATAGAAGTTTTTGATATTTCTTTAAATATTATTTTTATTATGGCAAATTAATATGAAAAGACAATAAAATTTATTAATAAAAACTAATAGACATGTTTGCCCTTACATGAAGGACTGATTTTGTAAAGATGGTCAGCACAAATATGGCGACGACAAGTGTTACAGACAGATCAAGATTTTATGTTCTTTGTGCGCGGACAAAAGCAGCAGCGACCAGGTTTGGGATTATCAGGGACCGGCCTATGATCTTCACTATAAATATTCAAGACTGCACGTATAGTTTCTCTGAAATCCCGGGGTAAACTTGGCCTTTGTAATTTTGTCCTCATATGAGGCTTTATGAGTGCCATTGTCAAACTCTTAGAAATTCACGCCGCTTGGTGATTTTCTCTTTATCAATGTTAGCTTACAGCTTGAATAAGACCCAAGAGTTGACATCAACAGCATTTAGCAACCCGTAGAAGAGATACATGGGCCACCTTTTGGTCTTCCTGGACGTCGAGTACTTCTTACAAAAATGGTTGAACACATCCACTCCGCATTTGGTTTTACTATAGAAATGTATTATTTCTGGAAGGTACACTTCATTATCCTTGTCAGGGATGTCATGCATGATAGACAGCATGATTACCACTTTATTTTTAGCTGACTTCAGAGGAAAATACGACAAAAGTGTGAAAGGCCCGTTGTACGCAAACACTGATGTGCATCTCTCTCGATTTTTAGTGTCCAAGAAAACCGGAGGAATTTCTTTGTTTATTCTTCTTTACAGTTCCAACTACTGTTATCCCTTTTTCCAGTAACTTCTTGGCTATGGGTGAACCAATTGTTAATTGTCATATCTCATTACACTGCATACACTCTCATTACATTCATAACACATTATTAGTCCATGAATGTCTCGTTATTGGGCGCATGCCCTCCATATCAACACTGTTACCTAACCATTATCACAAAATAAAGTAAATCATAAATAATGTGTAAACTTACCAGAGAGATGTCGAAAAACAACTTCAGTAATTCAAGTATAACTGGAAGGAAGAACTAACACTATTCCTACCACGGGGTACTGGAGTACCCCGGAACACCTGTGGACGCGACTGCACTTGCCGGGCGGTCACGGCTTACCGACGTACTTACGCACCAATTATCGAGAGTAGATTAGCTAGAGCGATTTTTGCAACAGTGCAATATTGTTAAAATTGTTGATATTTTAAACACCATGGGGGTACTCCAGTACCCCAGGTAGGGTTTAAGAGTTAACTAAAATACCAGTATTGTTTCATTGTTATAGTTAGATTTAACAGATAAAATAATTTTCAAAGCTTTAATTCACCAAACGCACCAGATCTATGGACATGACCTGGGGATGTCACCTGTCACCAGTCTCAAATCTATGGACATGACCTGGGATGTCACCTGTCACCAGTCTCAAATCTATGGACTTGACCTGGGATGTCACCTGTCACCAGTCTCAAATCTATGGACATGACCTGGGATGTCACCTGTCACCAGTCTCAAATCTATGGTCATGACCTGGGATGTCACCTGTCACCAGTCTCAAATCTATGGACATGACCTGGGATGTCACCTGTCTCCAGTCTCAAATCTATGGACATGACCTGAGATGTCACCTGTCACCAGTCTCAAATCTATGGACATGACCTGGGATGTCACCTGTCACCAGTCTCAAATCTATGGACATGACCTGGGATGTCACCTGTCACCAGTCTCAAATCTATGGACATGACCTGGGATGTCACCTGTCACCAGTCTCAAATCTATGGACATGACCTGGGATGTCACCTGTCACCAGTCTCAAATCTATGGACATGACCTGGGATGTCACCTGTCACAAGTCTCAAATCTATGGACATGACCTGGGATGTCACCTTTCACCAGTCTCAAATCTATGGACATGACCTGGGATGTCACCTGTCACCAGTCTCAAATCTATGGACATGACCTGGGATGTCACCTGTCACCAGTCTCAAATCTATGGACATGACCTGGGATGTCACCTATCACCAGTCTCAAATCTATGGACATGACTTGGGATGTCACCTGTCACCTGTCTCAAATCTATGGACATGACCTGGGATGTCACCTGTCACCAGTCTCAAATCTATGGACATGACCTGGGATGTCACCTGTCACCAGTCTCAAATCTATGGACATGACCTGGGATGTCACCTGTCACCAGTCTCAAATCTATGGACATGACCTGGAATGTCACCTGTCACCATTCTCAAATCTATGGACATGACCTGGGATGTCACCTGTCACCAGTCTCAAATCTATGGACATGACCTGGGATGTCACCTGTCACCAGTCTCAAATCTATGGACATGACCTGGGATGTCACCTGTCACCAGTATCAAATCTATGGACATGACCTGGGATGTCACCTGTCACCAGTCTCAAATCTATGGACATGACCTGGGATGTCACCTGTCACCAGTCTCAAATCTATGGACATGACCTGGGATGTCACCTGTCACCAGTCTCAAATCTATGGACATGACCTGGGATGTCACCTGTCACCAGTCTCAAATCTATGGACATGACCTGGAATGTCACCTGTCACCAGACCCAAATAGATTTTCTCTTCCGTTCGGGCTTTAAAAATAGGCTTTCTTAGAAAATTTTCTATGAAACTAAACGAAATATAACAATTATTTAAAATATTATTTTTCAATATGATTGGATAATCTAGAAACGCCCAGAATCACTGCATTTTCTCCACAAAAGGGGTCTCTATTTATGAATATATTTTTCAATGACACATAATTTTCACTGAGGTTCCTGATTTGTGTTTAATTTCATGCATTTATTACGACTAAATGACAATCTAGTCTCCTTCAACGGAAGCAATCTTCCTTTGATAAGCTCGGAGTAACTCTAAGTGAGCAGCTCAGGCACGGGGGCTGCATCCAAGTCAAGTTAGCCTCTCAGAAGCCGGGCGTACTGTACAGGGCCCGGAGATATTGCAGATATTGCACAACTGCTGACCCTGTACAAATCGCTGTTGAATTTGGCAGCCATCTCTGGACTGGAGCCCCAAAAACACCTGAAAAGAAACCCTTACTTTGTGCAGAAATGGCCGGTCCATTTGATATATTCCCCAATATTAACAAACTGATTAGAATCTTGCAAGCACAGGCATTAGATAGGTATACTGTCCTTGTTCTACCGGTATTACA
The DNA here is from genome assembly GCF_061612785.1 of Hesperophylax consimilis. Taxonomy (NCBI): domain Eukaryota; kingdom Metazoa; phylum Arthropoda; class Insecta; order Trichoptera; family Limnephilidae; genus Hesperophylax; species Hesperophylax consimilis. Next base: position 529,742 of record NC_142855.1, read on the forward strand.
ATGGAAGATGCTCTGAGAAACTAGCGTCATTAATCCCATCTGCACCGGTGCACAGAAGGAAAACACGCCAAACGCACGCCCAACATATGTACACGGTTAACATTGCTTTCTGCAATTCCTTTTTCCAGCAGCTCGGCTGTTGAACGATTTCTTCAAAACTTCTCTCCTTCCTCTCCTCAAAAAGACTTAAAAAGACCACACAGCATCCCCAAAGATAACACAGGCTCTGAGGGAAATTATTTTAGTTACTTAAAAAAAAAAACGATTTCAAACAAAATTTTGGTTTTGATTTATTAAATGAGAAAAAATTAGAAACACTTTTTTGGACGCGATGTCTACTAACTGTTCACAGATCTTTATCTGTTATATGAAATTGTACGTTATTCTGCGCAACTTATTATGTTTTCTAAGATTAGTAGTTCTGTATTTGGACTGGTTAAACAAACGTTTTGTCTTTATGGTATTTACGACATTTTTATAAAATTGCTTTTAGTTTGTGTCGCTAAAGAATATTGCTTTTTTCCTATGTTCCAGCAAACAAAGAACAAGGACGGCAAGTGGGAATTCGACTGCCAACACGGACCTCGCGAGTGCTACGGGAATAAGGTCAGTAACTGTTATCATTATTATTGAACTAGCTGACATGTACCCGGCCTTGTTGGGGGTTATCCTAAAGAGATAGACATATACTATGACCTAATTTTTTGTAGACATTTTTATGATATACAATTCCGTAGTACATTATTTTGATATATCTCATAAGGTTTAGTCAGCATTAACAATGTAAGCGCCCAAAAAAATATTTTTACGACTCGATTATAAAACATCAACTTTTTTCTAACTTCTATAAATATGTATGTTAACCTTTCAGAAGAAATTCTCTAAATGATAGTGAAAACCTTGTCAAATTCTGTCTGGTAGTTTAGTTTAACTAAGCGCACAAACATACATATATGCGGGTAGTGACTTTATTTTATACTATTTAGAGATGAACAGGCATCATTCTGTTGATGTGCACATATCTGATTTCACAATAACTTTAACAGTCATTGAGTTGTTTTAAATTTAAAGATAAGTTAATCCTTTCTTCTCTCCGAATAAGAATTCAGTTATTTACATGGAGAAGTTAGTTCTATGCTTCCACTACTCTATTAGCAAGGAAGTGTTTCCCAGGATTAGTGCAGAAGATGTCAACGGAGGTTAACATTGAAGATATGTTGCATGCCAGGACAACTTTAATGTCCAGATATGATTTTTTGGATGCCAGGACAACTTTAATCAATAATGTATAAGTTTTCCACCGAATAATTAAAATTCAGACTTCTATGAAACCAAAAGAGGGATTGAGAATTTTTTTATTAATTATTTTAATTTGAAACGATAAAAAAGTGAGATGGTAATAGATTTTTTTTTAATTCGCTGTCAGTAATTTAAGTTCAATGTTAAGACCAAAAACTTAGATTAGCCAACTTTAAACTTTTTATTTTTTATTTCATGATTTTAAAATTTCAAAAATGATGCGTTTATTTCTAAGAATAGAATTTTAAATCGTATTTACTACCTTTCAATTATAAAAAAATTATGTAAATATAAATTATCTGTAAAATGCGATAACTTACGAGTCGGGGGGCATCATTGATAATCGACGATATCTCCATAATTATCTGTAAAATGGGATAACTTTTGAAAAAATAAAATCTTAAAATGGATTAGAAATTAAAAAAATCCCAAGACAGAATACAATCGCCTTTTAACTTGGATCTCAAGACAGTATACAATTGCCTTTTAACTTGTATCTCAAGACAGTATACAATTGCCTTTTAACTTGTATCTCAAGACAGTATACAATCGCCTTTTAACTTGGATCTCAAGGCAGTATACAATCGCCTTTTAACTTGGATCTCAAGACAGTATACAATCGCCTTTTAACTTGGATCTCAAGACAGTATACAATCGCCTTTTAACTTGGATCTCAAGACAGTATACAATCGCCTTTTAACTTGGATCTCAATACAGTATACAATCGCCTTTTAACTTGGATCTCAAGACAGTATACAATCGCCTTTTAACTTGGATCTCAAGACAGTATACAATCGCCTTTTAACTTGGATCTCAAGACAGTATACAATCGCCTTTTAACTTGGATCTCAAGACAGTATACAATCGCCTTTTAACTTGGATCTCAATACAGTATACAATCGCCTTTTAACTTGGATCTCAAGACAGTATACAATCGCCTTTTAACTTGGATCTCAAGAAAGTATACAATCGCCTTGGAACAGTGGTCCAGAGCACCTGACCGGACATCAGAAGGATTTTTTTAAATTTTTACTCGAGATGTATTTTATATTTGTATGGATATTTCAGGCGACTAATTATTGCTTATAATTATATGAATATAATCCAATATTCACTACATACATAATTCAATGTAGGTTTACAATTTTAGATAATTACTTTTATGACAACAACCAAAGTTTTTTTTTTCAAATTATATATCGTATAGATTAATTAAACCTATATTAAGGTTATAATATATCATTATCCAATTTGAGGGAGTTAATTTGCTTTTCACTAATATATTGTATCATTTCACACCTAAAAACAAGTAATGGTGCTGGCCGTTGTGGTTCTTAACAGTGGGATGGCTATTTGGTCAGTTTTGACTTTTTGTATGGTTAAAGTTTCGTTCCAAACTAAACAACCATAACTAAGTGAACTCATTTTATGCTTGTAAATATTTATTTCTTGTGGTAATCGTTGAAACAAAGTGTCAATTCCATAATCTGTGCCTAATTCAATTCTCATATTATTGATTCTTATGTTATTAAAATTTGTACGTTGCTTGCAGATCCAAGGATGCGCGCTGAAGAGCAAGGAGCTGAACAATGAACAGAAGTTTGACCTTATCAACTGCCTAATGGCAGACTTAAATCCCGATATGGCACTGCAGCAGGTAGGGACACCTCAACACACTTTCATTTCTACCTAACCTAACCTACGTACAACATATTTAAACACACACGGAGAAAAAATAGTAATGCTGATTTATTAAAAATTATTGGTAATCCTGTTAAAAATATGACTGCAGGCCGCTTCCTGATAAAGTGTAAAGTAAATTCTTAATAATATCGGAACACGTGTTCATACAAATGCTATTGTTTAAATAATAATAATATATCATGACGAAATGCAAAAATGTCAGGATTTTTATGACATTGGTATTTTACTCAATTTTTTATTTGTCATTTGTTAATAGCCTACAATCCCTTTTTTAACAGGAATATGAATAATTTGAAGGCATTATAGTGATTTGTTTTTGGGGTGTCATGCCGTGTTGCACTACCTCGAAAGCGAGAAATAGGTGCATGTATGTAATAGTTGGTACTAAAGTTATTGTTGCAGAATAATATTTGTTGCCTAGTTGCTCGAGTAGGTACTCTGAAATCTATGAATTGCAGAAGTTCACAACAGTCTAGTTTGGAGTTAATAATCTTAAATAAAAAAGTTCGGTCATTTATTTTTCTTATGTTTTCTAGGGAATGTATTTTAAATGTATTTAGTAAGAATGTATAGTTTATGTGTTGAATAGGTATGTGTAATTTGAAGTTAATAAATCGTAAAAATTTGTGCTGCACACGTTTAATATTTTGTTATATGAATCTGGTAGTATGGGGACCACACTATTGAATTATATTCTAACAAGATGCGTACTAGCGACAGATACACGATGTTTATAACCTCCAACGAGTCGAAGTCTTTGATGGTTCTGATTATAAATCCCAGTGTCTTCTTTGTTAGTTTTTTGTTTTATGTGATTTACAAAATTTAATTGAGTGTCAAACATAACTCTTAGGTCCCGAATTCCGTAGACTTTTTCTAAGATTTCGCTTGTTCTAAGGTTTCGCTTGTTGGAAGTAATCGATGAGACTCCAGACTGGTGATGGAATGCAGGAATGATCTAATAGAACTCGCTACCATCAATAAAATAACCCTAATCTGGGTACCAGGACATAAAGGTATTGAGGGCAACGAGCGGGCTGACGAACTAGCAAGGAAAGGGGCGAAAGCACCACTTGTAGGATCCGAGCCGGCCGTAGGCAATTACATATTGATAGGGGGGTCAAATCCCAGCACTGCAAAGAATGGGAGAGGGCACCTGGAATAAGACAATCCAAAGTACTCATAAAAGGACCAGACCCTAGACGAACCAATTAACTACTCAATATGGACAGAAACTCGCTGAGGAAACTGGTAGGACTACTAACAGGACACTGCCATCTCAGGAGACACATGCAGATATTGGGAGTGGAAAACATCAACAGATGCAGGAAATGTGAAGAGGATGAAGAGACTCCAATTCAGCTATGGTGCCAATGTCCTGCCCTGGTGGGAACTAGGCTCAGATACCTGGGGAGACATACAGTAGAACCAGAAGACATAGCCACATACCCAATGACAACCCTGGAGAACTTTATTAAAAGGACCGGGTGGTAAAATGGGAGATAGCACAATGGTCCTATGGACTAAGTGCTCACGGGAATTACGTGTAAACCCTCTCCGCCCTATAATTATTTTTAAATTGTGTAAATTATTTCGCGTATCTTGTAAAAAAATCACTAGTAATATTATTGTAAAGAATACAATTAAACAATGTACATATAAATAATTTCAGTGTGCTGGTGTTCTGAACGCGGATGTTTCTGCTATCGGGAGCTGCGCTAACGGCACTAAGGGAGACGAGATCCTCGCCCGCTACGGAGACATGACACATCAACTGGACCCCAAACTGGCCTTTGTACCCACAGTCATCTTCAACGAGGTAACCACTACTCCACCTTGATAATCTAACCTAACCTAACTAACTAACCACTCGAGTGATTTTTGTCATACTATGCCAAGTTTGCAAAACGCTTTGAGCGATTACTTGCAAAAATGTGGCAGATTTATAGCACCTAAAAACATAGGATATACAGTGAAATCTTAATGGATTTCTTGGCCTTAAACCACAGTGAGCAGTTTCATATTGCTTGAGTGGTTTTTGGCTAAGGGTGTTACTTACCTGTATAACGGCCAATAAATGTGTATAGTGTAGGTTGTGATAAAGTGAAAAGATGTAGTTGATAATTTAAGTTTATTGCAAACACGTTACACTATTACACGATTTGAATATCAGAAGGATTTAGTAGGAATCAAGAAATGTCGACCGCCAAGGTAGATCGGAGAAACAAGAATGTTTGGTCGGTAATGAATTGGCAGCGAGCTCTGTTTTTGGGTTGTCATCCGTGAAACAGTGTTTCCGTATTAAAATATTATTTTAGGCTGGCTGACGGTTCTTGACCCCACATACCTTCCCCCCAGTGTTAACGATACATAAAAGAAAAAAATTAGGGGTTCTAAAAAAAAAATATATCACAAAATTTGCATGACGTCGGTTACATAATATAAACAAATTCAATGTGTGACGTCATCGCAAAATAACATAAGCCTATGCGTTCAGAAAGATATATCTTAAATGGTGAAGTTACTTTGTGACTAATACATTTATATGTTTGTGAACGCATTGGCATGAACAAATTCCTACATAACTAATAATAACATTATTTGAAAGTTAAATCCTTTTTAAAATATGTTGAAATAATTACATGTTCGGAGCATGTACTGCCTCTACGAACTGTATGTTTTTATTGGAGCATTTACTGCGTCGACAAATTTTATATTTTGTGTTTATTTTCAAAACCAAAAGTTGCAAACAGAGTGCATTTAATACTTTAATGTTTGAAAACAATAAATGGTATTACAACCTTTAACAAAAGTGGTTATTATTTAACTTATCTAAACCTTTTTATATGGTAATGCATCTACGAACAGTGTTGTCGGAGCATGTTATGAAATTAAGCATAAGTTAATTATAAAATAAAAAGTAGGAATCTATTTCCATTTGTATATATTTTTAATAATGCTCCTACAAACAGTGTTCGGAGCATGAGTTGTCAATTATTGAGTTATTTTAAAGTTGAGTATGCTAAATATTATTTATTACATATTTAAATAACTACAAATTTGTCTTATAATATAGGAACATGATATTAATGTATAAAGTATGAACAGAAGTGTTTCTTCAATCTTTGAACAAAGTGAAACGACTATTAATGTCTCTATATTATAAAATTATTTATATCCGTGTTATGGAAAAAAAGGTGTAAAAAAAGAAAAAAATACATATTTAAATGTTTTTGTAAAAGTACATTTAGCAATAGCATGGCTGTGAGTACATAAATCTAAATCTTTATTTTGGAGGTTACAAGATAATTAATATTATAAGAAAACAACTGTCATATGTTCGTAGAATGTGTTTGTATAGATAATATTATCAAATGGCTATGTTTTCTTACGAACAAATGACAATGGTTTAATTCTGTAAAAAAAAATTAATAATAATACATATATGTCTCAACGACATGTTACATCAGATGCGTGATCAGTACATTTGATTTAACATGGTTAAAAGCATTTATATTTGTAACAGAGTCATCACATATAGTGGTAAGTTATTTCTAAACAAGATTTATACAAAAGTTGTCGCATATAGCGAAATGGATAATTATCCTAGAAAATATATGTATATGAGTTTGCACTATAATATGGTAAGTGAAAAGTTAGCTAGGTAACTTTGTGCGATTACATGGTATTACTTCATGGTTTTAAAGGATGAAAGTATTCATCGTAATAAGGTTTTTTATAAAATTGTAAAAAAACGTGGTAATTTGCAAACTAATTATAATAAGAAAGGTCAGGTTTTCATCAAGAACTTGAACGCTTAAATATTATGTTTGTAACATTAATTTAGAGAATATAAATGTTGGTATATGGAATTCAATCTTTAAATCGATAGCAAGAGTAGATTCTTAATCAATGTTTCTATCATGAGTTGCAGAAAATTTATATGTTAAAAAAGTTGTGTCTTTTGTGCATTAGTATGTACCGTATCTTATTGGAAAATGGACTTGACGACCTGATCTTGTAGTTGTCTTTGATTCAGGTGGGTCTGGAACAGATGTATGATTATCGCGAGGGAGTCTTAGAGTTCTTCCATTAGTTAGTTCGGCTGGCGAACATTTCAATTCCTCACGAACAGTAGATCCCAGGCTGGTAATATAAGTGGGAGGGTTTCCATCCAGTTTTGCTCACCACTTGCCATGAAAGATGCTTTTAAACTGGTTATTGCTTGTGGGTGATAAGCGGTAGTCGTGCTGAGAGATGATGTGACAGATTTAGAATTCTCCGGGTGCGCGCGATGGTTTGCTTTGCGGTTTGTTGGTCAAGCGCGGGTCAGTGTGTCGACGCCGGGCGCTGGTGACCGGACTCGATGATGATCAGGCACTGGGGAAGAACGTGGTTCTTCAAGTACGCCAGTGCTGACGTAAAGGCCGAAGGTACAGTGGACCTTGCAGGCGGTTGAAATTTATATGGTTGAATTAGCTCAGTGGTCAGAGAGGCGCCCTGGCAATACAACAGCATACCTAACTGACGCCTGTGCACTAAACATTATCAAGATAAGTTATTCTATTAAACGAACAGCCCGTTTCTGCACAGAGACAAGGATGTTTCAGGTATTTTGGAGCTTCAGACCAGAGGTGGCTGCAATTTCAACAGTGGGGTGCACTTAGGATTTGAACAGGGTCAGCAGTTGTGTACTATATACAGTACGCCAAGCTTCTGTTGTGCTAACTTGACTCTGGCTTTGAGGGAGTCTCCGTCCCCTTAGAGTTGCTGGTCACTTAGAGGTACAGCAAGCATATCAATGGAAGGAATGTTGGGAAGATTACTTCCGTTGAATTTATTGCTTATCATTTCAATCCCTTTTAGACGTAATCAGACAAAAATAGATTTTTTATTTATTTGATGTTTCAGAAATTCAATAAGGATGACAATAATGCTCCCCGGAGGGATATGTAAGCTGTTATCTGCCGCTTGTCTACTAATAAACCCAAAGCTTGCCCTTAAATCCCTTATCGGTGGTTGACTATCATCACTCACCGCTACGCTCAATGGGCCAAAACTCAACTTATTTTACTTAAATATTATAATTAATTCTTCTGTTTTATTTTCGATTCATTTTTATTTATTTAGAATTTACGGCACAAGTGCCAATTAAATACAAAGTTTTTATTTTATTTTTTTACATAAACATAGTGCAGTATAAAATTTTGATGAGAAAAATTAAAGAATTAAATTTAGTTAAAACATAACAAATAAAATAACAGTAAAGAAAGAAGCAATGACAATAGCCTGTTATGTAGTGACCTCATTAAAATAAGTGGCGTTAAAATGTGTTATTAGTGCAGCTTTATACTTTACAAGGGGGATATTAAAAGTATCTGCGATTGTAGCATAAAAGTTCCCAAGTGTGTGCAATCTATTTATAACAGAGTTATATCCTGAGACTGTGGTATAACTGTCACAATAATACATACTAGAGGACCTTGATCTAATCGTAGGTACATGAAATTGAATCAACATTAATATGTCAGGGCTATCCATTTCATAATTTATAATTTGAATAAAAATATAAGAAGAAAATTTTTTCACTTAACTTAAGCAATTTTAATTGATGTAATAAGAAATCATAATCTAATGTTTCTAAAGGAATTCCAAGCCTAAAATGAATACACCTCAAAAATTTGCGTTGGACTCTTTCAATGGTATTAATGTGATTATTAAAGACAGGTGACCAAATTGTAAAGTTTTATTCTAAAATACTTCTAACAAAAGATGTGAACAGAATTTTTAATGTGTTGATATTTTTAAAATCCTTGGAAATTCTTACTATAAAACCTAACATTTTCATAGCCCTCTTAGCGATAGAAGTTATGTGAGATACAAAGCAGAGTTTCTGATCAAACATTATGCCTAGGTCAAGTTCTTCGATTACAGAGATTAAGTTAACATTACACAATGAATAATTATACATTATTGGGTGTTTGATTTTGTGGAACTTTATAACTTGGCATTTTTTAATATTTAGTTGCAGTTTCATAAATGTTACCAAATGTAATGATATGGCTTTTGATGACGACTAACTGTCCTGGTCACGTGGACCATTTGTGATGAACCGACCTTCGGAGCTGCCTATCTGAGCCTCTCGATTCATCTACTAATTAACTGAGCCTACCCATTGCTGTTAATGGGAAATAACCCTTCGTGGGTATAAAGCTCCTAACTGTTTATTTTTTAAATGTAAGGAGGTTCTAACTCCTATTGTCTAAACATCCACGAGTCCCTATGATTTTTCCACATAGTAAACAAGATCTTCGTGACTTTATCGTACAATAATCTTTCATCTAACGTTGTGTAGTTATTTGATTTAAGATATGGAAAGGTTAATGTAATTCGTTGGTGTGGTAACCTATGTTCTTTTAGAAGGTAGAGTGAATGGAACTTTGCTATGAAGATCTTACACCAGGGTGATACTGAGAGTATCTTCCACTGTGCTGCAGATATGTCAGGTAGGTGTGCTGACCCCTATTCTACCAGTATTACAATGGAAGATGTTTCGAGGAACAGGTGCAGTCGGAAAACACACATTTGCTTCTACGATTCGTTCTATAGTTGCCTCCTTCCTGTCCTCAAACAGACCCTCCACACAGCATCCTGTGTTTGAAACTCCAAATTCATATATTGTATCATACTTGTAGGTATTGCTTGTATGCTATCTATATTTTCTGTAAACTACTTTACTTGTCTAAGTTGATATATTCATGTGTGTAGTTTAATCTCTTATTCAATTACTGTGTCTAAAAACAGAGATGTCAGTTTGCGTTATGTAATAGTAAAAACCAAAATTGCTTTCCGATTTCATCCATGCAGCACCACGTCGGAAGGTTCAGCTGTTCAACCGTCCGTTCCTTAAACCAGAGATATTTCCTTACCGCATGTTCTTTCATATTAATGTTAATTAATTAATGATCTAGGTATTAAGCTTTTGAATCAACCAGACGGCAAGTTTCTTATCATGGGAGACTTTAACCTACCCGATATTACCTGGACTCTTCCTGTGGGCGAGGTTAACCAGATTCCTAGCAAGTACACTTCTATAATAAGCTCAACATTTATCGACAATATTAATTACTGTAACCTCCACCAATATAATGGTATTCAACATACATTAGGAAGAATTCTTGATCTCGTTCTTTGTAATTTTTCGGTACGCGTAGCTCCCGCGAACGATCCGTTGGTTCCTGAGGATGCTCATCATAAATCCATCATTATCACTGCTGAGTTCGTTGAATCCCCGGTCATAAAGGAAAACTCAATTAAACGGCCCTCATTCCACAAGCCTAATTATGATGACTAAAGATATAGCCTGGCACAAGAAGATTGGAACGCACTTAACCTTACCGATTCCGTCAATCCTGCAGTATCGCATTTATAAAATATTATTAATAATTTGATCGCTGATAAGCTTCCATTGAGGCGTACTGGTAAATATTCCTACCCCCCGTGGTATAGCTCATCATTAATAAAACTTATTCGTGAAAAGCAGAAATTTCACAGACTATATACAACCTACAAGAACCCTTCCGATTACAAAATTTTCAAAGCTACGCACCAGACAGAAAAAAATGGCAAAGAAGTGTCACGAAGACTTTATTAATAATGCTGAAGAATATCGCCAAAGATCCTAAGGCATTCTGGTCATATGTTAAATCAAATAAACTATCTGCATCTATTCCTAACGTATTAAATCTTAAGGATGTAACAGCCGAGGGTGGACAGGCAGTCTGTAATTTGAAAATATCTTGTGTAAGTCATCTCTTTTTCTCATGAAGTTTATAACATTCTGTGTGATCCATGGATTAAGGTGTACATTTTTAAGTGAGATTTTATTTTAGATTTTTATGGTTTCCATTTTCGAATTCCATGCTTCATTTCTATCGTCCATAGTAGGTATTTTTTAATCAAATTGGTAAATAGTAGATTATGTATAGTGGCATTCCACGTCCAGTGGCAAAATCAGATCTAAGATTCATAATCGCTAGTTTAGAGAAAGGTTTTCTGTGAACGAGTCCAAATGTGTCTTATAAAAGAACACTTTCGTGAAAATAAATACTCAAACACGAAACAATAGTTTTTTTCCACTGTGAGTCAGCATAAGTCAATACATATTTCCCTTTAGAGAACATGTCTAGTTGCAGTCGGAACATGAAAAAGGTTTTTCTACACTGAGTTATCATGTGTTACTTCAAAAATCCCTTTTGAGAAGATGAATAACTACAGTCATAGTATGAAAAAGGTTTTTCCCCACTATTAGTCATCATGTGTCTCGTCAAACTACTCTTTACAGAACATGAATAACTACAGTCAGAGCATGAAAAAGGTTTTTCTCTACTATGAGTAATCATGTGTATCTTCAAAGATACCTTTTGAGAAGATGAATAACTACAGTCAGGGCATGAAAAGGGTTTTTCTCCACTGTGAGTCATCTTGTGTACCGTTAAATATCTTTTTTGAGAAAATGATTAGTTACAGTCAGAGCATGAAAAAGGTTTTTCTCCAATATGAGTCATCTTGTGTACCGTCAAATCGTATTTTTGAGAACATGAATAATTACAGTCAGAGCATGAAAAAGGTTTTTCTCCACTATGAGTCATCATATGTCTCGTCAATCTACTCTTTACATAACATGAATAACTACAGTCAGAGCATGAAAAAGGTTTTTCTCCACTGTGAGTCATCATGTGTAAGTTCAAAAATTGCTTTTGAGAACATGAATAATTACAGTCAGAGCACGAAAAAGGTTTTTCTCCACCATGAGTCATCATATGTCTCGTCAATCTACTCTTTACAAAACATGAATAACTACAGTCAGAGCATGAAAAAGGTTTTTCTCCACTGTGAGTCATCTTGTGTACCGTCAAATTGTTTTTTTGAGAACATGAATAATTACAGTCAGAGCATGAAAAAGGTTTTTCTCCACTATGAGTCATCATATGTCTCGTCAATCTACTCTTTACGGAACATGAATAACTACAGTCAGAGCATGAAAAAGGTTTTTCTCCACTGTGAGTCATCATGTGTCTCGTCAAACTACTCTTTACAGAACATGAAAAATTACAGTCAGAGCACGAAAAATGTTTTGCTCCACTATGAGTCATCATATGTCTCGTCAATCTACTCTTCACAGAACATGAATAACTACAGTCAGAGCACGAAAAGGGTTTTTCTCTACCGTGAGTCATCATGTGTAAGTTCAAAGATTGCTTTTGAGAACATGAATAATTACAGTCAGAGCACGAAAAAGGTTTTTCTCCACCATGAGTCATCATATGTCTCGTCAATCTACTCTTTACAAAACATGAATAACTACAGTCAGAGCATGATAAAGGTTTTTCTCCACTGTGAGTCATCTTGTGTACCGTCAAATTGTTTTTTTGAGAACATGAATAACTACAGTCAGAGCATGAAAAAGGTTTTTCTCCACTGTGAGTCATCATGTGTCTCGTCAAACTACTCTTTACAGAACATGAAAAATTACAGTCAGAGCACGAAAAATGTTTTGCTCCACTATGAGTCATCATATGTCTCGTCAATCTACTCTTCACAGAACATGAATAACTACAGTCAGAGCACGAAAAGGGTTTTTCTCTACCGTGAGTCATCATGTGTAAGTTCAAAGATTGCTTTTGAGAACATGAATAATTACAGTCAGAGCACGAAAAAGGTTTTTCTCCACCATGAGTCATCATATGTCTCGTCAATCTACTCTTTACAAAACATGAATAACTACAGTCAGAGCATGAAAAAGGTTTTTCTCCACTGTCAGTCATCTTGTGTACCGTCAAATTGTTTTTTTGAGAACATGAATAATTACAGTCAGAGCATGAAAAAGGTTTTTCTCCACTATGAGTCATCATATGTCTCGTCAATCTACTCTTTACAGAACATGAATAACTACAGTCAGAGCATGAAAAAGGTTTTTCTCCACTGTGAGTCATCATGTGTCTCGTCAAACTACTCTTTACAGAACATGAAAAATTACAGTCAGAGCACGAAAAATGTTTTGCTCCACTATGAGTCATCATATGTCTCGTCAATCTACTCTTCACAGAACATGAATAACTACAGTCAGAGCAGGAAAAGGGTTTTTCTCTACCGTGAGTCATCATGTGTAAGTTCAAAGATTGCTTTTGAGAACATGAATAATTACAGTCAGAGCACGAAAAAGGTTTTTCTCCACCATGAGTCATCATATGTCTCGTCAATCTACTCTTTACAAAACATGAATAACTACAGTCAGAGCATGAAAAAGGTTTTTCTCCACTGTGAGTCATCTTGTGTACCGTCAAATTGTTTTTTTGAGAACATGAATAACTACAGTCAGAGCATGAAAAAGGTTTTTCTCCACTGTGAGTCATCATGTGTCTCGTCAAACTACTCTTTACAGAACATGAAAAATTACAGTCAGAGCACGAAAAATGTTTTGCTCCACTATGAGTCATCATATGTCTCGTCAATCTACTCTTCACAGAACATGAATAACTACAGTCAGAGCACGAAAAGGGTTTTTCTCTACCGTGAGTCATCATGTGTAAGTTCAAAGATTGCTTTTGAGAACATGAATAATTACAGTCAGAGCACGAAAAAGGTTTTTCTCCACCATGAGTCATCATATGTCTCGTCAATCTACTCTTTACAAAACATGAATAACTACAGTCAGAGCATGAAAAAGGTTTTTCTCCACTGTCAGTCATCTTGTGTACCGTCAAATTGTTTTTTTGAGAACATGAATAATTACAGTCAGAGCATGAAAAAGGTTTTTCTCCACTATGAGTCATCATATGTCTCGTCAATCTACTCTTTACAGAACATGAATAACTACAGTCAGAGCATGAAAAAGGTTTTTCTCCACTGTGAGTCATCATGTGTCTCGTCAAACTACTCTTTACAGAACATGAAAAATTACAGTCAGAGCACGAAAAGGGTTTTTCTCTACCGTGAGTCATCATGTGTAAGTTCAAATATTGCTTTTGAGAACATGAATAATTACAGTCAGAGCACAAAAATGGTTTTTCTCCACTGTGAGTCATCTTGTGTACCGTCAAATCGTTTTTTTGAGAACATGAATAATTACAGTCAGAGCATGAAAAAGGTTTTTCTCCACTATGAGTCATCATATGTCTCGTCAATCTACTCTTTACACAACATGAATAACTACAGTCAGAGCATGAAAAAGGTTTTTCTCCACTGTGAGTCATCATGTGTAAGTTCAAAGAATGCTTTTGAGAACATGAATAATTACAGTCAGAGCACGAAAAAGGTTTTTCTCCACTATGAGTCATCATATGTCTCGTCAATCTACTCTTTACAAAAGATGAATAACTACAGTCAGAGCATGAAAAAGGTTTTTCTCCACTGTGAGTCATCATGTGTAAGTTCAAAGATTGCTTTTGAGAACATGAATAACTACAGTCAGAGCACGAAAATGGTTTTTCTCCAATGTGAGTCATCATGTGTAACTTCAAAGATACCTTTTGGAAAGATGAATAACTACAGTCAGAGCATGAAAAGGGTTTTAGTCCACTATGAGTCATCATGGGTACCTTCAAAGATACCTTTTGATAAGATGAATAACTACAGTTAGAGCATGAAAAGGGTTTTAGTCCACTATGAGTCATCATGTGTACCTTCAAAGATCCCTTTTGATAAGATGAATAACTGCACTCAGGACATAAAAAAGGTTTTTCTCCACTATGAGTCATCACGTGTACCGTCAAAGATCCCTTTCGAGAACATGAATAACTGCAATGGGCACAAGAAAAGGGTTTTTCTCCAGTATGGGTGCGCAAGTGAAGTCCTAAGTTTGACTTGTAAAAGCAGGAGTAGTTACAATGGGAACAGGAGAATCGTTTTTTTACGGGTTGCATCTTCAGTCCTGTCAATAAATCAGAAAAAGATTAGGAATATAACGTTTTCCGTGTAAACAAAGTTAAATCATATAACGTTAAAATAAATATAAAGCACGAATTCTTCAGTGTAACAGAGAAAATCGGTTTTACCTGTTGTCTGGGTAATTTTATCGAATTGAACTAAGCATTCCTTTTTAATATCTGGCAGGTCAATTTCAATTTCCATATATGGAATCCCCCCATCATATTCTTCTTGTTGTTCTAGTTCTGCCTTGTTTGAAACATTTTTCACATTAATGCTACCTGTAAAAACAAAAATTCAACTTGTATGTGATATATTTATACAATAATTTAACGCCCGCGGGGCTTTTTACGGGGTAATTAAATTTTAAAATGAGAATTGATTTTGAACATGAGAAAGAAATAATAAAAATAAAATTGCAAGAGACAAAAAATTTATGATCAGTCAGATTTACAAAGAAGGTCTATAATATAACCCACGAAATTCACTAAGCTAACATAAAACATTTATTTATTTATTGAAATACAAACGGCAAGACATGTGCCATAAACATAAATATAAAAATATAGTTAAAAGTATAAGGAAGTAAAGTACTTAAAGCTACAAGGTACAAAATATACAGCATATAAAGTTTATGGATAAAATATAAAGTTAAGTGTAAAGTGTAAGGTATAAGTATAATTTACGGTGTAAAGTGTAAAGTTTAATATAAAGTTAAGTTAATTATGAAGAATAAATTATTAAAAAAAGACATGCACTAAAGGTAAAACATGTCAGTATCACCCATGTATTAGTTTCCCATGTGTGAAACCGCTGTACCGGAAATTGGACAATGTAGTTGCGCTTATACATACTGTGTCGAGTATTGTGTTGTGATGTCATTAGCGAAAAGTAATACCTCGACATCGTCGAAGCAATTAGTCATATCGTTGATGAAAATGAGGAATAAAACCGGACCAATGTAAGTTTATATCCATATCTAGAATAATGCGATGTCAAAGCGCTTGACATCGCATTATTCTAGACAGGGATATAGACTTACATTGGTGTAAGATAAGAATAAAAAATTCCTCCGCTGCTCATCTTACCAGGGAATTCTTGCGTCGAGATGAGCAGCTTTACAATTATATTCAATCAAATAAGTTCAGTACATAACACATACATGGATGGAGTACATAGAATATTTCTTATTTTGATTGTTCCATTTTAGATGGCCAATTATCAAGCCGAGATATCTGATAATGTCTACACTTTCCGAAGATGGCTGATTTACAGAGCTAAAAGTAATATATTTTGTTTTGGTCATGTTTAAGGTTAACAGGTTTTGATCAAGCTAAATTTTGACTGCACTCAATCCCGCCTCGCACTTAGCATAAGTTTTATCCCACGCATCACCAGCAAATACCAAAACAGTGTCATCTGCAAACACAACTGAAGTACCCGAAAACGGCAGCTTTCAAATAATAATAATATGTATCATTATTTAAGAAAGTTTGCACATTACAACTATAAATACATATTATGATGTATATTGTACATTGATTTGTAACTATTTTCTAAAATTTATAAAATTTACAGAAAAATACAAACATAATATGATGAAGGTAAAAAGAAAATAAAAGTACAGTTAGTTGAGGTTTCTCAAATACTGCGACGCTAGGCTAGCCTGTGTTGAGGATACCCATACTTGTATTAGGATGTATACGCTCCATAGAGTGGTGACTTCAATAACTGCGAATTTGGGTGAATGCACCGGTAAAGGCCCTATTCTTCTTTTCGATCCAAGTTTTACAATATCTTTTTTTTGTGAATCACATTGTTTTATAATGTCTGCAAGACTGTTGTATAGTCTTGTAGCAAAGTTTTTCAGTCAAGTTTCGTTGACCAAACGTAGTATGTGTTATCGGTGTTTTTAGTAAGTTTTTGTTTTTGCTTCGAGTACATCGTGTATTTGAACTTTTTTCGTAGTAATTATTTATATTTGAGTACATTTAAATAAGGATAGTTTTTGCATATAGCTGCCAAATATTAAACACATTATTAATATTAAAAATTAGGTTAAAGTCTGAAATTATTGATAGACTAAACATTATTTAAAAAAAAAAATTCTGACCCTCTTTAATTGGGTCTAGTGCAGATGAAGTGCCGCCTCCCCATGCTTTGATTCCATACTCAATAATAGATTGGGTCTAGTGCAGATGAAGTGCCGCCTCCCCATGCTATGATACCATACTCAATAATAGATTGGCAGACTGCAAAATAAATCATTTTCAGGTGTTGTAAGCCTAGAAAGTTTCGTATGATTCTGAAGAAGTGCATGGTTTTTCTTATATTGTTTGCAATTATTTGAGTATGGAGATTCTATTTGAAATATGGGTCAATGGTGAGGCCGAGGTACTTCATCTGAGTAGAGCGTTCAATGTAGGGACACTGACAACATTCGTCGGAATTCAAACATGAGTGTATTCTAATGGAGGCATCGTCAGGAAGTTGACCAGTAATATTAATGCTTGATGTGACATATTTAGTTTTCTCGGTGTTCAGTGTAAGCGTATTTATAGCCAACAACTTTTTGACCATTCTTATTAGGGCGGAACGATTTTTTTTCTTATTTTTATTTGGAATAGTTTTATTTAGTTGCCAATTGGCATCAATTACCTCATTGAATAACATATAACAATATTTAGTAACATATTCAAATATAATTAACTAGCTGTTGCAATCAAATATTTCTTTTTTAATATACTTTGGCGCTGTGACAGAGGAGCAAAGTGCGGGACGAAGCGGGGGTTGGGACGTGACAATCTACGAAATGCAGTGTTTTGTCTAAACTAGTGTGATAATTGTCTCAAGGTGAATGGTCGTGCGTAAATAATATTCACGAGTACTTATTGATAAACCTTATTTAAGTGAATTAACATGACTTCTAGAAGACAAAATTTAAAATGCCCGACATTTGGTGTAAGTGCAGAGATGTAAGAGAATATCCTACCTACGTATGAAAATATGATGAAATTCTACGAATGGGTTCGACAAGACTTAAAAATAAAGAATAACACAACTGAAGAACCTACGTATTTGAAATTTCCGAAATAGTTTGAACGAAAATTGAAGAATTGTGAATAAAATCTTCTATTCCAATTGTCACACACATACGAATCTTACAGTTACTAAAAAAATATCACTCGAAGTGTTATAATTAGAAAAAGTCTTTGAAGAAATTAAGGAAGAAAAGTTAAAAGAGTTCAGAGTAGAAGTAGAAATTTTTTGAAATAGCATGAGGCATTTGTTTACCTATTTGGATCGCCCTACTGCAGGACCAAAATCATATGCAGGTCAAATTGGTAAAGCATTAGAGATATGCGAGAAGCTGCCGTTGGCAAACTTTGAGAAGATAGAAGATGAACTACCTCCAGAAATATCAACAGATCTCAGTACAGACCAGAAATATATACAAGAAATGACTACTGCTGTCATAAATCGATCCTGCACTTCTGATTTATTACAGAGAAGCCCAGGTAAACTACCCCATGACCGCCGGTTGACAAGAGCAAATCGCATACTGAATTTGTATATTTCTACAGAAAATCCATAACAATATCTTGTGACTTTAGCAACGTTTATCGTATAATCATACGCTCCTGTCTGGTTTGCTATCAAAACACATTCATCCAGAAAAGATGGTTCAAATCATTTATGGAAGCTCATTAACAGCACTAGATATTTGTCCAACGAGTTGTTAGCGATAGTGGACCCTGTTATAATTCGAAATAGTCACTTTGCTCATCCAGAAAACTTGTTGTTGAGTATGATAACAGATTCACGTAAGCACATTAGAGAACTCGCTGAAAGACGCATTTTACAGGTTCGTCAAGTTAATAAAAATTCTGTTTCGCGCATGTTTGAGGTGCCAAAAGTGGACTTAAATGCTTGTTCTTACATAGACATGATTGACTGGCAACAAAATATATACGAACCACCAATACTGATGAATATTTCCGATGAGCAGTTACAAGATGTTATTGAAAATGGAGAAGATACAGTGTTGGAGTTTATGATACTGCCTTGCCACACCCAGGCTGTGGAAAGATCTGTAAAAGTTGTGACAGAAGCAGCTCTAAGTGTATTCGACAAGATAAGACGAGAGGGATTCATAAAATCTAAATAAGCATCTTGAAAACTCATGCCAAAGTTTGAGCCGAAAAGGGATTTTGCTATAAAAAATGATGTTATTCATACCAACATAACTTTCTGAACCTGTGTTTACTTTTGAAATA
The DNA here is from genome assembly GCF_061612785.1 of Hesperophylax consimilis. Taxonomy (NCBI): domain Eukaryota; kingdom Metazoa; phylum Arthropoda; class Insecta; order Trichoptera; family Limnephilidae; genus Hesperophylax; species Hesperophylax consimilis. The sequence goes on from NC_142855.1 coordinate 548,950, forward strand.
AATGATTTTATTAATTGAAATCTTCTTTTATTTTATCATTTTATTAATTAAAATCTACTTTTATTTTATCATTTAATGCATAATATCTTATATTTATTTATTATTTTGTATATAGACTGTTTAATACACTGATTATAAAAAAATATATATATAACAGTGTTCCACTCTAATGCTTATGTCCGTTTCAGCTTTTTTATAAGCAGCTAGCCAGGTGTCAGGTTCAAACAGTAAGACGGTGTCATCGGCAAAACTAACGATTTTCCCTGAATATTAATGTTGCATAAGTCGTTAAGGTCCTAATATGCTACCTTGTGGTATACCGTAGTTAGATGAACAAGTGTTGCTAAGTGTGTTATTTATTTTAACTTGTTGCTAGCGTCCATTAAGGTAGCTTTTAAAAAATTTAAGTTTGTTTCCCGTAATACCGATTTGTTCAAGTTTGTTCATTAATTTATTGTGTGATATTGTATCAAAGGCTTTGGAAAGGTCTAAGAAAATTGAAATACATTTTTTTTATTTTATCTAGGCTTTTAACAATAAAATCCGTGACAGCGGCAATAGCGTCCGAGGTACTCCTATTTTCTTGAAACCCGTATTGATTTTCTGATATCAGTTTATGGCTCACGAGGAATCTTACCAGCTGTGAATTGATGACTTTTTGAAATACTTTCGATAGGCTTGTTAGTAGGGTTATTTGTCGGTAATTATTTATATCTGTCTTGTTTCCTGTTTTATGTAAAGGAATAACGATACCTTATATAAGGTTTGAGGGGAATTGCCTTTAATAATGGTGAAATGTCTTTAATATCTAACAAAAATAAAATTGGAACTAAAACACTACCCTGCGGAACACAATATACAATTTATTTTTTTGAACTAATGTGACCATTTATCGTTACTCTCTGTGATCTACTTCCAATCTAAGTTCTGACCCAATAAAAGTTATTTGTCTTTTTTACTTCTACCATCATGTAGAATCACCTCCCGAAGTTAATGAACTTTACCCCCGGACAACCTGTATAGCTTTATTAACAATACCCATTGAACTCAGTTTTTATAGGAGTAAACCATGGGATAAAGAGTAAAATGCCTTGGACAAGTCTAAAAACACAGCCATCACTTTTTTTGTCAACATCTAGAGCATTTACGACTGAGGTGATCATTTGTAATGCTTCATCACCGGTTCCTATATTCTTCCGTAAGTCAAACTGGTTATCTTTATATATATAAGTCATTAACCTGATTTCTCTATTATTTTTAATAAGGTGTTTACCATAGGTCAATAGTTATTAACTATCGTCGTATATAATTAAAGTAGGATGGGATTTGAATATGAAGGACCGCAGATGTCAACTTCAAGAGTGACTCTAATACAAACTATTTCTAACAGCATACGCTTTAATTGTTTTTTGTTTTTATTTTTATTGTATTACACCTCTCATGATATGAATGTATACATTTGATATAATCTGTTTAAGTTAAAAGCACCCAATGACAAACTACTTTAAAGTAGTTTATTGGGACTTTTTGATTTTTGTATATTATTTTGATATTTAATAAAAAAAAAAAAAAAAAAAAAAAATCCTTCAAGAAGGATAAAACGTTTACTCTTGAGCACCTTCAGAACGGCGTTTTGTTGTTTGCAGCCAGTGGAATAGTGCTTTATTGCATCAATATTGTGTTTTGAGTGCGTTGTTATTTATTGAACTTTATTATATCCCAAATAAGGTAAGGTTGCAACATGTTATTTGTGAGTATAAGTTAAAATATTGCTGTAGTAGTTATATAGGTACAGCAAGAGAAGACGTTATAAACAAGTATATTATGTCCTGTCTGCGCAATATTTCAAAACGAACAAGGATTCCGAACATCAGTATTTAACAACCTACATTTCAAAAGTAATGTGCAACGCAACTTACTGGCTGTCCGAGCACTCTCAGCATTCTGCAAACATTCCTTCTTTACATCTGGGAGGTCGAAATCCATATCCGTATAAGGCATTTCACCTCCATTGTCTTCCCGGGGCACTGGTTCCGTCTTGATGGATACATTCTCTGGATTAAGTTGATCCATGGCTCTGTTGTGAAGAAAAAAAAAGTGTCTGAAACTTCCCAAAAATGAACGTTGTTTTAACGGAACTCCAATGTGTATGAGATATGAATATTATCTTTGGGTTTTAATATTTTCCCAAGCAATGGAATATACTGTAAAAATATTTTCAAATTAGGATATACTAGTGACATTGAAGATAAGACGATTGAAATCGGTTGAGAGAATCGTCGTCAATTTCAAGCATTGCCTTCGTAAAAAGAATCTTAAAAAAGTAGACGTAAAAATTGACAGTTCAAACGTTACTCAACCAAAAGATCATATGGCGTCATAATTTAAGCTAGATCGCACCAACACTTACCGCTGACAGAATTATTATTATACCGAGAACGGTGTATTAATAATTCAGTCGGTGGTTTTGCCTACTCACCATCCGGATTTATAAAGTCGGATTGTGTCGTGGGCCTGACATTGCGCGTATACACAACCTGTTTTACTGTGGGAAAGGAGGCCTTTTGAGGACTCAGCACGGGTAAGCCACCCAGGTCACAGGCCAACATTACTAAATGGTACTAAAAAATGTAAAATATTGTATTAAAATAAAAAGGAACAAACCAAATGCAAACGGCGATTCGCGTGTTCACACAGGTTCAGGTTCACATGTATACGCGCGAAGACATATCGCAGTTGTGGATTTGTAGAAAATATCAGAACTTACCAATAACTAACACACGCGATGATACATTTAACTGCGTTAGGAAAACAGCGTAAGTAATATTAATTAGAATTAGAATTCAAAAACAGGATGCAACGACAAAAGCATGCGTCAGCGATAATTTTTAGGTTTTACTAATAATACATAAACAAAAATAAAGTCATAGACTATAAACTATCATTTATATTTTCATTCGAGTTTTATTTTATTTTGTAGCGCTTATGCATACATTATGCAAGGTTTGGTAACACGAGGTTATTTTGACGATGCTACTTTGCCCACGTGTTCAACATATTCTATTGTTAAACTGTTTCCGAACTAACTCTCTGGGAGAGCGACCCTCTCTCTAAATATGGTGGATGACAAATGAGCTATTCATCGAAACCTACAAAGAGTTTACAAGTTTTTTACCTCAACACTGACCAAGAATATATAAGGAAAGTTTGACTGATTACATGATGATTTTATTAAATACAAGCTCTTGAGAAAACGTACTTTCGCACGCAAAATTCCCAATTGTTCCCTTGTGACATAATTATTATCTTTTCTTTTGCATAAACAAAAACTGTACTAAAAACAAGGTAAAATAATCTTTCAGACGTGTTTATTAGAAATAAACATTTTCATTTTTAAATATACGGATTTTGGAATCTAAAATGTATTTTGTGTGTACAAAAACATCTCAACGAAAGTTCACATTTTTAAAACACATTCCTGATTATAAAAAAAATTCTCAATGAAACTCCCACTTCACTTTTTATCTTTTTGATACATTTTTTTATAACGTTTAAAAAATGTCATTTATTTTTAATTTAAAAACATTTGATGACATTGCTTTATATTTTTAACATCGTTTTAATTATATTTAATAAAGAAACAAAAAACAAAAAAAAACAAAAAGAACCAAAAAAATTCACAAAAAATTCACGTCCTCAAGAGAATTTTAAGAATAACCTTTTGAATTTGCATTTGAATCTTTGTTAAAGGCTTCAGGCAAGTATATGTGGCCAAACCTCAACTGATAATACCATATTCAAGGGATGATTGTACTAGAACACAGCAAACTTTTTTCAGTTCTTTTCTATTTATAAGATCCCTAACATTTTTTAAAAAATAGATGAGTCTTTTCAGTTTTGTCGATAGGTTTGCAAAATGTATATTTAATTTATGTATTGGCAACTCTGCCAACAACTCTTCCTTATTGAACATATCACAGTGAGAGTGCCTCCAGACGGTCGGGAGCAGTTGATACTTGTGCGATACCTACTTATGTATTCAGTAAAATAAAAGGAACTGCCGGTTCCTACTTTGTGATTATTATATTTAATTGTCTATGGTCTTTGGATCTGTCAATGTTCAGCGCGTCCTTGGCATCATTTTCACGCCGTAATGATAATTGTTTTTCAGACATTCTAAGATACTACCGTATAAACTATACAGTAATTGTTTTAAATGTATATCATTCGGAGTTAATTCAACAGCTTTGAAACAAAGATTTTAAAATTCAAGTGCTTCCACTTTCTGGTGACGTTTCTTCAACACTTTGGAATTTGCGGGGCGCTCCTTGTCCGTAAGTTCTTGTAATACCCATTCTTCTTACTTTGTGTTGTTTAAAATAATTGTTACACTTTGATACTAATTGATAGCATTCGCTAGGTAACATATGTCAAAGTATACACCAAAAAGTTAAACTTTCAGGCCGCAAGTTTCACGCTTGCCTTTACATACAAGTACACACGGAGAAGGGTTCTAAGAAGAAAAGGAGGGTAAGTGTATCTTAAAAATATAATTTCTGTTGCAAAGCAAACATTGCGATTTTTCCTTAGACCGTTGTGTTCAAGAATTGGCAATTTCATTTCTCCGATTTTTGTGTCAGCAAAGACGATCCCTGTTTTGCGGCCCTTTTTGAATTTGAAGGTGTCAACAGTCTTTGTCATGTTATAAAAGGTCGTCTTTCCAAAAGCTCTCTTACTAAAAAACAATCAAAGGTTTCACCCTTCCGAATTAACCACGGGAACTAGCCTGTACCCAGAGTATTTATTAAAAAGTGCTTAGTCATACCTGTGATAATGGATGTTTATTGTCAAATAAAAGTGATTCAGTTTACTCTTAAGAACGGAGTTTTTATTCTAAGGACCCTAATTGAAATTTTTTTCATTACTCCGAATCAATGACCCCGCAGCACCGAGTTAGTATTCTGGCTAACCACGACTCCACATCCGAAACTTCCACAGTGGCAAGGATGGCAGGACTATCAATTAAGTTGTCAATGACTCTGTGTAACACAACCAGTTTTGAAATAATAATTTTTAAAGGTTTATGTGTTGCGTGTCGTATCTTGTGATTGTCGTGTTTATATTTAAATTCAGTCAAGCCTAAACTCTTTCACTTTCTCATTTTATAATCTCAATGTTTAGAGCCTTTTACATTATCTTTTTCTGTCAATGCCACATTTTATGTTAAATATTTTTGTCTATGGCACGTCATAGTGGAATATTGTCATGAATTTCGCGTCTATAATATCTTGTGTTTGTGGTCACGTCAAATATTGTTTGTCTATAAATAGCTTGTTGTGATCCAGATACGATTCAATTCTACACTATCATTCATTCAACATTCATTATCAACCAACTCTCGCTTCTCTTTCTAAGTTTTAAGGTCTACCCTCTTCTTTGTGACATATTAAAACATATCAAGAAAAAACATAAGTGTTTTACTCAGAAGCGAACCTCTCAATCTATCTCAACGGCAAGCCGATCCTTGGCGTGAAACGAAGGAAGCCCAACAAGCCGATCAGCCTTACAACCTGACTGGAGGCTTCTGGAGTCATGATCGAGGACGCTGCTCATGGTCCTTCGAGCCGGATTGCACCAGCAATCATCACCCAGGCCACCACAGGAGAAAACAGCAATCATCACAGCAAGCACCAGAGTTAAGTAAATCCTTTCAACTTTCCCTCCTTACTGTGTTAATACTTTTGCTGTTTCTCAATCATAACAGGCACGGATCTCCAATCATCTGATAATGGCGGACAACCTGAAGGCTCTCATAGCCAGAATGGGTCAGATCAAAGGGCTGATAAAGAAGTTTCAGTCATTGTTAGATGAAGACCAAACGGATCCGTCAATCATCCAAGTCCGATTGGCAAAAATCGAACCTTTGCATGACTTATTCATGGAAATTCAACTTTAAATCAGTCTGTGCGATGAAAGTTTGAATTTCAATTCGGATGATGAGACCGATCGCTTTGAAACAATGTATTTCAAGGCCATCTCCGAAGCAAAATCGCGTCTGACGAACGATTCCAAACTTAATTCACATCAATCACAATTAAATATAAATTCTAAAATTCAGTTACCAATTTTGAAACTACCTCCTTTTTCCGGGACATTCTCTGAGTGGACTTGTTTCGAAGAATCTTTTCAATCATTAATTGAAACAAACCATGAATTATCTGCAATTCAGAAATTTCAACGCTTCCAAATTATTAACATCTCTGGAAATCTCATCAAATAATTATCATATTGCATGGAATTTATTAACAGATCGATACGCAAATAAACGCTTAATAATTCAAAACCACATCCAAGCTATATACAATATTGCAAACATTAAATTAAGCTTTTTTAGATAAAATTTCAATAAATTTACGGGCTTTGAAAAATTTAAACCTACCTACAGAACATTGGGATGCCTTACTAATTCATTATTTATCAACAAAACTTGATCCAATAACATCTCGTGAGTGGGAACCAATTCCTATTCCAGAACCAAATACTTACGTTCATTCTATGGAAACATTCATAAAGTATTTAACCGATAAATCTAATATGCTTCAATCTATTCCAAAGTCATCTGTAACAGCTCCTAAATCTGATAACATTAAGAGCAAAAAACCAAATTTCACTTTTGTAACATCTCAAAATTATTGTTGCAATGTCTGTTCTGAAAATCATACTATCTATCAATGCCCTAAACTTCAGAAAATGACTCTTCAAGACAGAATAAATGCATCTAAGACTTTTAAATTATGTTACAACTGTCTAGGAAAAGGTCATTCTTACGAACAATGTCAAATCAAATCCCGTTGCAAAACATGTAACAAAAAAACATCACACTCTGTTTCACAAAGAAGTTCAAACTGAATCTGAACAAGGTCCAATCATCTCCGCTACATCCATGGCAAACGAATCTCATGCCTTACTATCTACTGTTATTCTCAATGCGAAGAATGCGCAAGGACATTTCATCCAGGCCAGAGCTTTACTCGATTCTGGCAGTCAAAGCAACTTCATTACCACAAAATTAGCTACGCAGCTAGGCGTTCAGCTAATAAAGTCAGATAGCCCAATTACTGGAATAACCGGCGCATCATTCAACAGTAATTTCAAAACTAATATAACCATTGCTTCACAATATAAAAAACGTTTTGTAAAACAATTATCTTGCATCTGTTTAAATGAAATTACTCTAAATATTCCAGTAGACAAGATCACCAGCAACGCAACAGCTACGCTCCCATAACACATGAAGCTAGCAGACCCAACCTATCATGAACCTGCATCAATCAACATCTTTCTTGGCTTGTGATATGTTCTGGAGTTGCCTAGAACAAAGGCGAACAAACATCTCAGGAATGCAACTTCAACAAACCGCTTTCGGCTGGGTAATTACACACACCGACACACCAGCCGACGAAGGTATTTCTTTATTTTCCATTAAAGACAACAATGCCCTTCATGATCTCATGACTAAATTCTGGCATATGGAAGAAAACCTTTCTCATCCACCTCAGTCCTTGGAAGAAAAGGCTGTCGAATCCCACTTCATGGACACACATTACAGAAATGAAGATGGTATATTCGTCGTGGAGCTTCCGCTCAAGGGAAACCCACAAGACTTGGGTTCTTCGCAAAACGCAGCTACAAAACGATGGCTCTCCGTTGAACGGAAACTCTCACCTCCATTACAATTGCAATACTCTGAATTCATGAATTAATATATTCAACTAAACCATATGTATGAAATATTTATTAAGGACAACACTTCATCCTCTAACCATCATTTCTACTAACCTCACCATTCTATTCTACTTGAATCCAGCGAAACCACCAAACTGAGGGTCGTGTTTGATGGATCTGCGAAAACCTCCTCAGGGCTCTCTCTAAATGACATCCTCATGGTTGGACCGACCATTCAAGATGATCTCCTTTCAATAATCCTACGTTTCAGAACTTACAGATATGTAATATCCGCGGACATAGAAAAAATTTACCGTCAGATCTTAATAACTCCCAAACATCGTGATCTACAAAGAATTGTTTGGTCAAACCCATCTTCAAACAAATTGTCTCATTTCAGACTCAACACAGTTACGTACGGTACAGCATCAGCTCCGTATTTAGCGACAAGATGTCTACGGCAACTAGCACTGGATTCACAAGAATCGTCGCCAGACGCAAGTCAGCGCATATTGCTCTAGGAAGTTAATATTAAGCATGAGACTCATTATAATAGCTTTAACACTCAAGGCGTGTCAAGTTAGAAATTTACCTCGATAGATGACATCAAATGCAAGTCCCGACAGTTAAATTTAAGAACGGATAAAATGATGCTACAAAGAATTTATTGGGCGCCAGCTCAGAATTCTACTATTCTGAACAATTTATATAAATTATGAGAGTAATCCCTTAAGATACTAATGTATAAAAGTCAATCTCAATTTGGAAGGCATCTTACGTAAAATCCTAAGTCCGCCAAGGTCAGCATCTCGCCACAACTCACGGAACAAAATCGAAACCATCCACAGCGCTCTTCACACCCGTAGCTCGCAAATCAAAACGGCAACTTGAGAACCCTTACAGCCGCTTTCGGTAGGAACTAAAAAGCAAGACTGCTACAGACGTATTCGAAATCAAATTGTCGATTCACTCTTTGCACTCTGACATTTAATGTAATTTCTTTTTAATGTATTTTAACGACTTTGTCTTTATTAGGTTTCCCCATACAAACTGTTCTTTCAGTGACAGTATATTTTTTTTTTTATTTTTTTATTGTTGATACATTTTTTTTACAATATTTCATATTTCAATTTAGTAATGTTGGCCTCACTGGGTTGTTTACCCGTGCTGAGGCCCCCATTTTATAATTTTAGAATTTATACATTTAAAAAATATAAAAGAAAAACAACATTAAAATAAAGATAAATTTAAAATAAAAAATAAAGATTAAAAATTAAAATATAATTATAACACTAAAAGAAAAATATCAAAAGAGAATGTAAATCGGCATTTATAATGATATATGTGTTTGTGCGTGTTGCGTGTTTTATATTTTTTTTTTGTGTTGCGTGTATATGTTTTATTCTTTTATGTTATAGTATTTTGGTAATATTGTCTTTTTGTTCTTTAATCCATTTTTTTATTTTGTGTTTGAATTTATTTTTATTTTCCTCAATTTTTGTTTCAAGTGGAAGACTGTTGAATGCTTTAATAGCGTGGTATTTATGGTGTCTTTGTCCAAAGGTAGTGTTTACCGTCGGAGTTTTTATGTTTTCTTTGTACGCTTGTCTGACCGGTCTATTAGTGATATTTTGTGTTTGTTGGGGTTTGTTTTTTTGGTCGAAAATGTAGTTTAGTAGTGTTTTAACATATAATTGGCGTATATCAAGTACGTCACAGCTTTTAAATATTTGGTCTGTGTCGGTTAGTTTATGTTTTTTGAGTATTACTTTTAAATGTACAATAAATGTAATGTACAATAAATAATATTCAAATGTTTAAATATTAAATAAACAGATCCTAGCGAGGAAATCTTATACAATCATTTGAATATTGGTCTACATTCATTTGTTGTATATTGTATCCTTTTTGGAATTTAGGTACTCTTTTCATAAATAAAAAAATGTCAAACTGATTTCTCCCAACTGCTTTTCTACCAACAGGTAGATATGCAAGTAAAAACATATATGTAGGTGCAGCAGGACGAAAAGGCGCAGCCCAAAGATGAAATATTTACATTCAGTAAATCATAATGGCATAATAGAGTAAAAAGCTCCGAACTTATTGTTTTTATTTTCTATTTGTATGAGGTTTTTTATCCAGTTAAGAATTTTTCCTCATAACACACATTAATGTAACTTAAAATCATTCTTGTAAATACAACCATCAGACGGTAATAGTAATAAGGCCAAATGAGCCGCAGCACTAGTTAATTAGAAACATAAAAGGGCATTGTTATAAGCCCTAGCTAGTTAGAGGATTACAAAAGAATTCATAATATCAAAACATAATAATTTGTTACGATAATTTTTGGTTTTCCAATTTTAAGAGAAAATGTAAAACTTAAATTGCCATAATCGGTGAAAGCCAAAATAAATTATTTAAAAAAACATTTAAAAAATTGACATTGACATTTTATAATATGTAATAAGTTATCAATTAAATAAAATAAAAAAAGAGTTAAGAGTGAGATTGAAAGTCACCTTTATAAAAACTAACTTAACTAAAAATGCTTTTTCTCATCCTCTCTGCCGTCTCTCACCTTCTCGTAAGTCTACTTAATAATAACATAAGCTGCGTGAATAGCTGTGCTCTCTCTTCCCTGTCGCTCTCTCATTCTCTCATTCTCTCTTCCCTGTCGCTCTCTCTTTCTCTCTTCCCTGTCGCTTTCTCTTTCTCTTATTCTCCCTTCCCTCTCTTTTCTTTTCTCCTCCATGAAAGACTTGCTATTGTTTTCATTTATTTTCGCTGATGCCATTTGTGCTTATGCGATTTTCTTTAAAAAATATATTATCAATCTTCAAATGTAATCAAGCTACTACATAGGAATAAGGCCACACATAATATGCAATGGTAAAGTAAGTTTTCCTCACCAACATAGCGCCATCCATCAGCTTCTGAAAGGCAGCTCTGCTCTGGTCTGAAAGATTTAATAACTCTATAAAGTTGATGTCTTTAAAAATGTTAATTGATCTTACGAACATTATGAAATACAATTTTATTTATTTATATGCATATAAATAAATAAAACTATTCATATTTTTATTTACTTCATATATACGATCATGCTTGGTTTTCCTGCGAACTTCCATTCGATGGATGTGAAGCTACTTGATTTGTATAAAGAATTACCTGCTACGAATCGAGGTCTCTGGGTTGACGCTTGGGGAGGGAGAGGAGTAGGTGTCTCTACTGTGGGAGGAGTGGTCGGCGGTGAAGGGCTTGGTTTAAGTATTCACCCAACACTCCACCACTGCCACATACACTCGGAACACACTGCTCCTCTACCACAATCTCTACCTCTTGCATCTCTAGACCTACAGGAGCCTCATCAGCGTCATCAACTTCAGCCAGTCCCATCAGTGCCAGAAGAGATCTCTATTAAATAAATAAACATATCAAATTGTATCTCATGAAATTTTATTGTTTAGTAACTCATATTATGTAAACTAATTTGTGTATTCTCTCTGCATATCCTCTCTGCCAAAGGTATGTTTTATTTAACCGCTATACTATTCAACATGTGATACACACAATATCAGTTGTGTACTTGTGAAACATGATATAGCACCATACAAAATAAATAAACTACGTACATCGTCATTTGGAAGGACTTCGGGCACATCTATTCCTTCAATGGACACTCTGCAATCAAACCTACTACTTTTTGTTCTAACTCTGTGAGAATTATTCTCACCGAGGTGTTCCCAGTTTGAACGCGGCCTCGCCGCATTTTGGCAACCTTCGTCCTTACATAGGATTTTAATGTGGTCCACACCTGAAACGAATAATTCATTACAGAACAAAAATCAAATGCACTAAAACATTGTTAAACAAATACTGTTAAAATTGGATAAATCAACTTACTTTTTGCCATTGGGTTGTAGTCTTGTGTGGACCAGCATTATTTAAAGTTTGTCCGGGGTTTTCCCATAAATATCTTTTTCCGTGCATTCCAGTGAAGCAATGCGCGGCAAAATTCGGCTCCGCTATCATCGCATCTGCCAGCAGCATGTATTGAAAATTTGTCGTGCGTGCAGACCGAGGCATTCTGTTGATTGTCACGCTGAAATAAAAATTTTCGACAATTGACGACACGTTACACACTATTCTTAGGTTTTAAAAACAATGATATAGAAGAAGGATAATAATACAATAACTGTCTCACTTTTTCAGCATTTGCTTACCTCATTTTAAACAATTTTGTCAAGTTGATTAGCAAACGAACACGACAACGGTGACAACATAAATCAACTTGGGTGACAGTTAGCGGCGTTAGTTCGACCGCAAACGTCACTTTAGAAGTGGTGAATGTGTAACAAAGTCATTACTATCCAGAGAGGTAAGAACCTTTTCACAAAACGTAAATCTTCGATAAATGGCTTATTTATGTCATTCATAAATAAAATAAGTAGTTATTAAAATGAATTATAATATAAAGTAATTGTTTTTTTTAAGTTTTAGTTAGAAACCTTGCGTCACTTAATTATATTTCACCGATTTGTGTTTTCAAAAATCTGTTAACAACTTCGGAGATGCTCTTAACCACGCTTCTTTAGGATATTTTACTAGGTCTCCAAAATCGAACTTGTAAGGATATCAGAAGATCGGGAATCGCTTAATAGTTAAGAAAAGATGTTACAAGCGACAGACTGCTAGCTTTCGCAAACGATAGCAGTCGTTGACGAATGCTATCATTTAGCTACAATTAAAGTTTTACGGTTGTGTCGCGAATTTCAAAGTTTACGCCATTCCAGGACAACAAATGGAGTTCTTCCCGAACTTTTAAAAATTTGACAGATGTTTGCAAAATACAATGCAGAGAAAAACGCATCGATATTGTAAACAAAAAAACTTCTATGGTTGTAATATGTCAAACTGTCTAATTTCTGCGAAGTTTTACGAAATACTAAACAAAAGTTGTCACTATAATTTTATAACATTATTTAATAACTGTTAAATCTCTTATTGAAGTTTGCCTTACATCACGACTGTTGCAAGTGAATCGTAGTCAAAGAGAGATGTATTAATTACGTTAATATTGACAGAAGAAATTGTTCGTTTTCCAACATTCTTCCATACAATTCTTGTGTCAATCCAACAACATTACAATACTTATAGACATGTTGTAGATACCTCAAAGAGGCAATCGTAAGATATGGTAAATGCCGTCCTTTCGATTTAGTACTCCACTCCAAACACTAGTAAAAACCAAGCAAATTACTTATTAGAAATTAGAAATAATAGAATTATTTCGATTGTTTCCTAATGATTTTAAGCAACATTAGAGAAAGTGAGATAGCGAACATAGTGACACATACCTACGTGTAAGAAGGATGATATACTGGCAGTAGGTCATCTCATACAGCGTGTCGTATTCGCCTTAGTGGAAGGGAGTTAGCGTATCTTGTCGTATTCGACACAACTTTTAAGTGCGTAAAAACTGTCCCGTCCTATATCTATTTCATTTATACGCACATTTTCTTTAAATGTCCGCCTTTTTCTTACACGAATGTACGTTTGAGTTGAGAATTTACTAGAAACGAAAATGCTTTTGTTCTAGGACCCGGGATCTCTGTTTTACTTCAACTTATTGTATTGTATTTAATATTATTAAATTTTGTTTGCTTGGAATATTCTGTCAAAACAATGATATCTTATATGAAACTGGTATTTGAAATAAGGGATACATATTGTGACTATCTTGACTTTAAAGTTGAGACTTCATATCTGTTGATCTAATCGATAATTTAAATGCTTTCCTGTGCTCATAGGATAACGTTACAACTATGTTTGTTTCAGGTATATGTATATATTAGTTTGTGCGTTTACCAATTACCAAACCCTGCAACAGCGGTGCCATGGATCTAGTATATCCAGAAACTGTTTCCATCAAAACGGAACCAGGGCCCCGGGAAGAAGGCGGAGGTGAAATGCCGTACACTTATATGGATTTCGACCTCCCAGATGTAAAGAAAGAATGTTTGCGATATGCGGAAAGTACTCAGACAGCCAGTGAGTTGCATTGATTATGTTAAATAAATTGTATTAGACCGGTCGGTGGCTGAGTTGACATCGCGCTTGGGTCCCACCCAGGCGTAGTGTGTTCAATTCCTCGGCTGGCTAAGTCTTCCATAACAACACAAGCAACTTTTTCCGCTTACTGTGGTGGTATTTGGAGATTTTAAAATGTTCTCAGGTTATTCGTAACCCGGGAATGTTTGTTTCTTTAATAAAATAATAAAAATTCAAGTCCATTTTGGATTGCCATGGCGACAGAAAATTATATGTGTTAACGCTGTCCTCTTTAGTGACAGTTATTTTAGTTTTTACCAGATTTTTTTTTTATCTTTGCCGGAAACAGCCAAAGTTTTGTGTGTTACGTATAGTTTTTATTATGTTATGTTATGAAATTTTGGTAAAATTGTCTTTTTTGTTCGAAAATCCTTTTTGTATTTTTGTGTCTGAATTTATTTTTGTTTTCCTCAATTTTATTTTCAAGTGTTAGACTGTTGAAAGCTTTTATAGCATGGTATTGATAGAGTATTTGTCCAAAACTTGTATATACCATCGGAGTTTTTATGTTTTCTTTGTACGCTTGTCTAACTGGTTTGTTAGTGATATTTTGTGCATGTTGAAATTTGTTTTTTTGGTCAAAAATGTAGTTTAGTAGTGTTTTAACGTATAATTGGCGAATATCTAGTACGTCACAAGTGTTGAATATTTGGTCTGTATCAGTCAGTCTATGTTTTTTTAATATTACCTTTCAGATCGGTTTCTTTGCGATTTCTAATGAATCGATAGCCGTGTTTGTTGCTCTTTCCCAAGCATTTGTTCCATTTTTTATAAATGATTGGCAAAGGGCCAAGTATATTATTTTCAATTGTTTTATTTTATATGTATTTCTTATGTTTAGGAAAATATGTATTGTTTTGAGGAGTTTATTTGTGATTTGTTTAATGTGACCATACCCTACGATCATAGAAGCCGCCAATGCTTACAATAAGTGCTCGATTCCTCAAGTTTCCACCTCATCCTCATTCGTTAAAAATACATATTGATGGAAGAAAACATCATTCCATAAATTAAAAACAACAACTCCATACTGAAAGTACTCAAGAGCAAATGCTTATTCCTTCTGAAACGGACATTCGGGGTCGTTCTTATTAATTTTCTTAAAATAACCTTCAATCACAACAATAAACTCTCTTCACTTATTTCTCACTTCTGCAGGGTTAATCAATGATTTATTTCATTGTTTCTATTTTAAGGTTTTTTTAAATGAGTTTAACATCGATGATCAATGTACGTACATGTTGTTTTATAGCTTGCATTAATGTGGAGACTATTACCGTCAAGGAGGAACTCGGACGCCGAGAAGATAATGATGGGGGATTCTCTTGTATGGAAGTTGACATAGACCTGCCGGATGTAAAAAAGGAATGCTTAAAACGCTTTGAAAGAATTGTCCAGTCCGGTAAAAACACTTATTTTTTCTGAAATTTAACAATTCTGCCATCGTTATTATCAATTTTTGTGCTTTCTTACGCCAAGTGTAGATATTAAGTCGTATTATGCCTTTATAATCGTAGTACTTTCTTTTTTTCTACAGATCAGAAGGTGCATCCTGTGGAGAAACAAATATTTTGTCCTCATTGTACCTATTCCAATTCTCATAAGTCGAATTTCAAAAGGCACTTACGCATCCATATTGGAAAAAGACATTTGTCATGTTCGGTGTGCAACAATTTATATTCTCGAAAGCGCAATCTGATGAGACACATGCTGACTCACAGACGAGAAAAACGTTTTTCATGTGCCGAGTGCAATTATTCTTCTTCTCAAAATGGCCATCTTAAGCGCCACATGCTGACTCACAGTGGAAAAAAACCTTTTTCGTGTTACGAGTGCCACTATTCATTTTCTCGGAAGGACCATCTAAAGATGCACTTGCTGACTCACAGTGGAGAAAAACCTTTTTCATGTTCCGAGTGCAATTATTCATGTTCTCAAAGGGGCACGCTGAAGAGACACATGCTGACTCACAGTGGAGAAAAACCTTTTTCATGTTCTGAGTGCAACTATTCATGTTCTCTTAAGGGCAATCTGAAGAGTCACGTGATGACTCACAGTGGAGAAAAACCTTTTTCATGTTTAAAGTGCAATTATTCATGTTCTCAAAGAGGCAAACTGAAGAGCCACATGCTGACTCACAGTGCAGAAAAACCTTTTTCATGTTCCGAGTGCAATTATTCATGTTCTCAAAGGGGCACGCTGAAGAGACACATGCTGACTCACAGTGGAGAAAAACCTTTTTCATGTTCTGAGTGCAACTATTCATGTTCTCTTAAGGGCAATCTGAAGAGTCACGTGATGACTCACAGTGGAGAAAAACCTTTTTCATGTTTAAAGTGCAATTATTCATGTTCTCAAAGAGGCAAACTGAAGAGCCACATGCTGACTCACAGTGCAGAAAAACCTTTTTCATGTTCCGAGTGCAATTATTCATGTTCTCAAAGGGGCACGCTGAAGAGACACATGCTGACTCACAGTGGAGAAAAACCTTTTTCATGTTCTGAGTGCAACTATTCATGTTCTCTTAAGGGCAATCTGAAGAGTCACGTGATGACTCACAGTGGAGAAAAACCTTTTTCATGTTTAAAGTGCAATTATTCATGTTCTCAAAGAGGCAAACTGAAGAGCCACATGCTGACTCACAGTGGAGAAAAACCTTTTTCATGTTCTGAATGCAATTATTAATGTTCTCGAAGGGGCAATCTAAAGATCCACATGCTGACTCACAGTGGAGAAAAACCTTTTTCATGTTCCAAGTGCAACTATTCATGTTCTCTTAAGGGCAATCTGAAGAGTCACGTGATGACTCACAGTGGAGAAAAACCTTTTTCATGTTTAAAGTGCAATTATTCATGTTCTCAAAGTGGCCAACTGAAGAGCCACATGCTGACTCACAGTGGAGAAAAACCTTTTTCATGTTTTGAGTGCAACTATTCATGTTCTCTTAAGGGCAATCTGAAGAGGCACGTGATCACTCACAGTGGAGAAAAACCTTTTTCATGTTTAAAGTGCAATTATTCATGTTCTCAAAGTGGCCAACTGAAGAGCCACATGCTGACTCACAGTGGATAAAAACCTTTTTCATGTTTGGAGTGCAACTATTCATGTTCTCTTAAGGGCAATCTGAAGAGTCACGTGATGACTCACAGTGGAGAAAAACCTTTTTCATGTTTTAAGTGCAATTATTCATGTTCTCAAAGTGGCCAACTGAAGAGCCACATGCTGACTCACAGTGGAGAAAAACCTTTTTCATGTTTCGATTGTGAATTTTCATGTTCACGAAAGGAAAGTTTAATGAGACACATGCTGACTCACAGTGGAGTAAAACCTTATTCATGTTCCGACTGCCGTTATTCATGTTCTCAAAAGGGACATTTAACGAGACATATGCTGACTCACAGGGATAAAAAACCTTTTTTCTGTTCCGACTGCAACTATACATGTTATGTTAAGGGAAATATGAATATACATATGCTGACGCACAGTAGAGAAAAATAATGTTCGTTTAGTGTGTAAGTTTTAATCTTCACTAAAGTGTACCATAATAAGATACATTCGGACTCATCACAGAAATCCTTGCTCAAAACTAGCGATTATGAATCTTAGATCTGAGGTCGCCACTGGAACTGGAATGCCACTAAACATCATCTACAATATACCAATTGGAAAAAACTGCCGGTAGGCACTAAAGAAATGAATCTTGGCATTATATCATAGATCTCATCCTGCATTACGTTTTTTCGAATTCCATAAAAACTGTAAAGAAAATCACACATAAAATTGTTCACCTTAATCCATGGATCACACGGATTGTTGTTATGTTAAGAAATCCATACGATATACTCTTGTTAAGAAAGTATTAAATATATGGAAACATTTGCATTAAGTTATTACAGATACAAACGAAACATGCTATGAGAAAAAAAAACGATAAATTATGTTTACAAAATTCACGAAAAATTTTGCAAATAATTATTTAGTTAACCAGTTCTCTATCTACCGAAGTTTCATCAAATGACCAACTGAGTATAAACAATGCCCTTAAAAAAATCTTCAATACTTCAATTGTTTTTTTTCTAAAAATATGTGATCGTATATAGTAAAGCAAGCTAAGCAATATGATGAAGCCATACTAATCAATGAACCTCCTGAGCAAAGAAAGAAGTTCGAAATCAAACAAATTACAGTTGATTAATTTAAAACCACAATTACTTCTCTAAACTCAAATGTATCTTCGGATGCGATCTTAAATCACGTCCAGTACAGTAAAATATCCCTGTAAAGATTTTATTGACCTCTATCAAACATAGTCAATCTGTCTATAACTTAAACCGTGTTCCCCACAGCTCTCAAACAAAACTATAAGTAGGTATTAGGTATAAAGCAAAGACTTTGTTCTGATTTCGATTTGGCTTAATGAAGTGGTGGTGAAAATTCATAGTTATAATAATCAATGATACTCCATTAGACTTAAGTAGTTTGAAAACATTGTCGTAATTGTATTTGATTTTTCTTTATTGCTACCATTTTAATATTATTACTTTTGTTGTGAAAACTTTTGGCTTATCAATTACAATTGTAGTTATTGTTTTAAATGACAAGGGTCAAATAATTTGCTTGTACGATTTGAGGTTATGTTGCTAACCGAGTTATATTATTAAAACATTTTATATTTATGTAATATTATAAGTTTTTTGCTAGAAATATGAATTGCAATCATTGTAATTGAGTATGTGATAATATAATCCCGGTAAGAACAGAGACGAGCCAGGTTTGAATTCCACTTGCTACCTTTTTATATTTGTTTGTGTTTCATATATTTTGTAGAGTTGTTGATATTATCTTTAGTCAAATGTTTAAGTATAAATATCAACTCCCCTAAGTTTTTATCTCTATGTTAAGTCTTTGTCTCTATGTTCCTGCTGTATTTTTCTTCGCTTTTTAAACTGTTTCCCTAATAATTTCCATAAAAAAGGAATAATGGAGAAATATAATTGTACTTAAACTTATAACTTTAACTTATGTCCAAAATTAAACACTTCCTTTGCACAAAATTACTATACATACCAAGGAAGAACCTTTTTTAATCAACTCCCTGAGTTAATTAGAATCATAAACGACAAAAGCAAAGCTTTGAGGCTCAAAGCTTTGCTTTTGTCAAAATGCTCAAAGTTTGAGCATTTTGAAAAAAACATTTTTAAGATAAATTGTCAAAAAACGAATAATAAATGTTTTAAGAAGCAACTTCTCCAAATATAGTAAATAAATATTATAACAAATAATAATTGTCTTTATTCCAGAAATTAATTACATCATGTTTAAATAAATTATAGCTATTTTTTTATACTTCTCTCATTCAGCGTAAAATACATAATTTAAGTTCAACAATATTATGTACACTCCTCTTCCAACCACAAGCCAATGCTTCTCTGGAAGAGTAGTTTTAAATATTTTCATTGTATTTGTAAACCTTATTACTTATATGTACTTTTTCCTTTAATAAATAATAATAAAAATAAATAATAATTACACTTGTTTATTTTTTTTCCGTGGTTTTAGTGCTGCTTTAATGTAAGATTATTATTTTTTTGTATAAGTCTATTCACCATAAAAAGAGTGCTTTGTGCTGTTAATAATACCGTCGCATAAACCTTTACAAATAGAAGAAAGGGACCTGCTTATTCTAGACAGCGAAAAATACCTTGGCTTACATATTGATAAACATCTGACATTTAAACAACACGTAGACAAATACCTTGGCTTACATATTGATAAACATCTGACATTTAAACAACACGTAGAAAAATACCTTGGCTTACATATTGATAAACATCTGCTATTTAAACAACACGTAGAAAAATTAAAAGCAAAAATCATCCCACTAATTAGTGTATTTGGTAGAATTGCCCATCTCCTACCAACAGAGGTAAAAAGGGGCTTATACTTTAGTTTAATCCAGTCCTATATAAATTATTTAATAGAAATATGGGGAAACATTTCCATTACATTCCTAAATGATTTACAAAAAATACAGAACAAAGTTATTAAAAAAACTTTTCTATTATTACCCGGACACTCCCACAAAAAAACAGTATCAGGAAATTAAACTTTTGAAAATAATAAAATTGTACGAATACAACATATGCCTCCTAATCTACAAAATCCAAAATGGACTTATACACACAAACACAACATTTAAACAAACGTCACAAGTACACGAACATTATACTAGGCAACATAACAAATTGTACACACATGCTGTAAGGACTGAAAGTGGCAAAATAGGCATTGGCCACGAGGGTGTACAAATATACAATCTCCTTCCAGATAATCTTAAAATGGAGAGTATAAATGTATTTAAAAAAAACTTTTAATGGTAAGTTATTAGAACAATATTAGAAAACTACTTATTTAATGTTATATGTACTTATTTAAGTAAAGAAAGTGAAATTAAAAATTTATTTTAACTTAATAAATAAAAAAAGTAAAGTTATATGTTTTTTTTGTTATTTGTTTTTGGGGTGTTATGCCGTGTTGCGCTAACTCCTTTAGCCAATGTTTCGGACAGCATTGCAGTGTCCATCATCAGGGCAGATGTGTAGATGATGGACACTGTAATGCTGTCCGAAATGTTGGCTAAAGAAGGAGTTAGCGCAACACGGCATAACACCCCAAAAACAAATAACCAAAATACTTTTGGCCGTGAAAATCTTAAATCATATTTAAAGATTTGGTTTATATTACTTTTCTGGATTATCTTCTGGGGAAAGGATAAATCATATACTGAGTTACTCCAGTCTATGAACTTTTATAAAAATGAAGGGATATCAGATACGGAATACTAAGAAAGGGGAGACTGGTGGGTGATTTCAACATTTCCCTTAGTGTGCTAAAAAAATCCACGCGTTCCGGTGCTGTGTAGTCAATACACATCTCAAAATAAGCAATTTAATATCGGAAAAATATGAATACTCATAGCTAGTCGCTTATGTTTACTATATTTTATGTCATAAGTGATAATAATTGTGATTTAATTGCTGAAAAATTGAAAAAACATCGGCAGATGCTAAAAACACGTGCAAGGAGTCCATATTATCATCACCCCTCTTTCACATGTTATTAAAAAATTACCTGCATCGAAAATACCGACGAAGAAAATTTGCTATGACCCTCTATTCAAACTGGTTTCCAAGGAAAACTGGTCCAATTTCTATAAACTCACCGACCCAAACATATCGTGCAAATTTCTAATCGACACCATACATAACCATTTGAAAAGTTCCACATCCAAAACTAACCACAAACAAAGTAGTCGCAAAATTAAACTTAAGCCTTGGATAACAAATGGCATCCTACACTGTATTCACAAGCGTAATAAACTTCACAAATTTTGTAAAAACAACCCCAATAATCACGAATCTCTCCTATTTTACAAACGATACAGAAATGCTTGTAAAAAAATAATCTGCAGAGCTAGAGACGAATATTATAGGAAACAGATCAAGGAAGCTGCCAATGACAATAAACAAATCTGGAATATTGTCAAAGAGATTTGCTATACCCACAAAACTACCGCACTTATAAATAAAATAACCATTGCAGACCAAACACTAGATACAACAAATCATTCATAAAAAATCGCAACTCATTTCATTAAATTCTTCTCCACAGTCGGAACGGAAAAAACGGAAAGACAGAATATAAACTTGCTAATAATATATTGATTGATAATCTTTGTTATGATCCATTTAATCTCACTCCTACCACAGAACAAGAAATCACTGGAATTATTTCGTCGCTCAAAAACACACATTCAACTGGAATCGACAATATATCCACTAAATTGATCAAACACCTCAAACCAATCATCACTAAGCCCCTTGAACATATAATAAATCTATCTTTCAAACTGGCCTCTTCCCAAATTCTTTAAAACACTCAACAATTATTCCTATCTATAAATCAGGGGATAGATCATCAGTGAATAACTATGGACCAATATCGTTGCTGAGTCCGATATCAAAAATAATTTAAAACGGTAAAACGAAGGCTATACAAATTTCTTGAAGACAATGACATTCTGTCAGGAAATCAATTTGGCTTCCGCAAAGGTCGTAGTGCCGCAGATGCAATTGCAAATTTTACAAAAGTAGTTTCTGATAACCTTGATAAAGGCCGCAAGCCCCTTGCTATTTTCTTGGATCTGGCCTTTGATACTGTCTCTCACCGCATACTTTTGAAGAAACTCCTTCAGGCAGGAATAAAAGGTACTCCCCTTAAATGGTTTGAGAACTATTTAACAAATAGGTCGCAATCGTCTCTTTTAAATTCTGCTAAAGAATATAGAAGTACAAGTTTACCAATCACGTACGGTGTGCCTCAAGGCAGTGTATTAGGCCCACTTTTCTTTCTAATATATATGAACACTAATATACATGTAACTTGGCAATTGATGGAACTATAATTTCTTTTGCTGATGATATGGTAATCATCTTTGAAGCTGAAAATTGAAACTCAAGTATGGAAAAAGCAAATAAGGGCCTAAATAAAGTAAAACATTGGTTAGACGACATCCTTCTGACTCTTGATATTTACAAAACAAAATACTTTCTCTTTTTTCCATACGCAAAGTCAATCCTCCTCACTATCCTTATCTTATGATTCACGCATGCCCACAGAACCATATTACCCCTACGCCTCCCCTCAATAATTGCTCATGTACCAACCTAAAAAAATCCGACCAAATTAAACATCTAGGGGTTGTTATAGATGATCAACCACGTTGGGAGGATCATGTCAATTTCACAACAAAAAAACTCCGCAAATTGTGCTATATATTTTTCTCTCTCAGATCAATCCTCAACCTTCAAACAATGAGATGCATATATTTGGCACTTTTCCAATCAATAGCTATATGCGGTATCGTGGGATGGGAAGGCTGTTCATCTTCAATTATTTATCCCACGATCTTAATTCAAAAGCTGCTCTAAGGATTATATTAAAATGTCACCCATCAGACCCACTTTTTAAAAAATTCGCAATCCTAGACATTAGACAATTATACGTTAAGACAATTCTCATACACATAGGGAAAAATGATTTAACACTCAAAACTCGACAAAATATTTGCACCCGCTATTCATCACAACAAAAATGTAAAATTCTTCCAACAAAGACAGCCTTCGCCCAGCGACAGTTCTCTTATATAGCGCCTAAAATGTTCAACTTACTGAGTATTGATATTAAGACATCGAAAACTGATGATCTTTATGCCTTTAGTGTACAGAACTTGTTATTTGCTCAGGGAAGGAAATATTATAAAGAATGCCTTACATCTTAAAACTGTTCTTATTTTTTCAAAAATTTTATCTCTAAATTAACTTTCAACAAAAACTTTATATTACGCTGATGCGATTATTCTTATTTTTATTTCTATTATCCCTAACATTATCTATTATTTTTATTTGTATCCTACCTTATTTTTATTTTTATCTTTATTTTTACAAGATTTACCTACTTTAACTCCTTTCCTGTATATGATCATCTACCTAATATTATATATTCAGAATTGGTTATTTATGAAGGGAAGGCACTATTTTAAAGAATTCCTGACATCATTAAATTAAGTTGATTTGCATTAATATTCTTTTTTTCATTTAAATTCTGTTTATAATTTCTTTTTTAAATAATTAACTAATTTATCTTTATTTTCATCTCTTTCTTATTTTCAGTGAAGGTATTACCTATTTTACAAATACATTACATTACACAAAATATGTATTAACAAATGAACATGTATTACATTAAAATTATACACAAATTTCGACTACCATAATACGGACATGTGTCTAGTATGGTAGTCGAAAAGCATGTAAAAAAACTGTATTGAAATATATTTTATGATTAAAGAAAAAAAAATGCATAGCTACGTCACGCAAATTATTGAAACCGGACAGAAGTTATGTGGAACCGGATTTAATGTAAACGACGAATGGATCTGCTGTTTATTACTTGCAGGTTTACCAGAAAGATTTTATCCAATGATATTGGCCTTCGAGCATAGTGGAATAACAATCAGTGCAGATGTAATAAAAACTAAATTAATCGACATGACAGGAAATGACGCCGAATCAGTTGGTGCATTCTCCGCTAGAGCGCGCCAGCGTCGCAATGTTGTTGCCGGAAGTACACCGAATGTCAAAACTATAATGAAATCTATCAGATGTTATCGTTGTAAACAAGAAGAACATTTTAAAAATCAGTGTCCTGTTAGTGAATCAGAGCATAACATGAAGAAGTCTAATGCATTTTCTGTTGTTTTTTTTGATCGGAAACTTTAATAAAATTGACTGCTTTATAGATTCAGGTGCTTGTGTTCACATGA
Organism: Hesperophylax consimilis; assembly: GCF_061612785.1. NCBI lineage: Eukaryota > Metazoa > Arthropoda > Insecta > Trichoptera > Limnephilidae > Hesperophylax > Hesperophylax consimilis. The sequence goes on from NC_142855.1 coordinate 573,173, forward strand.
CACCAAATGAAAACATTGTTTGTAATGCATCGAATAAAACGAGTATTAAGGAGATAATAGCAGCTAATAAGATGGCTATATAGGAGAAGTTAATATTGTGGCGATTATCCCGAAATGTAAGTACGAAGTTATATTAAAAGATATTTTGTGCGTACCTAAACTTACTACAAACTTGATCTCCTCTGTCAGTCAGTTAATTAAAAATTGCATTAAAGTAGACTTCAAAGGAAAATGCTGCTATATTTATAATAAACAGAAATAATTAGTTGCTATAGGAGATATGACAGATAGTGTTTATAAACTAATAATGGAATACAAGTTAAAAGTTCCTGAAAGTATAATGTCTAATTTAGCGGTATCAGGCAATACTTGGCACCGCAGATTGGGTCATGTTAATAGTAATTACTTGAATAAAATGACCAGTGCTGTAGAAGGAACGAATCTTCGAGAAAAAGTTGATCTTGGCAAGACATAATGTACAGTTTGCTGTGAGGGAAAGCAGTGTCGTCTTCCATTCACAAATGCTGGTACAAGAAGCAAAGAATTACTTCATTTAATCTATACTGATATAATGTGGAGCTTGGATCGCTTGCAGGTTCAAGATTCTTCATACTATTCATTGATGACTACAGTCGTATGATATTAGTATATTTCATCAAACACAAAAATGAAGTTAGATGTTTTGCAGAATTTAAAGCAAAAGTAGAGAAACAAACAAATAAGATGATAAAAATATTAAGAAGTGATAATGGTGGTGAATACTGCAGCAAAGAGTTTGATCATTATCTCAAGAAGGAAGGTATCACACACCAAAGAAGTAACCCATACACCCCAGAGCAGAATGTATTGTCAGAACGTAATAATCGAACAATTGTCGAAAAGGCTAGATGTTCATTGTTTGATGCGAATTTAGGTAAACAATTCTGGGCAGAGGCAAAAAATACAGCGGTTTATTTACAAAATCGTGCGGTACTTCATAGTTTAAATGAAAAAAACTCCACATGAGATCTGGACTGGATGTAAACTAGACATAAGTCGTTAAGAATATTTGGTAGCAATGTTATGGCTCATGTTGCTAAAGAGAAGCGCCAAAAATGGGATAAAAAGTCTTAGAAGCAGATACTTGTGGGCTATCCAGATGACATAAAAGGTTACCGAATATACAACCCCAGAACTAAATATATCACAAAAAGTAGAGACGTCATTATCATGGAAGATGAATATAGCCCAGAGGTTATGACTCTTGTCCAGTGGGGGACACTATTTGCAAAGATAAATCAAATTCAGAAGATACAACCTTAGATGAGGATACACTAGTCGAAGATGTATCAGATGATACTTACAATCCTGATACCTGCACTTCTGAATCTTACACTAGTGATTATGAAGATGCTGACAATTCACCAGAGCGGCGTGTTGGATCCAGCAGAATCAGTAGGAAGCCAGAACGGTATGGGATACTAAATATGTGTATTCCTGAGGGTGTGTTTAACCTTTCCCTTACTGTGCTAAAAAAATCCATGCGTTCCGGTGCTGTGTAGTCAATACGCATCACAAAATAAGCAATTTAATATCGGAAAAATATGAATATTCATAGCTAATCGCTTAAGTTTATTATATTTTATATCAAAAGTGATAATAATTGCAATTTAATTGCTGAAAACATGAAAAAACCATCGGCAGATGCTAAAATAACACACAGCTATACGGTCGTAGGTATCGATGGTCTAAATCAAAATACAACTGTGGACGTGTGGATTTCTCATTTTCCCGCATAGCGAACAAAAGCGGGACAACAATAGCTTGTCATTTCCTCTCACACTCTTTGCGTAGCAGTGTCATACGTTTGATTATATGGTTGGTGTATTTGTTTCCGATTTTTAACAAAAATATCGGATTTGAAATTGAATTTGAAAACTATGTAAAATTAAATTTTTTAATTAAGAGCATGAATGTATAACGGAGGAATAACTAAAATCTGAACCCAGAATTTATTATATTTATAGAGTTATTAAAGTTTTAAGAAGCAATGTGTAGTAAATACACACCACAGATAAGGAAAGGTTTAGGATGCTAATAGACTATCTTTAGAAGAAGCATTACCTACAGGGAAATGAAAAAAAAATAGTGGTTAAGTGCAGTAAAAGAAGAACTTCAATGTTTTAAAGAAAATAATACTTGGGAGTTAGTGGATATGCCAAAGAATGGTAAAACTGTAGTGTAGTAATAATGTTCGATATCGTGCACGTTTAGTAGCCAAGGGCTACATGCAGAAGAAAAATGTGGACTATTCAGACATTTTCTCGCCGATTGTTAGATATTCAACTTTGAGATTTTTGTTCGCATTATCTGTCAAACTTGAATTAGATGTGACATACCTATCTCTTAAGCCATTAATCATGTCATATTTTGAATAAAATAGTAACATCTTATCGCGGGGTTAGGCAATCTTACTTATTTTTTTTTAATTCACTTTTACAGCGTGAATACCATAAGACTTCCATGAATGCCTTATACATGCAAAGGTAAAATGGATCAAAACGGATCCATATGTCTCGTTTTTTGGCTATCTGGGAATTGTTAATTCCGATTAAAACAATATCACATGCTTTTGTTTTTTTTATGACTAATAATTTATTTATTATGTTTCCTTGCAACACTAAAATATATTTTTTACGCGCGAGACGCCATTTTGTTTTTCATTATTCACGTCAAAAGTGTCATAGTGGTCCTTGTAGCAATGTCGCGGAGAAAAAAGTAAGTAAATGTAATTTATTTCCATAGTTTTGCTGCAAATTCGACATTATGTTATTGTATAATATGTATACTATAAAATAATAATATAAATAGTTTATACAATAATATTATTATTGGGTTTATAAAAACAGTTTATTTTTAAACAAGTTCTGCTGTGTAATTATTATTACGCGTGACAGCTGTTTCGCCCTCTGAAGGCATTATCAAACTGTGGGTAGCCCACTTTGACTTGATAATGCCTTCAGAGGGCGAAACAGCTGTCACGCGTAATAATAATTACACAGCAGAACTTGTTTAAAAATAAACTGTTTTTATAAACCCAATAATAATATTATTGTATATATAAAAAATAAAAAAATAAAATGGAGTTCTACAAATTAAACTTAATAACAATAAATAAATAGTTTAATTAGGCTATATTCCGATATCAATCTAGACAGTTTTGTTGTGCGCCCCATTTTAGGGGCGGTGAGCGCGGCAGTGTACACATTTTAGAAGTGTTTCTTTCGATTTAAACTTTCGATATTCCACAGTTGTACATAAAGATTATCAAATATTTCTAAAAATAATATCATAACAGCATACTATAATTGTCCCTAAATTGTTTTTTCAGCTTGACGGTGGCCGATATATGCGATATACTAGAGCAGAATGACGACATCATAGAAGGGACGATATACACTTGTCCGCCGAGTAACCATTTGCTCAGTGATGAGGACAGTGATGAAGAAGACGCCCTTGTAGATGATTTGAATCGGTTGTCTGGCAATCAACTTAGAGCGAAAGCACAACTGGAAATAACCAGGAAAAACGGAGGTGGCTTGCAGTCCGAAATAATAGAACAGGCTGTTATTAGTGATGAGAGTGACAGCGATGGCGACATACCTCTGTCGAAGATGGCATCGACATCAAACAATAGTCTTCCGCCGAGAAGTAGAAATATAAGCTGGGTTACCTTATACAAGCTGAACCTTACCAAGGCGCTAGTACAGGAAACACTAATCCCGAGTTAGGTGTTGGAGGTTCTGTGGTAACTAACCTTATTGCAAAGTTACCGGCAGGACAAAAAGTCCATGTTTATATTGACAATTTTTTAACGTCTCTCCGACTGCTTACCCACCTCAAAGAAGTTGGCAATCAAGCTACAGGTACCATTCGTATGAATCGTGTTGAAAAGGCGCCTCTGAAAGATACTACACAAATGAAAAAGCAAGCGCGCGGCAGTTACTATCGACTGACTGATCAAATATCAGGTATCTCCTTGGTCCAATACAACGACAACAATGTGGTAACTGTAGCATCCACCTGCGAAGGAGTCAGCCCGTTGGGCTCGGCTCAGCGATGGTCTAGCAGTGAAAAGAGAAGAGTTGCAATCCAACAGCCGTCGTGCTTTCTACAATATAACAAGTATATGGGCGGAGTGGATCGACTTGACCAAAACATCGGTTGCTATAGGATAAGTATCAATCGCAAAAAATGGTACTGGCAACTTTTGATGTGACCTTTGAATGCATCCATGAACAATGCATACCAGCTCTACAAATTGTCTCCAGCCGGTCAGGCAAAAGGATATTTAGAATACCTGGCATTTATACGAGAAGTTACCCGAACTTACCTTGGTCGATATTCATCAGCATGTTCTATCGGTAGACCACTGAAGCAAACGACAAAAAGACAAAGAGTCCCAGATGGAGTCAGGCTGGATGGTGTAGAGCACTTGATAGTATCAAGTCTTACACAAATTCGTTGTGCCGAGTGCCACAAAAATACGACAAAGAAGTGCAGGAAGTGTGATGTTGGTTGTCACACAAACTGTTTTGTCAATTTTCATACTTAGAGTTTATAGAATGTTGTGCTTAGTTGTAAGATTTTTTCATTATTATACTTTTTTATACATATGTTTTATTCATTTTATACTATAATTCCATTTTTATTCTCAACTTCCTAACATTTTTTTATGCTCGGTAATGCGCCCAGCACCCCATTTTTGGGGCGGTCGATTTCTCAATAAAAAAATAAAATTTTAACAAAAAATTGTATACTACATCATTATTAAAGTCTAATCGAATACTAAAATGGACATATAATAAGAAAAATCAAAAAAAAAATAAAGTTGAGCACATATGGGTTAACAATACACCCATTTCGGATTACGATTTGATGGGTGTATTTCCAAGTTGGCTTTCTAATTTATTTTTTTGCGGGACCGGTGAAACTATTCACTAAATACTCAAGGTCTAATAATTCGAACTGCCGCCTCCATCTGCGTGTAAAATTACAGAGACAGATGCGGGAGCACCTGTTCGCTTTGGTCTTACTGTGAATTCAAGTCATGTATATACCTAGGGACATATCAAACCAATTTGACGTTTTTTGTGCTGAATTTTTTCAACGGTAAGTGTGAAAAATGTTGGGAATGCATGGAACCTCGAGAAAAACGTTTTTTTTAATTTGATGAGCCAATCCGATAATTTCTTCAAATTTAAAAACATAATTCTGTTTAAAGAATTTTTGTGTAGTGATGGAGACGTTTTATCATTTGAAATATTATGTGATCACACCGAATAAAGTATCTACCGGAATAGGCACTCAAGAAAACACGAATCTTTTCGTCTTTTTGTCTATTATCAATCCGACATTTCACTACCTGCTGTCCCAAGATTCTGTTGGATTGGAATTTTTGAAAGGAGTCATTCTATTTTGTTTATATCTGCCTCAGAGGAAATTCGAATAACAGGAGAACCGTCATTTTTTCTTATAAATATTTAATAGTTTTTTGTCCACAGGTAGGTATTTATAATTTTTGTCAGTTTTAAGTTCCCTGGCTTTCTTGATAAGTAACATGGTAGAAGGCGTAAGGTGATCATTGATGAATATACGGCTTGCTACTCTTGCAAGGCCGATATTTGGTAAAGTCATGGTCCGGTGCCGACGAGCAGCTGCCAAGAAAGCGTCCTTGCAATCTCGCCGAAGAAGACGAATGATTATATATGATGTAGATGTGTGTGTGGATGTGATTTTAGGAGCTGCCGTTGGCCACACTCTTCAGGTCGCATTCATAGAATGAAGTCAATGTCCCCTTTTTGTAGTTGGTACCCAACTTTCTGGGATAAATTTATTATAATATCCGGAAGGTTTTCACCACTTGACATCGGAACTCCGTAATTTTCAACATTACAGTGTCTATCGAATTGTTCTCGTTGATTCATTTTCATATCTACGTTATTTATAACTTCCTTCAAATGAATAACATCGCAATCCAGAGAATCAATTTTGGCGGTTTTACTGCTCAAAGTCAAAGTCTTGGTGTTTAAAGTTTCAATTTGTGAAGATAAAAATTTCGCTGACTTTATAATAAATTCTAAGTGATCCATATAGTCATTGAATCTTGCGTCTAGCTTGCAAACAATGTATTTTCCATCCCCTTAAATCCATCGAGAGTCTTTAAGAGAAATAATAATAGTCAACGTGATTGGTTTAATTTCAAACACTCAGCCAATAACAGTACGGGTGGAGATTTAATGACCATTGAGAGATCTCCGCGGTGACGACACTCGCTAGTATATCGGATAAATAATTTCACTTTGTAGATTGAGAAAAAACTGTATTGATTAGGTACCGGAGTTATAAATTAGGATACTATTTTTTATTGATAATCAGAAAAATTACAGAAACCAATGCTTATCAACTGTTAAACGTTAGTAGGTAGTATTGTTATGTATTTATTTATTTATTTATTTAATACATGTTACATTATTTTGAAATTTACATAAAGTAGATATAATGAATCCCCATACTAGGCGCCTGTTTGCGCCGGCTGCCTGTTTCATGGTGACCAATTGAGTGTAATTACTTTGTATTAAATATGAAATCTAGTGTAAACATATGAAATTAGTAACTTGAATAAAAAGTAACTTGTAATAAAAAGTAGAAGATAGAAATTAGAAAGGAGAAAGAAGTAAATTAGCATTAGATTGTAAAAATGTACATAGTTATATATATAATTTTTAATATGTGTGCATGCAAGCACACATGTGTATATAGCAGCAGACATACCTATATACCTATAACAGCACATGTATACGTACACCCATATGACGCATCCTCACGCATATAAACAATATATACACCTCTATCTGAGTAGGCGTTTAAATAAAGAGTTAATTGCGATATAAATTTTTAAAATTATTGAGATTATTTGAAAATTTAAATGTAATTATCTTATAAAATCCTACTTGGAATAGGCTACTAACACTATAACAATCACACATCAAAAAATCCCCGAGCGCTTTCCTGAAACTGTCGTATTTGGATATTGATTTTATTTCTAACGTTAAATTATTGAATATTTTTGGAGCAAGAAAGTTAAATTGTCTTTGTGCCATTGAGGTTTTTATTGGGGGAATAGTATAATTGGATTTGTTGGAATATCTTGTATTATGGGTCGATTCAAAAAATTTTTTTTTCGTATGTTTGAATTTATAGTAGGAGGATATGTTTTGACGTATAAGGATATGTTTTGACGTATAAGGATTTTATGTTGAGTACTTTGAAGTCGTTAAATAAGTCCTTCGTGGGGTATAAATAGTGTACAAACTTTTACCGTACAAAATCTCTGAGTTATAAATCTAGTTAGTGGTTTATTTATGCAGAGCACCGTCATCACACAGTTTTCTATATTGAAATACCGATGAGGTAACATTTAGCGTCTTCAGTCGACAAACACAGATCGCACTGTACCCCTCCAGCGGCTGTCAAATTCTTATTCTGATGCTTAGTGGCTAAAAATTTAATGTTTAATTCATACATTTCGGCCGTGACTTCCATGGAAATTACAGCGTGTTTTTTAACTTATATAAACATAGTTTAAAACACGCAATAAGAAAATAAGAATACTTAATCTGGGTGCATTTTACATTTCATTTGGAACCTAACAAAGATGACGCCTTTATTTGTAAACGATAATTCTGTCTTTCTGTTTTGTTATATTCAAAATGATTCTCATGTTCTCTAAGCTCTGTTGAAAAATCGATTCTTGCACATCTTGATGTCAAAATTCATTCGAAAACACGAATCGAAACAATCTGGTCTGGAGCTCCACAACTTTTAATGAACATACTTGATTCAGTGCAATAGAGGCCGGTCCGTCAGATTGACAACCCATTGTTAACTCCAAGAGGTTTCTATTAAGAGATGCGTTAAAAATATCCCGGATGGCTTGACAAATGACATATTTTAATGGTACGTTGTTAGCCACTGAAGGTTTGATACGAATGTCGATATTCTTTTCTTTAAACCTGATTTGTTAACTGTAAACGATAAATACATATGTATAGTTTAGGATTTACTTTTCCAACATAATTAAGGTTAAATTAAGTTAAGGTTGAGAAGGTTTAGGTTATCAGTTCATTTGTAATGTTATTGAGTACCGCAACCAGATTTGTATGGTTTATTCTAAAAAGGTTTTGTAAACATCAAATAAATATTTTTTTTTCGGAATAACTATATTGAGTAAAACCTCAAATTGTAATATTTAAATATTGAAGACAATATTAGTGAATTCTAAACGAAAATCTGAAACAGAAAAATCAGAAAAGGAAACGGTCACATCTGGGACTCGAACCCAGGACCCTTGTCTTTCAGGGACAATGCTCTACCAACTGAGCTAAAGGGGACCCTATTCCCCTCGATCACTTTTAACTGTATCATACTTCGAATAAGAACTACTAACATTGTCTTCATTTTTTCACCGCACATTTTTATTGGCAACTATCTTTATGTATGATCGCAAGATTCAATCCGAACTAAATGCAATCCAGACAGCGTCTTTTTAGATAAACCTATTTTACTTATTTTTTTATTTTTATTGCCATGGATTTTTATTGCAATGCCTGGATTGCAATTAGTTCGGGTTGAATCTTGCGATCATACATAAAGATAGTTGCCAATAAAAATGTGCGGTGAAAAAATGAAGACAATGTTAGTAGTTCTTATTCGAAGTATGATACAGTTAAAAGTGATCGAGGGGAATAGGGTCCCATTAGCTCAGTTGGTAGAGCATTGTCCCGGAAAGACAAGGGTCCTCGGTTCGAGTCCCAGATGTGACCGTTTCCTTTCCTGATTTTTCTGTTTCAGATTTTCGTTTAGAAATCACTAATATTGTCTTCAATATTTAAATAAATATTTGTTCAACGAATTTTCAATTGTATAAAACCGCAGTTTACTAAAAATCTACAATAACTGACCACCACCTTCTCGAAGTGAAGGACAACTTCGTAGATTATTGCTATTCATATATATTTGTTTATTCATATAACTAAACAAATCACATCTTTTTATATGTAGGTATTAACCACATATTAATGTTAATTTTGAATACTGGAGACTCCCTTGTGGTAAGTTAGATCTAAGACCGAGAACCCGCCAGTTTCGAGCAAGTCTGTTCTGTGAATGAGTCCGCTTGTGTCTTAGCGAGGCAAACTTTTGTGTAAATGAATACTGACTTGTACAGGGCTAGAAGATTCCTCAAGTACGCTTAACAGTTGAATATTGGATCCATCTCAGGGCTGGAGCTCCACAATACTTAATAAACATCCTTGATTCAGTGCAATAGAGGGCTGTCCATCAGATTGACAATTCATTGAAGAAGTTTTATCAATATTTGTACGGCAGAGAATTTATTTTAGCTGTACATAACCAGCCTTTGGTCAGAATATTCGTTCAGAATAGAGAAATTCCTAAAATTGCGGCGTCAAGATTACAACGTTATGCAGTTATGTTAGGATCGTTCAATTTTACGATTGAATACGTAAAGTCGAAAAATAATTGTTCAGACTTTCTGAGCAGGTGTCCGATTGAAAAGGTTAGCTGTGAAGATAATATAGAGTCTGGTTACAGTAATTATTTTAAAAATAACGGGTTTAATTTGTCTTTAGACGTGATAAGAAGGGAGACCGAAAAGGACGAAATTTTAAGTCAAGTAAAACAATTTCTTATCGAGGGTTGGCCAGCATCAGTAAAAAAGGCACAAAATGGTAATTTTATTAGAGTTTTCTGGGAAAAAAGCTTAGAATTGTCATTGATAAATGGGTGTATTTTATATCAACATAGAGTTGTTATTCCTGAGTCATTAAGACAAGAAGTTTTAAAGATGTTACACAGATCTCATTTAGGGGTTTTTAAGACTAAAGGCATTGATAAAAGCTTTGTCTGGTGGCCAAAAATTAATCAAGATTTGGAGAAAATAACAGAAAATTGTAGAGTTTGTTTAGAAATTAAACCAGAATCACAAAAGAGTTCATTAGCAGTATGGCCTCATGAACCTGAAGTATGGTTCAGGGTGCGTATTGATCATGGTAGCTTACATAATAAAAACTTTTTAGTTGTGGTAGACTCTTCTTCGAAGTGGATCGAGTGTCTGGAAGTAAACAGTCTGTCTTCAAAAGAAAATATTGAAGTACTTCATAGGTTATTTTCACAATTTGGTTTTCCAGCAACTTTAGTTAGTGATAATGGTACATGTTTTTGTTCTGAGGATTTTGAAATTTTTTGTAAGAAAAATGGGATGGAACATATCACTAGTCCAGTTAACCACCCGAGTAGCAATGGTCAAGCTGAGAATGCTGTTAAAACCTGTAAAAAATTTCTTAAAAAAATTTGTAAAAATAATAGATTTCCTTCAGATAATAAAGAAAAGTTAGGTAACTTATTAACAGACGATAGAAATACCGTTCATGCAACAACAGGGTGTGAACCATCTGTATTATTAATGGGAAGGAAAATTAGAACAGTATTTGACTCTCTGATTCCTAGGAAGGTTGAGGAAAGAACGAATAGTTCAGGTTCTACTCGACAACACGAAGCAATACAAAAGGTTATTCAGAGTCAAGTCAATCAGAAAAGACAATATAAGGGTAGAAATAAGTCAGATTTTAATGTAGGTCAGAAAGTGATGACTAGAGATTTCAGAGCTCAGGGTAATAGTTTATGGGTCCCTGGGGTTATTGTTGAAAAAAAAGTGGCAAAATATATTTCATAAAAAATAACAAGTCTAATATGGTGTGGAAAAGACATTTAGACCAGATTAAAAAATTACATGTTTCATGGCAGGAGGGAGATAAGCCGGAATTCGGTACGTCTGACACAATGGAACTGTCGACGGATGAAGTAAATCTCTCAGGTATGTTACGTAATAGAAGTGTCTCTAATACTGTTCCTCCATGTTTAGGGTCTAACACGTGGCAGGGAAGACTTCGTCCAAGATGAGGGTACTTCGCAGTCCAGGAGGAGGAGTGGACGGACGACGAGGCAAAGAGAAGGGAAGCAGAAAGAACGCGGCATATTTTATTTTATTTTTTATTTTTGTTTATTGCAGAAACAAACAGTACATAATTACATAGATGATGTCACATAAATATTTGTGACAAGAGAAGTTCTTGCTTAATTGGGTTTATTTTGTCTATGGGTATTTTTTTAGAACTTTGGCAATATTTTGAAGGAAGGAAGTACAGTTTTGTTTATGGTCACTTCCTCCCCGGTCACAGGGGCGTATAACTCTCGCATAACCTTGTAACCCTGATGGGAGGAGTTATCCTCAACCCAAATTCTTATAGACAAAGCTGTTGTGGCTGAAAGCTCAGATCTCATTGGCTCAGAGCAAAAATTGTATCTTGATCTCTCGCTCTCTACCGTAGCGACTCGTGTAACAGAAAGAGAAGCTAAGCATGTGTTATGCTCCGATAAAAAAATAACGGTAATTTCCAAGACGTCATTTCGCAGATTGAACTCAGTTGAAGGTTTTAGCGTAAATATTTTGAATTTTCTTTCACCCATCTAAAAATAATGTTGCGTGCTAGAATTCTTCAAGGTGATAAATTAATGCCGTGTTGTGTTAAAGGTTGCTCAAATGGATTCGATAATCCAGTGCTAGGAAGAAGCAGCAAGAAATACATTTGTTTGTGTGTGCCATTTCGCGATTGAAATCAAAAATGGGATTAAAAAATAATGCGTTGCCAACGCTTAATCTTCCAATCATCATAAAATATCCGGTCTATCTCCACCAATTGAAAGAAGGACCCGATCACGTTGTTAAATACAGGTACTAACCTCTCGTTCTTTGATACAATGTTCATGATTCCTTAATGTACTTCATTGGCTAATAATTTGATTAATTTTCCTTTTCAGACCTATCCGTATTCCGACGCGATCTTATACCACGTATTAGGAGACTAAAATTGCTAAACAAAGCCACGATTACATCAAACAAGTTCATTTAAACCTCTCCAGAATTACATCATGTAAGTACCAGTATTTTCAATGATGTTTGCTGACGACAAAGCTGTGAAAATTATATGAAACCCTTGCAGGAGAACTTCAATAACTTCTAGTGCTATTTTGTGTATATATTCTTGTATTATTGTGCAAGGTCAAATTAAATCCTATTAAGTTGTTGCAGTAAGACAGAAATCCTGGGTTCGATTCCTAGTTGAGACTGTTACTTTTTATTTTTTTGTGTCTTGTTCTGTTTCATGTTTTGTTTAGATATATTAGTATTATCTTCTACTTCAATGATAAATCAATGCTCAATACATCGGTTGTACTGACCCTGTTCTGTATTACTGTCCATTGTCTTTTTGAAAATAAAAAATATTTTGATGTGTGCATAGCTGTGGGTTTTTTTTATTTTCCTTTTCCTGCATTCCAGTATTTTTTTATTATATAAATTTTTTGGGCTAGTGAATGAACGATGTTAGCTGGGTGCAGGTATATTGTCTATGTTTGCTGTTTTTTAAATGACCTTGAGATTTCTTTATGGTCCACCATATATTTACCTGTCTGGACCAAACGACCGTTTTATCTGTGGTCGTCTGTGGTTAAGGGGGTGACAAAATGGCGCCATACAAAAAGCCCGAAGATATCGATCTAGAGAGTGGTTTATTTATGCCCGGTCAGCTGGGGCTGCTGACCGGTGGATCCAGTGACTCTCCTTTAAAGGGGCTTCAATCTGAGTTAATCATGTGAATAGGAGTTATTATTTCTTTTAAAAAAGACGCGGGGTGTTTATCCATTCACGTACAGTTCGTGTTTGTTATTATTTTAGTGGGGAATATGGAATCCCGCTTTTATTGAGTGTTGGCCGATGGTCATGTTGGAGTGCTCGTGTTTCGGACTTGAAACCGAGATTGGTTTGGTCCTGGCTGTGGCTGGTTGTTCTTGGCGGAGTGTCCCGCTGCCACTAAGAAAACGGATTGCTGTCTTGGCTCCGTTGAAGAGTCTGGTCGACTACCACGTGCTGCAGGCCTGATGCCCCTGCAGGCGTCCATTGAGGGAGTTGCTATCCCGCTGCCACTAAGAAAACGGATTGCTGTCTTGGCTCCGTTGAAGAGTCTGGTCGACTACCACGTGCTGCAGGCCTGATGCCCCTGCAGGCGTCCATTGAGGGAGTTGCTGTCCTCCCGCTGCCACCAAGAGAAGGATGTCCTGGCTTTCGACTTGGGTCCGTTCCCCGCTGCCGAGAGCAAGCCTTCGTTCGCCATTCGTTGTCGTTCTTTCGTTTCACGTTAAGTTAGTTTAGTTTAATTCAAGAGTCCATCGGGTATGTGCCTATATTTATTTCTATGGTTACATGTTTATCATCTGTACTCCTTTGTAGTTGCTTTTGATGTTTCAATATATTTTCCATTAAGAACTCACTCTTTCTTATTTATGATCACCTAACTTACTTGACAGGAAATTATTCCCACAATCTTGAGATGAGATCTCAGCTCTACCGTTTCCTTTTAAACATTGGAATGTACCTACCTAACATTGCATACGTTACATTTGGCGCTCAACGTTTAAAATATTTCGTTTTCGGTGCAGTATCCTTTTTTCTGTCATGTCAAGTTGGGTTTTCATTAATACTAGTTGATAATATTAGAGTTGAATCAATGTGTGTGCACTTGGCATTTGAATACTTACATTCACATCATAATGTCTACTATTGACCTTTAATATTAATGATATTCAATGTTATGTTCATGTATCCTCATACATAACCTATAATAATTATGTTGTTTGCATTTTGAAATGTCATTGTATTGCAAAGAACTTTTCATTGTTTGATCATAGACAACTTATTACTGATGAAGTTAGAAGTTTTCGAATGTTTGAGTAAATTAATTATTATTTTTTCTTAAAATATAATATCGATTGTCTATGATTCTCTTGTTGATCTATGAACAAGATTAGTTGTCAAAATTTTGAAGGTTAAACGTCAAACCTTGTTTCGTATCTGTCATACTGATTAATAATAACTTGATTAAACATCTTTGTTTATACGCAATACGAATTGAATAACGATTAGTAAAACCTTATTATTATCACAATTACTATCAAAACAAATAACTTGTTTACATTCTAAAAATACTATCTGTCAAAATGTGTACATTGACATTTGTCATCTATCATGATGAAACATAAACATGCAAATAATGTTCAATATTGTTATTTTATAATGAAATACCTTTTTCAAAGAATCTTTCATATGATATTACCATTTCATATACAAAAACTGTAACGAGACTTTTCATGGTTATTTTTCAATGACAGCGCACTTCTGTCATTATTGATTATGTTGTTGTTGTGGTCTCATCTGACATTAGGTACTAGTAATTATTTCATTGCTTACAAACATTGACAACTGTTTTGCAGGTTATTTAATCGAAAATAACGACGTGTAATTTTTAATAAAGAGCATCATCATCATCTACATCAATTATCATAACAATTTGGTTAATTGTTTTCTTTATCAATTATTATAACAATTTGGATAATTGTTTATTTTGATTAAATTACAATAAAGTAGTTGTCCTTGATTCTTAATTGTACTTGGAGTACTAGTATATCGTCGCTTGGCGGCACTGATTTATTTGGAGAATACGTTGGCGGCACTGTTTTGACGCGTATTAGTGTAAACAATTTCTACTTGTCGAGTTGACTTGTACGGGGGGTTTGGTAATTGATGTGTTATAAATAAATTATTATTTATATTTCATTATTACATTTAAGATATTATTCTTATTAAAGAATAATTATTTAATTTCTAATTATCATTTTCTCCTATTTAACAAAGATGGCGATTTCGGATATTAATGGGGTGACGAAGGAGGAAATGATTAAATTGTTATCGGATCGTAACATCGTTCCGGAAGCTACTCTATCCAGTATGCGCGAACAGGCTCGTTCCTTTAATAAAAGTCTGAAAGTTGGGGGTGGTTCTAATATAGATGTGGGGGATGATAATACAGTTTCTTCAGAAAATACTAAAACTATAATTAATAATTATTATCAGTCGGCTATTCCTTCAACTTCGTCTTCTGTCCATTCTTGGGGTTTAAAATTTTCTGGGTCTTCGGATGTCAGAGATTTCATTTTACGAATTGAAGAACTATCTAGAAGCCGGAAGGTGGAGTTGTCCTCGGTTGTTACCGCTTTCTCTGACCTCCTAGAGGGAAGAGCTCTTTCTTGGTTTAGGACTATTTTTGACGACTCTCTGTCTTGGTCAACTTTGAAAAAGCTCCTCATTTCACGTTTTGACGTTTGTACCAACCAAACGGAAGCTTTAAAAGCCTTGTTCGCTATGAAGCAAAAGTTTAATCAAGCTGTGGTGGAATATGTTGAAGATGTTCAATTAGCAAACTTAAGGTTGGATGTTCCGCTCTCGGAAGAACAATTGGTAGACTTAGTCTGTGACAGTCTCCTACCTAAATACGCCTTGGCCGTTGCTTATTTCTCGGATAAGAGTCTTTCAGCCCTAGTAAGTGTGTGCAGTAAATTTGATAAACTTTCGGTAGAAAAACCCGCTCCACACTTTAATCCTTCTCCGCGAGTTTCGTTTCCTAAATCGTCGTATTCTAATCGGGTTCCGTGTTCTCAACCGTCGTATCCGCCTCAAGCTCAAGGGTCGTTTTCTCCACGTGTTAAGTATAATCAGGCTTCCTTTTCTCCACGCGCGTCTTCATCAAGTTCTTCTTCTGATAGTAAGAAAACTTTTAATTGTTTCTACTGTAAAGAACAGGGACATACGAAACAATTTTGTCAAAAATGGAAAAGGGATTCTTTTAAGCATAACGACGCAAATAAGTATAATTCAAAAAACTAGCCAACGATCTTTTGCATTCTATGTACAGGGGTGTTAAAGGGTCGTCGGCAGTTTCTAGTAATAAATCTAAGTTTAAGTTTTCCACGCGCAACATGGACGCATGTTTGCCGTTAGCTGATTGTGAACAAGATGTTAGACCACATGTTAATATTAAAATTAAGAATTTGGTTTTTTCAGGACTTTTGGACAGTGGAGCATCTGTCAGTTGTTTCGGGGGTTCTGTTTATAATTTTTTCATAAGTCTAGGATTTAAGTTAAAGAAATTAGATTCCTACGTTACCACCGCGGATGGCAAACGTCAGGATATAATTGGTACCATGAGAGTATTGGTATTTTATAATAATATTAAAAAATATATTAATTTTTTTATAATTCCGTCTCTGTCCTCTTCAATTGTTTTGGGAGTTGACTTTTGGAAGCAATTTGACGTGGCCCCTCAGTTGTTTCCAAAAGTTGACAGCAATGTTGATTTTGGGAATGTTGTCAGTGAGGTTCGTAAATTAACATCAGCTTCCTTGCTGTCCCCTCAAGACAATCTAAAGTTAAATTCGGTTATATTTAAGTTCAAGTCGATTTCTTTCGAAGAACGAGGTTTAGGAAAAACCCATTTGGTACGTCATAAAATAAAGACAACAGGGGATCCTATTAAGCAGCGTTACTATCCTTTGTCTCAAACTCGTCAGAAGCAACTAGAAGCTCAATTAAAAGAAATGTTGGATTTAGGTGTTGTCCGCCGTTCTCGTTCGGCTTGGTCAAACCCAGTTTTGATTGTCCCTAAGAAGGATGGTTCTGTCAGATTTTGTTTGGATTCGAGGCGCTTGAATTGCGTTACTCTGGCTGATTCCTACCCTCTTCCGTATATTTCACGTATTTTAGATAAACTTAGGGGTGCTTGTTTTATTTCATCAATAGATTTGTCCAAATCGTTTTGGCAGATTCCCTTGGATAAGGAATCCTGTCCTAAAACGGCTTTCGTTGTACCAGGCCACGGTTTATTTGAATTTGTGAGGATGCCATTTGGTCTTAAGAATGCTCCCAGCGAATTGCAGCGTCTTGTGGATGCCCTTTTTGGTCCTGAGTTCGACGAGAACGTATTTTGCTATCTCGATGATTTGATTATTATTTCAGAGGATTTTGAATCACATTTGAAGATTTTGATTAAAATTTATGAACGTTTAAGAGATGCGGGCCTAACAGTTAACCTCAAAAAATGTGAGTTTTGTAAAGAAGAGTTGAAGTATCTAGGTTATATCGTAGACGCGAAAGGTCTTCGTACAGACCCCGTTAAATTAGAATGTATTCGAACTTACCCTACCCCTCAAAATTCTAAACAAATTAAAGCTTTTATAGGTCTGTGCGGTTATTACAGGCGTTTTATTAAAGATTTCTCTACTATTGCGGCCCCGTTGACTAAACTCACTGGTTCTAGAATGGGAATAAGTAATTTTTCATGGTCTCCAGAAGCAGAAAACGCGTTTAAAGAATTAAAAAAAGCTCTTACTTCTGCTCCCGTTATTAGCTGCCCAGATTTTTCTTTGCCCTTTACTATACATTGCGACGCGAGCAACGTTGGTATCGGCGGCGTGCTTACCCAGGTGTTCGACGGTGAAGAACATCCTGTTTCTTTTTTCTCTAGGTGTTTAAATGTTCACGAGAGAAACTATGGCGTTACGGAGCGCGAACTCCTTGCGGTGTTAGACTCGGTGAATCGTTTCAGGCCTTACGTAGAAGGAGTTCATTTCACGGTGGTAACGGATCACTCCAGTTTGCAGTGGTTGGTTTCGTTGTCCAATCCAACTGGTAGACTAGCTCGTTGGTCTACGCGTCTTTCTCAGTATTCTTTTGATGTGGTGCACAGAAAAGGAAAATTGAATACTGTTCCAGATGTTCTTTCTCGTAAAGATGATTTTACCGTTGCTGCCTTAGATTCTACGCCTACAATTTCTGATAGTTGGTATAATAATTTGTTTTCCAATTGTATGAATAATCCACAACGATTCAATAATTTCCAAATTAAAGATAATTGTTTATTTAGACATTCTAAATCTCGTTTCGATTTGCAGGAGGATACAGCCTGGAAGTTGGTTGTGCCTTTTGAGGACCGTAACGCAATTTTAAGTAAAGAACACGAGTCTATTAATTCTTGCCACCCAGGTGTATTCAGAACATATAAAAAAGTCCAACTACGTTATTTTTGGCCGGGTTTGTACAATGATGTCAAAAAATTTGTTAATAAGTGTAAAACGTGCAAAGCACATAAAATAAATACATCAGCGCCGGCGGGTATTTCTACGAATCCTAAAATAGTCAACAGACCGATGCAAATGTTGTCTATCGATCTTGTTGGTCCTCTTCCACGTAGTTACGCGGGATTTATGTATATTTTATCGGTTGTTGACGTCTTTTCGAAATACACTTGGATTTTTCCGCTAAGAAATGCTACTGCTAAAAGCATTGTAAAAAATGTTGAACAATTCATTTTTCTGGTTCACGGTGTTCCTCAAACCTTTGTGTGTGATAATGGTAAACAATTTATTTCAAAAGAGTTTAAACAATTGTTGTCCGATTATAATGTTCCTATGCCTTTTTATAACGCGTATTACACCCCGCAAAACAATGTAGTCGAGCGATATAACCAAACTGTCGAGACTGCTTTGTCTATCTTGACCGAGTCTGACCATCGTAATTGGTCTAGATTTCTGCCTCAGATACAGTCAGCCTTGAATAATTCTGTTAATTTTGCTACAGGCTTCACGCCTTTTTTCCTCATGCACGGCAGGGAACAAATTATTGACGGTAATTTACATAAATTTAATGTTTCTTCTAGTCCCACGGACATACCTTTAGATCAGTCTAGAGCCGATTTTGCAAAGAAGTTGGAAGACTTAGTTCCTATTTATGAACAAGTTTCAAATGCATTAGTACAGGCCTTTAAAAAGAATGCCCAACATTATAATTTACGCCGTAAATCCGTGGTTTATGATATAGGTGATGTCGTTTGGAGGAAGAATTTTGTTCAATCCAGTGGTCCGGATTACTTTTCTCATAAGTTGGCACCAAGATTCGTGCGTAATGTTATAAAAAATAAAGTTTCAGATTTAGTATACACCTTGGCAGATATGCAAGGTAAAATTGTAGGCAACTTTCACGTAAAAGATATTGTTCGGGTAGATTAGTTTTGTTTTTTTTTCTTTAAGGAAGCCAATGTTTTAGTGTGTAGGCCTACCAACCCTTCACATTATGGCATTTGTTTCTTTTGTGACTGTTCTGTTCTCATGATTTGGAGTTTGGTACCTTCATTTCTTGTGCTCAGTACGGACACTAAAATCTAGTTTATTGACGATAAACCGTTTATTTACCCTCGGTAAACTGGAACGTGATCCTTGTGGTCACTGGCGCCCAAATTTTGTTAGTTAAGTCTTTCTTTCTTCGTTACTATGTTTTTTTTTCTTGTTATTAATAACATACACTAGTTTCGGGATTTTGGTAGTTTCAAATATTTGATTATATTGGTTATAATACACTTAGATACATACATGCACACACATTGATTTATTTCTTGGTTCCGTCTGTATAACGGATTATGTTGTATTGCTTTTATGTTTAAGTTTATGCCCTTCTTTCTTTAGTTCACTGGAGGCCCTTTTACTGGCCCATTGAACCTCCAGGGAACTTCAGAATGTATATCTTGGAATTTTGTGTTTCAGAGACTTGAGCTACTTTCTGATGCACAAAAGTTCTGTTAGTTCTATTATTGATAGGTTGTATTTCATAAACATTAAGTATGGTAAAGCTTTCCTAAAAGTTCTTTATATAAGTCTTAGTTCATAAGAGAGTTGTTTTGTCTCTAACAAAGTTAGTACTGCTTTGGCGTGCTTAACTAGTAATTAATTCCTTTGGAATTATCACTTTGCCTCTAATACAGGAAAGTGTGTTTCTGTTTAGTTTTTAAGTCTAAATGTGATAAACATTAGAGTCTTACTGTTAATACCAGTATTAGACTATAAATTAAGTATTGCTAGTGTCATTCATTAAATTTTGGATTGATCACCCCTCGAATAGTGTCAACTCACTGAAAGCCATAGTTGATCACACAATTTTGTTTTGTTTGTACAAGAAATGCTGACGTTTTGTCTACACTTGGAGTGTTTTTTAAGGAATGCCAGCTTGGGTATTGCCTTGGTCTCATTTTTTTTACAAACAATGTCACTCTGTTGAGTGTTTGCTGTAGGTTGTTATATGGATTTTTGTATATCCTAAGGTATGAGCTTAACTTACTGGTTTCTGTTTTGCTTTTTAGTACCATTTGACTTTGGTCATGAACTGATTGATAAATAGATAGGTATTGTGTTATGTAAACCCTATTCTGTCCACCTTGATCGGCAGGTATTTATAGTTTTATAAACCTGACCTGATTTGACTTTCGCAAAAAGGATAATTTGAATATTATTCTTGTTTGACGACTCTGTTACTTATTGGTATTTCTTCGGAATTGTAAATCCTGGTTCAATAACGAACGATAAACAAAAAAAAAATGATGGATAAATAATCCAATACAAACCCCTACTCTGGTCACGTCTAATAGACAGTTTGTAAACTGATTCTATACTACTAATAACACAGAACAGTATTTTCTTGTGTACTAATTTTGCCTACTTTGAACTTCATTGTTCTGAATTGAAAAAAAAATGTATATCTATAAAGATATTTTCATTATCTATGATTGTTTAATTTTAAGTTTTGTCATAAGAATGTTGTCATAAGATTTTTGTCATAAGACTGTTAAACCGGATGGACTTAGTTAGATAGGTTTCTCATTTTGCTATTTAATTATAGCGTAAATTCAGTGTAAGTGAGGGCTGTTTAACCACCCTAAAGTGAAGCCAAATTGGCCTTGATTTCCTGTGCAAGGAAAAGTGATCTTGTTTTTTTTTTCTTTATTATTAAGATATTTATTTTTGAACAAAAAAAATTTAGTTTTTTAAGAAACTTAATTCTAAGTTGTTATTTTAACTACTAATTATTGTTTATGTTTTCATTTTTCTAGATACCTGATGGACTCATAGTTTAGTTTGTTAGTGGTCTTAGTTGTTCATGTTTGAGGGCAAACATTTTGTGGGAAGGGGGGAATTGTCACATAAATATTTGTGACAAGAGAAGTTCTTGCTTAATTGGGTTTATTTTGTCTATGGGTATTTTTTTAGAACTTTGGCAATATTTTGAAGGAAGGAAGTACAGTTTTGTTTATGGTCACTTCCTCCCCGGTCAGCTGGGGCTGCTGACCGGTGGATCCAGTGACTCTCCTTTAAAGGGGCTTCAATCTGAGTTAATCATGTGAATAGGAGTTATTATTTCTTTTAAAAAAGACGCGGGGTGTTTATCCATTCACGTACAGTTCGTGTTTGTTATTATTTTAGTGGGGAATATGGAATCCCGCTTTTATTGAGTGTTGGCCGATGGTCATGTTGGAGTGCTCGTGTTTCGGACTTGAAACCGAGATTGGTTTGGTCCTGGCTGTGGCTGGTTGTTCTTGGCGGAGTGTCCCGCTGCCACTAAGAAAACGGATTGCTGTCTTGGCTCCGTTGAAGAGTCTGGTCGACTACCACGTGCTGCAGGCCTGATGCCCCTGCAGGCGTCCATTGAGGGAGTTGCTGTCCCGCTGCCACTAAGAAAACGGATTGCTGTCTTGGCTCCGTTGAAGAGTCTGGTCGACTACCACGTGCTGCAGGCCTGATGCCCCTGCAGGCGTCCATTGAGGGAGTTGCTGTCCTCCCGCTGCCACCAAGAGAAGGATGTCCTGGCTTTCGACTTGGGTCCGTTCCCCGCTGCCGAGAGCAAGCCTTCGTTCGCCATTCGTTGTCGTTCTTTCGTTTCACGTTAAGTTAGTTTAGTTTAATTCAAGAGTCCATCGGGTATGTGCCTATATTTATTTCTATGGTTACATGTTTATCATCTGTACTCCTTTGTAGTTGCTTTTGATGTTTCAATATATTTTCCATTAAGAACTCACTCTTTCTTATTTATGATCACCTAACTTACTTGACAGGAAATTATTCCCACAATCTTGAGATGAGATCTCAGCTCTACCGTTTCCTTTTAAACATTGGAATGTACCTACCTAACATTGCATACGTTACAATGACAATAGTTACAAAGTTATAAAAGTTAGTATAATAATTGGTACCAATGACATGTCGCTGACATATATACATAGAAGGTATATTATACATTTACGGTTAAGTTACATTTTTAAGTTAAGTTAATTAGTGTGCTGGGGAAGGAGAGAGGTGTGTGTGAGTTTTTGTGTGTGTGTACGTGTGCGTGTGTGTCTGTGTGTGGTTGTATGTGTTATGTTGGCGAATTTAGTGTGCTAAAAAAGTTTTTCTTAAATAGAGGGAGAGAATCAAAAAATATATCGGTACTTGTGCTTGTTTGAATTGAGTTGAATGTTTGAAGGATGCGAGAAATAAGGGAATTGGCTGCAGCGTTTGTATTATTACTAGTTGTGTAAAAAAGGTTGGTGTGTCGAGTTCTTTTAGATGGGGTGTTAAAATTTATTTGGGATAGAAGTTCTGAGCAGTCTATTTCGTTGTGTATTATTTTATGGAGAAATGTCATGTCAGCTACCGTTCGCTTGGATTTCAGGGATTGGAGAGTGCAGATATAATTATTGTTGTATTTATAACCTAGGTACTTAATAAATTTATTTTGTTTGCGCTCTATATTATTGACATAGTAAGTGTATTTGGGATTCCAGACAGGCGATGCATATTCCAGTGTACTTCTGACTAGTGAGGAATAAAGCATTACTAGCGTACGTGGATTTTAAATAATTTACTCAGACGCTTCATACTGACTAACCTAACCTAACCTAACCTAACATTTTGTAAGATCTAGCAGTGATTGAAGAAATGTGCGTATTAAATATAAGTTTACTATCTACGTAGACTCCAAGGTCCTTACATTCGGTTTTTGAGATCACGGGTTCATCGCGGAGTGAATAGGGAAAGTTAATTATATGCTTGTTTCTGGTGAAGGACATAGTGTGGCATTTTGAAACATTGAGGTCCAAATAATTAGCTGTGCAGTAGTTGCAGAGTCTATCTAAGTCACTTTGTAGCTCTCTACAGTCTGATAGAGAGATGACCGTTTTATAAATTTTCATGTCATCTGCAAACATTACAAATTTTGTGTGTTGAAAACATGAGTGTTAAGATTTCAGGTACTGAAATATTAATATTGGTGCTTGTCACCCTAATGATGTGGCAACATTTATTTTGTGTTAGCGATTGCCGGGGCAATTTCGTATTGCCACGGATTTAATTTTTCTTCTCTTGTTACCATCCGTATTGGGCGGGTCGTTTTTTGGCAAAACGGCAGAGCTGCCAGGTTTTCACTTACATGTGGGTTATAAAACCGCGGAGAGAGATAGCAATATTGGGCTCACCTTACATGAGCTGCCTACGGGTCTTTTTTATTGTTAAATAAAGACCAATATTCGAGAGCTGGAGTTATTATTGAAGAGTTACTCCAGTCACACTTCCTTGGAATCTGGTGACTCACCACGCCGGATTGCTCTGTCAGGAGAGTGAAGTTAAGATCCTGAACAATGGTCATTCAAGAGCCGGATGATTATTATTTGGATTGATCCATTTGAGACGGAAGATCATTATTTGGAGTGGTCCAGTCGGGCCTCATCATCATCGGGAGTGGTCCAGTCGGGCCTCATCATCATCGGGAGTGGTCCAGTCGGCGTCCTCATCACCATCATTGGATTGATCAAGCGAGCCGCATCACGACGCTCGCATGCACAGCAAATCAGGTTGTAGCCTTCCTTTCATTGTCCTTTCAAATTCCATTTAAAAAAGCTAAAAATCTGTGTAGATGCCACATTATTTCGTATTGATTATATCGAATTATATTCGGGTGTTCATAATCAGATGCTTTCAAAATAGCATAAAATTGTTGGTGATAATAATTTTTATTGTTGTATTTTGCCGAATAACTTTGCTTTGCTTACCTACATATCTAGCCACGCGTTTGCAAGGTTCGTCTTGCATGCCATAGTATTTTGATTGGTTTCTTTATAATCCATAGTATTATTTTTTTTCACGTCAAACGTCAAGCTGCCGTTTCGAGTTGTGTATTAAGTTTTAAATCAGGTTATTGTGTTATTCGTTTCTAAAAAATGGAACTCGACAAGTTGGTTAGACAGCGCGGGGTGTTGAAAGGTTCATTAACGAGATTTGAAACCTATTTAAGCAACGAAAATGATATTAGGCCCAGCGTATTGTCGTCGAGATTAGATGCCATCAAACCTTCTCTGATAGAATTCTCCAAAATTCAGCTGGAGATTGATTTATTGAATAAATCAGAAGATCATGACGCGAGGGATAATTTTGAAGGTACATATTTTAATGTAATTGCATTAGGACAGGAAATATTATCAAAATTTAAGAAGATTGAAAATGTCCCGATTACATCTGTGAATTTACCACCAATTTCAATACCTATTTTTTCAGGAGATAATCATAAATGGTTGACTTTTAAAAACTCGTTCATTGCCCTAATTCATGATAACAGTAAATTAAATCATGTTCAGAAATTTCATTACCTTATTAGTTATGTGTCCGGAGACGCACTTGATTTGATTAGTTCTCTAGAAATAACCGGGGATAATTATAGTTCAGCCTGGACGATGCTTATTTCAAGATACGAAAATGTCAGACTTATTGCAAATAGACATTTGAATTTCTTAGTTAATGTTACACCGTTAAAACGATATAATCATCATGAATTGTGAAATTTAATTGATCAAGCAAACATTCATTTGAGAGCTTTACATAATTTAAAGCTTCCAACAGAACATTGGGACACATTAATTATACATATTCTAACCTCAAAGTTAGATAATCACACACGTAGCCTGTGGGAATCCATGGAGTGCGATAAAGTTTATCCTACGTTCGAGCAGTTTAGCAATTTTATTTCACAAAGGTCGCAGATCCTGGAAACTATCCAAGGTGATAATGGTGGAATGCAACAGAAAGCGGAACCAGTTGCAACAAAACCAAAGTTTTTTTAATTTTAAGGAAAGGAATTCTACGAACAAGGTTACGTTAGCGTCAAGCAACGTTAATTGTATGCTGTGTAATGACAGCCATTTCATTTATTCTTGTAAAATATTTGTTAACAAAGCACCAGCGGCACGAAGAAAGTTCGTTTCACAGAGCAATTTATGTTATAACTGCCTAAAACCGGGGCACCCTTCAAAGGGGTGCATGTGGAAGGAAAAATGCAGTGTTTGTGATCGAAAACATCACACTCTGTTACATATCAATACTGATAATGTACAAGCGGGTACTTCAACTGGCAAGGGTCAGTCGGAGGCACCAGTGAATTTAGCGTGTCATAGCGACATGAACGGGCGAGAAATTTTACTATCTACCGTAATAGTAAAAATAGAAGACGCGTACGGTGGAACACACAAAATACGCGCACTTTTGGATTCAGGTTCAATGTCTAATTTTATTACAAAGGATACTTGTAAGAGATTAAATTTGCATTGTACAAAATTGAACATACCTGTTTCAGGTTTGCATAATAATTTAATTCATGTAAAGGAAACAGTTGACATTAAATTTAAATCATTATGTTCTCAATACGAGGATGAAATATCTTGTTTGGTATTAGATGAGATTTCTTGCAATCTTCCACAGACCGTGATTAACCCAAAAATGTTGAACATTCCAGACGGTGTCCGGTTAGCTGATCCGCAGTTTTACCAGCCAGCTTCTATTGATATGCTGATCGGAGCAGAGGTTTTCTGGCAGGTGCTTCGTACGGATCAGATACAGTTAGGAAAGGGTAAACCTACATTGCATCGAACGGAGCTAGGCTGGATAATATCAGGAGCTGTACAGAGTCGTCATAATACGAGGCCAGTTAAAGTTTGTCATATTTCATTAAATTCTATGCAGAACCAAATAGAAAGGTTTTGGAAGGTTGAAGAAACCGAAAATAGTAAGCATCACTCTCTGGAAGATAGTGAATGTGAAAGGATTTTCGAAGGCACGCATAAACGCGATGCAAACGGTAGATTTGTAGTCAACTTACCGTTTAAATCTAACCTATCTCAATTAGGAGATTCATTTAGTATTGCTAAAAGTAGATTAGCGTCAATGGGAAGGAAATTCTTAAGACAACCTAGTTTAAAGGAACAATACTCGGAATTTATTGATGAGTATCTTGCGTTAGGTCACATGACTGAATGTGAACCTCCAAAACGCGATGAAATTACTTATTATTTACCACATCACGCTGTATTTAAAGAAGCAAGCACAACTACTAAAATTCGTATTGTTTTTGACGGGTCGGCTAAACCCGCTCGAGGGATTTCTTTGAATCGCGCTCTAATGATTGGGCCCACCATTCAAAATGATATATTTTGTCACTTGGTATTTTTCAGAAAACATCAATATGCAGTCACCGCAGATATTGCAAAGATGTACCGCCAAATTAATATCAACCCGGAACACAGAAATTACCAACGTATATTATGGAAAAGGGATGCGGAGGATTGTTTGAAACATTATACGCTAAACACGGTGACATATGGTTTGGCTCCTTCGCCTTATCTAGCAATACGTTGTCTGCACCAGCTAGGTAATGACGTTTCATTTACTCATCCATTAGCTAGTAAATCCCTTAAGGAAAATTTTTATGTAGATGATTTTCTTTCTGGTAGTGATTCCATAGATACTTGTCACTTGCTTAAATCCCAAATCATTAATGCGCTTGCTACAGCAGGCATGGAGATTAGAAAATGGAGGTCTAATGCACCCTCAATTAATGATTCTAAAGATAATTTGGAATTATTGCCAAATGAATCCAATGAAGCTAAGATTCTAGGATTAATATGGGACACCAAACTTGATGAGTTTACTTATCAGGTAGAAAACATAGACTCAAAGTTAGAAGTAACAAAACGTCAAGTTTTATCATTAATTTCAAAAGTTTTTGACCCTTTAGGACTGGTAGGCCCAGTAATCATTGTCGGTAAGATAATTATGCAAAGATTGTGGAAGCTAAAAACATCCTGGGATGACGAGCTACCCAATGACCTTTTATTGGCCTGGCAGACTTACACGCTGAGTCTCAGTAAAGCAAATCATATTCGGGTACCGAGGAAAATTTTCTGCTTCAATAAAAAATCTTTTAGCTTACACGGTTTTTGCGATGCATCTCAAGTAGCATATGGCGCTTGTCTGTATTTAAGATCTACCGATGAACACGGCATTCACCAATCACAGTTAATATGCGCTAAATCTCGTGTAGCCCCACTAAAAAATTTATCGTTACCACGTCTTGAGTTATGTGGAGCACAATTATTAGTTAAATTAATGAAGCGGGTGACGGCAGCTCTCCAAGTAACAGTTGACACCACTTTGTGGTGTGATTCGTCAATAACATTGGCTTGGATTGCAGGAGAACCGTACCGTTGGACTACTTTTGTTGCTAACCGCGTATCAGAAATACAACGTGAAGGTGATGGCGCTATATGGCGTCACATTTGTTCAACTGAAAACCCAGCTGACATAATTTCCAGAGGAATAACATCTCATCAGTTGAAATCATCTTCATTATGGTGGTCAGGACCACCATGGATCACGTCCGACGAGGATAAGTGGCCACGTTCTACATTTGATACTCCCACGGAGTTGCCAGAAACGGCGAGGATAGTTTTGGTTACTAGTAGTCCTGTCGATTGGGAAATATTTAATAATTATTCTTCATTAAGACGACTGAGGCGCGTAGTTGCTTATATGTTACGTTTCATACATAACTGTTCTAAACGAAAACCGATGCGGGTTGACGAGCTTTCTGTAATCGAACTGGAACATGCCATGCATGTAATGATTTTGAACGCTCAGCGATTCGCATTTCGTGATGAAATAGCTTCTTTGTGTAATTGAAGATTTGTATCTAGGCAGAGCAAGGTAAAGGCACTAAATCCTTTTATGCAGGATGGGTTATTGTGGGATGGGTTATTGTGTGTTGGAGGTCGACTATCACAATCTGATATTACCTCGGTCTCTCAAAAACATCCAATTTTGTTACCACAAAATCATAAGTTGACTGACTTAATAATAACCCATCTGCATTATGAGAATTTGCATTTAGGATGTAATGCTCTGCTCGCATTACTGCGCTTACGGTTTTGGCCAATATTTGGTAAAAACGCAGTAAAGCGAGCACTGCATAAATGTATTGTATGTTTCCGAGTCCGTCCGCTCGAGTGTCGCCAGCTCATGGGTGACCTTCCTGCTGACCGATTCCGAATCCAAAGACCATTTTATGTAACCGGCATAGATTATGCAGGTCCAATTTTAATTAAGTCTGGTTTAACCAGAAATGCTAAGAGTGTAAAATCTTACATATGTTTATTTATTTGTTTTTCAACGAAGGCAATTCACCTAGAATTAGTGACTAATTTAACTTCAATGGCATTTATGAATGCATTGAAAAGATTTATAGCTAGGAGGGGTAAACCCTCACGACTCTTTAGTGATAATGGAACTAACTTTACAGGTAGTTATAGGGAACTTACTGAACTATTTGATTTTTTGAAGGCATCTGATAAGGAAATCCATAATTTTTTAGCCCAGCAGAATATTAGCTGGAGTTTCTTGCCTCCCCGCTCACCGCATCACGGTGGACTTTGGGAAAGTGCAGTTAAAATGACCAAGTTACATTTAAAAAAAGCAATGCGGTCAACTGTTTTGACATACGAAGGCATGAATACCATACTAATACAGATTGAGGCTTGTTTAAATTCCCGTCCTCTGACTCCATTAACATCAGATCCAAATGATTTAAACGCACTCACTCCTTCACACTTCCTTATTGGCGACAACCTGTTAGCATTGCCTGAGCTTGATATCCATCATCTGCCTACAAACAGGCTTAATATTTACCAAAAGATGTCTACCGTTGTTCAATCTTTTTGGCACAGATGGAGCCGGGAATACCTAGCAGAATTGCAGAACCGAGTCAAATGGCAAGAAGGACGTCAACGCAGTTTACAGCCTGGTGACATGGTCATCATCAAAGACAACCAACTACCTCCGCAGTACTGGAGGATGGCGCGAGTGACGGAGATCCACCCTGGTCAAGACGGACGCGTCCGCGTCGTCTCCTTGAGGACGGCCAGAGGTGTCACCAAAAGAGCCGTGACACAGCTCTGTCTACTTCCCATGGAGGATCCTTCCTCCAACCTGGATGAAGAACCAATTACAACACTAAAAGTGATGTTATGTGTGAATCAAAATGCCGTCAGGCTCAACAGTGCCAAGTGATAAGATATTTTCTTATAAGTGGGTGCAGCGCACCAGAAGTTTCTACGTTATTAGACTTTTATTTTTTAATGTCAAGTCTGACATAGGGTTATATACGTTGTCATAAGTTTTTTGTTATTATTTTGATATCCATGTATTGAATATTGTTTATGTCTGTATGTGAACTTGTTGGGCAAATTCTGAGTACCAATGTTGCAATCTCTTCCTACATTATTTTATGAAAAACGACTATTCCTTAATACTCGTTTTGGGGCGGGAATATGTTAAGATTTCAGGTACTGAAATATTAATATTGGTGCTTGTCACCCTAATGATGTGGCAACATTTATTTTGTGTTAGCGATTGCCGGGGCAATTTCGTATTGCCACGGATTTAATTTTTCTTCTCTTGTTACCATCCGTATTGGGCGGGTCGTTTTTTGGCAAAACGGCAGAGCTGCCAGGTTTTCACTTACATGTGGGTTATAAAACCGCGGAGAGAGATAGCAATATTGGGCTCACCTTACATGAGCTGCCTACGGGTCTTTTTTATTGTTAAATAAAGACCAATATTCGAGAGCTGGAGTTATTATTGAAGAGTTACTCCAGTCACACTTCCTTGGAATCTGGTGACTCACCACGCCGGATTGCTCTGTCAGGAGAGTGAAGTTAAGATCCTATGTCGTTTAAGTATATATTAAAGAAAAGCGGACCAAGATGGGAACCCTGAGGAACGCCCGAGGTTGCGTTTATTATTTTGGATAAGACACCATTTATTGAGATAACTTGACTACGATTACTAATGAATGACTTAATCCATCTAAATAAATCACCGTGTATTCCAAGACGAGTAAGTTTGCTTAAAAGAATTGAGTGAATAACGCGGTCGAAGGCCTTTGAAAAATCGGTGTACATAGCATCGACCTGTACCCTTTCGTCCATATTGCTGTGCAAATAATTGACAAATAGGACCAGATTAGATGTAGTAGACCGGTTTTTCATGAATCCGTGTTGGTTGTGTGTAATTGCTGTAGCGATAGTCGGGTAGAGTTGGTCGTAAACGATTTTTTCAAGAATTTTACTTAAGATAGGAAGTTGAGAGATAGGTCTATAGTTTGTAACGTCATGTTTATCGCCTTTTTTATAAATGGGAGTTATTACGGCAGATTTCCACTTATGAGGAAACGTTCCTTCACTTATTGATTTTTTGAAAATTGCGCTGACCGGAATAGTGATATATTTACTACAGTTACGTATGAAGATACCAGGCAAACAATGTAAACCAGGTCCTTTGTTAATGTCAATGGATGAAAGATATTTGTAGGTGATGTCTTCATTGATTTTAATTGAGTTTATGGCTATATTATTTAGCGGATCAGGTTTGTTAACATCAGGTGCTAAATTTGGGGTATGATCAGTGAAGACGGTAGAGAAATAGTCAGCAAACAGGTCAGTGATCTCTTTACTGTTGTGTGCAATTTTAGAGCCGTATGTTAGGTGTTCCGGCATGTAGGGAGATTTTCTTTGCGTTTTGACAAAGCTCCATATTTTTTTGTATTATTTTATTATTATTTAGTTAATTTAAAAAAAAAATGTTGTGTTAATTTTTTAGAAAATAAAATATATGAAATAAAATTGTAATATGAAATATGTAGAAAAAGGGTATACTATATGTAGCTAGGGACATTCAATTTTAGTATGGGAGGAGGATGTAAGAAAGGTTTTAGGTGGTACGCCTGCTTTTTGAATGTGTAAGAGCGAGATGACAGATCGATGTATAAAAGATGATGGATGCATTTGCTCGCTCTCTTTTCCCAACCGACAGCTAAGAAGACAATAGTAGACAATCACTTCTATATTGTTAACCCATTACCTCCATGAATTTATTTTTATTTTTATAAACTTGAATCATCATTATAACCCGATAGTATAGACTTCAAGAAGAGCACAAAATCAGTTTTAGAATTTTCCACCCGCCCACCCTCTCACAGGAGCGTCTAGAAAATTGATGCCTAAACGCAACACTTGGAGGTAACCCCTCCTAAGCAAAATTTATGTCAACTATGGAAAAAATGCATTCAACTATGTGATTTATATTGATAATATAACATAAATAATTGCCTTTGTTTATAATTCAATGAAAAAAAAATATTAATGGAAAATACGCAAAATAACAAAAAAATCAATATTAAAAAAAACATTGTAGAATGATGAAAACTAACTAAATCTAAGCAAATTATTCTAAGTGATACCCTTCGAAGAAGTCAAAATGAAGGGCGCGGTTGTAGGCCCAGTACCGATAGAAAGTTGGATTTTTTTTGCAGAGAACACAACGAATACGAGATTCGCCATGATATGGAAAATTAAATTCTTGCATTCGAGGCACATGATTCCCATGTTCTGCGTCATGATCTTCTTCCTTCACCCGAGATTCTCCGAATTCGGCATTGACCTGATTTGGATAAGACAATAAAAGAGTACGGGTAACCCCCACACGGAATGCCTTCTGGGAAGGTTTTCTCTGTGGCCTAGTCATCTGGTTTCCCATATCATGCTCGTACTTCCTCCAGAAGCATTGCAACTTCCATCCATTTATAAGAGCACTGCTGAGGCAAGATACCTACAAATAAAGGCCAGTACCACTTCTTTGACCAAACGTTGACCCGATAATTTTGTATACCATTATCATGGAGGTCTACTCCACCCATTCCCAAATTATAATTTCGTATTGGCGCCTGGTTATCGATTTTTTTTGCATGCGTCCTTCAAAATATTGCCTTTTTGTCTTTTTTTGATTTTTGCTAACCCTGCACTTGACTTACAGGCTCCATTCGATCATAGTTCATGGCCACTGTTACTTCATGGTTGTCCTGCCAACGGCATACGAGGATTTGGTTTTCTACGTCTACCACCGCATCAAATTCACCTGTAATTATAAGAGCGGTGAGAGTTTCACATTGGCTAGGTAAATGAACGCTATGCGCAAGGGAAATATAAAAGAAAATGTTGACTGAAAAACTTGCCTAAAGCTTCAAGGTTAGGGAAGCGAACTGGCTCACATGTGCCATTAGCGCACATTCTCTTACCCTTCAGGATACACATCAAACGGTGAGATGTGAAGAAAGTGTCCATAAATAGCTCATGGCGTGCGGGGAGCTCTATATATTCCATTATAGACAGTA
The DNA here is from genome assembly GCF_061612785.1 of Hesperophylax consimilis. NCBI lineage: Eukaryota > Metazoa > Arthropoda > Insecta > Trichoptera > Limnephilidae > Hesperophylax > Hesperophylax consimilis. Next base: position 605,589 of record NC_142855.1, read on the forward strand.
CAACGGATGATCCCTATCCTAATAAGGGGTCATATGTATCAGATGCTCCGGAATACGGCATTGCTTGGAACAGGTAGCCTTCGGAGGAAGCAAAACATCAAATCTTGTAGCCAAATTTGATTGGCTTATTCTTAATGTACATCTTGCAAAAATGAGGACCGAAATATGGCACCATTTGCTCGTTGATAGAAAGCTTGTGTGCAAAAACACCAAATTGAATATTTTTCACGTTCAGCATGTTGAACAATGGACGAACCTACATAGAAAGATGGAACGATTAACGTTAGTCGAAGAATAATAAATATAAAAAAGTTTATGTTATGGCTACTATACTTTAGCCATTCTTTCGGTTTTATCTACAGTGTTGTTATCGCAAAAATGTATATAGCGCTTTGTAAGCTCGAAACTTCGACATTTGATTCCTTTTTTGATGATGCTTACACCCAATGTCGGGTCAGATGAATAATAATCTGTGGTAGATGGCAATGTATTGTAGCCGGTCAACTATCTAACTGGAATTCGGTATTGTTTTTAAATCGAGCGTATTTGATCGTAAGAATGAACTGAAGCACTTCGTCATCAAAGAATAATGAAAACAATTAGAAAGCATTATAAGACTTCAGTTTTCGTACATATCTTAATGCACAACATTCAGCGGTTTAGGAACGCAACAGATATGGCTGGTGGTTCTTTTTAATGCCTTAGACCACTTTGTTTATAGTGAGAATTCTTTTTGTATTGTAGTTTTGATTTTTTTGGCTGGTGGTGAATTTGAAATAGATATTTTCAAGGTATTATGACTCGCACCAGACGATGTCGAAGGCTGATTCCAGTCAAGGTCATTAGTGAATTCACCTGGTTCATGCTCGTCATGGCATGACTGATCTTCTTAATCCTAAAAATCATTCATAAAAACACTACAAAACCATATTATTTGAAGGCAAGCTAAGCAAAAACGTATGTAAACACTCTCACAGCTAACCTCCAAACGTTGCGCGCAGGCATCACCTGATTTCAGTCACATCTAGCGGTCATCTTATGCGTATAATACTATGTTGAAACAGTGTTGCCGAATATTTAATCTTTTGATAACAAAATGTGATTCACGCTTTTTTTTTCCGTTTATTTTTTTTTTTTCATTTTCAAAATGGGTCTATTTTTAGGTCTTTAGTAAAAAAATAATTAAAAATAGAATTAATAATAAAATTGATTGAATTATGTTAATTATTGAAAGCTAACATACCAATCTGTAAATGCTGCATAATAACTTGGTGGGATTTAGCTTTATTCACAGTGAAAAAAAATCATACTTTTCATCTATTTTTTTGATGCCTATAGACATCGTCATGGAGGTAATGGGTTAATAAACGTTCAATCCGCATACGCGTTCTATTATTGAGTACCACCAAGTCTGTATATAACACACACTATTCTTAGGTTTTAAAATCAATGATGTAGAAGAAGGATAATAATACAATAACTGTCTTACTTTTTCAGCATTTGCTTACCTCATTTTAAACAATTTTGTCAAGTTGATTAGCAAACGAACACGAAAACGGTGACAACATAAATCAACTTAGGTGACAGTTAGCGGCGTTAGTTCGACAGCAAACGTCACTTTAGAAGTGGTGAATGTGTAACAAAGTCATTACTATCCAGCGAGGTAAGTACCTTTTCACAAAACGTAAATCTTCGATAAATGGCTTATTTATGTCATTCATAAATAAAATAAGTAGTTAATAAAATGAATTATTATATAAAGTAATTGTTTTTTTAAGTTTTGTTAGAAACCTTGCGTCACTTAATTATTTTTCACCGATTTGTGTTTTCAAAAATCTGTCTAAAATTTCGTAGATGCTCTTAACCACGATTCTTTAGAATTTTTTATTAGGTCTCTCCAAAATCGAACTTGTAAGAATATCAGAAGATCGGGAATCGCTTAATAGTTAAGAAAAGATGTTACAAGCGACAGACTGCTAACTTTTGCAAACGATAGCAGTCGTTGACGAATGCTATCATTTAGCTACAATTAAAGTTTTACGGTTGTGTCGCGAACGTCAAAGGACAACAAACGGAGTTCTTCCCGAACTTTTAAAAATTTGACAGATGTTTGCAAAATAGAATGCAGAGAAAATCGCATCGATATTGTAAACATCAAACTTCTATGGTTGTAATCTGTCAAATATCAAACTGTCTAATTTCTGCGAAGTTTTACGAAATACTAAACAAAAGTTGTCAGTATAATTTTATAACATTATTTAATAACTGTTAAATCTCCTATTGAAGTTTGCCTTACATCACGACTGTTGCAAGTGAATCGTAGTCAAAGAAAGATGTATTAATTACGTTAATATTGACAGAAGAAATTGTTCGTTTTCCAACATTCTTCCATTCAATTCTTGTGTCAATCCAACAACATTACAATACTTATAGACATGTTGTATATCTACAACAGGTATCCCTCAAAGAGGCAATCGTAAGATACGGTAAATGCCGTCCTTTCGATTTAGTACTCCACTCCAAACACTAGTAAAAACCAAGCAAATTACTTATTAGAAATAATAGAATTATTTCGATTGTTTCCTAATGATTTTAAGCACCATTAGAGAAAGTGAGATAGCGAACATAGTGACACATACGTGTAAGAAGGATGATTTACTGGCAGTAGGTCATCTCATACAGCGTGTCGTATTCGCCTTAGTGGAAAGGAGTTAGCGTATCTTGTCGTATTCGACACAACTTTTAAGTGCGTAAAAACTGTCCCGTCCTATATCTATTTCATTTATACACACATATTCTTTAAATGTCCGCTTTTTTCTTACACGAATGGACGTTTGAGTTGAGAATTTACTAGAAAAGAAAATGCTTTTATGCTAGGACCCGGGTTCTCTGTTTTACTTCAACTTATTGTATTGTATTTAATATTATTAAATTTTGTTTGCTTGGAAAATTCTGTCAAAACAATGATATCTTATATGAAACTGGTATTTGAAATAAGGGATACATATTGTGACTATCTTGACCTTAAAGTTGACACTTTATATCTGTTGATCTAATCGATAATTTAAATGCTTTCGTGTGCTCATAGGATTACGTTACAACTATGTTTGTTTCAGGTATATATATTTGTTTGTGCGTTTACCAATTACCAAACCCTGCAACAGCGGTGCCATGGATCTAGTATATCCAGAAACTGTTTCCATCAAAACGGAACCAGGGCCCCAGGAAGAAGGCGGAGGTGAAATGCCGTACACTTATATGGATTTCGATCTCCCAGATGTAAAGAAAGAATGTTTGCGATATGCGGAAAGTACTCAGACAGCCAGTGAGTTGCATTGATTATGTTAAATAAATTGTATTAGACCGGTCGGTGGCTGAGTTGACATCGCGCTTGGGTCCCACCCAGGCGTAGTTTGTTCGATTCCTCGGCTGGCTAAGTCTTCCATAACAACACAAGCAACTTTTTCCGCTTACTGTGGTGGTAGTTAATTAACAAAATTAATTTAATTAACAAAATTATCAACGACCGTCAATACGGATTCCGGCGAAACCGCTCGTGCGGTGATCTTCTCGCGTATGTGACGCATGTTTGGGGGCGGTGCCTGGAACGTCACGGTGAGACCCAAACGGTCGCACTAGACATATCCAAGGCCTTTGACCGGGTCTGGCACCGAGGACTTTTCAACAAATTGCATTCTTACGGACTTCCCGCATCCCTGTGTACGTGGATTGCTGACTTTTTAAGGGATAGGTCGATTCAGGCGGTTGCTGACGGTTTCACCTCTTCCTCGCACTCCATAAATGCTGGCGTCCCACAGGGATCGGTTGTGTCTCCGACTTTGTTTTTGTTGCACATCAATGACCTTTTGACATGTGCACCGATTCATTGTTACGCGGATGACAGTACAGTTCATGATTGCTTTTTGTTTGACAAGCCCCCAAAGGGCACCCAAACTCCAACGGCTCGGAGGGCTTAGAAGCAGAGAATGGACGGTTATCTCGAGAGTATTTCCTCCTGGGGTAAAAATAATCTCGTCGAATTTAATGTTTCAAAGACCCAATCCTGTCTGATTACGTCTAAAAGGGATCCAAATGATAATCTAGTCTCCTTCAACGGAAGCAATCTTCCGAACAGGCCTTTCATTGATATGGTTGGTATAACTATAAGTGACCAGCTCAGGTACGGGGGCTCCATCGAAGTCAGAGTAAAGTTGGCCTCTCAGAAGCTGGGCGTACTGTACAGGGCCCGCAGATACTTTAATAATACACAACTGCTGACCCTGTACAAATCGCAAGTGCGCCCTACTGTCGAATTTGGCAGCCATCTCTGGTCCGGAGCCCCTAAATACCTGAAAAAAACCCTTGACTCTGTGCAGAAATGGGCGGTCCGTTTGATAGATTCCCCAATCTTAACAAACGGACTGCAATATTTAGAGCACAGGCGTCAGGTAGGTATGCTGTCCTTGTTCTATCGGTATTACAATGGAAGATGCTCTGAGGAACTAGCGTCATTGATCCCTTCGGCACCGGTGCGTAGTCGGGATACACGCCAAACGCGTGCCCAACATTTGTACACAGTTGACACTTGTCACATGAGAACGGGTCGCTTCTACAATTCGTTCTTAAGTTCAACAGCTCGGCTGTGGAACGAACTGCCGGCCTCTGTGTTTCCTCCCTCCTACAACATGGGACTCTTCAAGACCCATGTTCACTCCTTCCTCTCCACAAAAAGACCTTCCACACAGCATCCCCAAAGATGACATAGGCCCTGAGGGAAATTATTTTCTTCAGGGCCTCCTGTGTGGAGTTAATATAAAAATAAAAATAATAAAAAAAAGTTGGAGATTTTAAAACTTTCTCAGGTTATTCGTAACCCGGGAATGTTTGTTTCTTTAATAAAAATAATAAAAATACAAGTCCATTTTGGATTGTCATGGCGACAGAAAATTATATGTGTGTTAACGCTGTCCTCTTTAGTGGCAGTTATTTTAGTTTTTACCAGATTTTTTTTTATATTTGCCGGAAACAGCCAAAGTTTTGTGTGTTACGTATAGTTTTTATTATGTTATGTTATGAAATTTTGGTAATATTGTCTTTTTTGTTCTTAAATCCATTTTGTTATTTTGTGTCTGAATTTATTTTTGTTTTCCTCAATTTTATTTTCAAGTGTTAGACTATTGAAAGCTTTTATAGCATGGTATTGATAGTGTATTTGTCCAAAACTTGTATTTACCGTCGGAGTTTTTATGTTTTCTTTGTACGCTTGTCTAACTGGTCTGTTAGTGATATTTTGTGCATGTTGAAATTTGTTTGTTTGGTCCAAAATGTTGTTTAGTAGTGTTTTAACGTATAATTGGCGAATATCTAGTGCGTCACAACTGTTAATATTTGGTCTGTATCAGTCAGTCTATGTTTTTTTTAATATTACCTTTCAGATCAGTTTCTGTGCGATTTCTAATGAATCGATAGCCGAGTTTGTTGTTCTTTCCCAAGCATTTATTCCATATTTTATAAATGATTGGCAAAGTGCCAAATATATTATTTTCAATTGTTTTATTTTATATATATTTCTTATGTTAAATGGAAAATATGTATTGTTTTGAGGAGTTTATTTGTGATTTGTTTGATGTGACCATACCCTACGATCACAGAAGCCGCCAATGCTTACAATAACTGCTCGATTCCTCAAGTTTCTACCTCATCCTCATTCGTTAAAAATACATATTGATGGAAGAAAACATCATTCCATTGAATTAAAAACAACAACTCCATACTGAAAGTTCTCAAGAGCAAATGCTTTTTCCTTCTGAAGCGGACATTCGGGGTCGTTCTTATTAATTTTCTTAAAATAACCTTGAACCACAGACATAGGAATTTATAGACGAGACGATAATGGCGAGGGGTAAAATCAACTGTTGAAGAACGAAGGGGGTAAAGCTGACTGTGATTCGTCATTAAATCAATCTGACAGTAAATCGGCATCTCGCATTATAATATCACCATTTAGTTCTTAAAAGTAAAATCTGCTTTTGAATGAATAGACATTTTTACATGGGAGCGCAAATTACTCGCCACGTTATGAACTAATTTGCGAAGTCCAAATTCGGCACAGTAAATTTCTTCTATTTTCAGAGTCGTAGTTAGTTTCAGAGTATTTAGTTAAGACACTTTTACAAATGTTTCATAATTTACTTACCCCAGTAAACAACGATGAGCACACTTGAGAATCGCTACATTGTGATGTGATAGTATATTTTTCTAAAACTGATCCATATAATACGGTGTGAATAAGCTTAAAATAAAGTAAAATAATGCTTACTTATGGAATGTAATACGACAATTGGGTTTATTCTCTTTTTCACATCTATTTTTACAAGTTTTCATATCACAAGTCAACATTTTGCCGTGTTATTTCGTAAAATGAACCGATGATGCCTCGACCATAGTTCGCACAAGAATGATGACGTCACGTTTTCAAATTTCACTTGAGGCCATACGCGAGCCCAGCCGGCTCCAATGGAACCGGTATGGGGAGTGGGGATAATACGCTTTTAATCACTTAGGGCAGGTCTACTAATATTCATATGTCTATGCCTTGAACTCTCTTCACTTATTTCTCACTTCTGCAGGGTTAATCAATGATTTATTTTATTATTTCTATTTTTAGATTTTTAAATGAGTTTAACATCGATGATCAATGTACGTACATGTTGTTTTATAGCTTGCATTAATGTGGAGACTATAACCGTCAAGGAGGAACTCGGACGCCGAGAAGATAATGATGGGGGATTCTCTTGTATGGAAGTTGACATAGACCTGCCGGATGTAAAAAAGGAATGCTTAGAACGCTTTGAAAGAATTGTCCAGTCCGGTAAAAAAACTTATTTTTTCTGAAATTTAACAATTCTGCCATCGTTGTTATCAATTTCTGTGCTTTCTTACGCCAAGTGTAGATATTAAGTCGTATTATGCCTTTATAATCGTATGACTTTCTTTTTTTCTACAGATCAGAAGGTGCATCCTGTGGAGAAACAATTATTTTGTCCTCATTGTACCTATTCCAATTCTCATAAGTCGAATTTCAAAAGGCACTTACGCATTCATATTGGAAAAAAACATTTTTCATGTTCGGTGTGCAACAATTTATATTCTCGAAAGGGCAATCTGATTAGACACATGCTGACTCACAGTGAAGAAAAACCGTTTTCATGTTCCGAGTGCAATTATTCATGTTCTCAAAGTGGCCAAATGAAGAGCCACATGCTGACTCACAGTGGAGAAAAACCTTTTTCATGTTCTGAATGCAAGTATTCATGTTCTCTTAAGGGCAATCTGAAGAGCCACATGCTGACTCACAGTGAAGAAAAACCGTTTTCATGTTCCGAGTGCAATTATTCATGTTCTCAAAGTGGCCAAATGAAGAGCCACATGCTGACTCACAGTGGAGAAAAACCTTTTTCATGTTCTGAATGCAATTATTCATGTTCTCGAAGGGGCAATCTAAAGATCCACATGCTGACTCACAGTGGAGAAAAACCTTTTTCATGTTCCGAGTGCAATTATTCATGTTCTCAAAGGGGCACGCTGAAGAGACACATGCTGACTCACAGTGGAGAAAAACCTTTTTCATGTTCTGAGTGCAACTATTCATGTTCTCTTAAGGGCAATCTGAAGAGCCACGTGATGACTCACAGTGAAGAAAAACCTTTTTCGTGTTTCAAGTGCAATTTTTCATGTTTTCGAAGTGGCCAACTGAAGAGCCACGTGCTGACTCACAGTGGAGAAAAACCTTTTTCATGTTCCGAGTGCAATTATTCATGTTCTCAAAGGGGCACGCTGAAGAGACACATGCTGACTCACAGTGGAGAAAAACCCTTTTCATGTTCTGAGTGCAATTATTCATGTTCTCTTAAGGGCAATCTGAAGAGTCACGTGATGACTCACAGTGGAGAAAAACCTTTTTCATGTTTCAAGTACAATTATTCATGTTCTCAAAGTGGCCAACTGAAGAGCCACATGCTGACTCACAGTGGAGAAAAACCTTTTTCATGTTCCGAGTGCAATTATTCATGTTCTCAAAGTGGCCAACTGAAGAGCCACATGCTGACTCACAGTGGAGAAAAACCTTTTTCATGTTGTAAGTGCAACTATTCATTTTGTCGAATGGTCTCTCTGACGAGACACTATCTTAAACACCATGGAGTAAAACGAACTAAATAATAAATAATTTACAATCGTTAGTAAAGCTAAGGTTAAGAAGCTTCATTTTATTTTACATTTTTTGGAAGCAGCTTCGCAACTCACACAGCTCGTGCATCTGAGAACGTTAAAAGTGTATCTCAATTTTGAAGAAAAAGTGAAAATACGGCCAACAAGAACGAAACTATTTATGTGGTGAATAACGATAATGCCGGCCTATTGGCCGTGTCTTATTCAAATTAAACTAAATAGCTGACATTTCGCAAAAAATATACTCAATATCCAGACCAAGCTATCCTGGTTTAATAGCCAGAAATGATAAAACTCTACTACATCGCAATCAATTATCTGACTCTCGCAGTGAACTCGAGCCGGTGATGTTGCACGATGAAACTGATCTCTCAAACAAATATATTTATTCATCATCAAAGTTTCGCTTAACGACAGCGGATACACTGTAACCGAAGGTACATCAAACTAAAACATACCCACTATTCTCACTAAATATTGTATTTATATTCGTTTTTTAAGACATCTTATGAAAGTAAAGCAAAATGGGTGAATTGTTATTAATATTGTTAATTTGATTTTTGGAATTTGGATATAATATTTCATTTGTGTTTGTTGTCTTTGATTTTTTAATGCTTTATTCTTTGTACCTCTCGAGCCTTTCAGATTATTATTTATTTATTTATTTAACGCCCAGAGGGCTTTTACATGGTTGGTAGTATACATAATTTTAATTTGACAGATACTTTAAAAGTTACAAAAAAAATTACATTTGATAAAAGCTATGCAACAAGTCATACAAACACAAGAAACAAAAACAGAAAATTACAGCTATTTGTAGGTTTAGTATCTATATGATGTGTTTAGGAGTATTGTTGAAATAAATTTTTTAAGTGATCCACAAAACTTGCCAAGTTGGTATTGAATATGTCAACATCACCCAAGTAATGATTTCCCATGGTGTGAAGTCGTTGTATCGGAGAGTGGACAATGTAGTTACGCTTATGTGTGCTGCTGTATAATATTGTATTTTGTCGTGTGGTTACTGTGGGTGTATGTTTTTTTATAAGTTGCAGGAGTTCACAACAGTCGAATTTAGAGTTAAGTATTTTGAATAAGAACGTTAAATCGTTTATTTTACGTCTATCTTCTAATGTATGTATTTTTAGAGAATTTAATAAGAAATTGTATTTTAAGTCTTCGACAGGGATATTTAATTTAAAATTTATAAAACGTAGAAATGTATTCGCTCAATGTTGTTAATGTGAATTTTGTAAGATGGAGACCAAACTACTGAGTTATTTTCAATTAGACTTCTTACTAGAGATACGTATAATAGTTTAATGGCTTGTAAAGAATAAAGGTTTTTAGTTTTTCTCAATACGAAGCCTAGTGTTTTCATACCTTTGTTCACAATTTGATGGATATGATTGGTGAAACTTAGTTTTTCGTCCAAAATAATTCCAAGATCTCTCATTTCCGTAACTCTTTCTAAAGCTATATTATTATTGTGACAATAATAATACTACATCAGTTTTCGAAATTGTACAAAAAAATCTAATTATTATTCCACGTGCCCACCTTCCTATGATAGCCAGCGAAAAATAATAAATTAATGTTATAACTTATAAGTGCACATATTTCAATTCGATAATATAAACATTATAATTAAGACTATAAAATAGAAGTAGGCCGAGTGGCCCAGTTGTAGCATTGTGAACGATGTCATTTTACTTAATTCATTATTAATTCTCTTTTTATTAATAAATGTAAAATTTAATTTGTTTATTTACGTACATGTTTTTTTTAAATAATCATATTTCCTTAAATCATTATTGATTACAAACACTATATATTCTTCATCTTGAGGCTCACCATTATTTTAACCCGGCGGTACTCGCTAGGTATTTACGAACATGAACACTCGCTACCGGGTAATAAATACCACAGAGTTCAATTGCCGTTATTTTCAAAAAGAAGTTTGAGTTACAATGTTTGACAATGTATTTGTGTTATTGGTACTATTGCTCATAAATAAAACTACAAATGCAAGTTATAATGTTTATTTTTTTGTATTTAGAGTTTATCCTAAAAAACAATAAAAAATAAAAAAAATTCTTAGTTATCTTACGAAAATCAACAATAATATTTTTTTCTTACAAATTTGGGAAAATTGAGATCGGTATCGAAAATAAACTAGGTACACTCCTAAAATTATAAAAAAATAATGATACCTTTATACTGAGTGAACATTGAGATAATCAACACTAAACAAACTGTTTCAAATATTTTGCGAAAAACGAAACTACTCTATCATAGCAATCCTCACATATTGGGGTTGTATGCTCGCGGCATATCTTTTTGAAGCACAATTCGCAAACCGTCTTCGTTTTCAGATCCTTCTTCCATTCACAAACAGCACAGCGAGAAGCAGATATAGGCGGACGCGACCTGGATGAGTCAGCGTTGGCGGATGTGTGTTCGTCATTCGAGTCGTCACTGACCAAAAACTTTATTTTAGTTTTTATAAATGATGACAAATTAGGTACCGATGATCGCTTTTTTTATCTGCGGCATCACAAGACTCAAAGCCAGATCTTTCAAGGCAATTCTTCTCTGGACCATAACCAATCCGCTATGTTCTTTATTTTCTTTCACTACAACGTACGCATTGATGCCACTGACGTTCAGAAGACCATAAAATAGTACTAATGGCCATCTTTTGGTTGCCCGTGACACTGAGTAGGTATCTCATCTCATCTACAACATCGACACCACATTTTGTTCTGTTGTAGTCCATAATCATTTCCGGCTTTTTGTTTTCTTCAGAACTTTTCTTGCCGTCATGGTGCATAGTTGAAGCCCAGAGCACTACTTTATTTTTTTTTTGGGACATACGAGACTACAGTACAGTCTTTCTGAAACCCAAAAAGGGAGCTGTGAATATCTCGGCCCTTAGTTGTCGTAAAAACAGGTGGGATTTCAGCTTTATTCTTCTTCAAAGTGCCGAGTGCTGTCAATCCATAATCATTGAGCAAGTCACTCAATAGGGGCAAACTGGTGAACCAGTTATCCATCACAACGTTTCGGTGGCTGTTTCTTATAGTTTCTACCAAACGCTTGACAAGATCTCTTGGTGAATTGCTGTGATCATATGGACCGTCATTTTTTCCAACGTAGACTTCCATGTTATTGGTATAAAAGGTTCGCGCGTCAGCCATCACTAAAATTTTTATGCCATATTTACCTGGCTTGCTGGGTATATATTGCCTGAATGGGCACCGACCACGAGTCTTCTCCAACTTTTCATCAATCGTTACATCGTTGCCAACGCTGTAATATTTTTTGAAATTGTCAACGATCTCTTGGAAAATCTCGCGAAAAGGCGCCAGTTTATCCGTTTGTCTTCTTTCAACCCTTGTTCGAATATCGTCGAAACGCAAATTTCGCAGTAAAAGATGGAACCTCTCTCGTGACATGGTGGCAATGCATACCATAACCACTTCCATCCTTTTCCCAGAGATCTCTTGTATTCAGGTGACCGCTTCTCAGTCTTCCGCAGAAATATAGTAATCCTAAAAGAGCTCTAAGTTCCACAATGTCTGTACTCTTACAATCGCGTTCTCTGGAAAATTTTGATCTCTGCTCTTGAATGTAAATATTAGTGGAATAGACTATCTTTTGTAGACAAGTTTCCGGAATCATAAGATCCCAGGCTTCTAACATAGATGTACACGATCTTCCTTCGCCAATAGGTCCTGGTAAATGATAAACAATATTATGGGATCTTGTGCGGACACGTTGCGTTGGCGCAAGAACTTGCCACTGAGTAGATCAATATTCTTCATCTATTGGTCGCAGTTCTTCATATTCTTTAACTTCTGAATGTGAAGGTAGACGGTCAAAAACATTTTCTGAATTTGAGGGCGCGTCTGAACTATCAGCTTCTTGTTCAGTTTCACTTTCGTGTTCACTATTCACCTCAAAATCTTCTCTTTCTGACACATTTTCTTCTCCGCTGTCTTCTTCTTGAAGCAGCTGTTCTATTGTACTGTCACTCGGAGGAATATTCATTGTATTACAGCTCTAAAACAAAAAACATAATCGTAAACATATCGAAAAATAATGGAACAAGGATCGTCGCTACCGGGTATTTTTTGCCCATACTCACTTTACACGTCCTTCGTTAACAAGCGCCGTGCGCGAACACCATAAATGAACCACTCACTGACCGCCGCGCGGGGTGAGGCAGGCCAGGACACTGAATCAAGATGGCCGCCGCTAAAGGCTGATGAGCATGGATTAATAAATCTAATTAGATGCCAATTATGGTAAAATAGTGATCTGAAGAGAGATTATATTATACTAAATACACACTGAAGTGCAAAAAACATAGGTACATATACACTGGGAAAATTGTAGTGACGGGTAAAAAAGGAAAAGAAAAATTCTTAGTAAAAATCTTTAATTTCCTTTGTTAAAAATGCAACATTTCTAAGTACAGTACTTATAATAATTAGTAGTAAGTAGGTACTTATAATAATTATAAAAGGTATTAAAAAAAGAATTTTTTAGAAGTCTAAGAGCTAGTTGTTTTATAGAATTTAAACAATTCAGCAAATTTCAATGTATGTTTTCATGAAAGTTCTATGTTATTATATCAATATGGACAATTTGTTTCACATAACACAACTTGAGTAGAACTTTGACAGAACTAACTTTGAAATTTGATGAATAGTTCATGTTCTGTGAAACAACTAGTCCTAAGAAATAAAGTAAATAGAAACAAAATGAATAATTGATAGCATTTAATAATGAAATTAGATTATAATGATATGTGTGGGAATATGTATAATATGAATGTTGTGTGTGTTGGTGGATATGGTAGACGCTGAGATTGTAGAGCAGTCTGCTGCAGCTGCTGGAGGCTGGCTGCTGGGGGCTGGCTGCTGTATGGCTGGCGGGTGCATCTGAAAATAATAACAACTAAAGTAGTACACATATAAGTAGTAGGGGTATATTGTTTTGACATGTTGAATGTTGATGAGGGAATGATGTGCTTGGACATATCAATCAGTCAAGAATATTTTTTTTTACTGTGTAGATTTTGCGACTTTTCACTACTTTTTTGGTGGTATCATTTCTTTTTTTAACATAATTATTATTATTATTTTTTTTTTTTTATTGAATAAATAGTTAATACATAATATCAAAAAAACAAGTCCTGCTAAGCCGATTGAATTGGCTTGTCAACAGGTGCTTAAAGTTAGTTTCAAATACATTTTTTAAAGTTATAATTTACATCTTATATCTACAGAATTAACAATTTTTTCATACAATATTTCATACATATTAAAATAAATATTTTTTTTCCGATAGCCAATTTTTCACCATATATTTAACCTTATTCATAGATTTACATTGCTTTATAGTGTCAGGTAATAAATTAAATATCTTCGGTATGTTGTATTCAAACGTTCTCTGTCCGTATTTATTATTAAATTTCGGAACTATTAACCCGTCATTGCACGTGAATCTAGTACTGTATTTATGTTCTAATTTTTCTTTATGCTGCGGGGTAAATATATACTGAATTATGATTTTTTGCCATAGTATAGCCTTAACAGGTAAAATTTTGGCACTCTGAAACAGCAACGGTGTATTATGTCTCTGTTTAAAAATATTAGGGACGACTAGTAATTTTACAATTGCGTTTTGTACAACTTGGACTTGTTTCAGATTGGTTAAACTAGTATTTCCCCATATGGTTAATCCATATCTTATAATAGATTCTGCCATTGACATATAAATTATTTTAAGTGTTTCAATTGATAGGAAAAAATTTAATGTGAACATTCTGCCAGCAATTGATCTGAGTCTTTTACAGGTTTTTTTAATATGTTTGTCCCATTTGAAAAAGCAATCTACTGTAACACCAAGATAGACATATTCTGTAACTAATTCTAAGCTTTCACATTTACAATTAGTCGGGATATTTTTATGGATGCAATTAAAACTATGAGAAATAATATTAGGATTAAATTGAAATCTGGCATTAGGTGATCTTATATGCATAACTTTGGTTTTTTTAGCATTTATTAATAGTCCTGCATCATGTGACCATTTACAAAGTTGATTAAAGTCAATTTGCATGAGTTCAATTGCAATTTTTAGATCTTTATGTGATATGACCAATGCCGTATCATCTGCAAATACAAAATGTTTAACAAAAGAGAAAAGTTTTTTCATTATAGTTACATAAATTATATATAGTGTAGGTCCCAATATGGAACCTTGTGGAACTCCTGCAGATACATTCTTTGTTTTACTAAAAGTATTATTTATTTTGGTACATATTTTTCTATTTCTAAGATAATCTTTAAATAAATTTAACACATTTCCTCTTATTCCAATTTTTTCTAAGGTTTCTGGCAGTTTTTTAGAGTTAATTGTGTCAAAAGCTTTAGAGTTATCGATAAATAACACAATAACATGTAATTTATTATTTAATTGATTATTTATGTAATTGGAAAAATCTTGCAGTAATTTTTCAGTATTTTTTTTTCTTTGAAAGCCATATTGATTTGGATCTATGATAGCGAATTTTTCAATGTAATTATTTAATTTATTTGATAAAAAATTTTCGAGAATTTTTTCTAACGCAGGTAGTATACTAATAGGCCTATAATTTCCCAGTTCAATGTGTTTTCCACCTTTAAATATTGGTCTAGTAATGCTACATTTAAATTCTTGTGGAATTTTTGCTTGCTTTATTATCGTATTGATTAAATGAGTAATTATTGGCCCAAGAGTTTTTATATTTCTTTTTAAATCAAACATTCTTATATTGTCAATACCTGTGCTTTTAGAGTTTTTCATTTTTTTAACAATGTTTTCAATATCAGTTATAGTAGCTCTTGGTATAAATAAACTGTGAGGCAGTTCTTACAGTACAATATTAGTAGTTTTGTGATTGCATTTATGTAACATGTTGCTGATGCTATCCGAGAAGTGATTCACAAAAACATTTGACACAGAATCCTCAGTTCTATCTTTTAACATATATTGTGTTATTGTTTCATCACAATCGTTTTTGGGTTTACGTCCTAAAATATTATTTATCACATCCCAGGTTTTTTTTTATCATTAAAACAGTTTTTAAATTTATTATTATAGTAGTTAGTTTTATCTTTATTTATAAGTTTATTGACAAGGTTTCGTGATTTTTTGTATTCTGTTTCATATGTTTTGTTTGTTGGTGTACTTTTCCATTTTTTATATTGTTTATCCCTTTTATTTATTTGACATAATAATTCACTGCTTACCCATTCATTTATTGCATAAGGTCGTGTTTTCGGGTTTTGCACTATCGTTTTAGAACTACTCTTGTAAAATTTATTAAATAAAGATTTTATTTTTTCATATAATGAAATACAATCCTTATCCTCTATAAGTTTACTCCAGTTATAATCTCTGATATGTCTACCAATATCCTTTTGTGAGATGATTTGAATATACTTATTTGCAAAGTCTACCTGACGTTTATGACATTTTATATTAATAGCAGTGATAAAATGATCGGCAATATTATTTTCACAGACGCAAGCTGTTATTTTCTTGCCTCTAAATTTGGCAAATATATGGTCAATACACGTGCGAGTAATTTGTCCATTTGATACAGCTTCTCTGGTTACTACATTGATGCATTTAGTTAAATAATGGTTAGTAAGTAAGTTTTCATACGAAGTTACAATATTATCTTGTTCATCAAGCAAATTAAGATTTATATCTCCAAGTAAGATAATATTTTCCTTACTATTAATTGTCTCAAGATATGATGATAATTCCGTCAGAAATGAAGATTTACTGAAATTAGGAGGTCTATAGATAGCTATTATATTGACTTTAGTTTTGTCCTGGAGTATGAGCTTTCCTGATATATTTTCAAAATGTATTGATTTTAATGTTTTTAGTCTAAATTTAAATTTGTTTCTTATATACAATATAATTCCTCCTCCTGACTTATCAGTTCTGCAGTAGTTATATGCATTATATCCAGGAATATTGTAAATACACATACTTTCAGTTTGTACAGATGTTTCACATAGCATCAGAATGTCAATATGCTTCAAACAATTAATTAAATATATATGCAATACATCCCAATATTTTTGTATAGATCTAATATTTAATTGAATACAAACAAGATTATCAGACGAATTTATGTTTTGTTTTTTTATCCAATCTTCTAAATTATTTACTGTACTACTTTCTATTTCATTATCATTATCTATATAAGAAAAATTATTCTGCGTTAACAATGCTTTATTATTTGCGTTATTCTGCTTTAACAATGAATTTTTAGATGATCTGATTAAATGGTGCAAAATAATATTTGATGAATGTCCAGCGGGACAATTAAAATCTGTTAGGAAAAAAACTCTATCGTTGATAGCATCAATTGTCAATTGTAATACTAATTCACGCTGGTTATTGTAATCTAAAAACATTTTTTCTAGTTTGGTTGATAAAAGCTTTTGAACGGTCACATAGTTATGAATGACGGCATTGACGATGTCAGGGTGAGGACATAATAAACCACCTCCATCCATATTCCTTATTAGAGAGTAACTACAATCTGTGTCTAACATTTTATCGACAGTGATGGAATTGGAACATGTTGTACATTTAAGTTTCTTTAAAACGGTTCGGGCACAATAACCTGCGAGATATGTAAGAACAGGGAGACTGGCTTCTGCTTGCTGGAAATCTTTCTCAGTAAATGTTTTATATAAACCAGAAAAAGATAAATTCGGTTGCTTATTTGAACTGGTACAGGCCTGGGGTTCAGTTTCAAGTTCACAATCAATAATGTCAATCTGTATACGGCCATATGCAGACGAAGACAACGTCAAAGGTAGCAGATCTTGTATCCTCAACTTTGACTCCACTTCAAATATTTGTCTGATTGATATTAAATATTGTGAACCCGCCATAGTTCTATACTTACCAAACCTAGCTTCTAATGCATCTGTTTGAATTTTGCCCGGAAGAAAATATTTAAACTTTAAAGTATTTATACAATATTCAGCCATTTCTAAAAGACCACGGGTTGTATGTGTAATAGCTAAGTGAGTTTCTCTTGTCAATGAATTAAAATGATTATTTGAAGCTTTCCATGAATCTAACCATTTAATATTTTTTTCTAAAAATGCTACATTTTCTTCACCAGGTTTAAGAGAAAGTGGTTGTTGAAGGGGATTTCTAAATCGTATTCCCTTGAATGGAGTTTTTACATTGACAATATCCCACCACGTGCGAATTAAATATATGAAATCAGCAGTTGTTGCATAATGGGGAATATTATGTCGCTCACCTAGAATCATCAATGCCTGTTGAACAAATTCATTAAACACATTTTGAACAAGCTTCACGTTTTGTCTTTCAAAAGAACTTGGGCAAAGAGATTTCATTGTTAATCCATAAGCAAACTTGACTAAATTTTTACATTCTAATTCATGAAGTCGTTTTATGGAAGGAAACGCAGCTACTGATTCAGACGTATGATCGTGGAAGTCTGGAAACGATAAAACTTGTTGATTGTCTTTCTGATTAATCCAATTATTTCTTATACATTTGAATATGTGGACGGAATTTAAAATATAAAATAAAGGTAAACTTTCATTGGATGGATGACAGTAGACAGTTTTCAGTTGCGGGGGAGTGCTGAAAGACATCATAGCTTTTCTATTAATGGAATTATTATCACTAACTACGCACAAAACATTAAAACCTATCTTTTGAAGACCCATTATAATTTTTTTAATAACAGTAAATAATTGTGCTGCATTCATAGTTTTAACGGGGAGTATGTGGACTACTTCTTTATATGAAGAGAGTAAGCTTTGAATCATAAAGACATGGGCAGTAGTAGCTGCATTTTCACTATTGTAAGCTATTCCCAAAATGCTGCCTCCGCTGTAATCTAAATATGGCTTTATGTGAATTTCATCTATCATCAATGTTACATTCAAATCACCTTTCGTTAACAAACTAAATTTATGTTTAATAAATGACAAAAAATTACTGTCACTCTGTTCATTTAGCGGGTTTGTTTGAAACTTGGAGCAAACTCTTTTCAAAGTTCTAGGATGGGGAAACGTTAGATGATCTGAGCCTCGTAGGAATTTATATGAATGGGGTGAAATAGAATACAGAATGCTACTGACGACTACAAAACATGGTGAATATCTTAAAGCCCCTGATTTTCGATTTAATAATTGTAACTGTTCTGTTAAAAATTGAATTTTTTTTTGCTTTTTGGTGTCATCTGCAAATAAGTTATCAACTTCACTTAGTAAATGGACCACAGTTTCTAATACAGTATCTATAGAATTGTCAGAAACATTTTTGAAGGACTGAATCGATAATAAAATAGTATTAAGTTCATTGTAATTGTTTATTTGCTGGGGAAATATTTTTTCACCTAATTGTGTTAATTCTATGCATTCAACAAACAAACTCAATTGTAAATTTATATCGACAACGGCAGATGCAATGACTTTTGGAAATGGAGTTGAGGCAAGATAAAAAAAACTACGGAACTTTCTCTTTTCACAGTAATACAATCAGTTGGGAAGTTATTTTTGTCAATGCAACCTAAAAATTCATCAAAAGTTGAAAAATGGTTCAGAGATTCAAATACTGCATTAGAAACTATGCTCTTTTCTACTGCTATTTGTAAATTGAGAAGTTCTTTCCTGCTTTTCCTTGCGTCCACACTTTCTCGGGCTGATGTTGGAGTTGCCGACAGGTAGGCTGGACAATTTGGCAGAATTGATGGGACGGCTCCTGGAGCAAGTTTCACTCTCTTATAATTCATTATACATTGCTCTCCAGTTTCTATATTGGTGTGGACACTGGCTGAAATTATGTCTTCCTTTCTAAAATGCAGCTCGCAAACCTGAAAAGTTATTACTTTAATGTTAATTTATGTTTAAATGTTTATTTATAAATGAACCTCATTCTTCCACCAGATGTCTTAAAAGATATATTAAATTACAGCAATTTTGGCAGCATACCATAAATGTCAATCTCTTTCTAAACTTCATCAATCAACATGCATTCAATTTTACTTGTACATATAATATAGGTACATTTTCACAATGCACGGCAATTAATAGATTTTAATTACACATAGTACCCTTCTACAAAATAGTGTTAATTAGCCGTTCAATATTAAATATCTAGGCACTAGATTGAAACATTGCGATTTTTCATTTTGTTGTCTTTTATTACAGCAAAAAGCTGTAAAAACCGATATTACTATACGAAATTCGACAACAACGTTAATAAACACTTTTTAATATCAAAATAATATGAATACGATCTGTAAACATCACATTTGCCCATAGCAGTTGCACGTTTTTTATATACATTATTGAGGTTATGTACAAAATCGAATTGTCGATGTTATTGTAAGGCGCTGTTTTTGAAATAAAAATAAGCACATTTCACTTACCGTTGAATATTTCGTTGGAATAAAATCTCGATGAATAGCCTTAACCCATTTTTGACGTAAAATAACTTCATTTGGAAACTTGAAAGTGTGACGTTTTGGTCCGCTATCGTAATTTCCTTTGCAACGCGGAACAACGCACTTGTTAACCATTTTAAAAATTGAAAACACTTCTGTAGATAATAAATATATAAAGTCGCTAAAAGGTTTTAGCTTAACGCTTCTAATTTATAGTTTTTTTCGCTAAAATCAAGACGCACGCGCTGCGGTGTACGCAATAATAGCCCATAGACGTGGGTGAAGTGAGTCAAAATGTATGAATCTGACGTTTCAAGCCGCCAACGTTCAGCCTCCTAGAAGATTAATTGCCGCCAGAGGCGCAAACTGAGTCTAGGCCTTAGTTGTTCTAGGAGTGAACTATCGGCTTGAAGGTACTTAGAATCTTGGGTTGCCAGAACGCGTAGAGAAAAAAATACAACCAATTTTTTGTACTCTGTGGTATTTTTTACCCGGTAGCGAGTATCGCCGGGTTAAACACAAGCACTTGCTTCTATAGAAGAAAAACATTTAAAAAATCAAAAGTGAGTTGACGAATTATTTTAGTTAACATTAATGATTATACTCTGTAAATTGATTACTTATTTAATAAAGAATAAAAATTGTTGAGACAAATATTCATCTTATAATATGTTGGATGCACCTATAATCCTTTAGTATTTTAAGTACAAATTTTTAAAATAATAGCGAATCTATCAGTATAAGTGAACGTATGTCTGGCGGTATGAAAAAGACAGGCATATCTGAGTGGGACAGCATGACCGAGACGTATAAAATGCCATGTCTGTTGTAACTCGTCCTCTGTTCATTAGCAAACTTTTATATTGTCCATTGTATCAATACTTGTAGCTACTTGAATAAAAACAAATAGTAACGGAGTACCCACATACTTTTATCACAAAGAAATCTGGATGATCAGCACGGAAAATCACCCCAGTTATGTATATTTTTTTATAACCAAAAATGTAATATAATTTTCAAATTTTTATTTATATGTCAGATGTACAAAAAAAATCACAATTTATCGCAAATTTAGCCCCGAAAGATCAACATCAAAGAAAATCAATAACAATCCAAAAAGTTTTAAATTGTTAACGAATACTCTTTTAAAATGAAAGCATACTTTTAATCAATTAAAATAAATGTTCCCATATCAAATTATGAATTATGCTTTAAGGCCGCGTTTAATGGGGAAAGTCTTTTGGCTGTTCTTTTTGTAATAACTTCTCGTTAAGTATTGGTTTTTAATCCTCTGTCCTCGTTAGTTGTTATCCGAAAATATCTTTAATCCATTCGTCCATAAAACCATAGTGCTCATCAAAATATGTTTCGTAGAACTTTGGTATTAAATATTCAAAGATTATTGAACGAAAGATGTGTTGCGAAGGTTAAAGATGTGTTCGGTGTTAACCCTTTAAATATTAGGAAACGAAATTCATAGATGTCTGGGACCAAATTTGGTCTCCTAAAATTAACGGGTTGAAATTAAACTATGTAATATTTTGTGATAGATTCATTCTGTTGCCGGGATAAAACTATTGTGAATAAATTTTGACAATATTTTAAATATCACACAAGTAATTAATCATAACAGACACAGCAATCATTACTTAATTAATCGCGGCACGAAAGGATTAAGTTGTTTTGATTAGCTCATTAAAGATATGTATGTAGTAGACTGCCTGAGTTATATCAGGTGCGAATGCATCGAGAATCATCCAGGGGGTAGGTAGATGGGCAGTACCTACGGTGTGCTCTAGTACATTCCCATGCTATTCAATTTGCACCAAAGAACGTTCCCGAACATTTTAGTTACTTTCGCTACAATATGTTGCCGAGTACAAATGGGGATCTCCGACCAGACACGTGCTGACTCACAGTGGAAAAACCCTTTTTTTATGTTCTGAGTTCAACAATTCATGTTTTTGGAAGGGATGTGTAGACTGAATGCTGTAGAATTCCTAAGGCGTATGAAAAGTAAAACCATGAATGATTGTATAAGAAATGTGGAGATCCGCAAAGAGTGCAAGGATGAAGTAAGCGTAATGAGTAAAATCAAGAAAGTGACGATTAGAAGGTTTGGGCATGTAGAGCGAATGAACGAAAAAAGGCATGTAAGTAGAATATAT